>NW_027211604.1:6381250-7062500 GCF_022749685.1 Semicossyphus pulcher | reverse complement strand
TATAAAGTCAGTTGTTTTGTTGTTGCTTCTTTTGCTATCCATTAAAACGTTTGCTCATTACAGACATTACAATCAAAGCTGCTGCCACAGAATCTTGACTAAAACAAGCTGTGTCCAAATCATAGTGAGAAATCCTCACACAGAAAGCATAACAAGCTTCATCTTTATTCCTCCATCACATCAAGAAGCCACATTGAAAACAGTTTTAATAATCCAGGAGTCTCCTTGCAGTGACGCATTTCCTCATTGAAAAGTGCACAACACACCATATATTGTACAGTTGCACTGGAGAGGCCTTTGCCATATGATTTTAATATAAAAACCTGATCCAGGCTCGGCCTCGGAGAGAAGCTTGTAAAGATTTTCTGTCTTGACCGAACACCATCATTGCAGGTATCACTGGTGGAGTCAGTCGAGTGGAGTGTTCCAGTCTGAATGCCCACTCTGTGGCTCAAACACTGAACCCTACAGAAGTTGATGTATGAAACTTGCATGTGCAGCAGATATCATGAATGCAAGGGGTGCAAGGGCTCTGGATGGAAGGTGCCGGATGAATGAAAGTATTGCCGGATGATTGCTAACGTTTTGCTAGCTTTGACTAACGTTACACTCTCCGCTACTAGGGCACTGTTTTTTTTTTAATCTTCACCGGATAATTTACCTAAAAAAACGGACTTATGGGTGGCTGTTAAATGATGGTATTGTATCAGTGCATTATTTTGGGTACTGTGAGATTGATACTGGTGTTGATTTTGGAACAACTCTCATAAAGTATGGGATTTCACTCTCTGACATTACAGGAGTCACGGAGGCTAATTTTCCATTAAAATCAGCGCCTGTGAATAATTTAACAAATAAAAGTGATTGTTGTTTGCAGTTTGCAAACTAGTGTCACTGTTAAATCAAATTTTCATCATGCCCTTTTGCCTGCGTCTCCCATTGTATATATATTTTGTTATTGTTTATTTCTGGGGTTGCTTCCGGGGTTCCCGTGTCACTCCTGCTTTTCATGAATTTTTTAGCACGATGAATTGTGGGCCAGTCCCTTAAGGAGAGTCTGCAGGATTGTGCACTCACAAAAAAAAAGTGTGTTTCAAGGGCTCAAAAAAGTCCACAGGGGAGCCCTCGGGGATCGCCAAAGTTTTCTAGTGTGGGACTTTCCAGAGCCCTCAGAGATATATGAAGAACATCCTTCAAAAGCTGCAGATTCTCTTGGACTACTGCGAGCTTGGGCTTTGACTTGCTGCACATTCACAGCACAAAAGCATCATGGGAAATCACGTTTCTGATTTTTTTTAGTACTGCCATGTTGTTTCTGAGTTTGTACAACCATCATAAAGCAAAGAAAAGAAGGTTAAAGCCTGAAAATCCAGCCTTACATTTGAGCAGCTTGCAGGCTTAGCAGCTGTTACTCTCCATACATCCTCTCGCCATCTGAACAGCCTCGTTTTCTCACCAAGCTACAGCATCTTTACATAAAACACGTACTGTATTCCCGGTAAATGCTGCTGTAAATGGAGGCTTGGAGATTTTAATTCCTGCGTGAAGATGTCAAGTCAGAGAGGAGGAGGGAGGTTAAAACGACCCAGCTCTCAGTCACGTCACGGCCGAGGAGGAGAAAAGCAGGAGAGTTGCTTGACCTGACCCATTATCCGTGAGCAAAGTAAAGATGGAGAAAACGCCTGTGCAAATGCCATGGTAACCATCTTGTGTAACCTCTTGTGAACAATATCACATAACAGTCATCCATGAGATAAGCCGGGATAAGTGCCATCCTGTCTTGTAAAGTCTGAGAAGAATATCACACCAAACCCCATTAGAAAATCTGGTAATTTAATGTGTCTTATTTTAGACACAGAAGCACAAGCCCATTAAAACGGGACACGTGACCTTTCCTGAAGTTCCATCCTTCAATTCATCAGACATGATCCATTAAGCAGCTGTAACATTTAACTCCCTGATACGTTTTACACAGAGATACTCAGGCTGGAGCTGCCATTAAATGTAGTATTATTAAAAACCAGACTTGTGTATCCTTGAACTACACAGACCATAATTCACCTTGTTTATGACACAGCACACGCATCAGGCAGCTGGTGCTCTTTAGAAAGGTGTGGGCAGTGTTGACATGCGTTTGGCAGATACGCACTTTGAAATGTAGCGTACAGAATGGAGCGGGGAGGCAGCACATTAAATGTTATAGTTTCTACACCGGTTAATGTTGCTGTAGGAAGTTAGCTAATGCTAGTTTCACTGTCTGGGGATGTAGTGAGGGATTTTAAGGCCTGAACCAACATGAGTTATGATGCTTAAGGACATGTTAACAACCACGTTCCAACCTGCTCTCTACTGTCTGTGTGTCCTATCTGCTGCTCCGCCATTAATTCAATGCCATATCCGAACCAAGTGAAGCTAATATAAAGATGAAAAGACCTTATTAGGGACAAAAATGACTTAAAGTAATAATCTCGAAGATTTTCATTCAAATAAATGTCTGTTAAGTCACTATTTATCCGCTGAATGAGGTAACACAATGGTGATTGAGCCTCTGGCCCACTGATGAAAGCCTTTGCTGTATTATGGACTGGGTGTCTGGTGCGACTTTTGCGGGAAAAATCACGAGCAGCGCCCAGTTAGGGACGTGTTTTCCATCACCCAGCAGTGGTTGGTCTGCCAGAGAGGGTTGGCGGAGCTAAGCGGCTGCTTTTCCGGTCCCTGCAAGTGTTGCGAGTAAACAGTAATCTACTATGGCTGAACAAACAAAGAAAAGATGGATGACTACAGATACAACTTCAACAATAAGTGAAAATCCAAAGAAGAATAAACATATTCGACGCTCAGATGAAGGCAAACTAAAAAGGAAAGTGACCGTCAGCGAGGAAAATCTAGAGTTGCAATCGGCGTCGCCTTGCCAAGGTGGAGCGCAATTACCGTTTATCGCCACAGGTGCCACCAAAGAGAACGACACTGAGATCTTTGAGATTACCACTTTAAGATCGACATACAATCAAAACATAGGGCGTGTAATGTAAGACTTTATCAAGGTAAACCAACGCTACTGGAGGTATGACGTAAAAGAAGCTATCCGCAGTCATTTAAAGACCGAGTTATGATGTGAGGCAAACACTGACAGGCACTGAAATAACTCAAACTGGGGCCTGAAGAGGATTTTCAATTTCTACATGGCATTGAAAATGAAAGTTCATGGACATGTTCTAAAAAGCTTGTGTTGTGCCATAAAAAGGGTGCAAAGACCAGCTGCACAAGCATACAGTCACATTACGCAATAAAGCAGAGAAACCCACCTTATGCCAAAAGGTTATTCATTATTGGCACGAATATGCTACGCAGGCAGCTTTTTAAAAATCTCACATAATTGTGAGAACCTTGGTTAGTTGTGGGAAAAAGAACACCATCAGTGAGTTTTGTCACATCACTGCAAATGGCAACTCCAGAAACCTTGACTCTCAAACGTGTTAAAATATGAAAATAACCTCTTTTTTTTTGTTAGTCGTTCCAAATGAAACTCACAGCGCTTCCTGTGGTTTGTTAATCAGATCACTAGATACATGATTGAAATGGTAGGCAAGAGACTTTTTATACAAAGTTTCTGCTGTTTGAGGGTTCTGCGCTGTGTAATATCATCATCATCATGGTTTAACCTTGTGATTTCTCTTCATCACCATAGTTGCTCATTGTCACACAGTGCTCATTCAAAGCTGTTGGCTATTATGTGCAAGGACATTCAGCCGATTTTGTCAGTGCTTCATGGTTTCGCAACTTTTCATGTCCAAAGGTTATGGGGTTTAGATCTCCCTCAATCATAGTATGTTGTTGATACCACAAAATATAGGAATACCAGGTTTACTATAGTCTTTAAAGGTCATGACCTACAGTTTTAAGCCACTAACCTTAATGCTGCAACAGCCGAGTGCACCAGCTGGGCGTAAAAAAATAGGTCTTATCTCTTACGTCCGACTTAGCTTTGAACGACTTCTTAATTGGAGTCCAGCAAGGCTAACTGACACCGGTCGTAGCTTAGCCAGGTCTTATGATACGGGTCCATGTGAACACTTGAAAAACAGTGACTGTTACCAAGCAACACACGTCTCCATTCACAAACTTCTCTCATCAAATGATCGACAGAAGAAGTTGTCCGATGTACATTTATCATGTCTCCCTCTGTGTTCTGAAAGGCTCAATCAGCACCTGCAGGGCGGGGACAGCGCCGCGTTCCTGTCCGACATATGCCCGAGCTGAGGGGAGAGCTCTTCGATTAATTCAAACAGGAACAAAAAAATTAAACCTTTCGATCAACTTACTGTTAACGCCCTTTTATTTAACCTGTAAAACAACAAGACGCGCTGCCACTGTGTTTTTCTTTAAGGTTTTATGACTGTTACTTTTACCGTTTGTTTTACCGTGGATTTAAGTCTGACTTTCTAAACTTACGCCTGCTCCATCCTTGGCGTAAAAGATGCGTCCAGGTGCAACACAAACAGGGCTTAAGTCTAACTGGTGCAATTTCAGCTCTAAGTCGGATATAAGGTTACGACCAGGCGTACGCCCAGCTGGTGCACTCAACCCCAGAAGACTGGTACAAGTAGATGAAAAAAGTGAAACTAAATAAAACGTAGGTCCAGCTGCGTAAAGTTGTAAACAGATTCAAATGGACAGTTATAAAACAATGCACGCTGTACAGTGCAATATCATAGAAAAATGATGAATTTGGCTTAAAGCATTTACTATGATATATTTAACAAAATCAATTTCCTATTAAGAAAGTAAACTACATGTAAATTGTGTTATAGGTTATTATATTAGGAAGGCAGCATGAGATTTGGGCAATAACACAGTGGGACGAGATGATAACTATAATTTCTTAACTTAAAGTCAACACCTTTAAACAAGACAGAATAATAAAGGTTACTTTAATGCATTTTTAG
Organism: Semicossyphus pulcher; assembly: GCF_022749685.1. Taxonomy (NCBI): domain Eukaryota; kingdom Metazoa; phylum Chordata; class Actinopteri; order Labriformes; family Labridae; genus Semicossyphus; species Semicossyphus pulcher. Next base: position 7,057,554 of record NW_027211604.1, on the reverse strand, counting down.
ACACAACTAAACACTTGATTCTGCTAAATTATCACTTCACTGGGTTTTTTTTTCCAGTTTTGTTATGAAAATCAGTTTTAATCAGAATAAATTATGTAAATTGTTAAGACTGATGAATTTCAGCAGTAAAAGAAGGTTGAGCTTACCCTGACAGAGTGCCTCTACTATATGATTTTAATGTAAGAACAACAGATCCAGGCAGGACCTCATGAAGGAGGATGGGCAGATTTTAAACAACAGTATATTCTTTATAACCATTGTAAACCTCAGGGCCTGAAGTCTTTGTCCAGCAACATAAATGTAATGTGAATAAAGCCTGACAGCAAACTAAGTGGGAAACCAACAGGGTATGTGGCACAATAAAACTCTGCATGCCATTCCAATGTGGGTTTCTAGAAGCCATAATGAAGTGACTACTTGCTCTCTAGTTGGTATACCACAGTGAGTGGTTAGCGTTAGCATGCGAATCAGCGGGGCTAGCGCTAGTCAGTTCTAGATAGAGATCCCTTTTATACACCATTTACAGCACTTTCAATAAAGACTTAGCATACAGGGATAGGTTCACTAAGCTTACTAGCTTGCTAACCATCAGTAAGTTAGCAACACAGGGGGACTAAACTAGTTAGTCGGCTTTTTTACCGTCATTCTAAGCTAGGTTTTTTTGCTAACAGGCACAGTTTGGTCAACAGAAATATTCCCTTTATTCCATCAAGTAATCTACAAACAATTCTTCATAAAGGATTTTATGCACCTACAGAGGTGATTGAATAAAAGAATGGAGCAAGAGCTAATAAGATGAAATAGCTTCTATGTCTGCACAATAGATTGCTATGCTTTCTCACTTAGCATGCTAAAATTTGGTGGAGCCTTGGGTATAAGGCCATGCTTTCACATGGTGCCCAAACAGCTATCAGCACCCCTCAGATAAATTGTTGTGAGAAACAAAGAGTTAAAGCTAACAGGCACTCTTTAATGTTTTATCGCACTACATATCGTTAGCGCAATATTGAACAATCTAATCGCACATTGCAGATTTTTCTCATATTGTAACGGCCTAACAGCTCCTTTCATTTTGGACCTTCTTGCTTTGTGTTCCCAGGACTGTCAAGACTGCATGCTATTTGTTGATGGCACAAATCTATGTGTTGAAGTTCACCAAAATGTAATCATCAAAACTTAACATAAGTTTAACTTTTCCCCATCAATTAAATCTTCTAATTGTTGCAATTCAAATGTAAAGAAATTATTTTTCCCTTTAATTGGCTGACTCATGAAAAACGGCTGTTGGTTGCTTGATTACAATTTTAAATCTTTATTTTATAGCTGTATACAGTATGAGACTATATGTTAGTTAATGCTCAGTTTAAAGACACCTTACCAGTGCGTTACAAAATGGGATTATAACCAACAATCAAACAAATCACTTGCCCTTGGGGAACTTAGAGGTGAGCTGTATAGAAGTCTTCTTCTGATTTTCAACAAGTTCATATAAACACAACTAAGGGGTAACATTTGTGGACCAAGAAAACCATTACAGCGTCTAGAGCTTTTGCAAAATGTCAGGCAGTTCAGCCAGACACTTACATCAAAGGACTCAGGACGATTTACTGCAAATAGACGTCCAAACGGATGCACTTGGTGGAAAATGCTCTGCATCTGAACACACTCTGAGCAGCGTTGGAGAGTGTGCGCGTGGCGTACATCCAGAGGCAGTGACATGAGTGATCGCAGGAGTGAGAGTGTGAGCTTGTCAGATTATCACCACCACCTAATTACCTCATTTCAATCTGATAGTAGGAGTCAGATGATAGAGATCAGGTGATGACAGGCAGGAGCCCAGTGCCCTTCCGAAACCATCACGATGCTCCTTTTCCTCATGGTCCATGTTCAGAAAGCCCTGAAAACAAAGGTGAAGCAATTAATGTCATGGCAATTAATTAATAATCCTTCCTTTAATATTGTATTTGGAACTCTTATTATTCAGCTGTCAGCTGTAATGAGGCTGCATGACGTCTGATTTACCTTTGAGGTTTCAGTGTCAGCTTCTATTAGTGGACAATTGCTGCTAATTAATTATTGCTGTCTACTTTTTATTGAAATATTTTACACAACACGTATTTAGGCTGTCAAATGGGTTATTTAAGGACGTCTATAATTAAAAAACAGAAGAATGAAACCTGAGACTGTGAAGGAGAAATCATACATATTCAAAAAGGTATCAAATCATATGCGTTTTGAATGATTTGTCCGTTTTAAAAGTCTGTACTCGCCCTTTTCCGATCTTTTATTCAGCTGACCCCAGAGCAGTACCTTTGGAGTACAGCAGGCCTCTCAACACTTTGGGGCATACAAATCATTCCAGCAGCATACATCACATACAGCGACTCTTAGCGCTCTACTTAAGCTAACTTACACATCGTCGGTGCAGCCGGCCCATCTGTCAAGGTACACTCTCCTAAGAACGTGACGGTCCTCTTAAGGCGACAACGTTTAAATTCCAGCAGCCGCTTTGTGTTGTGGCAGCTTGACTAGCACGGCAAAGTAAACTGCGTGTATTTGCTCAAATGACTGATGATCCCCGAGTCAAAATTCCCCCCAGTGTGAGACAATACAGCCGGCTTATGTTCCCCGATGCTGTAGCTGAACTCTTCTGGCAACAAGAAGAAGCCGGTCTGCGTTCCCCTTCCCTGAACAGATGAGCAGTGTGTGGCTGCAGGACCAGCTGCGTGGCTTGGAGATGATTGTATTAGCCTTTATTATGATTGTCTGTGGTCAAACATGGTGCACCTGCTATCTCCCACACATCTGGCAAATGAATTTGTCAGATTTCCATTTGGGATTGATACGCAATTTTGGATTGAATTAAAATCAAATAGATGTCCGAAATAACAAAGACAGCTCCTTCCTTATCCTGCCTGTATAATGTCCCCACCTTAATGTGGTTATAATGGCTTTTATTATGGCTGGAGACAAACTGTAATTACCCTGATTTGCCCTGAGAGCCATTGATTTATTCCTGCGTGTAATATTTCACATGATCTACAGAATGTGTTGCATCTTAAGCAGTATTCCCCCGCCTGTTTTGTCATCATTACTCGCAAATTGTCAGAAATTATGGATGTAAAACAGACAGAACGATGATGATTTACCCAAAGACGTAAGGGAAAGAGGTTGCAAATAGGGACGCGCTTTTTTGGGCTGTAATTTTCTGATAGGAACTTCAATAATTCTGCAAAATCTGTGATTACCTTACCTGAATTTTATTGATTCTTCATCCAATGCCAGCATTTAAAAAATACTTGCATTCTACTATATTAGCACTAACAACAAAGATGTAGTTAAAGGGGGGGTATTATGCTAATTTCAAGCTTCATATTTCACTCTGTGATGCCTGTGGAGTAGCTTAGCATAATTTACAGTTTCAAAAACATGTATCTCACACTGGTGTTCTGTGCAGGCCCTCATACAGCCTCTGCCTGAAACGACTCAGACAGCTCTGTCTCTTTAAGAAACCCCGCCCCTACAAGCCCACTTTCTTGTGATTGGCCAGCTCTCTAAAGACGTGTAGAAAAAACTGTGTGAAACCTGACGTTCACTGCAGCCTGCAGACCGAGCTGAGAAGCCTGGGGATAACTCCAACATACTTTCACCTACAGATTTGAAACTTCACCCACGTTTAGTCTGGACATCCAACATTGTAACATTATATATATATATATGTCAGCATAACACCTCCTCTTTAAAAAATAGGAAAGATTGTGACATTGGCAAATAAACTACAGTTATGATATAATTAGGTTGAGGCAACTGAAACACTTAACAGTTGGAATGATTAGGCTAATTTGATGACACACACAGCCTCCTATGTAAAAGCAACTTCAATAGAATATGAGTCAGTATTAATCATGTTTAAAGAAACACAACAGAAGAGAAACTGATTAATCCGTTTATAGTCGTATTGTTTAAAAAAAAAAAAAGAGGTCAATATTTGGGCTTTTCCCATCATGCCGTGCTACACAAAACGCAGTGTGATAGTTACCTCGGAGCTGTCAGTTTCCCGCAGCTCATCTAACTGTGTCTGTTCCCGCCTGAACCCATGCTTGTGCAATATTTAAAACTGAACCACTGTCAGGAAGCGACATTCAGCAGTCGCATTTTTGATGAATGTTTGCTATCAGTGGTAACCCTGGTGAAAAATGCAGCGTCTTTCCCGTGGTTGTTTCACAATAAAAGCCTCTCTGTGCTTCACCGGTTGGACACTTTTACTTTGTAGGATGTCCTGTTGACGTGAGCGGTAGCTTCATACAGCTCTGATAAAACACTGAAGGGCGCACTCTGTCACTAAAAATTCTGAACTACTATAAAGAGCGACAGTTACTGAATGTCAACACATTTAAAGGCTTTTGCACTCAATAATTTTGATTTCATAAAAATCATCTTTAACTGAGTTAGTTATAAAAACAAAGTGACAATTATTGTGGAAGCTACTTTGACATTATATCTTTACAAGCTACCAATTAAGAAGTTGAACTACAACAAAGCCTCCCTAAGAAGAAATGGGTAAGCTGCTAAGAAAAATAGAAATACATACATTGAGGCATCTAAAGCTCTAAGTTAACATAAAGGAAGAACTGTGATGAATAAAAAGGCTCCCTCAATCCAGATCCTCCAAACAGTTATGTTTTAAATATCTCAACTTTACTTGCTTATTCCAAAGTGTATCAAACGGTCAGAGACTGCTGTTGACAGTAATGAAACAGGGCCATTCCCCCCTTTTTGAGAAAAGAGAAAACAACACACAAAAAAGGTAATTTGTTATTCTCGGGATCCCCTGTCGACACTGCGAGAGTAACTGCATTTACACATATAGAGCTCCTCTGGTTTATTTTCAGAGCTAAAGGGTGCTGCGTTGCCAAAGAGGAAAAACACTGTGCAGGTTCTCCCAGCACTGCTCAAAACATTTGAATTATTCATTTGTTTGGAAACTCAGAACACAGCTGGACTACGGCGCACGGCCACGGCAGTCAGGGAGCCGGGTGGCTACTCGAATAAGGATACATGTTACATGAGAAAAATGCAATATATATTCATATACAGTCATCATATCAAAACAATTTGAAGCACCTGCATCCTTAAGGCTGAAACTAATAACATTCAACTTTCCACTTCCCCTCACAATTCTTTCACCCCGGTGGAGCTCAGTCATTGTACCTCTTAACTCTCTCATGCATGATATCTTTGATATTGGACAATTAAACATTTCACATCATTAAAAAAGGCAGACTGATACAGACTTTAAATGGAGGGAGCACAGAGAGTTTGTATGATTTACTTTACATTTTCTTTTTTTAAATGGCTGGTTGATTCTGCAAAAACAAATGTAACTATCTCTTAATCACATTTGAGATTATATACAGTATAGTACATTGATACTTGGGATACCGGTTGCACTGCAAAACGACACAATTGACTATTTTTTTGCTTAATGATCATTATTTTTTGGCCTTTTTATGCTTTTTTGTGAGATGGTGGATGGTGTCTGAGGCGGGGGAGGGGAGGAAAAGGGGGTGGCACGGGCTGGGGGCCATGGGTGGAAGTCAAACCCGGGGCTACACGCGATTTACCCGCTGAGCTAAACAGGCACCCCAAATAACTGAAACTTTAAAACTATATATTTTTCTACATGTCATTGGCTGAAAAGTGAATCCAATATCAAAGTGCCAAAAACTACAATCCTTCGCGTGGCCACTAGAGGCTGGCTCCGAAAGAGAGTCAATCCCCATTTGGCCTTATATTAAAAAGTTCACAGCAGAATGAAACATGTTTACAGCGTGGTTCAAAAAACGGTTTTGGTCTCTATAGCAATTTTTTTCAATTCATGACAACTGTAGGGGGGTTAATTTGATAGACCTCACCAAATTAAAGTGTAATAAGCCTTAAAGTTATGCATAATTAGTGACGAAGGGGTGCTGCTACCTGTCTGCTAGGTGTCACCCCAGCTAATTCAGACAACTCCGCTCAGTAAGTTTAACCCTCCTGCTGTGTTTGTGCTGTTGCTGCCTATTGGATTTTTTAAAGTAAAGCTTTGATAATTTATTTTGGATAAACGTTGGCATCCTAAAGCCCAAATCCAAAGACCGGACATATGGCTCGTTGCGTTCACCATTTTTTCCAGTGAGTGAAATTTTGGTATTATCGATATGGAAGCACTAATTAGCAAGTATTGGTGTCCTCTCAATGTACGTGGCTTGTCAGTGCTTTTCGTTCATTGATGGATGTGTGGCAGCCCATGCATGGAAGTCAACATTGTTGTTAGTTTTTTCCCTGCAGAGAAGATGGTGGGCCGCATCAGTGGGTGTGTGATGTTAACAAAACGGTGACTCGCTATGACTCGCTGTTGTAATGTTTGCAGTGAGAAAACTGAATTAGAAGGCTTAACGAGACTGGATGGTTTGTCTACAACTGGAAGTGATATTGTACCTGATACAGATTTTGTTTTCAGAAAGCAATAATACGCAAGCAAACGTTTGCTTCAAAACCCTGTTAGCCGCTCCATGTCCTTCTATCTTTCACTGTGATTGGCTGTTGGCTTCTGCGTTTCAGTTTGTAAGGGGCAATCATTCACACTTAAATCCTAATGATCAGACATGTTTAAAATAACGGGGACAGCTCAAAGAGTCTGCAAACCGCCTGGGTGGTTTAAGAGTGTATCTGTAGACCTCTCACATTACTAGGTTATCTGGGCCAAACATCAGTCGCCTCCTAGAGCAGAAATCGAGATATCTCCTCCGATTGTCGAGCAGGAAATCGGGTAGAAATCGGCTGAAAACTGCGCTCTGAGCCTGGCAGATTCTATTTTCTGTTGCAACTCATGTCACTACATCTTAAATCTCACACTGATGCTCCAGCCCTTATCTGCCCACACTGGTGCAGTATCCAGACTGCAGCTGCCTCTTTTCTATCCCCCCCTCTGACTGCACACTTCTGTTACACTGAGTGTTGCTGCGTAAATGTGCTGTAACCATGTGTGCTCTTTCAAGGCTAGTACTCTTTGTCCTCACCTGATCTTGTTTGAGAGTGAAGCACCTGTGTGGCTGACATGTGCTACTTTCAGGATGCTCGTTATTGCACTTTCATCTCTGGAATTAAAGGGATTATTTATTTATGCAGAAGATGACATGAAAAAAATCACATTTTGGATGTTGAAATAAAAGGCAGGACTTGGTTTTAGTTTTGATTACATGACAGGAACAATGTGGAGATTGCAGTAATGGTTCAATTAAGCATATGCACAGTTGAGATTAAAGTGATTTCACACAGCAGGGGGGTGTTTGATTACACCGGGGACAGGTTGCAGAGAGAGAAAGTTGGCACAAGGAGTCGTGAGAAAAGTAAGGCCATACCTCTTCTTACTTATTGTTCTTGTTCTTCTTTTTCTCATCTGAACGTCTTGATAGAAGCCTCATTATTCCCATTGTTAGCTCAAAGCATTCACTCCAAACATGTGGGCTTTTGTTTCTGCTCACCTTTCTGTCACCCTCGTAAACAAACACAGCGAATCCCCCAGTGTCCCTTTCAAAACAAGAGCACATTTAAGAAAATAAAATTAGGCGCTGAAATCAGGTTATCCTCACATTTCTCTTGTTGACATAAAACAGGATAAAGTGACAACAACTAGATTAATGTCTTAATTAGTATACAGGGCTATTAGCGCAGACATAAATATACTCAGTGTCGTGTTGGGCTGTCAATTCCCCCTAAAATCAATGTTGATGATTAATTGACTGAAAATAGCTTCGTTATGTAACACACTGCTGGCAGGAGGAGGGATGTGAAAGACGTTTGCTTTTCAAAGTGGGTTATGTTTTTACTATAGTTGGATATTAAAAGAACACAATTGTAGTTTCTCTTTTCTCTAAAACTAGTTCACCTGACAAGATGCTTATTAAGCCCAATAAAGCCCTGCAGGAAATGAGAAAACGTGAACAATAATGCATGATAACAAACTGCACCTTTTCAGAGAAATCAAGATTATTGCCGCCCAGATTCTTCTTCTGCAGTAAACAGCCGAGCTCCTTCCCTGTGACATGGCTGAAATTGAATTGGTCTGAAATGAGCTGCGAGGGGAAACTCGATGGCACTTTGAGAATTTGCACGGCGGCAGCGAGAACGTACTGGGACAGTGACATGGTTTGATTCTGCTCCAGCAGGTTTCATGTGAAACGGAAGAACCGCTGTGAAGGTTAAAGTGCGGGGACGAGGTCGCTCGCGGTCCAAAGTATCCCGATTGTAGAACAATGGAGCAGGACATTGATCGGAAACACCAGGACCAGGCGAGCAATCAGTTTTTTGGGGCTAAACATCGGTCAGGCCAGACTGAAGGGAAAGGCACTGAAAAAGCAAGGCTGTTAAATTTCAATATAGCTAGAAGAATAACATTTTTCTTTTATGCTAATTCTTCCTAATCTTAAGAAATAAGGAAATTGATGGAAAGTCTTAAATATGATGTATTTTATCACGTATCCGTGTCGCTTAATTCCCTTCCAGAGGATGTAAATATACTGTATATCTGGCAGCAGCATTTAATGGGTCTAATTCTACGCAATTCATTTTGCATTGGTCCACATATGTAAAACATACTGTGCATTTCCATGGCGTTAAAAGCAGGTTTTATCTGTGGCTGCCATGTTAAGAGAGGGGATTACAGGATGAGCTGTAACTTGACATTCAGCAAAACCACTTAACCACGCATGTCACCCCTGCTACCTGCACCTGCCTCTGTTTCAGCCGTGGCAGTTTCTCCCTCTCTGTGTTTCCTGCCTTTGGTCTCCACTCCTCCTCGCCTTTTTTTTTTTTTTTTAAGCCGTCCTCCTCTCCTTCCTCATTCTGACCTCTCGCTCTTTTCATACTCCCTCACAGCTGCACACCGTCTCCTCCTTCCTGTGATCAGAAACCGTCTTCGTTTTTTTTTGCTGCAGGCAGGTTGAGCTTACAACCGTCCAAAAGAAGCATATATAGGAATTGCATTAGAATTTTCTTGTGTGGCAACAGATAGGCACTGTTGAGGTAACCTTGATCACATGAAAAGAATTGTTCAAATTATAGAAAATAAACACTCTGTTACCTCTTTAGGAAAGCACAGACTTGATTTGAAGCGATCACTGCAGAGAACAAGCTTTTAATACAAACATTACGTTAAAGTAAAGCTGGTGATGTTGATGTAAAACCATAAAAACAAAACATTACATCTTTATTTTCACAGAAACAGATTTTTATGTCCGCTGGTGGAGCTTTCTTTAATGATTTAGTTTCACAGTCAGAACTTAAAAAGAAGATAAATAGAACAAATGTGGGAATAAACAACAATTCCTTATGGGGAAGAATTCCTCTGGGGTTTCTTGCCATAAGCCTTGAAGAGACACTTATTTTGAACATGAAACAGCTTTATTTAGTGATCTGACTAACGTTACAATGTCCGCTTACACCGTCTTTCTTGTTGTTTGCTTTCGGCACGATAATTGGCCTGATGTCACTTCTTCTTCGCTGCTCTAAAAGAGTAGTTGCTGGTGGCAGCCATAATACAGCTCCGGAAAAAATTAAGAGACCACTGCAGAAATATGTCTTCCTTTGGTTCTACTATTTACAGGTTTGTGTTTGTGTAAAATTAACTTTTGTTTTATTGTGAACAACATTTTCTCCCTACTTCCAAATCAAATATTCTCACTGAGGTCTTGACGACTTGTTAGGATAACCAAAACATGCAAAAAAGATGATCAAATAATGTAAAGAAAACAAGTTCATGTTCATGTTTAAACAACAGAATACTAATAATTACAGCTTTCATGCATCTTGGCATGCTCTCTACCTGTCTGTCACATTGCTGTTGGGTGATGTTCGGATACTTTTGGTGCAGCCCGTCTTTGTTCGATCTATCTTCCTCTTGATCACATTGGGGAGGTTTTCAGTGGGGCTCAGATTTGGAGAGTCTGGCCATGACATGTAGAGAGAGGTGCTGATTTAAGGAACACTTGGAGTGGTCTGTATATTTATGTTGGCAGGAATGATCTTAATAGTCTCTGGTAGCAGCACAACAAAATTTGCTGAGTAGGCTACTGTTGTGGACCAGTGATGAAGATTTAATTAAACAAGTTGAATTTTAAATTTACAAAACTAATATGAGATCGGTGCATAAGCTATCATACCCGACGATACCTGATCCCATATTTTAGGCAGTAATGAAGGCATTCCTAATACTGGGATCGGTATTAGAACACCTCTAGCTGCTGGTCATTTAGGGTTTTTTCAGGCTCAAGGCTGCTGCAAATCATAAATCAAGTTACATATTGTTTGATTAACAATGTTTTTATAAAACTTTTCTGGCCACTCTCACCTCTATTTATAGGACAGCTGAAGAGAGACGGGAGATAGAGAGTGGGGGGTGACATGCAGCGAAGGGCCGAGGGCGGGAGTCGAGCCTGTGGCCGCTGCAATGAGGACTGTAGCCTCTGTACATGGGTCGCCTGCTCTACCCACTAAACCAGCACCCCATTAATAATGTTTGCATTACAAAATACAGAATAATATCAATATAATATACATATAATTGAATATATATTTGCAACCCAGGATTCAGTACAAAGTAATATTGATTTGCAGCACACAGCAGTGGGAATAAAATAATATAACAAGGTATTCTTTCATTCATCATATAAAGTGTAGAGTCTGATATTTGCAGAGCACTCCTTTTCCCAACAGTGACTCTGGTATATTTTTCTCACAGTATCATGGTCGTATTATTATATGATAAGGCGTTTTATTTCACCAACTTCCTACACGTCCCATGCAGACGTCCTCTAAAGAAAAGGCGGAGGGATTCGCTTGTCAGTCGGATGTGGCTGTCACAGCCTGTAATGAATTAGTCAGACTTGCACATCGCCAGCGAGATGTTCATAACACATCCACATCAAGAACATGAGACACACATTGACAGTGTATCACTGTGAGTCCTCGGACGAATGGGATTCTGCTGAAAACACTGAGCTGCGTACAGCCGTCCACCAGTGCACTAGTCCTTCAAACTGGAGGCTAAAAGATGATGTAAACTTTGTGCGATATTGTTTGGCTCTGGCTCGGTGTCATCGCTCCTCAATGATCACATTTATAATAGGCTGCAGCAGCGTGTGGCCCGTGGCTACAGTCAGACTTTGGAATTTCCTGTCAGCCCGAGGTCCTCGCGCTCTTTTGACTCTTTCTCCGAGTCAAGAATAAAGCTGATTGCAGTCTTGCTTGGGGGGGCTTAGCGTTGATCGTGCCTGCCTGAGGAACGTAAGCTAGTTAATTCAATGTTATCCTGCAAATCTCCTGCAAAATTGCAGCCCTGTAGACATGCTTTTATGTATTGTTTTCATCTTTGCAACCACCTTTTTTCCTTAGATTTCTTTCTAGATTGCAGATCATCACCCGCATCATTATTATTGTACGACTTTTACATTTAACCGTATATCAGTAAGGCTGGGCAGTCAGGTTAACACGGCTAAGCTGCCTACTCTATTTAACTTTGTGGGCCATTTTATTCTTAAATTAGCTTTAAGCTTGAGGCAAAGCAGCTGTCAGACTGCTCCCTCAAACTGTGTGTATCGCCCACAGACACCTAGACACACGCTAACACAGCTAGCATTTCACCTAGATCATCGCTAATTAGTGTGTCACCAGATTGCGCACACTTCTTGGCTTCATTATGACACATTTTTCCACTCACAACCACCCAAACACACTAAAAAACACGGATAAATAAAAAGTAACATCCCCCTAGAGGCAGCAATGTTCGTCTACACTGGATTTTCAGGGTGTGTGGCCGGCAGCTGTGAGGATATCTTACCCCGCGTGTGAGCTGGTGAGGAGAGCTCGAAGATAAAGTGGTTTTCCATGTGATCTACAGGTGTTAAGCAGAGGGAACAGTGGTAACCAACAGCAACATATTGATTTTCTGGTCCAGCTGTGACAGAGGGCCTTTTGTCTAACATGTCCTATCTGCTCCCGCTGCCTGCTGCTTTATGCTCCCCGCTGCTCCTTTAATAACCTGCACTCATGCTTCATTAGGGCCCCTTTAATTGACTTCTTCTTGAACTTTTTTTTAATCTTCACTTGTTTTTTCATGTTTTAATTACTAGAGAGTGAACCCATGAAGCAGGGTAGTCAAGAAATAGGCTATACTGACATTTAATTTGTTTTATCCGAGCAGCAGCCTCCGGTGGCTGAAAAGGGAAGCAAACGGAGAGGTGCGTAAAACTGTTGTTCCTGGAGTGGCCACTTGAGGCTGCCTCCAAAAGTGAGTCAATCCCCTTTAGGTCTCATAGTAAAATGCACAACTTTACAGCAGAATGAAACATTTTACAGCCTGGTACAAACAATGATTTAAGTCTCTAAAGCTACTTTCGCTATGCATGAGAACTATACCTGGGATACTGACGGGATAATGTATAGTGAGCAGGTTGTTGTCGCAGAGAGTCGCAGAGAGACAGGGTGCTCACCCTGAAGGGGTTCCATTCCGCAATAACAACTTGCTCTCTAAGCATTATCCCACTTTTTAAATGGCTATTTACTTACGAAATCAATAATTTGACACAAATATTGATTTGGAAATTAATTTAAAAAATGTCTTATCTTACGTTTTCTGTTTAACATTTAAAAATAGTCCATTACACTCACAATGAGAGCTGCGGCCATAGCAACGGTGTAGCCTTCTAAAAAGGAGCTAAGCTAGCTGTTATTACTCACATTAAAATGAGCTAAGCTAGCTGTTGTGACTCACATCAAAATGTGCTAACCTAGCTGTTATCACTCACATTAAAATGAGCTAACCTAGCTGTTTTAACTCGCATTAAAATGAGCTAAGCTAGCTGATTTTACTCACATTTAAATGAGCTAACATAGCTAATGATTCTCACATTAAAATGAGCTAAGCTAGCTGATTTTACTCACATTTAAATGAGCTAACATAGCTAATGATACTCACATTAAAATGAGCTAAGCTAGCTGTTTTTACTTATTTCCACTGATGGTGAAGTAAGGCAAGTTGAACAGGACCACAGAATTCAGCGCAGCACCTGATGGAGGTTTTCTGTCTCGTCACTGTCAGAGTCTGTTGAAATTTTCTTTTCAATTCACCGTCTTTAAACACAGTAATATCCCGTTCTATGTTCCGTTTAATGTTTACTTCATGTGCCTTCTTCAGTTTTGTAGATCTCTCTGTCGTAGCATTCAGTTTTTGCATCTTCGTCTCTTTTCTTTTTTTCCCTCTGTAAACAGACCGCCGTCAAATTTAACCTTATTTCTTTCGGTGGATTGATATGATTACAGTCAGTCCTCCGGATTGTGTCATTAGAGCCGCATCCCTAGCAACAGTCCGTTCTTCATAACGATGGTCTGTTGTCGAGAAATAACAGGCCTCGGAATGCTGTAATTAACCAATCAGAATCAAGTATTTCACACAGCTGTTTTATTTTACCTTTTTTTTCATTCTTGCCCCTTTAATTTATATTAAGGCTAAAAGCCATGCAGAAAAAGTCAAACTGCTCGGCCGTTACTGAAATTGTAGTTTTTTATATGTTTACAAAGATTAGCAGTTATCAGTGTCTGTGATAACCGTAGCCGGCTTCTAATCTTTGGCCAGTGTTTGTCATACATTGATTATTTGTGGCAGCCTGCACATGGCCTTTTCAACACAGAAAACAGTTGGCCATGGTGATGAGGATTGTAATCACCTGCCCATCGCTTTCCCAACCGAGATGTTGGCGACACCAGCTAATTAATGAACCACAGGCTCTGACTGTCTAGCTTTGCTAACCCCTGGCTCCTCTCCGGCACCACCCTCCAATCCAAATATGCTAAATTCTGTCTCCAGAAAATCAACATGCCAATTTTTAGGCTTCAAAAAGGCAGTCAACAAACCAAAGGGTGACTTTATGGTGGCTCTATTAATCTTTACACTCTGTGTTTTTAACCTTTGTTTTAAATAGAAGTAGAGGCCTCTGCCGGATGTACCCAGCGTGAGATGTTTGCAGTCATTTCTGGGGTCAATTTTAATGACTGTATAATAAGTGTAACGTGATATTTCTTCCTGGATATTCCCACACTTTTTTCCGGCTGCAGTGTGATGGGGATGTGGAAACAGTGGCAGATGGAGCGGCCATGGTATCTGATTGAGCTGCTCTTTGAGTCTGGAGAGCTTATGGCGAATAGAATAAATTGTGGGATGAAGCTTGCGGCCTTCATCAGCACTAACAGCACAGAGGCTCTCCACAATTATGGGGTCGCCATGAAATTAACACTGTGACAAGTACTTACAACTGACACTGTTTATTTTCTCAGACAGATAACAGTCCCCCTATTTAACATTTATAAGCTGCACACAGACATTTAATAAAGGGCTTATAACACTGTAATGAAGTAGAGGCAGATATAAGAGGGTACTAATTGTAGGTGTTTTGTGCTTGTTAGTTTGGCACTGTGGTTTGATATGAAGCAATGTGTAACCTGTGTTTAAAAACGGCCTTTTAAATAAAGTTTTAGTTTACTTTAATGTATGATTAATAACTATAGCTCATCCTGGACACCCAAAGGTGGAGGCTTTACTTTTTATTCTTATAATAAAAGTATATTTCTTCATAGGGGAAGTTAGAGTTGTTGAGACAATTACTGTACACTAGTAAACAGTCCTTAATTTCCTTTCAGTGGTAATCTCAAAGATCTCTTCGTTCTCTTTGGCGGCACCTATGGCGATAAACGGTAATTGCAGGAGCACACTTCCCAGATATCCAGACAGTGTCGCATGTGTGACGTCCACGGTTGGCTCCGGTTTTTCCTCGCTGACGGTCGCTTTCCTTTTTAGACTGTTTGCCTTCATCTGAGCGTTGAATTTGTTTCTTTTTCTTTGGATTTTCACTTATTTTTGAAGTTGTATCTGTAGTCATCCATCTTTTCTTTGTTTGTTCAGCCATAGTAGATTACTGTTTACTCGCGACACTTGCAGAGACCGGAAAAGCAGCCGCTTAGCTCCGCCTACCCTCTCTGGCAGACCAACCACTGCTGGGTGATGGAAAACGTGTCACTGTAGTGAGTAATAAATATGTATTAAAGCTAACTGTAAGTTAATAAAGCAGTATTTGTTGCAACAAAGAATCATCATTAAATACAGTGTGTATCTGTGATGGGGATATCCTCCCAACAATCCCTAATGACTGGGTCATACTAACATTTCATATCAACCTGTCTGGCTATCATATTGCAGACCTTCGTATCAGCTACATCAGGGTGCTCCAATCTGGCTCCTGGAGAGCTACCTGCATGGTTTAGGTTTGTCTGTACTCTAACACACCGGATTCAAATGTTTTGCTCAGTTTCAATCCCATGAGACGCTTCAGTTGGTTGATAACGAGTAGATCATTCAAGTCAGGTGTGTTAGAGAAACCTAAAATATGCAGGAAGGTAGCTCTCCAGGAGCAGGGTTAGAGACCCCTGAGCTACATGAACACACAGCTTTCATGACACTGTTTAAGCCTGCTGTAATGTTCAATCTCCACAACTTTAAAGCATACATTAGCAGATAAACATGTATCTCCTATGATGTTTCCACGGTGATCCTATTACAATAATCCTAATATGGTTTAAAGCCTTATTGACAGAAAGTCTGCAGAATCTCCCTCTGCACTCCTCGCCTTGTCTTCAGGGGCGTCAGTCTTCGTTACGAGACCTGTCATACAGCAGGCGACAAAAATGGCAATTTTCAAATCAGTTGTGCCGTTTGTGACGTTATTTCTACTAAATAAAGTGAGAAGTTTTGCCCTCAAGTGAACTGTTGACAGCGCGGGATGGCTTTTATTTGAGTTGACTAGCTGTGTCTCCAAGCAAATAAATCACACATGATCCTAATTGAACAGAATAGACTAAAAAATGAACTAATTAAGCCACTATTGCCGGCTGTCAATTCCCTCACCCGCGCTGATACATCATACAGTTGCAGATTACAATAGAGAGAAATAGACTTGTCTGTCTTTTGAATTCAGATATCATGCTGCACTTTCCGGGAGAGGCAGCCATTTCTTCCCTCATCTCCTTTTCCTTTATCACCCAGTGCACCCTGGCAGACTGCACATGGAGGCAATCGAGCGGACTCCGGATAGCTTCTATGTCTAGTGTGAAAAAAGGATGAGGCCTACATATGCAGCCTCACAAGTCTAATCTTAGCCCCAGTTCTTCTGTTCGCCTCTCGCTTCATCAACAAGAGAACTTATTCATCTTGCCCAGTCCATTAAAGATTCAAGGGAACATTAAGGCCTCTAAACATCTCTTTTAATTAAACAGCAGGCGTCGTGCTCACCATACCTGCTAAAAGGAACATTCCCTTAATCTTCCACATCTTTACGTTCACTTGATCTTTATAGGCTGGCGTTTAACTTCTAACTGATCTGCCAAAGCCATGTCTGCTGCATGTTGCTCTCTTGATCTATAAAATCCTTGTTTTTGCGCGAACTCGCAAATGGCTTTGCATAGCTGTGGTAGATTTATGATATGCTAGTTTTACCTGCCGACGTTTGCACTTGACCTCATTTTCGTTTATTTTTTCGAAGGAGTTCCACACAGAAATCTTTGACGGCTGCTGAAGTCTCTCTTTTCTCCAGTTCTGAATGTCACTTTGCCACATCTTTTGTAATTTAATCTGGCGGAAGCTTTCAGATGCGCTACTGCCACCATCTGGTGGTAGAACCGGCGGTATTACAACCAGGTGCCGGTAAAAACAATGGAAACATATATTTTAAAGATGAGATAATAGCCATCTTTACTTTATATCAACACCAGTGCTGCTCTTTGAAACTAAAGCCTTGCATGCTGTACACTGTGCCATTTTACTGATTGGATTTTGCCGTGTTGCTGACAATTTGCTAACTCTGACTAACGTCTGCTAGCAACATGCTACTTGTGTTTGCTATCATCAGGTGATAAAAAACCTGAAATCAGTTCTTTTCCAAACTTTAAAACCGTTAAGACCATAATAGATCCAAAGCCCTAAATGTTCAGCCCTTAAAGTTAAATGAGCTCATATTCTTTATTGGTGAGATTAAGATGAGAAGACTGGTATCTCTCTCTCTGCCTGTAAAGCCCAACTTAGCCTAGCATAATAAATACTTGAAACAGAGGGAACAGCTAGCCTGGCTGTCTCCGAAGGTTTAGAAAATCTGCCTCAAAAACACATAAAAATAACATTCATTAGTCTGTTTTTGTATAAATTTAACAAATGAGATATTTGTGATAATTAGTCAGCTTTAGAAAACTATTCCCTGTTGCCTAGTATTCCTGCTAAGCTAAATACGTTGGCTGTAGCTTCATATTTAATGTGCTGGCATCTTACATGTACGGATATTAATATTATTCATATTTATTCACAAAATGTAAAGCTTTTACCTTTAAACTGGAAAATATGACTATACCTCTAACCCTGAGTAACCTCGGAGAGCAGTGACTAACAGAGCTAGCCTAGCTTAAGTGATGTGGTAGTGTGGGACTCTGAGTTGGCTCTTTGACTGCTTTGAGGTAGACAGATTTATGTTGCACCTTCCAACGTTAAGGTTGCCCTCAAATCAGTTATTTCCCAGGTTTTTAGGAAAGAGAAAGACCCCTGTATCATACCATTAACTGTAACAGCGTGGTGCAGCAAAAGCCGTGGCAAAAAAACATGCAAGGTGGATTTGCATCAAAAACGTTGACTTACTTACCAAATGCAAAAGGGGCTGATCTTTCCTAACAGATATCACTGCATACAGACAATAGATTGGTGTATATGGACATTTCAGTTGCAGGAGAATACAACAACAGCCATCAGAGCTTCGTTTTATTTTTAATTAAATGGTCCCTTTTTTCAAAGAACACTGACAGGACGTAGCAGATGCTCAAGTTTAGTCAAAAACTCAGCACGCTGCTTCTGGCTTGCTAAGCTGCTTGTCATCTCCAGATGTTGACTAGCAGAGGAGAGCGTCTTGACAGCTGAAGTAGTGCATGTATTTTTTAACAGTCAAAGCGGGGGACAAAGCCAGATAAAATCCCAAGGCATTTTCCCCAACACCACCATTCTGTGAAAGTTTTTACAAAACTACTCTGACCATACCGTTTTAAAGATACATCCTGAAAAATACCCTCTCAAACAGCTGCAGCTGACAGGGCTGCCTCTTATACAGAACAGGTGAAATCAGCCTGGTGATTTGTGCGTCAATTTATCCCTCTTTATGTGTGGAGATGCATGCTCGATGCATTTCCAGCTCACGGATGGTTGACGTGAACAGATGTTAGGGATGTTAGAGTACTACCGCTCGTAAGTCACACGTGAGAGGCCGAGAACACATTTTTGCTTACCTTCGAATCTCCGCTCACACGCAGCATCGGATGCCTCGCTGGGTTTCACGCATGTGTGTGTACATCATTGCTTGTACATGCAGCGAGGCAAGCATTACAGAGAACAATCTGACAGGCCGCAGACACTTAACACACACCTATGCTTTCCCAGTCAGCAAGGATTGTGTGCATCCCTGGAAATACTGTGCATATTAGAGGAGCTCTGACCTTGGGCTTGTGCTGTACGTTGAGTCACATTTACAGAATACGAGCACAGATGGCTGCTTTAAAATCAACATTGGTTTGTAACCATTGCAAATGTAAGCAGTGGCAGCAGCTCTGTGTGGTGAAATATAAGATTTCTATTATCTGGATAACCGTAAATCGGAATGATCATGTATCACAAGCTGTGTCTCAATTCAGGGGCTGCATCCTTCAAAGGACACCGGCTACAAAGGATGGGTCATTTGTAGCGTCATCAGCTGTTCCCGCCCTTTATCCTTGCGTCACCAAATGCCTCTCCTGTCGCCTAGCAACAGGTAGCTAGCTGGCAAACTAGCTATCATAACTAACGTCACATAACCTTTTATTTTACTTTCGTTACTTTTAGCAATTGTATCTCTAGCTATTGGACTGAGTTGAAACCAAAAACATTTACATTTAAAAGTGTATTCCTCAACCCTTAAAGAGTCCGCCATCTCGTCTGAATTGGCGCGCAATGAATCACGGGATACATTGGGTCTGAGAAGGATGCATCTGATGGATCCTTTGCGGCTCGGGAAAAGGAGGACGCATTTGTTGGCCGCATCCGAAGGAGCCTTCAAAATGGGACAGCCTTTGACGCGCTGCTGTGATTCAATCGGCCTTGAAAGACGTCCTTCGAAGGATGCAGCCCTGAATTGGGACGCAGCTACTGTTTAGCTTTCCAAAGTACATTCTCTTTCTGTAATACTATAATATATGATTTCATATAAAGTAATGTGATTCTAGTATGTTTTTAAAACGTAAGCATCTTTATAAATCTTTTCAAGATAATATTTTATGTCGGTTTTGGCCCATGGCTTCTCAGCGTTCTCTATCGCTATCTTGTTTATTAAATAGTCATCTATGTGTGGTTGTCGTCGTTCTTCAGTCTTTGTGTCTGAATCATTTTCAGTTTTCCACAGTTCCAGTTTTGACTGTATGTAATTTGAAGCTTGAAAATCAATTCCAATCTCATTATGGTCTGTTAAATAGATTATGAAGCCAGCAGTCTGTTAGCTTCTTTTCACTTAGCATTAAGACAGGAGACAGGAGAAAACAGCTAGCATGGCTCTGTCTTAAGGTGAAAAAGGTTCTTAAAAGCACATCTAATGCTCACTTTTTAACAGGTTATATCTAATTTATGTAATAATATAATGTAAACAACTTTGTAGGGATTATGTGTGTGACTTTTGGCCAAGGACATTGACATCCTGGTGTCTCCGTTGGTTTTCCGGCGTCCTCATAGAGACGACAAGCTAGCTAAGAAATAGTCCCACACATAACTTACTGTTAGGACGCTGTTAGGTGGTGCCTGTAGGTGAATCTTGTTACCTTTGAACACAGCTAGCTATTTCCTCCTGATTCTAAGCTAAGCTAACTGCCACAAGAATGTGTAACAGACAGACCTGAGAGCGGCATCGTTCTCCATCTTCTAACTCTCAACGAGCACACTTCCCAGACTGTCGAACTGTTCCTTTAAATGTACTCTTCCGGGTAAATAAGACATAAGGCTTCTCCGAATCACGAACTCTTACCCCTCAAACTGAGTCATTTACGACAGCACATCAAGGCAACACGACTCATGCAGTGTGTATAATTCACATTAATCTTAAATTGTGTTTTCAGCTTCACTATGCATGCACACTAACTTTCTTGATGAGGATTCAGGGTGTCCTTACACTTCTCACCTCCTCCCCACACAGTGTCATGAGATGGAGTCACTCAGAGGGCTTTAATGAACTGAGTATTTTTCCACACAACTTGTTCTTGTTTTATCCACATGAAGCAGAGGAGCACTCGCATCACTCACTTTGAATATCCTGTGATACCGCACGCCACCCTCCTGCTGTACTTCGCTGTCACTTCTTGTGTCTGCTTGCTGTAAGTGCAGTGTGGATTTTGCAGGGTTGAGGGTGGAGGGATGAGGTGGCATTCAACCAACGGTTAGCGCCACATAAAGCCTTTATCACACCTAAACGGCTCCGTCTCCCAAAGCCAGAGTGAGATAAGCACTGCCCATTCATCTGTAATGATGTGGAAGCAAGAACCAACTGAACTGAGTTGAGAGGGAAAGGCTAACTCTGACACAGAGTAGATGGCTGAAAGGGGCAAAGAGGCAAAAGGCTTTGCTTGTTCCGTCCTCACAGCGATGTGTGAACAGGCTTTTATTTATTGTGGGTTCTCTGTGGATTCAAGTTGATAACAAGACAAGTGTTATTTTGCACTGCAAAGAGCTGTAATTATCTGCAAGATGAATGTAGGAAGCAGAGGCCACATTGCTACATGGTCATTGAAAAAGTTCCCTTTGGACTGAACATTAAGTTTTTGCAACAAGATCAAATATCCTTCGGTACTTAGCTTGTCTTCATGCTCATTGTAGGCTTCTGTTCTCTCTTCTGTAAACCAACAAGTTCATGTTTTTCTGAATACACTTTAAATACACGTTTCACTCTAAACAGTCACTGATTCAAACAGAGCCTTTGGGAAGCAAAGGGTCCAGCCAGACGGGAGACAAGTAGTAATAAAATGCAGTCTACAAATGTCACTCAGATTGTGTGTAAAGATTGACAATGCAATCAACGAAGAGTCTTTAGCTAAGCTAGCAGCTCTGTGAGGTTGTACTTTTGCAAAGTGGTGCTTTGTAGTTGTTAAAATAATTCAGTTAGAACCAAAATCTTGCACAGAGCTGCTTTAGCTCAGTCGGTAGAGCAGGCGCCCCTTATAGGCCACAGTCCTTGACGCAGCGGCCGCCAGTTCGGCTCCCACCCTCGGTCCTTTGCTGCATGTCATCCCCCGCTCTCTTCTCGCCATATTTCCTGTCTCTCTGCAGCTGTCCTATCAAATAAAGGCAAAATGGCAAAAAAACAAAGTTAAAGTAATAATCTTGAAGATTTTCATGTAAATAAATGTCTGTTGAGTCTCTATCTATCGCTGAATGAGGTAACACAATGGCGATTGAGCCTATGGCCCACTGATGAAAGCCTTTGCATTTGCAGTATATAGTATTATTATGGACTGGGTGTGGCGCCCAGTTAGTGACGCGTTTTCCATCACCCAGCAGTGGTTGGTCTGCCAGAGAGGGTAGGCGGAGCTAAGCGGCTGCTTTTCCAGTCTCTGCAAGTGCTGCGAGTAAACAGTAATCTACTATGGCTGAACTAACAAAGAAAAGATCGATGACTACAGATACAACTTCAACAAGAAGTGAAAATCCAAAGAAAAAGAAACAAACTCGACGCTCAGATGAAGCAAACAGTCTAAAAAGGAAAGCGACCGTCAGCGAGGAAAATCAAGAGTTACAACCGGAACCAACCGTGGACGTCACACATGCAACACTGTCTGGATATCTGGGAAGTGTGCTCCTGTAATTACCGTTTATTGCCAAAGAGAACGAAACTGAGATCTTCGAGATTATTTAAAAACTTGAACTTTGAAAAAAGAAAGACCAGACAGATTGTCATTGCCATAAAAAGAGCCAAGCTGCTAGCATGGCTAATAATGATATCCTTCACATTTAAGTATAATATGCAAACACCATATAAGGTAAACAAATGAGTTAGCCTGGACGACATGTGGCAGCCTTTGCAGAAACTGAGACATTTTCCATGCTGCAGTGACAGATGAAAACTTACAGAAACATGGTTATGTCATATAATGTCTGGAAACATTACATAACTACACAATTCTGGACACCGTGTGACCACAAAATAGAAACAAATAACTTGCAGAACTTCATGACTTATGCATCGACTATTCCGACTTAGAATACATCACTGTTGCTCAGTGTTTGCTCACTGCTGGCTCTGAGCATGGAGTGTGCAGACTCACTACTTATTCTGAGTAATTCCAACATTAACAGCGCTGTTACACAATGTGATTAAATCTTAGTGAAGAACAAAACCATAGGAGGTGAAATTCTCGCTGACATCAATATTGCCAGGTTAAATCAATTATATTGGAGGCCGCTAAATCACATCATATTACAGATATAACTCTGGGTGTCCGCTGTAGCAGACAGAATATCAGACTGTAGCCTGGGGGTAATATAAATGTACCACAGAGGAGTCTTCTGCAGTCAAGTGTCATTATTCCTTCTTTTTTAAGTGAGCAGACTCTTCATCTTCGGTAAAATCACTTTAACCATGTTGTCCTCCTGTGCCTTTTTAAACACCCTGACAGGACTTAAAGAGCACATCCATTCACACATACTGACTTCTACCTCTATGTGTCTTCCAGGTGTAATTGGCTCCCTGACTGCAGCTCAGGACCCATCAGGAGATCCGAAGAGGAAGGCGGATGAGACCACAGCGTCTACCTGAGAATGCTACCTGTCCCTCGGCCTCACAATGTCACCATAAGAGAACTTTTAACCTGTCCCCGTCCACAGATCCTCTTTTTTTCCTTTGTTATCCCCTATATCCCACTGAGTTTGTGATCCTCGTCCACACCCGTCCTGAAGTGATATGACTAAGAGAGCCTTTATTTTGGACATGTTGTTTTTTCCTCTCAATGCTGCCAGCCACCAGGGCTATGGTGGGAAGCGTCATTATACCTCTCAGCAGGTCGCTAATCACTGTCTGCTGTGGCTACTGGGACTCGTGCTACACCTCACTCTTTCCACATGCCAGCGTGTTGACCTGAAACACCCCATAGTATCCACGGGCTACGGGAAGATACGCGGGATCAGGAAGGAGCTCAACAATGAGATCCTGGGTCCTGTGGAACAGTACTTAGGCGTGCCATATGCCACAGCACCTATAGGCGAGCGCCGCTTCCAGCCTCCCGAAGCTCCAGGGTCCTGGCAAGAGATCCGCAACGCCACCCAGTTTGCGCCAGTGTGTCCCCAGAATGTGCACGGGGTTTTACCTGAGATCATGCTGCCGGTGTGGTTCACTGACAACCTGGACGCTGCAGCGACCTACGTTCAGAACCAGAGTGAGGACTGCCTTTACCTCAACATCTACGTACCCACTGAAGACGGTGAGTGAGACACAACTCTTATGCTAGATACTTTCCCAACAAAATTAGCGCGCCGACGCAGGTTTTTCAGACCCACTTATAGATGCCGATTGTCTCTTTTCCAATTGCCAGTGAAGTATACTCCTTTTGGTTTCTTTTCTGCTGCGTCAAAAACGCGCCAGAGACAGGGTTAGTAAACAGTGAAGATGTTACAGTGGTTGGGTCTTTATTGTATCTATTGCTCATTCAGTTTGTTTATTAAACTTGGTGCAGACAAATTTAGAACGATATTCGAGCGCTGCTCGGACCGAGACGGGCGAAATTTTTAGCTGAGATGACAAGGAGTCGCAGAAGTTATCGATGTAGCATAGCATCGCGCCGGAAAGGGGGCGGAGATTAGCGTATCGACACAGGTTTTGTGTTCCCATCAATGCTGATCGGAGCCGGATTGTAGCCTTTCCCACTAAGCAAAAAAGCTTTAGAGTTTTCATTGCATTTATAATGGGTAAGACAAATGGTAAATAGACTGTACTTTGGATGGACTGTGCTTATCTAGTCTTCTGACCACTCATAGAGCTTTTACACTACATGCTGCATTCACCCTTTCACACATACACACACACTGATGCAAAGGCTACAATTGGCCAATCTCCAATCAGGATCTAACTACATTCAGCAATTTGGTTCAGTGTCTTTCCCAAGGACACTTCGACATGTAGACTGAAGCAGTCAGGGATCGAACCGCCAGCCTACCGTTTGGGTGACGACCGACTCTACCACTGAGCCACAGCGGGCCCTTGTCATTATAAGGGTAAAATACCTTGATCTGCCTCTTTGCATCAAACTGAGAGAAAAGACTTGTTTGTGTCACGACGTGCTTTTCAAATCCATTTCAGATGTGACACTTGTGTCAGGATTGTGTCAGAATATTCGTTGTGATTGTTCTCAGTTTGTCAGGTTTATATTCAGTAGAAGAAGAGCCCTGACTTGAGTCAAAAGACACACAGGAGATTACCAGACATATTTTGTGAAAATCTCCCGGCCCTGTATTAATGTCAGTCTTAATTATTATTGGTTAAAGAGTCTCATCAGTTTCTAGATTTACATACTGCAGCAAAGATCACATCCTCAATCTTTCTTGTGCTAGTGCTCTGTTAATTATTACACTTAACTTTTATTGCTCATAATTAATGAATATTAACATTTTATTAAATATTCAAAACTAATACAGAACGTGTTCTTCTATCAAGGAGCTTTTTGTTCTAATTAGCCACATAGGGACATGCTACATTCTAGCATGACTAACGCTAATAGGATCAAACCAAGCATGAACATTATATTTTAATATTACTTACTGTGTAAGTTAACTGTGTCAAAGCTGGCTGTCAGAAAGCCCAGACACTAATAGTGCAATCACTAACATGACTGCAACACGTTTGTGGAGCATTTAATGGCCCATGAATTCAGTGATAGTGTTGGTCAATGAGCAGGAAGATCAAACCAAAACAGTATAGCTAGCAGGGCTGCACGATATATCATTTGGCAATCACAATTGTGATGTGCACATGTGCAGTAGTCCCATCGCAGAACGTGCGAAAGTGAAGCAAATTAAGTGAAACACGTCAAGCTGGTACTTTGTTGTTGCTTGTTGCAAAAGGAAAACTCACCAGTTTCTCATTTTCCACGACTTATTACAGAAAAAGTCCGTCTGATATCACATTAGTGCAGCGTGAACTGACCGCTGTGCAGCAGAGTCTGTTTGTCACCTGCCTGTAAACTGTTGACAAGCACGTGACGCTGCTGCCGTCACAGCTCATGTCGGCAGGATGATCGGGGCAGACGCTCCGTTACGTGAAGCGTCTTATAAGTGAGTGTATTGCCGTTATCAATGACACCTCGTCCCGGTGCTGGTTAACGCTGTGGCTACATAAACGGACAGTTCACAGAGCGGACGTGCCACAGAGTGTGTACTTTTAGCGGCTGCACCTGCAGCGCGCAAACGGAATGAGTTTGTGTGTGCCGACAGGAAGTAGGATACTGTGAGCTTTAGTTTCAAAAAGTTACCGTCACAGGGCTGATTAAACATACATTTAAACACTGTTAGAAATGATAGATGACGTACCATATAAATAACACAACTGCAGCCCACAGGTCTGTTTGTATTTGTTGATAAAGGAACGTGGAACCTCCTGAACTCTCAACATTTTCATGCGGGTGCAAATGGGGTAAAGGTAGGAGAGGGGTTTTGTTTTGTCACGAGAAAACAGACTTAAAAGTCCCAAATAATAAAAAGTATGATTGGTAATTAACATGCTGCATTTAACTGGTATAAATCCCTTTTATTCTTATCGTGCAGCCCTCGTAGCCAGCTGTTTTTTCTACGATTGGAGGTATAAACATCAGAAAAAAGTTGCATATTGAAAGCTCGGACTCACCTTCATATTTTCATCCTTTCAGTGAGGACTAACGTTTCCATCATCTTACATGCATTGTTAGTGAATAGAACTGATTAAACCCTTTCTGCCATGACTCGCAGACAGGATTTTATGCCCTGCAAACAACCTGAGCAAGGCCACATCATCCGTTTGGTGGTTTGTATCGAGCTAAGAAACAAAGAGCTGTAATTACCCGTGTTTTTAGCGTTGTTGGCATGTGTTTTTGTGAACCTCAGGGACCAATAAGGAGGATTGCACATGCCACTTTAATGGCGTGCCAGGATTGTTGCTTGCTCCTCAGGTTTGTATTGCGTGGATGTTGCACTGTGGTTGCTAAGGTTCGACTCGAATCTTGCAGTAGGAGAAAATATAGCAAATAAAATTCCAAAGCCTCGTTCGGGCCTCGAGGGGCGAAATTAGTCAAAAATAGAAGATCACCATAAAGCGAAACCTCCACCTCTTCATGGGCTTTCTGGGTGTACTTTTTGCATTAACGATCCAGTGGAGAGCGTTTGAGAAGGCAGATGGGCAGGTAAAAGAACGCAGGATCAAAGTGTAACTTCGGAGGCAAAGCATATGCTGCTGATGGTAGTGAGCGAGGTTAATGATAAAAAAGTCTATAATTAATGGGCTCACCTGAGACTTACATGAGAGTGAGAAAACACATGTTTATGCATCGCTGCTGCTCATTAACAGTCATTGTTGTGTTTTAACAGTAAAGCTGAAACCATAACCCACTTAGCTGGATGTGTCAGTGGTGCAGAGTACCTGTTTATTGTTCTCCCATGGCCCAACAAAAAGATGGAAACAGATTAAATGCTGGTGGAAAATATCCAGTACTATTGTTGGAACTAGAGCAGCAGAGATGCTGTGAACAAGAGATGAGGGAAGAACGACTGTCAGGTGTATTTAACTCCTCTAAAAATAAAGGAAAGTGTACAGACGGTGTTAGACTAACAGCTCTGTAGTTACAGTATGCATGCTGTGTAGTACATACTGTATATCACGTTCTCGCAGGCAGGACGCCGAGTCTCCCGTGTCATTCCCAGAGGAGAAGGTGTGCAAATGAGTGAGACTGATTTTACATGTAGGCCTGTCTGCTTGTCAGAATCTGTCACTTATTGTCAGGGGTCACTGCTTACACAAGGCTGATGCCGTCCCCAAGGAAATGTTTTGCCTCGTGTGTGAGGGAGGAGTGGAGAGTGAAGGAGAATAAAGTGCCCCTGAAATCAAACACGCTGCATTTTGCTTGTAACTGCTGTCACAGTCCCCGCAAATACTTTACATGGTGTAGACTTATGAATATGTCAGAAGTAGCGGCTTTAAAGCCCTTGAAAACTTAGCTTCAAATCTGAAGTCTCATGCTTTGACATTCAATGTTCATGACTTAATAAACAACAAAGTCAAAGTTCAGGGAGAAGGCGTGTGCGTGTTGTTTTGTTAGATTTGATTGGCAGTGTTCAGTGTTCATTTTTAAAGCATATTTTAAGCTTAAAGATGACCCACAAAACATCAAAGTCAGAATGTATTTTAAACCGCGGTGCAGTCCTATCGTTGGAGATGTAACTGGTTGTTTCTTCAAATATCTCACAGAGTCTTCCAGATGGCACAAAACATGCCAAGAAGTATTTTGTCTCCCACCGTTCTTCAGCTCGTCTGCCTTCAGCTTCAGCTTTAGCTTTTAGCCACTCTAGCTTCCACATCTCCGGGGATGCTGATGCCCTGACCGAAACCACTGCTGGATGGAAAATGTGTGTGATACCAAGAGGATAGATCACCCTCGGCTTGGTAAATCCCCGGACTTACTTTTCCCTCTTGCTTCACCAGCAGAAAACCATTTTTAAGTGAAATGTCTCAACCACTGCAGGATGGATCACCATGGAAATCTGTATCATCTGTATTTAGCAAAAACATTTAATAACAGCTGAGAGGGATGCTTTAATTGGCTAATTTGGTATGAATTCACCGCCCCTTCTCTTAGCTCCCATAGTTCATACCAATGGCTATATATAGATAGACAACGCGTCTCCATCTGCTCTGTAGTGATGGTTTTAGTTACGTCTCCTCTCGCCGTTCCTCCTCTGCTAATCCGGAACAGGTCGGCTGCAGGAGCCGTATTTGTCAACAGAGCTGTCAATCATCCTTTTTACAGCATCAAATAACTAATTACTTGGATATAAATCAACATGATAAGAGCTAACTATAATGAATGTATAGTTTGACTCATGTCCCATCTGTTAACATGGAGGAGGCGGGCTTTATGACCTATACTGCAGCCAGTCAGCAGGGGGCGATAGAGAGGGTTTGGCTTCACTTTTAGGGAGCTGTCATGTTGTCCATCTTTTTATACAGTCTATGGTTCATACTAATGCGATAGTTCTGTTCATACACTTGTAAAATGTCAAAATGGCATCATACACTAGTGCTAATAAAAGTGAAGAGCTTCTTCCAAGAAATCTGTCTCGTCACTCGTCTGGATCTGGTTTGTTTTTGCAGCATCCGGCGTCTGGCAGAAGTTTTTCTTTGTAAAGTTTGTCTAAAGCCTGCGCCAACTAAAAGCAGCAACATGTTTTATTCCAGCATCGCAAACAGAAACATGCAGCCAAGTGGGAGAAGTGTGCGGCGCTGTACGTGGATGTGGAAGTGCTTTGTATGCTCTTCATCCATCCTGAACCGTCCTTTGATGATATATTTTAATCATTTTGATGACCCTCCGACTTCGTGCACAATAAGGGTACATTTGTGGTTTTAAATTAGATTTCTCCAAGTTTTGGACGGATTTTCATTAGTTGTTTTGTTTTATTTTTTTTTGACAGGGTTCCATATCCCCATTTGTGGTAGCTTTTAAGCTCTTCCTTTAATGCAGTCTTCCGGTGAAACATTGGTTTCTGGCCAAATACTTGCAAAACTAAAGCCAGCTTTATTCTGTGTTTACCTCTAACTAGCAGTTTTCAGCATGCTTATATGCTAAACTAAGATGGTACACACGGTAAACATTGTACCTGCCTAATTAGCATTGTGGTATTTTGAGTTAGCGCCTGCTAGCATTCTTACCTAGCATTTAGCTCAAAGCACCACTTTGCCTTAATTCAGCCGAACAGAGCTGCTTACAGATTCTGGTGCAACAGCTGTTGTAGCTAGCAGGTTAGCTCGCTCACCTGGTACCCATGCGTGATGCTCCGTCACGTTCAAAGGGAGCATGTCAGGGCTGTGTTGTGCTGTTGTTTGGCAGCAGGCAGCTGCATTCCCACTCATGGCGGATGTAGGTGGGCCAAAATGAATTGGCAGCACAGAATCGTACGCGGCCCAGATCAAAAATGTTTTGGAGCCAGATCTGGCCCGCACAACTTAATTTCAACCCATTTAATCTCCAAAGTACAACATTATGAATTATCCTATTATCCTCCCATTCTACCTTAAGTCCTGTCCCTGTCTGATATGATCTGTTTCAGACCTGAAATACTCTCACTGAACATGTTCGCTGCTTTATTCTTCGGACAAAAGAAAATTCAAAGCTCTCTTTTTTTTTCTTTCTGCATCTGTTCACCCCTCGTGCTCTCTCCTCCCTGAAATCATCCCTGCCTCTTCTCCTCTCCTCGCTGCTCCATCTTTATGCAGATGGCGGTAGAAGGGGTCACTGTTCTGAATGCAAATAGGCTTCTTGCCCTTCCTCACCAGACCACTATGTAGCCTTCGACAACTCGAATGAATTCTTCTTGTTAGAATAATGTAAATAACACAAATGTTCTTGTGGATTTAAGAGCATTTTTTCACTGCCTTATTATCTCACCCTCGCTCCGTTCCTACAGTGGCTGTTCCTCCCTAACTCTGCTGTGCGGCCAGGCTGCTAGGCAAGAGCACTGTCTCACCGCATTCCTATTTCCTCAAGACACTCCTCAGCCAAGGGCCTAAGATCCTTCATTTTTATTGCCGCTAGAGCAGCCATTTACCGTGCTCTTTATTAAAAACCATATTTCAGGAGGCAGGACAGTGGAGGCAGGGATGGAGCTGGGGGCGGGAGGGGGGGGCACAGTAGCAGAGATGGAGAGCAGCAGGACACGACTGCATGTGCTGGAAGCCGCTGCCTGCATGCAGGAGGGTTGAACCAAAGCTGTGTCTGACACCTTGTCAAGCAGACAGGCCACCATAGACTTGACATACTGCAGCTTCATCTGGTTTACTGCTCTGAGGAAATGGACAGGGACGGGAGACAGCTTGCGCTCTGGCCACCAGCTCACTGAACCGAACAGAAACGCTGTTGACTGAGAGATGGAGCTGCGTTAGGTCACACAGTACTGGGACAACGCGAGCTAAATGTTCCTGTTTACGCCAATGAATTTCACTGACCAGTGGCCCATTACAGCATGTGACAGTCAACCTACCGGCAGGCTTCACTACTGGGGCAGATGGGAAAGATGTTGTAACCTAAAAAGCGCTTTTTCCCTTCGGCTACTTTTTTTCTAATTCATTGAAGTAGTTCTTCAAAAGTCAGAATCTCATCATCAGAAGTCGTAGACACTGACCTGCATGGATTTCAAAACAAAACATTATTTGATACATTTTTATAGTTTTATTTCGTAATAAACACCCAAATAATTAGCATGTAGCAATGCTGCACATATTTCTAGAGGAGTGCAAGGACAGAGTTAGCCAAAATATCTAACACATCGTCCTGAAATGATCAATTTGGAAAAACAGCTGTCAAATACGTGATTATTGATGAATTGTCATATAAAGCTCACATGTTAGATTTAAGCTTTTATAACAATGCAACATGAATCCTCTGAGCCATGCTAGCAGCATCTTTTTCTCTCTGTTGATTATCAAATCAGCCTCAGCTGTGCTTTGTGCTAAGTAGCTACTGTTAGCATGGCTGCTAAGCTCTCTAGCTCAACCCCTCTCTGTGCTGCGAGTCTGCATCACAGTTTTTTTGTTATATGTTTTTTAATGTCTGAGGAAGGTGAATGAGGCTCGTCTT
Source organism: Semicossyphus pulcher (assembly GCF_022749685.1). Taxonomy (NCBI): domain Eukaryota; kingdom Metazoa; phylum Chordata; class Actinopteri; order Labriformes; family Labridae; genus Semicossyphus; species Semicossyphus pulcher. The sequence continues at coordinate 7,026,558 of NW_027211604.1, read as the reverse complement.
TATTTGCATACAGAGCAGGAAAGTGAGTGATCACGAGTGGTCACTGAAGACGCATTTAGGGGGCATTACCCCTCGATCCCACAGGATCCGTCTCTGGCGCGTTCCGTCTGCGGTGCATTTTTGGTCTGGCCCAAGCAGCTTTTTTCGAGAATTCAGTGAGTTGATCTTAAAATAAACGGGAAAAAACGGGAGTCTGTACCGGTCTGAACATGGTGATTTATTTTGAAATGATCGGATGCTGTCCAGAGCTGTCCATTTGTGATCGGATCACCAAGGACACATGGATAATAGCAGGTTTGAACACCCCCTAATGCCTGGCCCACACTAAAATAGATTTAACAGTTTTGCTCCTATAGAGTGTGCAGAGCAACGATTACGCCAAACAGCACAACACACACTGACGGATTCATTCGCAAACAACCAGAGTCCAAAACTGGAAATCTCCCAAAATCTCAAACAAGACTTTAGAGTAAACAAACATGGTGGACGACAGGCAGGAAGAATTGGCGATGATAGTTTTTGGACTTTTTACTGAAAATTCAGGAAGAAAAAAGAACAAACTGTGGATGAAGTGGAGGAGACGGCGTGAACATGGGCTGGACATGTTACTTTATGCTCCCCGTTGGCTATAGTTTCATTCCACGTGACAATCCACAGACTGTGTGCTCGGCTGACGTCCGGGTTCCCCCCACACAACAGGATATCGGAGCCTTCCGATCAGATCTGGGGAAGTAAAGTCACCCGTAACATCCCTCACACTACAGGAACACCTGGAGAGGTTATCTTTAGAGCCGTCAAAACATCGGGACTTTGCTTACGATTGTCTGAAGGGAGAAATCAGGCCCAAAATCATCCCGGTTATCTTGTAGTGTGTACCCCGCTTTGAAAGCTTTGACGATGACTATCTCATTGGGAAGCATATTAGCAAGCCTAGTAGCATGTTTTAGCGTAAAGCATTGCTACACTTACGTACACTCTTACAGAGATACGAGCATGGCTGAAAAGTCTTGTTGGATTGTTGATCAAGACCATACCTTGGCCTCAAAGAAACTGTGAGGAGCATGTAGGCTAAACTAAAGTCGAGACAGGAAAATAAATCTACAGATAATCTGATAAAAAAGATAATCTGCGTCACAACAAAACTTCTTGACTAAAAGATCCAACTTTTGTCCACATGAAGTCTTGGGGTGAAGTCTGCCACATAGTTCGACTGTCTGTTTGAGCGCAGCGTCTTCTCCTGTATATATTATCTCATTACATTACAACATTAGAAAATGAATGAAATCAGAGTAGTCTCCATTAAGAGGCGAGGTGTGGTTTTAGAGTGGTGCTAAGTAGCGGGGAAGTGCTGACAAGACGGAGGACTAATGTTCCTTTTTATCCATTACCGGTCTGCCTACCTGTTTGCTCGCTAGCTCAGGACCAGCTACCATCTATAGCAGGAAGTGCTCTGTGGATCCGGCGCCTGCATGATGCTACTCTGAGGATGCTGCAAATCCATTCAGCATTGATCCTTTTCCATTTAGACGGAAGATAAACATTTTATACCAGGAAACCATATTCATAAGGAGAGAAGGGCGAGAATGTAGCATTATGATGGTGGAGTGCAGGGATGCTCTGAGTCTCCAGAGGAGAAGCACTGTGTAAAGGGTATATTCTGCAGCATCTTTCTGAGGTTTCCAGCAGAACGGTTGAAACAGACATGTCAGCGTCACACTGGCAGAGTGATAAACCCCTTGGCAACCACACGTAGAGTTTTCTTTAAAATGAGAGAGAGCGACGCCTCCCCACAGGAGAGCCGGGGATGTGCTGCAAGGGGGACAGCAACAGATAATAAAGAACCCTGTTAGCATGCTTTTTGTAGCGTGCGGACGTTTAATGCGTGCACGTGAGGGGCTTTGTCGAAGACGTGCGTTTGTAGACAGTGACTGAGAAGGACATAAAAAGCAGAGGTAATTGCGGGCTGATGGAAAGCTCTGCTGACAGAAACCAAGAGAAAACAAATTAATGGGATCCTTATCAGTTAAGACTTACAGAGGATGACGCGCCGGGCCGTCGGTTGGTCACTGTGATGAATGCTTGTTATTGGCTGTGCCCTATGGAGCATTTAACTGTTACCATTAAAGCTTAATGTGGGGCTCCTCTTTGACCTTGGAGAGGGGAATCCTGTCACAAGCCTTTGCAGGCGGTGTAAATATTAAGAACAGCTCACTCTTTGAAAATTTGGAAGAATTTACTCTTAGCTCATTCGCTCTGCACAATGTGCCTACGTGTTCACGTGTATTCAGGATGAGTATCTGTGCCCGTCCGTGTGTGTGTGCGTGTGTGTTTTGACAGTCTAGTCTTTCTCGATTGTGCAGGGGCTCTTCTGCCTGAGGACTGCAGCACCGTCCTGAGCAGAAGCAGGATACAGACACAGTCTTGGCTTTCCTTTGCTTTTTTTTTCTCTTCCTGACCGAAAAAGAGTGATGGCTTGATTCTGCTCATTGATTTTTCTTTACAAAGCAGCAGAGTGTCAGGACTGATTGGGGAGGAGGGTTGAGGAGAAGTGGCCCCTGGGGTCATTTACGAGGCAGTCCGTGACTAGATCCTAAGCAGTTACAACAGAGGAGTTAGGGGTTATCTTTTGAGGAAACACTGTGTAACCCTTGTAACATATTGTCCCTGAAAGATCTCACAGTTTGCCTGTTTTTCCTGTAAATGCAATCTTTACATTTCTCTCTTTTCTCTCCTTTTTTCTGAACCTTTAGGTCCGCTCACAAAAAAACAAGATGAGTCTACAATGAACCGGCCAAGGGATGAAGGTATTTTAATTGCATGTTTTTTTTCCCTCCTCAGGCTCCATTTTTTAAACTCAGTGGGGAATGTTGTGTTTGAATTAGGGCTGTCAATCGATTAAAATATTTAATCTCGATTAATCACATGGTTGTCGTAGTTAACTCGTGATTAATCGCAAATTAATCACACATTTTTTACCTGTTGTAAATGTACCTTTAAAGTTTTTAATCCTCTTATCAACATGAGGATGGACAAATATGCTTCCTTTGTGCAAATGTATGCTTATTATTATTGCAACATTCCAAAACAATGACAAATACTGTCCAGAATATTCTACAGAATAACCTCAAAGGTACTGCACGCTCAAAAAATATTCTGAAAGCACAACATGGCAATCATCGCATATATCAATGATTAGATGTGACATGTAGACTTACTCAGCCTGGATTACCCTCTTTCTAGATGCTTATTTCTTCCTTCCACACTTTAATTGTGCTCTCTTCTTCACCTTAATTCACGTTTTAATTCACAAACTACTTTAACCTGATCACTTTGCTTTGCTTCAGTCCCCCCAACACACCTGCACCTCTTCTCTCTGCACAGCTTCTGGCCCCGCCCCCTCTTCCTGTCTGTCTCTCTGTCTGCTGTGTTGACTGTCTTCATCAGCAGTCTGTTTAATTAAGTCACAAAAGTTAAATATTTTCTCTCGCAATTCAGTTCTCACAGCACCTCAGCTGCGTGTGCATGAGAGACGTTATTAATGACGTAGCGATAAAAACGATCGATCGTTACCGAATGACATCTGCACCTTTTATAAGCTTCATAAACAGCGACAATCAATGCATTTACAATAGGGACATACGGAGATACACAGTAGGAATGTTTACATTGCGTTACAGAACTGCATATGACTGTGTGCGGACAGAGAGGGTCCTGATGTCCTGTGACTCCTGTCACTGTTTCAGCGCTCTTCCTCAACAAGGAGAGCGGGCAAATACAAATAACTTTTGTCTTGTCCAGAGAACCATCTAGCGGGGCTTTGAGGCTGAATATGTCATTTAAAAGACCCTTTTCTTTTTCTATTTCTGCTCACAGAGGTTTGTTTCTGCATGCTGTCCACAACATTGCAGCTGCATCGCTTCCTAATGTCTCAAACTACGGGGCAGGCGGAGGGTCATAATAATAGAACGTGCGTGCGTTAATCGCGCGTTAAAGTAATTAGTGGCGTTAAAGGGAATGTGCGTTATTAACTCTGTGTACACATTATATTGTCCATTGTTAACTGTTTTGATTAGCATGCAAATCTGTCATTCCTTCTCACAGGCACGCTTTTAGCTGAAGCACATAAAGAGTTACTCACAAAATCGTTGCTCTTCATCCCCCCCTGTTACAGACGCTGCTTTTTGGGCACTTTGAGCTAATTTACTTTCCTCTCTTGGTTGCTATGAGGCTGATCAACCGCACGCTGATGCTCTGACTATCCTGCGTGATGCATCACTAAAAATCAATATTCTGTCCTTTTTCACCTGCGCTTTTATTCCTGTACCAAAGTCCTTATGAAGCGGCCTGCTAAATTATTGTCCTTCATAATGTTATTGGGCTTTTTCCAGTTCCCCATTCCTGCTTATTTCTGCCTTTGCTGTTCATTTTCAAGTTCACCGCAGTCACACCGAGGAGCTCTCATTACTCTCTCAAAATCAGTGCAGACAGTGTGTGCATCCGCTTCTGTACACGTGCCCGGGCGTACTGTATATTACATAGCATTATGCACACTTGGAGTGCATTACATTTGCATTTGTGCATGTAGGTCTACTCGATCGCAGCGCATGTGCAAGTGTATGCCTGAGCGCATTTGCTCTAATTTGTGCCAGTGTGTGTGGTTTTTCCCTTTTTTTCCCCCCGTATTTTCGGCTCTGTGCTATTTAGGTATTGAATTCTCTCTCCCTTGCATCTCTAATTGCTATGGTTTAAAAAGAGACAGATGTAGCTAATCCAATTGTGTGGTTTCTTAACGGTGAAAACAGAAGGAAGGATTCATGCAGGATTGCCTAGGAGAGGAGCAGAATGATAGAATAGAGATGAAAGAAAAGGGGAGAAAAAAAAAAGCTGAGCACTGCGAGAGCACAGGGGAGGGCAATGAGGGGGAGAGCAGGGGGAAAAAATAGTCATAATGAAGACAAGTGCATGATGAAATGACATTTATAGAGCTTTGAAAGTGAGAGAGATGTAAGGAAAGAGAGATTGAGAGGGTGGATGAGTAGGAGACTGGTAGAGCTTGACATTTATGCCGACACCTGATGGATTTTGACAGGATCGGGAGGGCTCGGGTAGGGCTTGAAATCCTCGCTTAATTGCTCAGGTATGGATTGGAAACGGCTTCCCAAACATTGTGGGAAAATACTATTATTAGCGTCTTATTTTGGGAAGAAAGAAACTAGATTGCTCGGGCCTGGATTTGGGTGCAAACAATATCCTGGCTGAGAGTATTACGGCCAAATCGATTGAGATTTCCATAAGAGAATGAATGAGAGAGGAGCAGGATAATGGAAAAGTATTAACTAGCAGCTTCTATTTGGAGGTAAGACTAATAGAATGAGAAGGAGGAGATGGATATTAAGGAGGATGGTATCAGGTTAGGTAGAAAAGAGAGGAGTGGATAATGTGCCAGTGTTGTGGAGGCCGGCAGGAGAGACAGTGAGCTCCTTGTTGCCCATAAAGGCCTCAGATTTGGGCTGAGTGAGACACTTTCACCCTGCGACCCTGCACCCCCTAATCACCCCTCTGTTTGTGCTCCAAACACAGGCCCATCTCCCTCACTCCAACACGCATCCATTTCTGCTCGCCTTTTTTGCGTCATACTTATCTCATTATCTCATGAAATTGCTTTGATATCTTTAATTTTCTAGTTTCATCAGAGACAAATTCCTAAATTCTTACCAAAATACCATCTGCCCAGTGTTTTCATTGAATAAACCAGCCAAATATTCTGTTTAAGCTAACTTGATGAAAATCTAAAGCCCCACAAATGTTGTCAAAATGAATGAATGCTCACAAGTGATGAGAAAAGACTGCAAAAGGTTTACTTCCTCTACACCACTTAGACCTTTTCATACCCACCTTTCATTAAAGTATTCAAGGTATGCATGAGCTTTTTATCTTTAGGCCGAAATGATTGGATTCTTACTTCCATTTAGGTTTTTCTTTTGGGGCTTACTTCTCGCCTTCATTGGGCCAAATGTTTAAGTCATAACTTTATAACTTTTATTCACAGTTTGAGGATTTACAGTTTACAGGAGTCAAAGATCACAGTTATAAAAATAGTTTAATAGTCATGCACTTCATAGTGTTGACATTGAGAACACCATAAGATAACTTGGTGGACTTGGTTACAATTTCAAGATACACAAGTTTTATAGTACAGCACAAGATGCCTATTTAACCTGGACAAAATAAACACGGCTTGTGGAGCAGAGGTGAGCTTGAAGAAGGACTTCCTATTAAATTCATAATCTCGGAAGATTTCATTTAAATAATCGTCTGTTAAGTCACTATCTCTCGGCAAATGAGGTAACACAATGGTGATTGTGCCTCTGGCCCACTGATTAAAGCCTTTGCATTTGCTGTATATAGTATTATTACAGACTGGGTGTCTGGTGCGACTTTCGCGGAAAAAATCACAAGCGGTGCCCGGTTAGTGACGCGTTTTCCATCACCCAGCAGTGGTTGGTCTGCCAGAGAGGGTAGGCGGAGCTAAGCGGCTCCTTTTTCGGCCTCTGCAAGTGTTGCGAGTAAACAGTAATCTACTATGGCTGAACAAACAAAGAAAAGATCGATGACTACAGATACAACTTCAAAAAGAAGTGAAAATCCAAAGACAAAGAAACAAATTTGACGCTCAGATGAAGCAAACAGTCTAAACAGGTTACAACCGGAGCCAACCGTGGACGTCACACATGCAACACTGTCTGGATATCTGGGAAGTGTGCTCCCGCAATTACCATTTATCGCCATAGGTGCCGCCAAAGAGAACGAAACTGAGATCTTCAAGATTAGCACTTTAAAGGCACAATTCATGAACAAAATGTAAACAAACCAGTCGCCCCATAACCTCTTAGAACCTTTAATGTAACCACCTGACAACTCAACTTTACTTATACAGCACTTTACCCACAATGCAGTGGATTGCCAGATCTTTACAGCACACAGAGACAGGATACACAATTCTAAACAACTACTACATTTAATTGAGTGGGTAATGTAGTTGAAAGGTTTTGATAAGAGAGTGTCTTGATTAACACCGACAGTACTTCTATGGGCTCTTTAGAGATTCCTAAAATATAATCTTAGGAGAGCGGTGCTAATTCGTACTTCGGATGTTTTAAAGGTAAGTGTGCATCAAATATGTCTACGTCAGTCATCCGTGTAAACATGAAACTAAAACAGTAATTAAAAAGTAAAAAAAAAAAGGATCAGGCCTTTAAACTGGCAGCTACAAGTCACTGCATATGTTCCTTTTTCCCCTCGGGATTTAAATGATGGTATGAGTGTAACTGGTGGCGGCCTGCTGATATGTCACTCCTCCATACTGTCCTGGTGACGCCGGGATAATTGAACTTGTTTACATATCCTCTGGGAAATCAGCCGAGCTTCAGAATACACCAGAGAGGACCAGAAAAAGAGCAGCGAGTCGGGAGTGAACGACTGAAATCTTTTTATTTTTATCCACGCTGCTTGTGTCACATGTATGTGTGAAGCCATATGTGCCATTTTGCTGCGTTCACTTATGTGTGTGTGTGTGTGGGGGGGGGGGACTGCGAGTGACGCACCCCGGTGCATGTGTAACCTGAGATTCAGGTGGTGATGCAGGCGGGTGTGCAAATACGTGAGTAGAATTTGTTACCAAGGCAACAGGCGTTCAGTGAGTCGGTGCGATGGAATGGCTGCTGCAGTTCTATTAGCGAGAAGCAGTTTCCATAGCGACTCAACATCGCAGCTGCCTATGCAAGACTTAGTGTGTGCGTGTGTGTGTGTGTGTGTGTGTGTGTGTGTGTGTGTGTGTGTGTGTGTCTGTATGAATACGGTGTGTGAGTTTGAGCGTTCATTAGCGTAGCTCGCTATGTAGAAGGATATTTTTTCATCCTTCCATCTTGTTGTTTTTGGTTTGAACCTCCCATCCGTTCTCTCACACTGCCCTATTTTCATCTACTTCTCTCTCTCTCTCTCTCTCTCTCTCTCTCTCTCTCTCTCTCTCTCTCTCTCTCTCTCTCTCTCTCTCTCCTCGCTCCTCTCTCTCCTCCTATCTCTCTGTCTCTCCCATCTCTGAGTGCTGAAGCTCATCAGGGTAAACAGATGCTGTGGCTGTTATTTATGTTTCCACTTGGTCTGGCTTTCATACAAATTATCCACAGGCCCTGCACAGTGCAGACGCTCTGCCTAAATGGGCTGAACTGGCAGCTCTCTCAGCCTTATCCACGCGCAGACTCTCAGACCGAACCACAGACGCAAAAGAGAGGGGGGTCATAGAGGAAGAGGGGGTTGGAGCATAGGCTGACAGGGTAAACCATAGCAACAAACAGTGATGGGCACAAAGACACCAATAACAGGGAGGGCATCGGAACTGGCTGCCCAATTCACCATATTCATATGGCTGTAATTTTCCTCTGACGTCATGCTCAGGGTGGGAAGCTCTATTGCCGTTATGATGTCCTGCTGTGTGTTTGTCAGTCTTATAAATGAAGTTTATCTTACAAGTCATTATTTTTACACTGCTTTACAATTGATTAGAAGCTAAAAGGACAATAAATAGTGAAAATCAGGAGGGACATCAGGTCATATTTCACATTAAAATGAGATATATGATAACCCATTAGGTATCATAAGGCAACAGCTAATGTTAGCATTCAAATACTTTTTTTTAATTTCTAGCTAACATCACGTAGGCCTAGGGTTTACACCTTTCTTAATGTATCATGTAACTATGTATTACTTATCTACACTTGCTAGCAAATGGTAATATAAGCTAGTTAGTGTTTGAATGCTAATGTTAGCTGTGTACTGACTGTAGCTAACGAGTTATCAAATATGTTTGAATTGAAATATGGCCAGATATCCCTCCAGATTTATCTATTGTCTTTTCAGTTGCTGTTTAATCAAACACTGACATCATGTCAGCAAGGAAGTAAATTCCTAGCTAACATGATGTAGGCTCAGGGGTTATGCCTTTCACAATATCAACTTATCAGTTATTAGTCACTTGCTAGCAAATGGTAATATAAGCTAATTAGTGTTTGATTGCTAGCGTTAGCTGTGTAGCCTAACTGTAGCTAACGGGTTACCAAATATGTTTCAATTAAAATGTGGCCAGATATCCCTCCATATTTTTCCTATCTATTGTCTTCTCAGGTGCTGTTTAATCAAACATTAACTAGCTTACATTATGTTAACAAAGAAGTAAATTCCAAGCTAACATACAGAGGCTCATGGTTTATGCCTTTCCTAATGTATCATGTAACAATACCAACGTATTAGTTAACAGCCATTTTCTAGCTAATGGAGCTAGTTAGTGGCACAATGCTAACATTAGCTTTATACTAACAGGTTATCAAATATGTTTAACTTAAAATAATGTCAGATTTCCCTTCTCTTTTCAGTTGCTGATTAATCCAACACTTACTAGCTTACGTCATGTTAGCAAGAAAGTAAATTCCAAACGTTACGTAGGCTCAGGTTTTTACGCCTTTCCAATTGCATCATGTAACAATACCAACATATCAGTTATCAACACTTTCTAGCTAATGGTAATACACTGTAAGCTAGTTAGTGGCTCAATGCTAATATTAGCTGTGTACTGACCATACTTAACAGGTTATCAAACATGTTTAACTTAAAATATGGCCAATTATCCCTCCAGATTTTCCCTCCCATTGTCTTTTCAGTTGGTGATTAATCAAACACTTACTAGCTTACACAATAGCTAACATCTTTTGAATAAAGCAAAATAATGATGTGCATGTGGTAAAAAAATATGAATGGATGAATATTGATTCTATGACCTTTGCTTGTGTGTGTTTGTTCAGATATTCGGGATCGTCGTAAGAAGCCGGTGATGCTGTTCATCCACGGCGGCTCCTACATGGAGGGCTCAGGGAACATGTTTGATGGCAGCGTCCTTGCTGCCTACGGAAATGTCATCGTGGTCACCATGAACTATCGGCTCGGCGTGCTCGGTAAGTTTGGTGTGCAGGCATTTTCAGGTACCTGTGCATGTGATGGAAATGTTTACAGACTTTGTTTGACAGGTGTCATCTCACCTTGACCAGCGACTGTGTGACAGAGAGATAATGTTTAAATATATGTTTTTGAAATGGATATAAAAAGGTAGGTGTATGAAACATAGCACTCTGTGGAAAAACAACATTTGTAAGGCATTATGATTTATGTTCCCTCATAAATCACCGTGGAACAGAAAGTACTAAAGAATGAAAGTCTTCTTCCCCCTGCAGGCTCCTGTAGTCTAAATAATTCTGATTAAAGATAACATCACAAAATACCCATAATAGCACATCACATAAAGCAGACACTCATATCAAATGATTTCTGCTGTGTTGACATGCTGCTGCAGAGAGAACATAAAGTGACGGCAGCATGCACAAAAAAACTGGTATAAATTGAGAGAATCATATGGGGGCTGTAAAAGATAATATCCCTTCCCAAGAAATAAAAGTAATCTGTTATATTTGTTTTTATTTTTTCTGTTTGCAAAAGAACTCAGACAAATTTAAGCTTTTCTTTTCAACTTTTCATGAAGCAAATGTTGTGCCTCTGTTTCCAAATCCTTCTAAGATGCTTTCTACAGGGGTTTCTACAAACGCTCTTAAATCTTTAAATAGTTTCCCAAAACAGCAATTAAGAGTGAAGAGAGAGAGATAAGCTGAAGTCATGCTATATTCAAGTACATGCACACAATAGGGATGTTTTTTAGTCATACTCACTTGGTATCAAAACTGCAATTGCAATTATGATGCTAAGATAGAAGTCAGTCGATTTTTCATCAAACGTGGTTTTCATTTCCTGCATTTTCTGAAGCTTCTTAAGACACTCTTGGCCCTTTGTAATCAGCATTTAGGTAATTTATTAATGTACAATAATTTCTAAGTGCGTTTGAGGAAACACTTTAGAAAGTAAATAAGGTTTGTAACAGGGATTGTATGATAACCCACTGCAACCCTCCCACCGCTCTGCCCTTCCCCATCTTTTTACACCCTTTTAGCCGTCTTCTGCACTTTGAATTCTTAGAGTACCGCAGCCAAGAACTCATCACACTGCAGCCTAAGAAAACACATGCACTACATTGAAGCATATCTGAATTATCGGGGGGGTTTACGTTTTTTTTGTCACAGTGTTGCAAATTAATTATCAGATGACAGAGATTATTTTTTATAAGCATGTGTTTTCTCTTTTTGGCTGACCGAGTGAGTGAGGGACGGCACTTTCAGAGCTGGAGAGAGAGTGAGAGTTGCGACATTGCAATGGCGGATCATGGAGCATATTGGACCTCCACTGACGCGACTCTCTGTCTGTACGGCTCTGGATACTTTGTTCGGGGAGTAGGCAGGGCGGCTCCTCCGCTGCTCGTCCGCTGTCCTCACCTACGTCCGTAGCGCGTATCTGCTTTCAGAAACGCTCTCATCGGCCCCACATGGAAAGTCTTTGTAACACACAAAAGTGCACATTGACCTGATGCGGTCAGCCACATACTAGGTTTGGACCTAGTCTTGTTGCATGTGTTTTCTTCTGTTGCACTGTGTCTCCGGGTCTTTTCAATACTATATTAGATGCTAGATCTTTCATCTACAATGACTCAGCATTCGTAGTAATACTGCAGTTACACGTGTAACTCTCTTAAACACGATATAGGGATGTCACAGATTTACTGCATGAATTACTGCAAAGGGGAAGTAACTACTGTTGTGATGAACACTGCGGCACCAGGATCAATAAAAAGTCTAATAAAGTGACTGTACACAGATTTTTTTTTTTTTACTTAGTGAAAACGTTGACTTTAAGACCCTTTTGGGAAATGTGGCCCAGGCCTATGCCGGCATTATAAGACTTATAAGTACTGCTAAATTTAGGGCCTGAACCCGGCAGGAGACCCAAAGCAATATTTTTGCTTTATTTCCTCCATTTGTAACTGTTAGCTCGCACGGCTAATGCAACACAGTGGCTACATTTTGTCTCCTCTACACAGGGCTTCTGGTTTCACAGCAACAGAAATGGACACAGACGATTGGCTGTCAGAGAGGGAAAACGGGGACATTTCATATGACATTAAATTTGAAAATAACCAAACTGAGGCAGATGCTCTGGTGATAAAACACAAGCGGAAGCAGACATGTCCCACAAACGTTTATGTACAATAGCAGCCTTTGTGTGCATAGATCGAAAATGCTGTCAGTCAGTCATCAAGCCGATGAGGCCGAGTTTACCTGACCAGCTATTCCCCACTGTTATGTCTTTGAATCAGGGTTTCAAATCAAATGTATGTTCCGTGTTTACTTAATATGAAAATGTCTTTTATTCCATTAATCTTTTGTTGCATTAATATGAGCAGGAAAAACCAGCCAGGTTCTGACTCAGTGCACATCAGATACACCAGCCACCACTTAGTGCTTTTAGTGTACATCCAGCCTTTGAAATGTGTGTCTGTTGCTTTCAGTGTATTTTTGGATTAAGGGTTATTCTATTTGTCCATTCTGGTGCAGCTTTGCACTGCTTGCTTGGCCTGTGAGTGTGGGCTGATCTCTGTGTGTGTGTGTGTATGTGTGTGTATACCCTTGTGCTGCTGGATATCAGTGGAGTCAAGTATTTACATTCTCCGTCATCTTTCGGAGGTGTTTGCACACAGACTATCTGTGACTGTCACTGCGGTTGCCAGGTTGGGTAATCAGATCTTGTTTATTGCATCACGCCTGTTTCAACATATCAGAATAACGATAAACAGAGAAATGGGAGTCATTTAGGATGCCGTCCAAGAGTTGCAGCGAGTATTAGCAGAGGGTAACATGATCCAGACCGTTATTGACAGAGCCAATGGAGAGGCACAGGGACAAGGACAAACTGAGAGTGAAACGGGAACCCTGAACCTGCAGCTTTGTGCTCCATTCAGCTCGTTATGTGCTCCTTTTCACTGTTTGGTTTTAACACAGAGGTAGAGGACCCAAAAGATGTGAGATATTTTTAATACAACAAAAAAGACAAAAATAAAATATCCAACAGAAAACTGACGAGGTCAAGAGAACCTAGGTGAAAAGCCCGAGGGAGAAATCCACAATAGAAACAAAGGTGGGGCGAAGTCGTTCCGCCTCTGAGCCAGCATCGGAGGTAGTAACAGCGGCGTAGGAGAGGCGAAGCCGTGTGAGTGTAAACGGCGGAGTGTGTGAAACTGTTTGTTTACACGTCGTTAGGGCGCTGTCATGTCGCCCATCTTTTTATACAGTCTATGGGCGCCCATAGACTGTATAAAAAGATGGGCGACATGACAGCGCCCTAAAAGTGAAGCCAAAACATCTCTGTTGCCCCCTGCTGACTGGCTGCAGTATAGGTCATAAAGCCTGCCTCCTCCATGTTAACAGATGGGACATGAGTCAAACTATAAAATCAAAATACACGCCAAATAAATGTTTCTCAAACATGGTTTCTGTCAATGTAGCTAGTTATTATCATGCTGATTTACGTCCAAGTGTTCATTTTTCTGAGAAGTTTATTTTTAATTAGTTATTTGATGCTGTAAAAAGGATGATTGACGACTCTGTCGACAAATACGGCTCCTGCAGCCGATCAGTTCTGGATTAGCAGAGTGGAGGAGGAACGACGAGACATAACTAGAACAATCTACAGTCATTGATGTTTCCATATTTGTGAACGTCTGCTTCAGGGGTTCGGTGAGTTAAGTGTGTGTTTTGGTTAGCGGTTAGTGTCTATTGCGGCTCCACCCACTGATCTCTACTGCGCAACTCTGGCTCCAAATGACGTCATCATTGCGCTTGTTTTCTTTCCGCAACGCCCGGAATGCTGCTTAAAAACACACAGTGAGACAGCAATATTACCCCGTTGTGTGTTTCAGTGTAAAAGTATGAAGGCGGCATTACTGTTGCAGAATCTCTGTGTAAAACAGGCTAATGATTAAACACCGGGAAGGTGAGGGGAACAGGTGAGAACAAATAAGAATGGGGCAAACAATCACACATTTGGGGGAAAACACAGGCAGGAAGTAACGCTACATACATGAGGAGAAAATAAAACAGGAAACGCCAACCGAACACTAAAGTAACTGAACTTCATACCTAAAAAGACACAATATACAATATATGAAACAATTTAAAATCAGGTTTAAATGCAGTGTTTCATGCTCTGCAGCAGCGTCTTGTTTGCTTCCTCTACAGACATCTTGTGTTTCCAAACCGTAACCTGGCTGATTAACATTAACATGATGCTGCAGTTCATGTTGTACATGTCTGAACTGCACTCATGCATCACACAGTGCTTTTGATACACTCCACAATCATTAAAATACATGCAGAATACAAAATACATACACACAGAGGTGCAGCGCCATCCTGCTGACTGATTATGAGGGATGACGCAGTGTCCTCGATTCCTTGAACATTGTTGAAAATTTTGTGATGTGGGCGAATGTGTGCTCTCTCTCTCTCCCTCTCTCTCTCTCTCTCCCTCTCCCTCTCTCTGTCAGATATGCTTTAAATGGGTTACTGTACTAAGCAGATTATCCTTGTGTGTGTTTGTATGTTTGTGTAACAAAAACATGCATGTTTGCCCACAAATGTCTCCGTGTGCATGTGACTGCGTGTAAGTGTGTGTGCACTACTTGGTTGCGTGCCGTGCGTAAAACACATATATGAATAATGCACCATCCATCTGAATATTTAATAGCGCTCCTCTTCTCCGACACTGAATTTGAGTCAAAGTGAGAAACACAAGCATACCGTATTTTTAATAGTTTTATGTTCTAATCTGTAGTATTATCCTGTACTTACACACACAGCAGCTTACACATGCCAAGCTCATTTCATTCAATGCCTGCGCCTTTAACAGAGTGACGGGGAGTCAGGAAGAAGAGAAGAAGGAGAGAGAGCAGGGAATAGAGACAGATGAGCGAGAGAGACTCACAGAGAGACAGAGAGGGGAAAGGAAACAGAAGGGGGGAGATGGGAACAGGCTAAAAATAAACCGTCAGAAATGCTTTTTAAAATCGGCGCTGATGCAAAGTATTCATTCTAATAACTGCTCCTGCAGTGTGACCACAGCAGCCTTGCTTACGATTTCCTTCCATTACATTGGTGTAAATTTCCAGCAAATGACAGACTCTTTGGATGTTCTTATAAATGTATGATAACGTGCCGTCGCCATGCCGTAAAATGGGTGAATAAGGAGAAAATGTCTGCGGAACACGGCCTGGTTCAGAGGTTTGGTGACAGTTGAGTTTCCAGATTGCTGCTCGGCTCACCTTCTCCTACCTTCCTCCTGCTCCGGGCTCCAGAGAGCCTTCTGATTTGTGTTGCATAGCCATCTGTTCAGACTAATTAACTAATTAACTAATTAATGAACTCTGGGGAAAGGCCCACCATCGTGGGCTCGCAGAGTGAGAACATTTTTCACCTCAGGAAGAGAGATGAAACGCTTCTTCTGGAAACGTTTCTCTGCACTCTCTACCCAGTTTCAGCTTCCTGCTTCTGAGGAAGGAAGAGCTTTACACTGAAAGAAAAAAACAGCCGATGAATTTGAAATGTGTTTACTTTTCATTCTGCCAAAATGTACTTTTATTATTTACGTTCACGAGAGGTTATACATGGGGGAGACTGGGGTGACTTAACATATCTTCATTAATTTGTCTCAGACGGATAAAAACAAGATCCTTTTGCGGTCAAAGCTCTGAAAATTACTCATGTTTTGTTCATTCTAACATCGTAATATAATAGATCAGTTTTTGTCGATTAGTTTGTGGTGAATTATTAGATTTTTAACACCCCTGGAAAAAGTGTAACAAGCTATAAACACAATAATGGTATATTATCAACCATTAAAGTTGTAATCTTGAAGATCTGTCTCGTTCTCTTTCGCGCCACCTATGGCGATAAAGGGTAATTGCAGGAGCACACTTCCCATATATCTAAACAGCGTTGCATGTGTGACGTCCACGGTTGGCTCCAGTTATAACGGTTGTAACTATTGGGGCCCTATTTAGACAGCAGAGCGCATAATCTAAAGCGCATGGCGCTAAGTGATATAGGCCGTGTCCAACGCACTTTTGCTAGTTACACGGCGCACAATCTGGGTTTATGTACCTGGATTATTCATAGGCGTGTTTTCAGCATCACATGAATCAAACCAATCAGAGTGTCAGCTCTCATTCATAGAGTTTGGGCTGGCTGTGCACAGTGCATCCTGGTACATGTAGGCATGAGTGACACAGCTTTGTAAGCACGACAACCCAACTTTCTTGATAAATATAGCATGCACTGAAGATTTTATTCACGTTTTAACAACACTCTTAATGTGAAGAATATTCCCTGAAGACTATAAAACCAAAACAGTGACCTTAGGATGCTAAATGGGTCTGTAGAGGAGGAGGAGATCGGCAGAGTCAGGTGACAATTCAACACAAGAACAGGTAGTTTCTTAGAGTCTAAAAAGTCTGCTTTCAAAGCAGACTTTAATGGGCGGAGACATATTGAGATCATGTTATGTCTCAAGCGATGAGATAGTGCTAATGTTGCTACATAATTCCTTTGATGAGGGAAATTCAGTCTTGAATGTTGCCTGTCTTTGCTTTTCTTGTGAACCCTAACAGCAATGAAAGCTCCTCACAAAGCTTTTAACTGCCACAAAGTCTTGTGAATTGTGAATACACTGTTCAATACTATAACTATAACTGCTACAATCACTCATAGAAAGATGTGTTCAGCAGCTTGTTGTACTCCGTCCAGTTGTTCAGTACAGATCAATCAATTATAAATGATGTGTCCAAAAATAATGTCCCCTGTTTGTGACGCACCGGTAAACACCATTTTATAAGTAACCTAATAAATCTAATTGTACACGCTCATGCTCTTGAAATCATTTTTAGCATAAGTCAAGACAAACAGTGTCAGCGCATCCACAAATACTACTTAGCTCAGTGAATGTCGGGCATCTGTTCAAATTGTGTTGCTCGTTGTTCTCAAAAACACCCCTTTAAATATGACATAAACAGTATTTTTAGCCAGCACACATTTTGCTGTCAATTAATTTCAGCCTGCTGCCTTCTCACAACCGAGCCGTCCCTAAATACAAATGAAACACACCTCCCACTCCCTGCACAGACACACACTCTTCCCACTCTGCGAGCAATCGTTAACACTTCTCTCCCCGCATTAAGTCTACAGAGCACAGACTGTGATGACAGCACAGGAAAACATAATCATTTTTGCTTGCGTGTCATTCTGATTGTGACGCAGATTTGGATCTACAAATTAAATTTAAACATTAGAAGTAATGTATTCCTCTCGCAGAAATGGCTATAATATGCTTAAAAAGTACTGCATCTGCAACCGGGGCCTTACTGCGAGTGTGTCTGTGTCGAATATGAGGAGGGAGTGGGATGACTTTAATGGTAAAATGAGGTTGTGATGGACGCTTTGGGTTCTTGAAAGAAGTACAAGAACAGTTGCTTCCTCCCAAAGTTCACATTGAACACTTATGACTTATAGGTACGTTGACCAAAACTGACACCAATCTGCCTCCCCGGCTGGCAGCCAGCTGCACAGCTGGACCAATCAAATACAAGGAGATAATTAATGCAGCGAGTCATACTTGAGACTTAACATCCCACACCGCATGTTTCAAAATCAAATTTGAAATCCCAAGGACTCTAGAGTACCTAAAATACCCCACCACAGAGCTTCGCACACCACTGTATGCTGCAAGAGCCTGTGAGTTTAGAACATTCAGTATATGGGGACCTATGGGTATGTATTTATGTATCCTATAAGATGTATGTAAGGTGAGAGGTAAAGTATCAGAGACGGACGACATGACAGCTCCCTAAAAGAGAAGCCAAACCCTCTCTATCGCCCCCTGCTGACTGGCTGCAGTATAGGTCATAAAGCCCGCCTCCTCCATGTTAACAGATGGGACATGAGTCAAACTATAAAATCTAAATACACGTCAAATACATTTTTCTCAAACATTGTTTCTATCATTATAGTTAGTTATTATCATGCTGATTTGCGTCCAAGTGCTTTTCTGACAAGTTTATTTTTAATTAGTTATTTGATGCTGTAAAAAGGATGATTGACAGCTCTGTTAGCAAATACAGCTCCTGCAGCCGATCTGTTCTGGATTAGCAGAGTGGAGGAGGAACAGAGAGAGGAGACGTAACTAAAATAATCACTACAGTCATTGAAGTTTACATACCTGTGAACGTCTGCTTCAGACCAACACAAGAAGCTGTTCTGCTGTTAAATACGCCGACGTGCGGGATCTTTGCCGTTTATTTTGGTTTTAATTTCGTACAATGAGAGCAGATGGAGACGCGTCGTCCATCTTTGTATACAGTCATTTGGTAAGAGCTAAAGAGGGAAAAGAGAGACTGCAGGAGGTGAATTGTCATTGTACTCCTTTGTAATATAAAGACAAGTTATTCTTTATATTTTATTTTTAGAGTAATTTAAACTCCTTTAAAAATGTCCTTTGTGAATAATACGTCCATAAATCCACTTAATAATTACAAAAAAGGAGACTCTTCTTAACTGCAGAACTTGCTTGAGAAGCTTCATGTTTTTATGTTTTCTTCAGTTTAACAGTAATCTAGTGATAGTTGTCTGTACATTTATGATTTATTAGCAAAAAGTTGTTGCTTTGTAGTTAAAGGTAGTTAATCTGACTTTCTTTCAATGAGCCAGCCAAAACAACAGGGCTCAAGTTGCCAACATTCATCCAAAGCAGACGCTGGAAAAAACCTATATGATTTAAAAGTAAACTACTAAGTCAGTGAATGTGGACTGCAGGTGTGATTTCATATTAAATAAATGTACCATTAATGCACTGAAATAAATGTACAATTACATAATACATAGCTAAGAGGTAATGCACATTAACTATCACTTAAAAAGGCAAATGCATCCACAGATCGCTGAATATGTTATTGGATGTTAAGCACTTTGTAAACTGTTTGAAAGGAGCTCTATAAATAGTTTGACTGATTTTATACTTAGCTACAATAGCACGAGTATATCTTTAATTACAGCAGCTTTAGGTACATATCATTACCTTTGTGACTAAACAGTTTGCCAGCGAGCACGGCCCTGTTTGAGGGATTTAATTCATATATTTTGATCAGGTCTCTAATTCTGGCTGACTGACATTTTCATTGAGATCAGATGTTTCTGAAATGGAACTTTCTTTTGAAAAGGCTTTGAAACGTCTTAGCGTCAGTTTGAAGTTTGAAGTTTGAAGCATTGCTTTTCAAATGTGCATGACAGCCTGGTTTTATTGCACAGCGTGGGGCCTTTGAATGGACCTTTGAGAGTAAAAAATGAGTGAGATAAGTAAGGTAATAAATACAATGACAGTGGACGCCTATGGGCGGTGGACTGAAATGACATTAGTTCAGCAGGCGGACGGCCAATTACAATCCTTTTCTGGTTAAACTTGACAAACAGTGATGGATCTCATCCTGCCAACAAGAAGACGTGTGTAAAACATATTGTTTATCAAAGATCAAGAATGTGTAAGAGGTGATGTCGATCAGCAGATCTTTAAATCAAAGAAGTGTAACGATCATGTAACAACACGGCCGCTAGTGGTTGTTCAAACTAAGCACATTAGAGTAAGATGATAGAATTAAATACATTAGTCGTGAAGTAATGAGCACATGCTGCACAGGGTACACAGAAAGGTCACATTAATTCACGGTTACCTTCATACACATTAGATAATCCTCAAGGTTGCGGCAAAACACCGAACGATCAAATCCACTTTATTCCAATGATCAAAACAGACTCTGTAGTCTTCCGCGTGCAGGAGACGTTCACCATCTGCTAACGTTTTTTCCTTTTTTTCAAACAGTGCGTCTACTTTTGCTTGATTAATTTCGTGACTCAGAATATACACAAACATTGCCTTGTTTCGTCTCTCTTCAATCACCTTGTCTGCGTGTATAAAAAGGCAATATCTTCCCTCTGATTTTCTGACATCCCTCATCATCTCCTGTGTGACGTCACAGCGGGATTATATAATACGTCCTTCAATGACATTAGCTTTGGGCAATATTTGCTTTAATACCTGTCTTATGTCTGTGGGATTTTTTTTTATCCCTTTCTCCTCCCGCCTCCCTCCCCGCCCCTCTCCGCCCCTCCCTTTCTTTTTTTTCGTCTGTGTTCACAGAAATTTGCTCAGTGACCCACTGCAGTCACTCTGTTCAGTCCTAAAAATGACTCTGCAGATGCATGTTCCCGTCTCGGTAGTCAAAGAGTCAGACGACTGACCGCACTTCAGTTCTGGACTGTGGCTCTGTGAATGGTGTTGACTGTTACAGAAATTGCTGTTGCACTGAGTAATGCACTAAATATACTGAGAGACATACTCGATGTGGAGCTGCTGCCCCTTTTTATTTCACATTACACCTCGTACCACCTGGTCTCAAAATGTTCCATGTCAAATACTGTAAATAAATAAGTGGACGCATCCATTGCAGTTTTTTCTTGTGATGTTCCCTTTTGAAGCCACAAGTTTGGCATCTTGTTTTTTTGCAACCAGAAATGACCATATTTGGACGATAGGTCGGATACGTATTGTTATGTCTCTATCCGGGATGACAGGCCGCCTTTGTTGTAACTTGTCCATCACAGGTAGCCACGCCCTAAAGCACACCCTGCTTTATCTTAAATTTTACTCTAAATGGGACCTCACTGTGGGGCAGCACGGTTGTGCAGTGGTCGCCTTTACAGCTAGAAGGTTCCTGGTTTGAATCCCGGTTCAGACGAAGGGGTCTTTCTGTGTAGAGTTTGCATTTGTGGGTTCCCTCCGCGCACTCCCGCCTCCTCCCACAGTCCAAAGACATGCTCGTTAGGTAATTGGCAATCTAACTTCCAGTCAAGACTTCCTTTTCCGCACGCTACATTGTTCACAGAAAAAGAAACCGTTTTTCTTGTGATCTACTTTAATTAACGGATCTTACCTTGGCTGAAATTTTAACATCATGATGGCTCTGTCAGCTCTGTCAGGTCTGTCCTCAAGAGGAGAATAAAACGACTTTAAAATGCCCGTTTGTTGAACGGAGGTCAGAACGATCACTTCTGATGCATTCGAGGAAGTCGGGAAATCTAAACGGCTTTTGTGTAACAGCGTCAGGCGAATTCGTCTCAAGTTGAATTTTAGGACAGATTGTTAGCTGAGCTTACAGATCTGCTTATAGAGATTAATAAGAAGCTAAATCATCGTCAGATAGCCGCTGATGGGAGCCGGGATGTCATTATGGCGCATTACGTTCCGCCTGCTTTTGCTCTACAAACGGACTGCTTTTCCTGCATATGCCGCAGCCTGCTGATACGCGATTGGTCAATATTACTCGAACTACAAGCGTAGTATAAACGGAAACCAGAACATTTGCCGTCCCTAAAATCCACATCCCTGCCTTCAGATTCTGCATGTCTACGTAGAATCTGTAAATAGAGTTTCGGTCATTAGTGACTCTAAAATTGCCAGTAGGTGTGGGTGTGAGCATGAAAGGTTGTCTGTCTTTATGTGTCAGCCCTGACAATCAGTCCCCCGCCTCTCGCCCAATGAAAATTGGAATAGGCTGCAGCCCCAGCAGACCCCCTAACAGAATAAGCAGCATAGAAAATGTGTGGATGGAAACTCAGCGTACAAAATGAACATGATGCAGTATTGAAGAAGACTCGGAACTAGTCTTTAAGACCTAAACGTAATTGGTTGAATGCTTATTTATGAAACAGGCTGAGAAGAAGGGACATTTTTCTACTTATTTTAATAGAATCAAATATTTTCTGCAACTCAGAGAGTCGCCCTCTGCTGGCCAGTAGTGTGACTGCAGGTTCAAGGGCCTTCTGAATTGGCTTTACTTTTTAAAACCAAGAGGCTACATCCTCTTCTTGTATACACTCCCTGGTTTGTTCTCCGCTGTAAATGCAATTAGATATCAATATAGGATAATAGCTTTTACTATGACTCATCCTATTAGTGTACACTAGAGGAAGTGCGCCCACCTTCAGTGGTAGCGAACATTATGCTTTCATGATAAAAATAGACTTTCATGAGGGATTTTTTTTAACCATGACTGGTGAGAAAAATAAGCAACAGCTCTGGTCAGACGTTGTTGACGTTTTTTAAGACACTCTGCGTGATACTGTGAGTGTTTCTGCTTTAAATTTCCCTCCCTCGGTCGCTCACTGCCCCAACGTTTCCTTCATCCATTCATTTCTCCAGCCTGTATCTTTACTTAGAGGTTGATGACTCTCCTCACAGCTCCTTGGCCGTTACCTAAAGCAAGTGTTGAATATGCATGAGTTCAGCCTCATAAACTGCTGCTCTCAGCGCTAAAGTCAGTAGGAAGCCCAGCTCAGCAGATGGGGGGGATCAGAAAGAAAACTTATACTGAAAGCGAAAGAGAGGAGGAGAGGAGGGAACGTGTTTGACTCATCTTTAATGGTGGAAGATAAACCACACTTCCTCTCTTCATGTTGCCCTTGCACCGGGAGGCGCTAGCTCCTGCTAGCATGCTACACTTGACGTTGACTTTGTGTTGCATGCAGCTGTTTGTGTACTTGAATATGGAAGTGCTTGATTGTGTGCATGCAAGTGCTTTTGTGAGTGTCTGTCCATATCATTGTGCCTGAAGCTCTGGACAGTTGCCAAGCAACAGTGGCAGGCGGCTCAGCACTCGACTGGGCAGCCACAGAGCAGACACTTCCACATGCCTCTGGTTTTTTATAAGCGGCACAGGTCAGCGCTGATACGTTACCAGGTCAGAGTCACATCAGGCTAAGAGGCAGCCGATTGCAGCGATGATCTAAGGATAATACAATTACACAGAAACATGCAGAGTGTGTCACGATGACTGTGAGGAAGCCTTTCAAGCTAATACTGCTGCTTACAAGATCTCAGTGTTTTTTAATAATCCATCCAGCACTGAACACTGCACAATGAGAGAGCAGCTGTGCTTACTTAACAATTTGGTAATCCTATTATCTCCAGATCTCAGTTTAATTGAGCCGAGGTTCTCACCATCATTTTCTCGTTATCATTAGATAAGAAGGAAGATTATTGTTTTCTCATGATTTGGTAACTATTTGTAGCTACAGATTGCACAACTATTAACTTACAAACACGAGTATTTGCTCTCTTAGGATTAGAAAGATAATTTGGTCGTGACTCTGAGATCATTTAAAAGAGTATGAGCAAACATGGCTGCCCTTAGTGTCTGTGTTGTGTAAGTACAGTATCCAGGTCACTGCACCTATTGACCTACATGAGCACATTTTGTTTGAGGTGTTTTCATCCCGAGGTGGAAATTATTGCTGTTCATATGCGGAGCATAGACTGTATAAAAAGATGGACGACATGACAGCTCCCTGAAAGTGAAGCTCTATCGCCCCCTGCTGACTGGCTGCAGTATAGGTCATAAAGCCCGCCTCCTCCATGTTAACAGATGGGACATGAGTCAAACTATCAAAACAAATACACGTCAAATACATTTTTCTCAGACATGGTTTCTGTTATTATAGTTAGTTCTTATCATGCTGATTTATGTCCAAGTGTTCATTTTTCTGACAAGTTTATTTTTAATTAGTTATTTGATGCTGTCAAAAGGATGATTGACAGCTCTGTTGACAAATACGGCTCCTGCAGCCGATCTGTTCCGGATTAGCAGAGAAGAGGAACGGCGAGAGGAGACGTAACTAAAACAATCACTACAGTAAATGAAGTTTACATATCTGTGAACGTTAACCTCAGAACAACACGAAGAAGCTGTTCAGCTGTTAAATACATCGGTGTCGCGGGATCCTTTCTGTAGCTACGGCGGCTCCACCCGCTGATGTCTACTGCGCTCCTCCGGCTCCAAATTACGTCACCATCACAAGATGGCAGCACCCGTCACGGGGGTATTTTGGCTTCAGTTTCGTACAAGGGGAGCAGATGGACACGCGTCGTCCACCTATATATACAGTCATTGGTACAGAGAGCCTACTCAAGCATAGTCTCTATTTGAAGGTTATATAAATACTATACTGTAGGATGCTGGCGCAGAACCAAAGGGAGTTATTTTGGCAACCAATTAAGGTTTTTTATGATCTTTTATGTGTCTTGCATGTAATATTCCTCTTCATTAAACATGAGGGATAATTAGGGGATAAAATATTTGTAAAAAATAAAGTTAAATCTGTTGGCCAGGCGTAAATACATTCAAAATAATCTGAGATACCAGGCCATGACTTGACCTTTATGAAAGATGAACATAAATACAGACTTATGTCCGTATGCAAAGCTCAGCAAATTACCAAATTCAGAAATAATAACCTAATGATTTGAAATAAATTAGGCAAAGAATTTGGACGACACTCTGAAATCTGAATCTGAACCAAACCAGGTGAATCCAACAAAAACACTCCAGGCTCAAAGTGTTGCTGACTGTCGAGTAAGTACAGTGAAGTGTGTGCAATGAGACGTGTGTGTGTATGTGTCAGTGTGTGTGCGTCACACAGACTGTTGAAAAGAGGTCAATTTGGCAGGTTATCATCACCACCATCATCATCATCACCATCGCTCTCATTATAATCAGCAACAATAAAAGTCAATTTGCTGTTCAACACACTTGAGAACCTGCTGACTGTCCTCTTCCACCATCTGTCTCTGTGTACTCCCTATACTGTAGTTTACAGCTGTCCCATTCTACAAGCTGCCCTCGCAAATTCTCCTTTTAACTCTGTTTCTTGTCCTCACACAAGGAAACTCACTGAACTACAATCACTTTATAATGTTCATTCAAACTAAAAATCCACTTTCAACCTATTGTCTTATTTAGATGGATGTTGTGTAATGTCTGCTATCCAGGTTTTGAAGAAGTATTCAGTTCAACCAATGACGCACTGTCTTACAGATGACAAACACGGTAATGGATGTGTTTGTTGGCGTCTAAAGACCGAAGTAAAAGTTAAAAATACTGTCAAACCATCTTCAACATTAAAGTCCAGTGTTACGGTTGGAGAAAGAAGCGAGCTCCATCTTAAAGCTGCTATTGTCAAGCTCGTTGTTTTTGTTTGTGGGCCCGCAGCTTGTTTACGTTCAGTCCCATCGCTCTCACTGAGTGTTATGTTCAGCCAGCGCAGGCAGGGTTATGTCTGCTGAAAATAAACATGCTAACAAGTTCACTGGCTCAAGTTAAAGCTTTAATCCTTAAGATTAAAATTTAGGCTGGTTAGGACACAAACCTGTTTACATTTCACACATAATTCATACATCATTTACAATCCTAAAAGAATAAAAGTCCAAGAATTCTGACATTTTTATTAACATTTCCTTTGATTTGCTAAAACCGCCATAACCTTACAAAATGTCTGGGGTCGCTGTTTAAACACAAATCCATTGCAAGGAACATTACTGACAATGGTGGGCCTGTTATTTTCATTTCAGCTCTACATTTGTATACTGGGATTCAGCTTGGGTCGCTTTGCATGGTTCATAGTTCAAAACAATCCTATGCTGCAGAAGTAGAAATAAAACTCCAAAACCAACATAAATCCACCGTGAGCAGTACTTAGCAACACTTGGCAGCAGTGGCGGTAAAAACTTCCTTTCAACAGGCAGAAACCTCGAGCAGAGCTCATGGTGAATCTGCCTCGATTGGATGGACAGAGAGAGTAGGATAGAGGTAGATGCAGGATAGAAACAAACAAACAGAGAACAACATATGTTGTGGATGTTTGCTCACGCTCACACCTACGGGCTATTTGAGAGTCACCAGTTAGCCTAACGGGCATGTCTTTGGACTGTGGGAGGAAGACACCAACAATTATACAGGACAGCATACAATATGCCTGAAAGAAAATCAAAAAGGGCCTGTGTCCACTGACGCCTATTTTCAATACAAAACCAATGCAGTTCATCATCCTCGGTGCAAAAACGCCCTCTATGTCAGCTGTTTTTTGTCGCTGCGCTCTCAGTTGAAAATAGTTCAACTTTTGGAACAACACTGCGCTCATCAATGTCACTTCTCCCACACCAACCAATCAAAATCAAGAAGGGGCGGGACTTACGACATCAACTTTGTCAACAACAATGGCGGAGATGGAGCTAATCGTTTTGTCTTTTTCGAGGGAACAATTTCCAGGTGTAGAGCTGCTGTGAACGCCAGGACACGATTCCTGCCCATTGTTTTTACGTTTTCTAAATTTCCTCGCATAAAAACAAACATTAAGCAAACATATTATGCTTAATTAAGCTCCTCCTCCGCCATTGTTGTTGCCAAAGTTGATGTCGTAAGTCCCGCCCCTTCTTGATTTTGATTGGTTGGTGTGGGAGAAGTGACATTGATGAGCGCAGCGGTGTTCCAAAAGTTGAACTATTTTCAACTGAGAGCGCAGCGACAAAAATCAGCCGACGTAGAGGGCGTTTTTGCGCCGAGGATGGTGAACTGCATTGGTTTTGTATTGAAGCGATTTAAAACAGACTTAACGGGGAGCAGGGGGGAGCAGAAGTGCCGCTAGACAACTTTCATAACCTAGTAACAGTACGTGCAGAAGCGCTGTCAGATTGAGGTCGTGGACGCTGCAAGCGCAAAAAACAGCGTGAATAGACATGGGCCCTAAAGTATCATGTGGTGACCTGTGGAGGATA
The DNA here is from genome assembly GCF_022749685.1 of Semicossyphus pulcher. Lineage (NCBI taxonomy): Eukaryota > Metazoa > Chordata > Actinopteri > Labriformes > Labridae > Semicossyphus > Semicossyphus pulcher. Next base: position 6,999,867 of record NW_027211604.1, on the reverse strand, counting down.
TTAAGGGCCGAGGTCAGTGGTGAAAATATGTAAGTCTTGTGTTTATATGTTGTTTCTGCCGCCCCCAAGAGGCCTAAAAGTCTGTTTTTGCAGTTTAACTGGGGGAAAAGGAAGTTGTTGCGTTAGTCATGGGCACTGCTGGGAAATTATGCAAAAACAAATCAACAGAAATACCTACTCAGCAGCTCTGTAGATATCAGAAGAATTGGCCAGCATGATGATGGGTGCTAAAGCTTTTTTTCTCCTTTTCTTATCACATCCTGAACCCCTACAGCCGCTGATCTGAGGACTGCGCAGTTAATTCAATAATTTAAGAGTGTTCTGGGTTCAGGAGTCGTCGAAACAGTCCACGTATTGCGTAGTGGAATAGCCTGTTGCTGCTTGTAACACGTGCTGTAATTATAATATCATAAGAACAAAGGATTGTGTTTGTGTGTGTTTGTGACATTTTGTTCAGTTTATTTTATCTTGTTGTGGGTGTGCACCTACTGTGTGAATGTGTGTCCTGGAAGTAGGTGAAACATGCCTTCTGTTGCTCTCCTCCTCTCTCTCTGCTGACAAGTTCTCTTAACTGTGTTGTAGTTCCAGCGTGGGTATTAAAAATGAGTAATTTGGCAAGCTTTCTGTGTGAAATCTCCTCAGACTCGCAGAGATTTGCAGGCTGAGAAGTTCCTGACAATGACAGGATGCCATCTTCTGTTTGTAAAGGATATTTTTCTTCTTTAAAAAAGGCAGTACACTCTCAGGATTGTGTTACTGTGTCCCTGAGTTTCTTTCCTGCTTCTTGTTTTACACATAATGAGTGTTTTCTTCCTCCTTCCCTCCCTGTGTTTGTTCTCATTTACCCTGCAGGTTTTCTGAGCACAGGGGACCAGTCTGCGAAGGGGAACTATGGTCTGCTGGACCAGATCCAGGCCCTGCGCTGGCTCAATGAAAACATCGGCCACTTTGGAGGAGACCCGGAGAGAATCACCATTTTTGGTTCTGGAGCTGGTGCGGCCTGCGTGAACCTGCTCATCCTGTCCCACCACTCTGAGGGTGAGTTTATTTCCCTGTCAGCGTCACATTAGCAGTCACATACCCTGCTCAAAGGGGATTAACGTTTCAGGACAGTGTGGGTAGTGTATCTCCTTACAGAGCATGTTTGTAATTTCAATGCACAGCCAAAATGTCTCAATATCATCCCCCAAAGTGAAGGGATGCAATATTCAAGCATGAGTCATCCTCTGTGTGCAGCAGTATAGCACATACATATATTTTCAATAAGCGTTAAAAACTGAAAAGATTCATTCAGCTCGATTCAATTTGAAAGAATACCAGATTGTCAATCTGGTCAGTGCCGGAGTCGACAGATGGATGAAAACAGTGGGCTATATTTCCATAAAACCATTACTCACCTTTGGACACGAGCCTGTAATAATCCCAAAAAAACATCACATCACGAGGGACGAGGATCACTGACCTGCAATAACAAAATTGTCCTTCTCCAATAAAAATAACCCAGTCTGGGCAATGCATCAGGGAAAGATACTATATGTGTTTTACTTACTTTTATTTGGGCTTCAATTGAAGAACGTCATGAGGATTTCTATAGTTTGTTATTGCTTGTGAGCAGTACCGTTTTATAAAGCTGCATTAGTGATAAAGTTAGCGATATTTTTACATGAGGGATTTACTAATCAGATACATTAAAGACATGGGTTATCATTGGCACATGCATTTTGATATAATTCCATCCCTGTAATAGATGTGTAGTTTAATTAAAGTTCCCATTTTGGTCAGTAATCTTGCAATTTGCCCTAAATTACAGACTCCTCAGTTTACATGTCTGATGATTCACTGCTGCCACAGGAAGGCCCAAGAGGGGGATTTATGCTGTTTCACATTTTAAGACATATATATAATGTTACAATGTTGGATGTCCAGACTAAACGTGGGTGAAGTTTCCAATCAGTAGGTGAACGTATGTTGGAGTAATCCCCAGGCTTCTCAGCTCAGTCTGCAGGCTGCTGTGAACGCCAGGTTTCACACAGTTTTTTCTACACGCTGCACTTTGTGACATCACAAAATGCAGCCTCAGCAGGCTTCGGAGAGCTGGCCAATCAGAAGAAAGTGGGCTTGTAGGAGTGGGGTTTCTTAAAGGGACAGAGCTGACTTACTCGTTTGATGCAGAGGCTGTATGAGGGCCTGCACAGAGCACCAGTGTGAGAAAAGTTTTTTGTTAACTATAGATTATGCTAGCTTTTTTCAGTCTTTCAAGAAAAGCTCAGCAACTTTATGTTATGTTGCTGATCTTTGATATGTTTGATAAATGAAGTACGCTATTTTATTTATTTTATTTAAAAAATACATCATGTTCATATTTTGGATGGCCCGGTGGTGCAGTGGTTAGCGCTGGTTCCTGGTTCGAATCCCGGCTCGGATGTAAGGGGCCTTTCCGTGTGGAGTTTGCATGTTCTCCCCGTGAATGCGTGGGTTCCCTCCGGGTACTCTGGCTTCCTCCCACAGTCAAAAGACATGCTCGTTAGGTTCATTGGTGACTCTAAATTGCCCGTAGGTGTGGGTGTGAGCGTGAAAGGTTGTCTGTCTCTGTGTCAGTCCTGTGATTGACTGGTGATCAGGTTGTACCCCGCCTGTCGCCCAATGACAGCTGGGAAAGGCTCCAGCCCCTCCACGACCATGAACAGGATAAGTGGTATAGATGATGGAGGGAGATAGATGTCTTTAAGATCCCTTTTACACCTCTTATTAACATGTTCTGTATCTGGTCACAGTATTCCAGCAAGGAAAGACACATGTTAATTTAAGGTGTAAATGGGGTCAGACCTTGTGACCTCATCCGGTAGTAGATTGGCTCACATTATGTTTGGATCTAGTGCAATCCTTCCACACGTTATCATTCTGTTTTGACCTCTGTCACCTGAACACATCTCAGGAGGATACCGACAATGTGTTAAAAATACAGGTTTAAACGCAAGAGACAAGATTACATCGTTGTCATCCTTCGTCTATCCTCCAAAAGCTGCAAGCAAAGTCAACAATGCAGCTTGATTTTACTCCTTTTGGTCAACACAAACATTATGTCACACCACTGTGCGCCTAGCTGCTTTACTATGACAACCTGCAGCTGTGAGACGCCCCAACCTGCTACTCGGGTATTTATTCCTCAGTTTTTATAAGTTTGAGAGCATATTATGTAAATGCAATTCCTGTTTCATGTGCATATACAAAATACAAAGAACTGTTGCAGCGCCCTGAAGGCAACTCCTCTGGAAGCCCTGCAGAATACTACTCATTTGTTTTTGATTACAACATCCAGTCCAAGCATCCACCAGATGTTTGTTCACTAATCCTCTGATGTCATCTTGTTTGTAGAGCTCAGAAGGTGAACGGTACTTTATACTTTACCAAAAATTCTGATTATATGAGAGAACTCGCCTTGGAGAAATAAAGTAAAGAACACTTCTTTTTTACCCATACTGTATGAAGGCCATTCTCCTCTGTGTGTGTGTGTGTGTGTGTGTGTGTGTGTGTGTGTAGTTATACACACATCTTTTTCTTAGTCTTAAACATTCCGGAGAAGGTGAAGAAGCTCTCAATAATTGGGTAATAATGGCCAGGTTATTAGTGGTTGTCATGTCGCCAGATAATGTTGGCTGTGTTGGAGGCTGTCCATAGACAAAGAGGAATATTCACACGGGCAGACCGGTGTCCAAATTATGCTCTGGGTTTGTTTGTTGTTGCACAAATGTACTGGTTAGGTTTGGCACCCTTTTGCGGTTGACGTGGGAGTGTCTTCTTGGTAAAGATTATGGTTAGTTTTGCTCGTGTCACCAGCTACTGTCATGTAGATGAAAGTAGAACATTATCATTCGGGGGTTCTTGTGTGTATAATCCTCTTCTACTCCATTTTGAAGTCAGGCTGAAACACCACGGAGTGTAGAAAAAGTTGGTGGGTGAACAGTTTATAAGGGTACCGCGTGTGTATCTTTGAGCGCTTGTGTATGCGTGTGTGTGTGTTTGTCGGAGAGATGAGATGAGGAGCAGAGCCGGAGCTGCAGCTGAGAGGCTTCTTAATTGATTTCACAGGGAGAGGAGCGGGGGTGGGGCACATGCAGAATATGGGGGGGCTTAATTATTAATGACAGAATCTGCAGATAAAACAGAGGGACGGCAAGCCACTTTACATAACAGTGCAGCGGTGCAACAGTGCGAGCAGTTTTCTTTCTCTCTCGTTCTGTCTCTCCCGCTTTCTCCGGCGCGGCCATCAAGCCCGCCGCTGTGTGTGGAGTTGTCACCATTTCTCTTGCTGCTGTCTCTCCTTGTATGTAATGGAAAGCGCTTCATTCACCTTCCCCTAATGTTCATAAAGATTTTCTGCGGCTATAAAAAGCAGCAGGGTATCTACTTCATCTTGCTTCGTATGTAATACTCTACAATTGCTCCTCCTCCAACATATGCATTATTTAAAGCACGCACACTGGAAGGCCTTGAAGGCCCCGTCAGCTGCTGGTGAAAGTGTGTCAGAGGATGAAAAAAAAAGCCGCACTGAGGGAGAATAAGTGAGCGTATGTTTTCTGCTATATCTGCTTCATACACTGCTGTGTTCTATATGTACAGGCCTGTTCCAGAGGGCCATCGCTCAGAGCGGCTCAGCCATCTCCAGCTGGGCGGTCAACTACAGACCTGTCATGTACACCAAGATCCTGGCGCGGAAGGTCGGCTGCACTCTGGGGGACATGGCTACCCTGGTGGACTGCCTGCGGAGGAAGAGTTTCCGTGAGCTGGTGGACCAAGACATCCAGCCCGCGCGCTACCACATCGCCTTCGGGCCTGTGGTAGACGGGGACGTGGTGCCTGATGACCCTGAGATCCTCATGCAGCAGGTCAGAGATGATTCCTCTGAGTATCATTCACCGAGTGTGAATATTGCATTTAGTGTTGACGTGTAATGCTGTGTGTGTTTGTCGTGACCCCAGGGAGAGTTCCTGAACTACGACATACTGCTGGGTGTCAATCAAGGTGAAGGCCTGAAATTTGTGGACGACAGTGAAGGAGAAGATGGAATATCGTCAGCGTCGTTTGACTACACCATCTCCAACTTTGTGGACAATCTGTATGGATATCCTGATGGTCAGATCCTGCCCTTTATACCTCCACACCATGAACTAGTTAAAGCATACACTTTTACAACGAGTTACAGCTAAGATGGCAGAGCAACATCACAAGTATTTAGGTCTTTTCTTTAGTAAAAGTAGCACTACGACAGGTACAGTTAGTAGATGTGTAGCTTAAACATGTAATTGACTGAACAGAAAACTTTATTTGAATGAACAAAGAATAAAACAACACACAATAGCAGCAGAAGATAACAAAGACGTTGCGAACTGTACTTGCTGCAAAGTGTGTTTATGAATCTTCTTGTGTAATGGCTCTGGTCTGACTCCATTAGCACAGTTCATGCAGTGAGACTGCATAGCAGCAAGACAAGAAGTGGAAAGATCTAATAAAGCACAACTGTAGAGACTACATTAATATACCATATTTTCCATCTCATGTTCATCCATTAAAGCAATAATCTCAAAGATTTTCATTTAAATCTGTTAAGTCTCTATTGCCGAATGAGGTAACACAATGGTGATTGAGCCTATGGCCCACTCATGAAAGCCTTTGCATTTGCAGTATATAGTATAATTTTTCGACTTTCACGGAAAAAATCACAAGCGACGCCCTGTTAGTGACGTGTTTTCCATCACCCAGCGGTGGTTGGTCTGCCAGAGAGGGTAGGCGGAGCTAAGCGGCTGCTTTTCCGGTCTCTGCAAGTGTTGCGAGTAAACAGTAATCTACTTTGGCTGAACAAATAAAGAAAAGATGGATGACTACAGATACAACTTCAAAAATAAGTGAAAATGCAAAGAAAAAGAAACAAATTGGACGCTCAGATGAAGGCAAACAGTCTAAAAAGGAAAGTAGAAAGAAAATCAAGAGTTACAACCGGAGCCAACCGTGGACGTCACACATGCAACACTGTCTGGATATCTGGGAAGTGAGCTCCAGCAATAAACGTTTATAGCCAAAGAGAACGAAACTGAGATCTTTGCGATTAAAACTTTAATTACATTTTTATTTGTACTCGAGAGATCGTTGAGCTGCGACACTCATTTATAATAAAGAAAGAAAAAAATGACAAAGAAAACAACAACATAGAGGAACAGGAAACAGAGAATAGGCAAAAGCACAATCAGCTGAATACAAATAAATTAAAATGTTTCAGTCAGGAGAGAAAATTTGATTGCTGGGACAATTAAAAATATATATTTATGTAAAAACCAATTACTAATAATTTAATACATTCAGTAAAGAAGTTTAAATAAAAAACACAGCCAGGTTGGGAAGTTTAAGATTACATTTCTGAAATGTCCAAAAGGTAAAGCCAACATAATACTGTGAAGCAGATAACCATGCAGTCTGTGCACATACTTATATTAATTTCTGTTTTTTCCAAGGTAAAGACATCCTGAGAGAGACCATTAAGTTCATGTACACTGACTGGGCTGACAGGGACAACAGTGACATGCGGAGGAAGACCCTCCTGGCTCTGTTCACAGACCATCAGTGGGTGGCCCCGGCTGTCGCCACTGCCAAGCTGCACGCCGAGTTCCAGTCACCCGTCTTTTTCTACACCTTTCACCACCACTGTCAGACCGAGGCGAGGCCCGAGTGGGCGGACGCGGCTCACGGAGACGAGATCCCCTACGTGTTTGGGATTCCCATGGTGGGAGCCACCGACCTGTTTCCCTGTAACTTCTCCAAGAATGACGTGATGCTCAGTGCCGTGGTCATGACGTACTGGACCAACTTTGCAAAGACAGGGTGAGTATGATGGACAATAAAGAATTACTTCACATATAAAGTGCATCTATCTCATCATTTCGTCAGGCTTCCTTCATTTTCAGGATCCATTTCAAACTCGTAGATTACATATCTAGATAAATATCAGAATTAATCAAGCATGTTTCATCCTTTGATTTCTCTCCTCCAGGGATCCAAACCTACCCGTTCCTCAGGATACCACGTTCATCCACACCAAGCCAAACCGCTTCGAGGAAGTCATCTGGACCAAGTTCAGCTCCAAAGACAAACAGTACCTGCATATCGGTCTGAAGCCTCGCGTCAGAGACAACTACCGCGCCAACAAGGTGGCCTTCTGGCTGGAGCTGGTGCCACATCTGCACAGCCTCCACAAGGAGATCATCAGCTCCATCACAACTCGGCTGCCACCCGGAAGAAACAACCCCTGGAAGCCCCCTCAACGCCCCGGCAGCCACTCCACACCTGCTCCACCTGCGCCGCCCGATCCCGACCCCGACAGTTCAGAGAGACCCCGCTACTCCCCCTTCCCGGACGAAACGAGGGACTACTCCACCGAGCTGAGCGTGACGGTGGCTGTGGGTGCTTCGCTTCTTTTCCTGAATGTGCTGGCCTTTGCTGCGCTGTACTACAAACGGGATAAACGCCACGAACTCATGCAGAGACGCCACCGCCGACTGTCCCCGCAGCGTGGCACCACCATGGGCATGGGCATGGGCGTGGGCATGGGAGTCGTCGGGGCCCCACCGCACAACGACCTGGCGCTGAGTCAGGAGGAGGAGCTCATGTCGCTGCAGATGAAGCAGCAGAGAGTGGAGCTGGAGCACGGCACGCCCCTCCCTTCCCGCGCGCTCCACGGCGACCTGGAACCGCTCCGGCCGCCTGTGTGCCCACCCGACTACACCCTGGCCCTGCGGAGAGCACCGGAGGACGTGCCACTGATGACAGCCAACACCATCACCATGATCCCCAGCACCATCAGCGGCATGCAGCCCCTCCATCCCTTCAACACTTATCCCCCCGTCCCGGCCCCGTCCACTACACCCGTCCCCAGCCACAGCAACAATGCCCTGCCACACCAACACTCCACCACCCGTGTATAGGACCAGGCACAACCGCACAAACTGCTCCATACAACCTCCACCCTCACCACCCTCTTCTTCTTTACTGTACCTTTGTCTTTTCTCATTCAGCCCTCAGATAAAGCTGCAGCTTGTAAGATTTTGAGCAGTGAAATACCTCTAAAATGTAATCACTAATCAAGGAGGAGCTGATTGAAAAAGCTCCTTTTCCAAAAGTCTCTCATCATAGGTTCATACTGCTTTGCCCCGCTACAACTCCTCACTTATGTGAGCCACCAAATGCAGCTTTACGAGCTAGTCACAATCAGTCAGCTATCTTATGTGTAGCTTGGTTGTTTTGCGCATGTGTTGTTGTGTCAGTGTAAAACTATGTTTGACATAGCTACATATATTCATTCTCATTCATTTAGTAAAATGATAATATGGTAGTGAGCAGCTTTGTGTGAGGGAACATATGCCCCGACAAGCTGTCTGTCATAAAGCGGTGATTTCTTGAAACTTACAAATTGCAGCTTTAAAGGCCCAATCTGGAAGTGACACTTGGAACCCTGTGTTGAGCACTGTGTCCAAACAGATGTTTCTGCGCTCTTATTTTGGCGGCTTTTGTTGAGTCTGGCGTGTGCGGACAGCGCCTGAAGTACAAGGACGAACTGTTCAAATTTCAAGTTTAAAGTTTGTCGATTTTAAAAAACTTTATTTCTGCTGTTTGCAAATTTATGTACCTGTTTAAAATCCCATTGTTGACTAAATTACATCAGAAGTTGTTACACAAATGCTGCTCAAGACATTTCCAGATTGGGGCTTGAACTGTTGGGCGCAACAGGAAATACCTGGATCATACTCAGTCTTTGGGATGCAACCTGGAATCCAGGCTGCCCATTAGAACTCGCTGCATCTCCGCCGTAATCACGTCCATTACTTTATTTGTTTCTCACACATTATCTCTCTGTCTGTACCCTCATCTCAGCCCATTTAACTGCCTCTCTCTCTCTCTCTCTCTCTCTTCGCTCTGTTTCTCTCCACATCTGCCCTCGTAGCTCCTTTTTATTAAACCATCCACATGATCCATTTCCATCCTCACCTCTCTCCTCTATCTCGCAATCACTTCTAGACTCTCTTTTCCTTTTGGAGTCTTTTATACAAGAAAAAAAAAACACAAATGTAAATGATGTATTATTAATAAATTGTAAGGATATGAATGAAAAAAAAAGATATTCTGATATCTCGTTTTTACCAGCATTCTTGGTGCCAAGTACTGTGATAAAGTTCCTCTTTCACTGGCGTCCAGTGGAGCGCCTGGAGAGGTCCATCCTGACTCTATCTTACAAAAGGAAATACCATCATAAAAAGTGCCAACCCCTTCATCTTTCTGTTCGATCCACACACTTTCTTTTTTTTATTACACTCAATGTTGCACTGTGGCTGGTCTCTTCTTTAAAAGGGAAATCAGATTCAATATATCCTCGTTTAAAAAAAAAAAGAATATAAAGTTTTATTAACTACTTTGCTGTGTGGGATATTTGCATGATGTTTTTTTATTTTACTAAGCGTGTGGACGGAGACGTTTGTTTGTCATTTTGATGATTTGCCTTGTTTCTTCATTGATTTTATTTTGAAAATCATTTTCATTTTCTATTTTAATATCAGCTGCACTTTGTGGTACTTCAAAAAGGGTATTAAAGTATTAAGAGATAATTATTGTGTAAAACTATGATTATAACAAAGAGAGTAAATATTTCCTCTTTATTTTTTTCATTTCCTAACACTGAGGCTGTGCCGCAAAACTACCAGAGAGACTGATGAAAGACGTTTTCTTTCCTCCCTCTTTTCGCTCTGTTTCTCTTTATCTTTTGCAACTGTCTGCAGTCACTGTATCTCAATCTCACCTGAAGAAAGCACTTTTTTAAGTTACAAAAAGAAAAAAGAAACAACTACTTTACATGAATAGTCTAAATAAGGTTTTTGTCTGTGACTGACATTAACCACATGCTTCAAGTGTGTGAAGACTGCCTGACAGTTTATCTTTTCGTCTGCTCTTTTGTTGTTTCATGGTTCTCCCTCTCTCTGCAAGGCGGGGGAAAAGGATAAAGTATATTTATGACGGTCCAAAGGTGAGAAAGCCTTGTATGCGCGTTTCACATCTTTCGCACAACTGAACACAGAGACGGGTCACACTCTGGACTATTCTGAAAAAAAAAAAACCCCAGTGACATTAGGACAACACTGGACCGATGAAATATGTTGTCAGCTGATCTGTCGATGCACAGAGGATGCGTTCTAAAAACCTGATTTAAAAAAATCTTTATTGACAGACATTACACATACACCATATACCACAAACACTAGGCGAGCAGGGTTCACCCTGCCTCCTTGTAACATTCTGTATCCTGTCTGCGGAGGATAACGACACTCTGGATCCAGACTGCCATCCCTCACACTGGACTGGAGCGTCTGCCAGGACAAAAACAACAAACACACCAACACATGAAACAAACTGTACATTTTTTAAGTGTAAGAGAACAAACTGGAATTTGTAAATATTATGTTTGTCGTTTGGTTTGAGTGATTGGCCGGATCTTTTCTTTGTGACAACAGGTGCAAGTCATGATGACGAACATGATTTAATTAGCACTCACGTTTGATTCTCCTTTACTTTCCTAGATCTCGAGGGCAAATTCCAATAGGTTATAGTCACATGAAGACATCTGTTAACATACGTGAGTAATAAAAAAAAAAATTCACAGCATGGTTGAGGTTAGCATAAACACAAAAAGGAATGATTACAGCTAAGGTTAGCATGGATATGGTGTTAAAAATGGTTTAACTGCAACACTTGGCACTGTCCGATCAGTCCTAAAGGCGACTATTGCTTGAAGTTAGTAGTTTCATTGGTTAAAAAACCGAAGAACAGCTGCAGATGAAGGACGGGAAATTATGAATGGTTTAAGAAAAGAGGCAGAAAAACAAGAGTCAGGTTTGTTTTGAATGTGCTCAAAAGAAACCACAAATCAAGGAGTTATTCTTGTGATACTGTTGGATTTACTTGTCAGTGTCTCACGTTGTCTTGAGCATCATCATACAGTATTAACCAGGAGGTAGTAAAATCCTTTGTACTCTTTCTGTCTTATTTCAGACTCTAATCATGCTGTTATACCTTCTGCAATTTTGTCTGCACATTCTGTTTATGGGGTTATCTGCCCAGCTGTTAGATGTGAGTTTGAGTTGCCCACGCTTCAAAAAAACAGCATTAGTTAGACTCTTTTTGTTGTTTTTAAACAAGGGTTTGGACAGCCAACAGGTAACGGAAGCACACTCACCAAGTTTACATGTTTACACAACAGTTTTGATGTTGGCTGGAGGTAAGGAAAGAAAAAAAAAAAGAACAAGCATAACAGGGATCCAAATATCTTCTTATTACAACATTTATTGCTGGAATGGTTAAGTGAAGGCTTGCACCTGTTTGTCTGTTTCATTTAGTCTGATTCAGTAACCTGCTTGAAGCTCAAGATACTGTGAGAGAGCATAATGACCAGAAGGGGTTGAAGAATTAAAGTTAATATTTCTATTTCAAATAGAGGCTATTACACACTGTATGTTGTGTATCTGAACTGGAAAACATTAAAAGACATTCTTAAACAAAAGCTCGGCTGTTTCTGTCGCACTGTCAGAGATGTAATATTTAAGCTGTATTACATTTACTTGAGGGCAGAAGATCCCCTAAAAACAAGCAGTAACAACAACTTAAGTGGTACTCATAGACTGTTTACAAAAAGTGGAGGTTGCCTCCCGGCCTGAAGGGTAAAGTGTGATAAAGCAGCTAAAGCCTGAGGGCTTGGGTACGTTGTGATCGACAATTTGTTTTGACATTGAACAGAGAAATGCCTTTAAAAAAATGTCAGCAATATGTTGCAACCTGACTCCTTAAATATACTGTAAGGAGTCGGGTTTTTGTTTCAGCCAGTACATTTAGTTTAAATACTGTTTCTCCGTAGCTTAAATTAGCATCCCAATCGATATCAGTTAGGCTACTAAACTTTGCGCACCAAGCTAGCGCTAGCATTAGCTAACCTTCTGCAGCTATAACAGGTGACATCACGTTGGCCATGTCCACCTCTCATACACAGCCTATGGTGGTAATTGTTAACTGGTTAGCAAGCAATTGCTTATTAGCACAACGAGCAGGAAGGAAACAAGGTTATTTTTCAAGTTGAGTCATGTTCCTTGCCACACTTACCTTTTAGCTGTAGTTTGGTATCCACTCCTGAGAAAATTACCTCTGTCATTAGCTAGTTGATGTTAGCTGCCAAGTGAGACTTAGCTCACCAGCCATTTAGCTTAGTTAGTTAGCTTCTATGTTAGATAGCCTAGCTAACTTTGTGTGTTTATCATTTGGAAGTGTTCAACAAAGATGTCAACTTGATTTTTTCCCCCCTTTATTGCTGTGTGCTGTTAGATACAGTTAAATAAGGAGAGCGTGAATTAAATAGTTAATTTGTGGGATACATTATAAAAAGGTGTAAAAGCTCTGTGGAGGCGGTTGGTTGGGTCACTGTGAACGACTAATCCAACATTAAGTCATCGGATTCATTGGCAATATTTAAAATATTTACTGTATATTGGAGCTTAAAGTGATGGGTTTTTTTTGTTTATTTTCTTATTTTTAATCATTTATTTTGCATTTTGACTTTATTTTAAACAGGGAGGAGTGACAGGAAATATACGAGGAAGAGTGGGGATGACATGCACCAGAGAGCCACGAGTCAGTGGTCCAGCTGGCTGTGATGCTTTGAGGACATTGCCTCTATGGGACGCCTGCTTTACCGACTGAGATAAACTGGCACTCCTATGTTTTAGTTTTTAAGATAAAAGAAAATAATGTGGCTTTTCAACCGTAGGCCTACCATTGTGTCTATTTCCCAGAACAGTAACTGTCCAGGTAATTTTTTAATTTGTGGTTCATGTTTGTGGACTTGAGCCAATAATTTTTTTCAGTTTGGTTGTTGCTTGGTAGCATATAGCTAGCATTGAGCATAACATTTACAGTAGCCTATTCTCCTTATGATTTCAGCAACACAAACTGAGTTCTGAATTTAATTTCATGAGGTATTTATTACATTTAAAGGCTTTAAATTTCAAAGCCTAAAATAACTCTGCAGCACCAGTTTTGTGAGGGGAACCATCCTCAGAGCTTTGTTTATTCAGCTGTTGTACACAGTAAATCAATATTACAGCAAATATACTGGAACAGACTGATCCACTGGTCCGGCTGGATAAAGCATTCATGCATTAATTCCACCCAAGCTCTGATGTGGAAATAATTTAACCTCTTTTTTTGGCCTCAGATTTTAATTCTGTGGTGAATAAGAATTTTTTCGACCACATTGCACCTTTAGTCCCCTGTAATCATATGTGCTCTAACATCTTTGGCATCATAAATATCACAGAAAGACTTTAGTCAAAACAATAAAGATAGATCATTTCAATAAGTAAACCCTGCCCTCGGCTCCATTGCAACTGGATTATTTGGATTAACATGCAAGTATTCCCTGAAGGACAGAGAGAAAAGCCAAATCTGACCTTGCACAAATGCACATTTTGTAAACTTTTCTGAAGTTTTAATCGGTTTTCATCTTTATTTTGGTATCAAATAAGTGGCTTGAATTATTGCTGCAATAAGAAGCAAGTTATTAATGCCCACTGGGTCTAATAACTCTCATGGTTGATGTGCACTGTATTAACCAAAATCATCTTTGTTATCACTTCAGCTAATTCATCATGAATAGATTGCACAATTGTTTAGGTGACTGATGCAGAGAGTAGTGTCATAGTATTTTTCATTTGTGCTCACTCAATTACCTCTGCAGATAATCCCTCACTGTAGGTCTCCCTAAAGGCAGCGGTTACAGAAAATACTCCCTCTCCCTCACTAGATGGCAGTGTACAACCATAATGTATAAAAAGGCCTGCTGCATCAGGAAAAGACTGCTTCTAACCCAAATGAACCAGCGTCTCACGTGTCATGTTGCAGCAACTATGAGCTACGATGGTGGAGTGCCGCTAGGAGGCTAAAGTGGGCTCGTTACTATGACGTCCGTTCCTCAGAAAACAATTAAATGGGTAGGTGCGTTTAACTGTTTATTAAACTAAACTACCGACTTCCAACACAAAAAGCTAAATGTCTTGTCTGAACTCCTGCAAACTCAACAGGTACATAGAAGGTGAACCCGGTGCAAATTACCGGAAGTGATTAAACCATAAAAGTGCGACAAAACAAATGATAATCAACTTAGGCATGAAGCACATTATCTCCTAAGTGTCTTTCTCAAAAGTGCAAATAGCACTAGCTCACTCCTGAATTGATGAAATGTGGACAGTAAGTTTGAAAGGCTGGAACAGTAAAACAAATGTATGTGACCGTCCATTGGATTTAGTTTTTATTACGTTCAAAGAATGACTAGTAGATAACCTAAATGATTAAAGACAATAAAACCCATGAGCTACTCATGAAAGTCAAATCCAATTTTTATGACTCACCAAACATTCAAATGCACATATGCTCAAGACTGCAATGAAAATAAGTTATTTTTAAAGCTTACTACAGTTTTACAAGAACTTTTAGTAAATAAAAAGCTCAATGTGTATACAATGTAAAAAGAAAGTAGTTTATCCATGTCTTTCTTTTCACTACGAACAGCGTCAAGCCTCAGTATTATACTAAATAAAATGTTAAGCGCACGAATGATATGTAACACAACCACAATGAAGACCAGCAAATTATGATATTTTATTTGATCAGTCAATTTGCATAAAATCCCAAACACATTACAGAATTACAGCCCCTTTGCCAGCAAAATAGCTCTCCCTAGAATATATCCTGCTTTTATTTTTTCTAAGAGGAGAGATGATGAAAGAAATCATTCATCAAGTAAAATCTGATTTAAGAAAGAACTTTTCAGTTTATGAAAGCACAAGTAAGACTTTTCTTTTCCCTGAGCTACAAGGGAAATTAGCATTACAGAGAATTATGACAATATCAGATTTTTTCTCATTACTCTCGAGCAAAAAAGCACAAACCTCTACGAGTACCTATGTAATCTTAAAAGTAACAAGAAACCAACATGCGCAGGTAAAACCTTCAGATGGTATGTTGCAGGTAAAGAGGAAGGGGTGAGGGAGAGATGCAGTTGTCGTAGAAGATCTGAAGGTTCTGATCGACGTCCATGTGGTTTTTCAGAAACATCTCCAGCTCCTGGACCGTCATCTCATGAACGCTGTTGCCCTCTTTGGCGTTTTTAGCCAAGGCCCCGTGGGACGGGAAGCGGATGCGGACATCGTGGGGCGAGTTCCGGTCGTAGTCGGTGCAGCAGTAAGCGGACCACACGTCTTCAGGGATGGCCACGCGGTCCTGGTTGTTTCGACGGATCATGTTGCCTCTGGTGGTCACTCCTGTGACGATGAAGGCCGTGCCCCTGCAGAAGTTGTTGAGGCGGATCCGGATCCTTTCTTCATACTCACGCCAAGGCCCGATGTTGAACTCCCGTATCTCTGGGACCACGTTGGTCAGGGTGTAGGTGGCAGCGCGGTCGTGTGGAGTGGACTGGTGCTGGTCTGGGTTCAGGTGACCTCTCTCATATAGAACCACGTCAGAGTAGTCGTCCAGGACAGCCTGGCTGTCCTCGAACTTCATGTGCAGATAACCAGTGGGGAAAGGCAGCATGTTTCCGTTTCCATCGATTTCTGCAAGCTGGGGAGACATAGAAGAGCATTTATTAAACAGCTATCATCTATGAGGTCATTTTGTCTCCCTTTGTCCCTTCAATGTCCCCTCTGAAAGATATTTTAGTCTTCAATGTCAGCTACATGGTTACACAAATGTTAAAAATGAATAAGACACCCCTTTATGAACTTTAACTTAAAGACACATCTCTGACCTGTGGTTCATACATCCATGGGTAGTCCACCCGTCTGTCTCCCTCTGTTTTCTTAAAGGTATAAGCTGAGTAAACTGGAATCCTCTTCTGGGGGTCGTACAGGGTCACAAATCGAGGTTTGTCCGCGTAACGTTGGCAGATCTTCTTCAGGTGGGTGCCCATGATCCCCCTCGGTGGTGTCCCCATGTAGAGGGAGTCCTTGCATCTCTCTATGTGATTAAAATCTTGAACAATCGATGCTGGCATTAGAGGCAAAAAACAAACTGTCAAAAGAGCCGTAACTAAAGGCGTTAGCACGTTCATGGCTGAAAACGTCTCCTCTGAGTGTCCTACTACTGCTATTGCTGTAAAACGACAGAAGATGTTTGCAGTTATTATTTAAATGCCACACAGCAGATATGCAAAGCAGGTAGAGTATCACCTAAAGACAGGCCTCCTTCTTCATGTAGGTGTGGAAGTTCAAGCCAGTGCACTTCACTAAGCTACAATTGTGCATTCATTTTAACTCACGTGTCTCATCTCTTAAATGTTGCATGTTTTCAGGTTGTGTGGCTCTATTTGAAGGAAAGCTACCCTAACAAACTTAAGGATCTATCAGGGTTAGATTTACTGCATCATCTCCTTGACTGTTTACACTTTATTGACAGGTTTGTCCTTGTGACATCCTTCTTAATGAGAGGATGGTTTGACCTTTGTGGTCAATATTATATATGTATAATGTGTATATTATATTAATGGTCTCATCAATTTGTCAGACAACAAGATGCTGGATCGTTAAGTCCTCTCAGGGTGTATTGCCAATATTTTCCATGTCAAACATGTCCTACATTCACCTCAGTACAACTTAGAGTGCATAATAAGCACACCTGTTCTGAACAACTGGAAGCCACTACATTTGCGAGGCCTCCATTTGGCACAAGAACCCAGAGCTACCTTCCAAAATAACTTGCCCTTGAAAACATCTTGACCTTGCAAGATAATTTTTCTTTCAATGCCGTAAACATACCAGTAACTATGAGTGAAAATCACTCACATCAAAGCCTGAATTCTGCTGAGTTTGCTCTTGAGACACGGGCCTGGAATGGGATATGCAGCGACGTGCTGTCACTGTAATGGTAAAATGCAAAACTGTCTAATCTATCTCAGTAATGAACAAAAGGCTTCAGTGACCAGAGTGCTTCAGAGGTACTATACTACTCAGTGTGAATGGTGGATAAGCCGACGGGGAAAGGGGAGATAAACTGTGAAAGTTTAACTATGACATAGAAACAAAGAGCGTATGAGTGCGAGCGAATGCAAAGATTTGAATGCCCACTCTTTAGTTAATCATCGACAACAGCTCAAGTTAAAATGTTATAGAATAATCAGACTTAAACAAATGATCAGAGACATTTTTTACAAGCTTTTATACAAATGATATTTATTCATTTAACATCATGACAGGGGGAAAACGACAGTACAAATGCAACAAGCCAAACAAGAGCAAGAATTTTATACAAACTTATTGGGAAGTTAATCATGAATATAAACAAGCAAAATGAGAAAATAACCCAGTACTGCACATAAATAAAGAAATCAATTTGTTATAAATTATTTCATAGCAAATGGTTCAGTCTTCTGCCAAAATGGCTGCTTGACCTATTTTGGCAGCTCACTGCGTCCCAAGCAATTAATCCGTCTGAAACCCCTTTCCTGTTTTCAAAGTGTTTTTGTTCTGAGTCCTTCATCACAGCTTAGACACATTATGTTTTATTAATTATTACAGTTACTAACAATTTAGTGGCAGTGCCTGCTCAGTTTTCTCTTCACTTCTGCAAAGGAAGTTTGCATGTGTTTTTTAGATTTTACAACAACTCAACCTGATGGTTGCATTGACCGTATGAGAGGAGGGTTACTGACTGATCCACTCATCAACCACGTTCCTGGTCAGTGCTCTGAAGAAGATTCTCATGTAAATGACTCATTCCCAACTGGAGTTACTCTTAGTTCCCTTTGCTATCATATTTATCTAACTTAACTTATTTGCTGTCCTTCACCGACCTCTGACTGTCTGGTTTTGTCTGGCAACATTTTGGATGTTGTTTGTGAGCTTGTTTTGGGGTAAGTTATCTGATCTACTCATGCAAGGGGGGAGACATGGAAATATAGTGGTGTAGGTCAAATAATAATGAGCAAAAATTAATAAGAAGAAAGAAAATATCACTTCTTATTTAAAGAGTAGCCGCATATTAATTTAGCTAAACTTTAACACCATGAAGTGAATGAGAACTAGTTAGCAAGTATGAAGGAAATTTGAAACAATGTAAGATTAAACATAGCAAAAAAAGGTATGAATAAATAGTTCAGCTGTATTACTAATATAAGCCATTGATACGTGGTTGAACTATAGCTCAAAGTAATGGATAAATAGTTAAAGCAGGTCAATGTAATGGTGAAAGTAGATAGCTAAAACTAATTGATGAAAGGTTGAAATATTTTTCGTAGTAGCCCAATGATAAGTGGTTGAACTACAGCTGAAAGTAATGGATTATGGTTAAACTACTTGCCTAAAAGTAATGGATGAATAGTTGAAACAGGTCAAAGTACTTGCTGAAATAGTTAGCTAAAAGTAGGCTAATGGATAGGCCTACATTAGACAAAAGTAATACATATTTAAAGAGGATAGCTAAAAGTAATGGATAGATGGTTAAAGTATCAGATATGATAAATGATAAAATGATGATGGTTGAATGAACAGTTAGCTGAAAGAAGGCTAATGAAGAAATGGTTGAAATACATAGCTAACTGTCGGCTAGCTTAATGGATAAACAGTTGAAACAGTTTGTTTAAGAGTGCGGGAGAAGTGGTCCAAAAAGTGTTTGATACTTGACTAGATAGCCAGATGTTAATATGCCTTCTAAAAGAATTAGCTAAAAAAATCAACTGTTGAAACAGTAAGCGAAAGTAATAGAAAGGCTAAGTGGTTAATGGTTAGCGAAATGGCTGAAATAGCTAGCTTTAAGCACCCTGATGAAAAAAGAATAACTTTAGCAATAGCATTCGAGTTGAAACTGCTTGATAAGAGAAATGTTTGTAAACTGTTGAAATTGGTAACTATTATTGGATATAAAGGCCTGTAAAAACATTAGCCAAAAGAAATACATTTGAGAACAGCTAGTTAGCTAAATGTGATGCAGAAAGGTTTGAAATCATTATATTATGCTAATTAGCAGTTGCATTAGCTAGAAGCATTCCTAAATGTCATAATGTTTAATTATTATATTAACACTTGTTAGTAGTTTTAAACTACTTCCTGTTCAAAATCTATTCAAATGATCACATTGGGAACATGACTGATGGTGTAAAGCTCCCTCTGACAGAAAAGATTGGGAGCAGCCAAGCTGAACAGAAATAGCCTAAAACGTGCTGAATATTAATGGTGGGAGTTTACAGCGCTGTCCTATACTGGCCTTTGCTCAAGTCTATCTTATGCAAATGGGAACTGTTTGTCAGATTAGCTGGAGCAACAATCCTTCACTGCCTTAATAAGTCAATTTGAGTGACTGAGTGTTGTTATTCATCGAGGGGCCTCTTGCCTCTCTGATCTAATCCTGAGTTATGACAATCATAACTAATGTAGCCGGGGCTGATGATGCAGTTATGTGAACAGACATTTTTCAGCTGTCAGCATTTTTACCAATTAAAATTATAAATTCAGACCAAGTGCAGAGGCCAGATCAGCTGCCCTCAGCTGCTTCATCTTCAGGAGAAGAGACTTTGGCTCTTTTACTTAGATTAAAGTTATCAGTTCAAACTACTGGTCGACTGTCCTCACACAGGTTTTTTGGAAACTTATATTTTAAATGTTAGCCTTGGGGGCAGCACTTTTGGGTGGTTTTTATGATTTTCAAATGTGTGCCAAAAATCATCTCAGTGTCTCTTGATTTGTTTGCTTCTTATGGTTGATTAAAGAGTAAGGTGATTCTCCTTAAACAAGACTAGGTCAAAACCTAGTACGTGGCTGACCACATCAGGTCAATGTGGGAAATGTGTTACAAGGACTGTCCTTATGAGGCTGATGAGAACGTGTTTGAAAGCAGGTGCGCTGCGGACATAGGTGAGGACAGGGGATGAACAGCGGAGGAGCAGCCCCGCCTGCTCCCCCGAACAAAGTATCCAGAGCCATATAGACAGAGAGTCGCGTCAGTGGAGGTCCAATATGCTCCACGAACCTCCATGCGATGTCGCAACTCTCTCTCTCTAGGGCTCTGACAAGACATAGGTTGAAGGCTGACCAGGAATAAGCCCGTTTGAATGTCCCAGCCTGTTGAGTGATTTAATGACAAAGAAATTAATTTATTCTGATACTAGGAGATTTAATAATAAGAAAATACACAGAGTATGACAGTTTTATGTGACACAGTATGACAATTGAACTGAATACAGGCTAACCTTTTCTGTGTTTTTTTTCTGCACCTACTCTACTGTATTTAAACCTGAACATCATTCAATAACTGATATTGTCCACTTGGAGGCAGTGTAGGCTTGCTTGTTGCTTGTTCTCATTTCCTGCTCCATGATCCAATATTTTAACACAGGCAATGTGATAAATGCATAAAAAATAAATCACTTTTAAAACCAAGCAAGAAAAATACAATTAGGAATGAAAAAAGGCAACAAACTGTTTTATCGTTGTTTTTCAAGACAAACTCAAGTGGTGATCCGATTCAGTTCAAGACAGTTCTTTGGCTCTAGGTCCAGCATTACGCAGTATTATGTTCTAAAGGTAAACAATCTTGCCATGTCTGTCATGAATTATTACTTTCCTGTGACATTAAACTGTGTGTAATAACACAAGTTGTTTAAATCCATATTGTCTTTATGTTCTAATTTATTATTACAGAAACATATAGGGAAATGTAGCCTATGTTGTTGGCTATTGGTTTCATTGATGTACGAATATTTCTTCATCTAGTCTACTTGTATGTAGGAATCACTTTTTTGTTTATCCTCACCCATCTTTACTCAGCTTTGTTGCCTTGTTTTTAGCTATACATCTTTCTCTATCAAGCTTCTGTTAAACTGCAATTAAAGCTTACTGACAATACCTTAAAACTAGTGCCAATATGCTCGTGTATGCCTCCACATTCTTGGCCAATAAAGCTATTTGTGATTACGTCAGACTCATGGCCATCATTGTTAAACATTTGCTCTATCATTACTATATTGTTACATCAGCCTTTTGTTTTCTGATAGTAACTTTCCAGACAGAACAGATGCTTCCTTCACTTATTCACTACAGGAGACAGTCTCCAGACCTCCTCGGAGCCACCAGAGGGCTCAATTTAGCACATATTCCGGCCTGTGAAGCTCTCCACACTAAGTTCTGCACCAAAGCCCGCTGATTGGTCCAAATACCCACATGGGGCTGCGCATTGACCAATAGAGTTTGGGCTGATCAGGGCCTGTTGCTAAGGCACTTCAGAGGTAGAAAAAAAAATCTGTCAGCTGTCTGCTTCCACCATTTCACTCACACTCGTCTACCTCCTCGTCAGCTCTTCCTCCGTCTCTGCCTCTCACTGTGCGCTCAGCTGCTCTTCCGGATATTATTGGTCGCCGACGGCTGAAATGTGCGGAGGAGTGAGTCGAGGTTTTAGCATTGTGAGCCACAAAGCCTTGTAGACCCTCCCTCATGAACCCAAAGTTGTAGCCCCTCCTCCCGTGGTTCGCCTGTCACTTGACATCTGAGCTCAGCCAACACAAGCAGACCTTCTGTCACCTCCAAGTTCAGCCTCCAGATACCTGCAGCTTCACCACGAAAATTAGAGAACATTTGATGTTTTTATATTTACTCGTTATTTATGCCATTAAATATTTTATTTTGGAAAGGAATGTGCAGGAAATCTGCAGGTTTAAACAAAGATAAATATAAAAACCAAAGAATGAGATGTTTTTTTAGGAGGAAATGTGTCAGTTACAGCTGTGGGAGGATTTAAAATATCTCCTCTACTGTACTGGCCATGTTCCAACTCTCAATTACTCTCTCACACACACATTTTATGTATACACACACGCACGCACACACACACACAGAGGGAGAGGGAAATAAAGAGCCCCTCCATGCCTCTGTCTGCTGTTTCTCCCCTCCTCCTGCCTCCTCTTGTTGGCTGCGAAATGTGATAGATAAGACTTTCTCGCCTCTCATTGGCTGAAATGTCGTGATTGGCAGCTCGTTCATCCCGCCCTGCCGGTCTCCGTGCATGGAGCGGTCTGCTGTGAGAGCCCGAGCATCAGAGAGTGGAGTGGAAACAGGAAGAAGGGGGAGAGGGGAAGAAAGGAGACAGAGGAGAGAGGAACGGGTGAGACAAGGTGGCGAGGAGTGAAAGAGAGGAAAAGGGGAGCAAGAGAGGGGGTGTGTGGACTAAAAGGGAACAAAGACACAAAAAGAGGTAAACTAGAGAAGCAATTTCATGTCTTATTTGCTTTCCGTGGAATGGAAATGTACTGCATGCATTGTGCAGCTTGAAGGAAGTGTGAGTTTGTGCTCCTCTGTCTATATATCTTATTTTTAATGTATTTTTTTGTGTGTCATTGTTCTGAACGATGTGTTTGAGCATACTGCAGTGTGTGTCTGCAGACTGTGTGCGGCACATTCATGCATGAAGCCCACACGCACGCACGCAAACATGCACACATGCATTGCAGACATGTAGTGCACGAGCAGAAATGTGGAATGATGGATGTAGTGAAGAGAGGCTGCTGCGGTTACACTTGTGCTGTGGTTACATTTGAGCTCGGAGGAACGTTTAACTGTTGAATATATACTGTGTGTGTGTGTGTGTTTGTGGGAGGTGTACAGTACTAAGAAGCTAAGTAGTGATGCCTATCTTCATTTAGAGTAATGACCAAACTGTGAGACATGCTGTTCTTTGCTCCACTGAAAGTTGAGCTCACACACACACACACACACACACACACACACACACACACACACCTTGTGGCTTTATTGTGTTTAAAGGAAAAGAGTGTCTCAAATATTTGACTCAGACGCTCATTGTTTAAAATATAATAAACAAAAGATATCTTTGGTAACTGTCGCCAACTTACAGCACAGCATGCACCCAGTCTATGTTCTCAGTTGATATGATTGCCAGCTTAGGTAACCACCTGGATTTGCAATCCCAGGTAACCATTCCCCTCAAAATCCCAGCTGTCTTGCACGCACGCATACACAAACACGTGCTTCCAATATCTCTTTCCAAGCATGTTAACCTGCTTCATTGTCTTCAAAAGCTGCACATTTTGTTGCATTGTTTGCAGACGACACCCCTCTTTTCTTGCTCTTGACCTTGCCTTGGTACATTCCAGCACCCCTCAGAGAGAGCTGTGCTTTATGGAGCATACACCGGGAGAAGCTGCTGTTACAGAGAGGGAGAAGGGGGGATAGAGCAGAGAGGGACGCGGGGCTGCGGGGATGTTATTTTTAGAAATGTGATTGATATTCGGCTCGTACTGTAAGCTCTTTCTCTGGGACCGTGACGCTATTTCAGGCCTGAATCCAATAAAATCACACATGTGCATGCGTTCAGGGTGGGTCTGTACATTGTCGCTTCTCACTTCCCCTCTCCATCTGTTCTCCTCCTTCCCTTGTGTTAGCTAGCCAAGGAGCCACCAGAGACAGGCCTGGTCTGGTGCAGCCCATCCTTCCTTTTATAGTATAGGATACTTACCACTTGCACACACATGCACTCACACGTAAAGTCTAAGCAAGAGATGCACGTCTGCAGGGGTCCATTGCAGCAAGAGAGCAGCTCCAGATAGTGTGACAGATGCAGGGATGTGACAGGCTGTTGATTTGACAAAATGAGGACACAAATTGGAGCATGTTTGCCGAGCAGGGATGCTCTTGACACTCAGTAAATGTTTTTAATTCAGCTGCAGGGCTTTTAGGAGAAAGAACAGAGAAACTGAAATGTGGAAGTATACATTAAACCCCCTCCCCGTCTCCATGTCAAAATCTCACACATACCCTCGAAACACTCCCCTCCTTGCTTGAGGCCTTGCTCCCAGCTCCGGACTAAATGATATCATCGGTTGCCAGGGATACAGGGACACAGCATGCTGAGAAAAGGGAGGGCGAGGGATAGGCACAGCCGCACACATAGCCTGAAAGAGAAAGGAAGAGGCTGGGATATTGGGTATCAAGAAATAAAAAGGAGCCTTGTTGAGACAAGTAGTGAAGGTAGCAAAGGCGACAGGGAAGGGCCATGAGGAGGAAACATGGCAGAAAGAAAAGCCTACTAGCCTGTCAAAGGTTACTGGCCCGTCCTTCCTTTCCTTTCTTTCTTTCTTCCATCTCATTTCATTCCCTTCCTTTGTCTGGAGGGGGTCAGGTTTTGCAACAGTGCAACTGTGTGTGAAAGCATGTGTTGGAGGAAACGAGAGACGAGAATAGAAAGGAAGAGAATGGCAGAAATACCTGAGGGATGGAGGAGAGATCCTGCCCTTGATTTGAAATAATAAAAGCTTCCTGTCTTGTACATCTGTGCACCGACTGACTCTGGTATTTCCTCACTCACTCCACTATGTGTGTCTGTGTGTGTTTGCCAGCTAGTAGCGGAGGATGAGCGTGTCTATTTAAAGGGATCTGAGGCTGCACGGGTCTGCTGGCTTGCTATTCCTGACTGACAGCATCATCGTATTTAGACCAGAGAGTCCCCCCCTCCTTTTTCACTCAGTGCTCATTGCAAGGTAAGATTGGCTACAGGGGTGCACACACACACACACACACACTGACTATTAGGTTTCAGATAAATGTTGCTAATTTGCACTTTGCAAACTGGATTAGTGTGATGAAATTGTAAAAAGGTTAGCAGGCCAAATGGGGGTTTGAGCAGAGAAATTAATGGATGCAGGGCTGTCCCTCATGACCAGGGCTTCTTGGTGACAAGAGGGATGGAGAAGGCAGACTGAGGGTGCAGACAGCAGATTTAACCTCGCAGTAGGTGTCAACTAACACCCAACAGCTACAGATGTTCTAACTCCCTTTTTTTCTTCTCAAAACTGATTTCAATACCTGAATTTTCCTGAATCGTCCGATCCTGAATACCACTCTTATACCAGTTTGAAAGTCTAAAATGTTAATTATTATTATATGTGTCCTGCTCACCCTGTATCATTGTGGTATGATTGATGTTGTTGTTGTCTGGCCTGGCCCAGGTACAGGGAAGGAACACCATGGAACTGTTTTAATCCAGTTTGACAGCGATAACTGAAAAAACATTTAATAAATCTAGACATAGATAACAATCACATGTGTGGAAGATTATGTTAAACATCCCTCTCGAAGGGAGTAGAAAAAAACTGAAGAAATCCCAACCGAAAAACAAGCTAGCATTAGCATTAGCGCTAGCAGCTCAGCTCTCAGTGCCTCCACATTTGCTTTGTAAGCCGCGGCGTTGGAGAAACACTGATTCCTTTTAAGACAAAACTGCTCTCTTCAGTGTCGCTCAGACTAACATGACATTATCCACCAGAACTGAACAGTTGTTGTTTGCTAAAGTCACATGATGAATCCCCTAAAATCAGTTCTTCACTGGTCTGATACAGTAGTCACAGTGGTAGCTGTAATTCATTCATGGTGGCAGCAAAGAGCTGAACCTTCTCCAGTGACACAAGTTGTTTTTTATTCATGCTAATAAATGATGATACCAGATCAATGCATAGACTGGCATACTAGCTAATTCCCGACTTAGGCTTTAATGGAGGCATTCCTGATAATGGTATCAGTATTGGAACAACACGACCAGCAGCATAACATATAAAGCATTTTATTTCACCAGACAAGTCACGAGCAGGAAGTCTGAGAAGTTCTGCCTCTATTTTACACAGCTGGCATTCAACACAATGCACTCTCATTCTCTATTGTTTAATATTTTGTTAAAGTCATCCCGCTGTGAAGCAGAGTGTACCCAGACACCCTCTTAACCCCTTTTGCACATGACATCATTTAGCCTTGGAGCGAAATTCCAGATGTGTGGAATTAACCCGGCACACATGGGTTTAATATTGCAGGCACAGAGCCATTGTTGTGGAGTCAAATTTAAAGCTGCTGCTGACTGACAGCTCCCCCTACAACACTGTAACAACAGAGTGCTCCAGTGTGCAACAGGGAGGGGTCTGCAGCAGATGGTCCGTATCTGAGTAATGTTGCTCAAACACTGGCAATCTCAGGGTTTTAAAGCACAAGAAGGCGTCTTGTTCTTATCAAAGAATCAGGAAAGCTGCAACACTTTGTATAAAAACTGTTGCAACACCAAACAAACAGTGAAACACAGTTTGAAAGTTGTTTGCATAAATTAACAACTGTGAAACTCTCGATCTCAACTCAGGGTTGACACGGGTGTAACATTAACATAGGATGCCATTCTGGGACTCAACTCGAACAGGCAGTTTAAATAATTTTAAATAAATCTCAGCATTAGCGGAGAATCATAGATGCTAACAAAGCTGGTCTCTCAAAAAGCAGATTGGAGCAGACAGGAGGTTAAATGAGGATTAGAGTGGATATAAGCAGACACGTTTGACAGCTTTAACTGATGACATGCAGTGCTGTATGTTCAGAAAAAGACATGCAGCGTGTTATCAGTGTAACACTGTATCTTCACGAAGGCCTTTTGTGTCCTCTCTCTGCTCTATAAATAAATCTGAATGCAGTTGACTCCAAAAAGCCTGAAGCCACAGCAGTATGAAGCGTCTGGCTTCAGTTGCTCTAGCAACTGGTAGTAAAATGGACTCTTGAAGGGGTGGCTCACTTGGCTCATTCAGCCCTCACAGAAAGGTTACTATGGCACAGCTGCAACAGACTTGCCACACAAACAAACGTGCATGAAATAAAACTTGCACCGCAAGGGAAGTGGTTAAATGTTGCACAGCAGCTCCTCATACTGTTTAAAAATAGCGGGGGAAATGAGGGCATATAGAGCTGTGACCTGTCAATGCCTCCTCAGCATGCAAAGTTGATTTAACATGGTGGAAACACAGTGTTCTGGCTGTCTGCCAGCAGCAAGAGACAAAAGAGAGCAATCTTAAATGAAGAAGAAAAATGTATGCAACCATTTTATTGCAAAGGAAAATATAACACTAAAATTGAACCATGCAGTGGAAGCTAAAGGTTATAAAGCCCGAGAATAAGTGAACAACTTGAAATTCTGCAGACACACAGTAAGCAGCTAAATAGCTCATTGTGCCTGCACCATACTGTAAATCTGCTGAACTAGCAGCTGATAATGAGCGGTGAAGCTCAACGGAAGATAGGTGCTAGTTACGACACATTCACCACCTCAACTGTCAGAGGAATGAAACAATCAGGTCTCATACTGTAAGGTGACAAAACATACAGCAGCCCACCCATCTTTTTTTCTCTGCTTTTATTTGTTGTTAAAGAGAGGTTACCGTGGTCCTTCATCTTGGTGCCATGTGTGTCTTTTTTTTCTTCAATCACTGGATGGCCACTGGCTGTGGTGTCTGCTGGGGAGCAGTGATTAGAGAGAGGCTGAATGCACAATGCAGCTCTGGCTGACTGATGATATAAAGGCTGAACAGATACAGTGCAGCAGGAAATACAGCATGAGGGAATAAAATCTTCAACATGCATGCACAGTGTGTCACTTTGGTCTGGGTGTAAATAGACCCCAGACCCTGGAGGATAAAGAGCTTGGGATAGACTTTGCATAAAAAAGCATGCTTCTCTCTCTAGTTATACTGATTGTGTTTCATATCGATGTGTGTCATCCACAGGTTGTTTTCTGCTCTCAGGTGTGAAGTGGAGGGCCTCCCAAACACAGACCAAGACTGGTAACCACAAAATATTTGTTTCTCTTTCTGTTCTTTATTTGCATGGCTGTTAATATGCAAATGTATAGTTTCTCACTTTAGTACTTAAGAGTATCACAGTTGTAACTGCTATATAAGTATAGATAGAAGAGGGACAAAGATGAAGAAACGCTCAGGAATATTGTTCTGCACTGACAAAATAACATCAAACTGTGAATATATTCCGATTTAAGTTGCTGCACAAAGTGTTCTTTAGTACCGGCTGCTGTAATTAGATTTTTCTTTACTTGATTAAGGGCCTTTCCTGTAGGCCTTTTCAGATAATGAATTAGTGAGCTTTCCGATTAAGCATCAAGAAACAAGAAAATCCAATAAGTCTGTTGTGCATAAAAAAACATAGCGCCTCAATGGTAACGTTTATATAGTGAGACTATTTATTCAAAATCTGAACAGCATACACATCTTCTGTGTTTCAGGCTGCATGTATCACCCAGCAGAGCTGTACTCTGGCCGTAACACATGGGACTCCTACCCAGCTGGAGGACCTAACAGAGGTCAATGGGCTCCTGTAAACAGTCGCCCCTGGAGCCACACACAAAGGTCAGCAGCACCCGCATTCACACTCTTACGCTTTGTTCTTCTACACTGTTACCTCTTATTTTGAAAGTGGGCTCACACATAATTTGACACCTAGACTTTCAATACGACCACAGAAACTTTGATTGCAGTCAAAGGGGACATTGTTGGCTGCTGGCAGAAAGCAGATACAAAAAAAAACATCAACACAACCCTGAAAAGAATTTAAAGTTTGTGGGAGTGGACAGTGGAACAACTTGGGCCTAGGACTTTCCAAACTAGGGTCATTCCAGCAGGTGGGAGACCAGCCTTTGTTGTCTGGGTTGATCCAAGATAAGCACCACTTGAAGGGACTGACTGATTAACTGAGACTGTGATGAGCATATTCATGAAAAAGCTCTTTCTGCAGCTGCAGCTGTGAGCAGGAGCCCATCTGCAGTTTAAACAAGCAGAACTCTGCTGAATGAAACTCTAACTTCTTCAGCTGCAGCTGAAAGAAGCCTCAGTCTAACTATACAGCTGCAACAGTTGTGGTTGGCTGTAATGAATGTTATTGTTTCTGTAGATAACTGGTTGTACTTTTGACAATAGTAACAATTGTGAGTCTGATAAAGAGGTTTGTATTTCAAAGAGACATAAACATTTAAAAATTCAACTGATTCCAGCTGAGAAATAAGCACCACAATGGGTTTTTTAAGTAGGAATAAAAATAACAAACATTGTTACTGGAGCTTCCAGCTGAGTGTAAAAAGTTAGATCACAATGACGTATAGGCCTCTGTATTTACTGTGGTGACCCTTTTACTAGAGGCGGTTTATTAAAGAGGTGTGCACATGAACTCATATTCAGTGAGGTCAAAGAAGTTCATTGCTACCAAAGTGAATGTTTTATTGTTATAAGTCATGAAGAGTTGCTAAAAATAACTATGTATAATTGCCACATTAGGCATCATCAACAGGGAACTGTTCGTTAAGACATTCAAAGTCACAAGTCAAACACTTGTGTCCACTAACAGTGGTTTTTGCGCTGGTAGCGCCCACAACCTCAATTTCAGAACTGTTGCATGTTACGAATGTTGTCTGTTGGCACTTTCACTTTCCTTGGCAGTGACTGTTAAGTCTGTTTTAAATTGCTCTGTATGCTTCATATTTGCTTTTATTCAAGGAAAGTTTACAAGGAAAACGTAAAAACGATGGAAAGGAATCGTGTCCTGCATTATCAGCGGCACTAGACCCTGAGAGGATTAGCTTTATCTCTGCCATTGTTGTTGACAAAGTTGATATCTGAAGTCCCGCCCCTTCTTGATTTTGATTGGTCGGTGAGGGAGAAGTGACATTGACGAGCACAGCCGTGTCCCAAAAGTTGAACTATTTTCAACTGAGAGCGCTGTGAGCACATTGACAAAAAACAGCCAATGACAAGGGTGTTTTTCCTCTTAGGACGCTGAGCGCTGAACTGCATTGGTTTTGTACACAACATAGGCACTGCCAGCACAACGAACACCGTTAGTGGACACAGGTACTTAGAAAGGGAAATTGATGGCTGCTGAAGTCAACTGTCAGTAAAAACAATCAGGTTTGGCTTTAACCCAACTTCCAGTCACTTACTTTGGCAAACAACAGATCTTTTTGTTTTGGTGTCACTGCAGATGCCAAGAAGGGCGCAATCAATCACATCATCCACAATCAAGTCGTCTTTATAACAGGTGAGTAAAACAGTATAAATTTCGTTTATACACTTTATTGTGCATTTTAAGTTTGGCTGTTTACAACACAGGTAATCTTCTCAAATAATTTTAATGCATCTGTTACTGCAACCACTTGCATGAATTAAGTATGGCTTTTAATAGTTGGAGATCTTTCTTAGGGGGGAGAGAGCAGTCAACCATGTCCAGGACAAGGGAATATCTAAGGGGCACAGACAGCCCCTACGTCTTTGGGATGATAAAGACCGGCCGTTTGAGGCCCAGAACTGGCATCACAACTCTGCACGCTCATTCCACAATCGACCTGGCACCAACAATGGTTATCTAACAGGACCCGGAGAGCGCTACACAAACTGGGACAACAACGCCAGCATCTCTGTGGTGAGTGCTGCAGATCTGGAACATCTATCTTTCAGGATTGTTATTAAAATGTGCCATCATTTGACATCTTTCTTCTCTTTCTTGACTGTTAGCATGGGGGTCCTCGCCTACATCGCAACAACAGGGAAATCCAGTCCCCGCCAGAGAGATGGGCCCCCTCAGACTGCCGCAGGAGCTTTCCAGACAGAATGGTAAACAACAGACCAGGACCCTGGAAACGGCCAGTCCTCCACCAGCGGCGAGACCAACTCCACCAGCACAGTCCTCCTCCACAGCACCCTTTATCCCAGAGGGAAGAGTGTCCAGCCAAGAGAAGAAGGGACTCTGGCCCTGAACAGGTAAAGTTTGTTGGCTTAGCACATTGCACATCATTACACGTTTCACCAATTGGTAAAATTCTCATATGACAGGATAATATATGCTTCTCTGTTTAGTCATCTCATCCAGGATCCAGACATTTACCTTTACTTGCCCATCCCCCATCACCACCTCGCCACCACCGCTGCAATCAAGATGACTGGAAGCCTCTTCATGACCGTGCCGGTCCTCTTCACCACTCTGACCACAGGACCTCAACCACACAGCAACAGGTAAGCTAGAAGAATCACTAAGTGATGACTAAAACAGAGCAGACATGTTGATAATTATTGTCTTCTACTACTGGTATTAAAACTTGCAGGAAACCTCTAAACTGCGCGCTGGAGGACATGGATTCAGTAACACCAACCCAGCAGCTCTGAACCAGAGTTGTGGAGGCAGACCACCACATCACGGAAGCAGAGGGAAGGATGACCGGAAAATTCTGTCTTCACCAGCAGACCACACCCGTGTGCCTTACAGCCACCAAAACCATCATTACCACTATCAACGGCACACAGGCCACCCCAGAGCCCCACAGCACAACCCACCGCTACGCACGCTTGAGGAAAAGGACTCACGGAACCATCATTACAAGCAAAGCACAGTTAGTATTTCACTATTAAATTGCATGAACACAGAACTCTTCTCTGCATTTTTAGAATTCTTCCAAATCAATATTTGTTGATGAATCAATTAGGCCTAAGTTGCTGTCAGTAATATAAACATAACAGCACATTTCCATTTATACTCATAAGTGATTGAGTGTCTGATTCCTGAACAAAGGTCTAAACAAATATAATGCTGACTCTGCAGGAACTTCAGCGCATTCATCAAAGGGGCAGTTCAAGGGATCGGGCCCGCTCCAAGTCCTCTGGTTCAGACTCTCCTCCCTACTCATCCCTCCACTGCAGTCCTAAAAATGGAGGTTCTACTGCCAGCAGTCCACATGCTCCTTCCAGTCCTTCTTCCTACACAGTTGCTAGTGGCAGAAAAGATCTATCAAACATTCAACAGCGTAGTCCCAGCCTCAGTGGACAGCAGAAACTCAAGGGAAGCCCCAATCACACCCCAAGACCTAGCCTGAAATCTTCCACGTCTCCTACATCTCACACTGGTCTGAAATCCAGGTTCTCAGATGTCAAGTACAGAAAAACCTCACACCCCCTTTGCTCACGACCGTCCCCCCACAGTAGATCAAGAGCATACAAGCCTGGGAAGGAGTTTGAAGAACATACAAATAATGATAAGCCGGTAAAAAAGGACAGAAAGGGTGAAGTTCAAAAGACAAACAGAAAGAGTGAAGAAACAAAAAGGCGGAAGAAAAAAGAGGAAAAGAGGTTGACCGAGAGAAAGAAGAAAAGGGACAAGGCAGCAAAGAAGGAGAGAAAGTTAGGCTTGAAAACTAAAGTGACAGAAAAGGAAATGTTTACTTCCAGTTCTACTTCCAACTCTTCAGGAGAGGCCAAAGTTAGTAAAACGGAGACTACAACTCTGTCAGCAGAGAAGCCAGAAGGCCAGTCACCGCCCAAACACAAGCACAGGGAGAGGAATGAACGACCGGAGAGGACACACAGGCCGTCCACAAAAACTTCTTCACAGCCATCTACAAAATCTGAAAATCACAAAATGTCCAAGAAGAACAGCAGTCCCCTAAAACTCCCTGCCAAGGAACAACTAACACAGTCTCCCAGGAACAACAGCGCCAGCAAGACCAGCAAGACCAGCAAGAGACCCACCATCCTTTCATCCCAAACAAAAGTTGGACCAAAAGCAAAATCAGATGATACTCTCCCCTCCCTTTTATTTAAAGCCTTAGAACCTTTGACTACAGCTTGTTCTATTAGCTTAGAGCAGCCCATCCATGGCAAAGACAGTGGAAAGGGAGTTCTCAACGCCCCAGACCTACAGCCTGTAGCTGTGATGGGAAACTTGCAGGAATTGGGAGACAACCTTGCAAATACTCCTCCTGTCCTCAGCTGGCAGGGTTCTCCAGTATCAGATCTGGGAGAGGATGAGGAGGAGCTGGAGAAGGGAGTGATAAGTAGACCTGTCCTCCAGCCAAGTCCAACCCAGTGCTTCTCTCCTCCTCCTCCTGTTGACAGCGAAAGCACTGATGATGTGAACAAGGAGTCTTGTGAAGGTCCACTGGTTGATAATTCCCACGATGGCATGCCAGAACTCTGTGATCAACCTTGTGCAACTGAACAAGCTGCCAAGAAAGAAAAGGAAGAAGAGGTGGATGGCAGCGGGGAAACCTCGGTATCGCTTCTTCGTGAGCTTCGCCACCATAAAACGGGCTTGGATGACGTCTTCAAGAGCCTTGCCACTTTTCTCGGAGGCCAGAGGGTCGCATGTCGAGGCGGCCCATTTGGGGGCTCTCCTGCTAGCAACTCTAAAGGAGTGAAGTACTCTTCTTCTCTTGCATTGGGACCAGAGATTCATGAACACCATGATTTCTTCCCCAAACCAGATCCCTCAGCATCCTCGGAACCCGGTAATCAATCAGCAACTCACTCTACCTCAGAAACTCTTTTGAAATCCAACTGTTCGACAGATCCAAGGGAGCCTGTCAAGGAGGCCCAGCTTCAGAAAACGCAGGAACACACTGAGAACAATATAAAAGAGAAACAAGAGGATAAAAAGGCGGAGATTGTCACTGAGAGAACAGAGTCATCTCTTTTGGACGGGTCACTGAGTGCAAAGCTGAGACTGACCACAACACATTCAGCCTCCTTCACCAGCCTCATCACCGTCACCACCAAGGAAGACAGAGGAAACCGCGAAGAGACAAGTCACATAGGTACAAACAGAAAAAGAAAACGAAAGGGCAAGGATGGAGGAAGAGAAGGAGAGATAAAGATAAAGATCAAGACAGAAGAAAGCAGTGTCATCTGTCCTAAAAACAAAGCAAATGAAAAAAGGAGAGTTCAAGAAAGGGAGGTCTCATCCTCAGTTCTTGTCATCTCCAGAAACTCATCCAGAACTCTCAAAGAGAGTACCAAGGGCCGTACTCCTCAGGAAAATCAAACCAAGCATGGCAAGGACAAAAAAGTGGACAATGGGAATGCGGAGGGGAAGGTGATAACAGAGAAGAAGGAAGAATTTGATGGGTTACAAAATGAGACATCATCAGCAGCTGGAAACACAAATAATAAGATCACAAGCTCAGCGTCAACCGTAAAAATCAACACATCCAAGTTATGTGTGTCCACACCAGCAAGTAAACCTCCCTGCTCCTTAGCGCCAGTTGACCCACTAAAACTGAAAGCATTGTCCATGGGCTTGTGTAAGGAGTTGAAGATCCTTCTAATTAAAGTTGAGAGTGCTGGAAGACAAACATTCAACATATCAGAGCTGGAGGAGAAAAGAATCCCACTGTCCAAGATCAGCATTGAAAACACAGCAGCTGAAGTGATCAGAGCTTGCAAGTAAGTACGCAAATGTACTTGTAGTGGCGGGGTACCATTCATTTAGAAGGACATTTCAAAGTCTGTTCTAAATACCTTAACTAATCCTTTGATTACTTTTATCATCTTTTTCTAGAGGGACAAGTGTAAAGGGGAAGTACAAGGAGTCGTACCTGCTTCCCGCCTTCTCTGTCAAACCTAACATCGCCATTACAACCCCGATTCCTAGAGAGAAGCTAAACCCTCCAACACCAAGCATCTACGTAAGTCCACATGGGTTGGCATTATACAAATGATCTAGCCCAACATGTAATATCCTCAAGTACCAAATCTGGTTTTAACTATATTCGTTCGCATACTTATAAGGATGTCAAAGTCAAGCTATTTGATGATCCCGCAGTCTGTCCACAAGTTGAATATGAAATATCTCCATAACTATGTTAAATAGTCGCACAGAATTTGGTACAGACATTAATTTATACCTCACATCTTTGGTGATACCTTAACTTTTCGTCCTCTGCAAAAATGTTATTTAATCTGATACTTTGGTATACGACTAAACCCATATAGTACAACAATAATAAAAAATATTATCTTTACTATGTTAAATGCTGATAAGAAAACATTGGCATGCTAACATTTTCTAAAAAAAAAAAAAATATTGTCATCATTTAATTAATATATAACATCACCATTGTCAGTTATATCATGTTAACATGCAGGTTTTAGCATTTAGCTCAAAGCACCACTGTACCTACGAACAGCTTCACTGTTTAGTGCTAATTAGACAATGTTAGCAGCATAACATAGCCTGCTAACTAAGATGTTGAACGGTCTACATAACATTAGCAGTGTCATTGTCACCACGTTTGCATGCTGTTGTTAGCATTTAGCTCAAAGCACTGCTTTGTCAAAGTAAAGATTCACTGCGTGTTAAGTGGTAATAAAAAACCTGTCTGCATTCATAGCACTATGTTGAACAAATTGCTGTATAAAGCATTGTTATTGTAACCATGTTAGCATACTGATGTTAGCATTCGGTCAAAGCTTCTTTATGCTTAAGTACAGTTGCAAAGTGTGTTTAGTGCTAATTAGAAAATGTTAGCATTCATAACACACTAATATAAGATGTTAAACAAACATACTGTGTATATAACCTCAGCATTGTCATTGTGACCATGTTAACATACTAATGTTAGCATTTAGCTTAAAGCACCGCTGTGCTCAAGTACAGCCTCACAAAGCTGCTAGCATAGCTGATGCCCCTTTGTCATAGAATTAAAAAACTGTGAATCATACCTTGTTTTGATATATTTACAGGTTTCTTACCTACTGTCACTATTTTTTATTTGTTTTCAAGATTTTTTACTTTTATTTGCAGCAGTCAGATGTTCATTATTACCCTGTGTTCTTCCTCAGCTGGAGAGTAAGAGGGACGCCTTCTCTCCAGTTCTGCTTCAGTTCTGCACTGATCCCAAAAATGCTGTGACTGTCATCAGAGGCCTTGCTGGCTCCCTCCGCCTTAGTGAGTTTATACACCACACTCATCTCAGCTAATTTGCCTCACTCCATTTACTCTATTAAGCCCAACAGAATTTATGAAATCACTTTCACCCTAAATGAGTTTTAGGTGATTAGTAACACATTGCCATTAATTAGGGCCTTTTTGTTTTGTGAAAATTGTCATGCAGGGAGCAGAGACAGAGAAAGGAGGAGGCATTTATCATTCAGATATATATGGAATTGCATTAAACTTTTAGATATAGTGGGACATTTTTCACAGGATGTTTAAGACATTTGATTTTTGTTTTTTTAATCTATAAAAATAAAGTGTGATGGCCAACTTTGGACTCATATTTTCACAGTCAAATCACACTCGTATCTTTATGATCCATATTTGAATGCTGCCCATGTATGTTTAACCATGACGTGATGCCTGGGTAATGGGCAAGGATAGTTACTTTGAATGTGTTTGCATGCTTGACTGTGTGTATTTTACATCACTCAGTATAGATCAACTGAACTAACGTCTATTTCTACACCTTTTATTCTCTATTTTCTACTTATTTGTATTTAATATTTTTAAGCTGAGTAATAAAAAAACTATTGATGAGTGTTTTAGTATTTTTTGTAATGAAGAATTATCTCTTTTTTCCAATTTGAGACCTTGGTCTTTTCTCCACCAAATCCCTCGTGGAGGCCAACGCGGAGCACGCAGTGGAAGTGAGGACTCAGGTTCAGCAGCCTGCTGATGAGAATTGGGATTCCAGTGGTTCATTGCAGACGTGGCCGTGCGAAAGCAGCCGCTCACACACCACCATTGCCAAATACGCCCAGTACCAGGCCTCCAGCTTCCAGGAGAGCCTGCAGGTAGACATTTTCCCTCATTGCAAACAAATATATGCAAATGGTTTAATATACCTACACCACCTGGAATTAAATGGAAAGATAAACATAATATTTATGGAGTATTTCAGAATTGTCGGGTATTTGATTTGGGGCTGCCCAGTGCTTACAGCCATATAGAAAAGCAGAACATATAATAATTAAGAACCTTGCACCACAGTGGTACATTATTTAACGTTCCTCCCATAATCTTGCAAATTTTGCAATCTGTTTCGCATCATCTTTATCCACTCCAAAGTCAACTGTGATGCATCTATTTTTAGCTGTTGGCCAACCTGTCAGCTAAGCTCATGTAGATGTGTTACAGGAGGAGAAGGAGAGTGAGAATGAAGAGGAAGGGGAGCAGGCCGAACCATCTGACTCATCCGCCACCTCCAAAGCTGGTTTGACCTTTGCCAACAGTAAAGGAAGTCCTGGTCATGTCACCAGCACCCCCAGGTTAGGACCAAGCTGTTGTCTGTTTGTATTAAGAATTCACACTTTTACTATGTAAACACTCAACTGAGCCTTTGTTCTTCTCAGCAGCTTAGAGAAAACTGCGGGAAAGATCATTAAATTCGGGACCAATATTGATCTGTCTGACCCTAAGAGGTGAGGTGACAAATTCTTCCCAGACTAACTGAGCTCACGAAGGGCCCGTATCATTTTACATTACCTCTTATATTTTGTTTATAAGGTGGAAGCCCCAGCTGCAGGAGCTGCTGAAGCTGCCAGCTTTCATGCGTGTGGAGTCCAGCAACAACATGCTGAGTCATGTCGGCCACACCATCCTGGGCATGAACACAGTCCAGCTGTACATGAAGGTGCCAGGCAGCCGCACGCCAGGTCAGTGTGTCTGACAACACATTTAAGCATTAGTAAACCCTTATGGTATTCTCACAAGAACTCCTCAGAAACCCTTCATTGCAGCGATGATTTTAAAGGGGAGTTTGTTTTTAATTATTCAAATAAAGGACGTTTTTTGAATGTTTCAATTTCTCATCAGGTCATCAGGAGAACAACAATTTCTGCTCTGTGAACATCAACATCGGGCCCGGTGACTGTGAGTGGTTTGCTGTGCATGAGCACTACTGGGAGGCCATCAACAACTTCTGTGAGAAGTGAGTTAAGAGACTTTTTTAACTAATGATGTAGAGATAAGTATACATGCATGCAGAGTTGCACTGTTGCACACTGTTTCCCTCAGGCATGGAGTAGACTACCTCACAGGGTCCTGGTGGCCAGTCCTGGAGGACCTCTACAGCTCCAACATCCCTGTGTACCGCTTCATTCAGAGGCCGGGAGACCTGGTGTGGATTAACGCGGGGACTGTGCACTGGGTGCAGGCGGTGGGCTGGTGCAACAACATCGCCTGGAACGTGGGACCACTCAACTGTAAGTAACGACGAGGACAGGAGAAGAAGAGAGAAGATAAGTTTAAACTTGACAGTCAGGTGTTGTTCTTTGTCTCCGATTACAAATTTAATATCGCGTCTGTTTGTGTTTTTTTCTCTCTCTTCCAGCGTACCAGTATCAGCTCGCCCTGGAGCGCTTCGAGTGGAACGAGGTGAAGAAGGTTAAGTCAATCGTTCCCATGATCCACGTTTCCTGGAATGTGGCTCGCACCATCAAGATTAGCGACCAGGATACCTACAAGATGATCAAGTAAGATGTCTCCTTGTGATGACCTGTGTGTGTGTGTGTGTGGGTGAGGGTGGGCAAAAACATGTGAAATGAACACAATTTATCTTATTAAACAATGAAAGAAGTAAAAATCACTCTCTCTTTCAGACACTGCCTGATTCAGTCCATCAAGCACATCCAGATTCTCAGAGACCAGCTGGTTGCTGCGGGGAAGAAGATCTCTTACCAGAGTCGAGTGAAGGACGAGCCGGCCTACTACTGCAACGAGTGTGATGTGAGTCCTTCGCACACCTGTCCGTCTGTACACTGAAACAGTGCATTTGTTTATGTGATGATGGACTAACCCAAACGGTGTGTGTGTGCAGGTGGAGGTGTTTGACCTGCTGTTTGTGACCAGTGAGAACAGCAGTAAAAAGAGCTACGTGGTGCACTGTGAGGACTGCGCCCGGGCCAAGAGCCCATCGCTGGCAGGAGTGGTGGTGCTGGAACAGTATCGGATAGAGGAGCTGATGAGGACCTACGACAGCTTCACACTGGTCAGTATTACTTTATGATCTCTTTGAGAAAAGGTCTTAGGCTCAGTCAGGTACAAACAGGGCTCCATATTAGGCTATCTATATAATATTTGTCTCTTTTTACAGTGAAAATGTGCAGGATTGTTGTACAAATCATAAATCTGATACTCCAAAACCTTGAAATCTTAAAGGGATTTTGCAGGTTTCATTCCATTATCCACGATCTCATTACTTATAACTATTGTCTACAGGAAGCCAGACGATGTTAGACGTCTTACACGGCTTCAGGAGTTGTGG
The DNA here is from genome assembly GCF_022749685.1 of Semicossyphus pulcher. NCBI lineage: Eukaryota > Metazoa > Chordata > Actinopteri > Labriformes > Labridae > Semicossyphus > Semicossyphus pulcher. The sequence goes on along the minus strand of NW_027211604.1, from coordinate 6,960,900 downwards.
ATCTTGCTTGCATAAATACTTAAGGGTTAATATGTTGTTTAAGTTAACACAAATAAATGTTTAATGTTAAAGAAAAGGTTGACATTTTTAACATCTTGTAACACGTTGAATCCTTTTTGGCGATTAAAGAAATGATCACAGCATCAAACACAATCACTAATGAGCACATGAGAGCGGTTTAAGGACACTTGAAAATATAACCTATCCTTTAAAGGGATCTAAGATTTGAGAGCGTGCTCAATAAAAACAAGAATTGACATCCTTTGATAATATACACGTTCTCCTTTGTTTGCTTTCCTTTTTGGCAGCACACTCTTAAATCTTCAGAGCACTACAGAAGGAGTTTTTTTCAGAACAGCCTCTGCTCACAGCTGTCAGACAATGAAAACATAACTTTCATAAAGCAGTAATGCAAAGTGAACGCTTGCTGTGGTGGAATACCTACAGAAACCAGAGCACGTTTCAAGGGATTTTCATGCGTCTTTGCCCATTCAGATGATTTGTAGTTGAAATACTTACCTGCTTTTTTTAATTTAGTTTCACAAATTTATAGTACAACAACAAAACAATGACATGGCAGAATATAACGACCACAAACAAAACAAAAACAAATGGTGACAGCTTGGGTCTGGGAAGCAGCCTGTTAAATGCAGACATCATCTCAACAGAATGTATCATCCATTCAAACTGTGTGTTGTAGTTTCTAGAGAAAACATCTAGAAAACTTTGATTTTTAAAACTTATACTGGTGTCTGAAAGTTCACTAGTGTCGTTCACTAAATAAGTTTAACCAGTCACTCCAGGATTTCGGATTATTAAAACATTAATAAGAGAACAATTACTGTCTCACTGATAAATAATTTCAAGAAAACATTGGATTTACATTATGGATTTACTCTATAGAGTCTCCTTCGAGGTATAATAAGTAGGGTTTTCCCTCGCATTTTGTCAACAACACATTCAAACTGGGCCCCTCCTCCTGGGCTCTTTGTCACCAGAAGCTCACTCTCACTCTTTAATACGAGAACACGCCCACCCCGCCGAGCTAACACCGACAGCATCATGGTTACCTTTGCGCTACCATGCTAATTGCCCGTTACCTTTGTGCTATCATGCTAACCACGGTTACCGTTGCGCTAGCATGCTACCCGCCGGTTACCTTTGTGCTAGCATGCTAACCGCCTGTTATGTTGTCTTACCCGGTTTGAGGTACCTACCTGTCCAACAGAAAGAAAGCCAACTCTCAATCGCTCTTACGCCATGTTCGCCGGTCTGAATGGGGCCCAGTTGCTAATTTGAACCACTCCCACACTCACCTATGCGCTGTGATTGGCTCAGGGAACCACAACAGCGCCCCTCCTGAAAACGTCCCGTGCAAAGCAAAACAACAGAATAAATGAGGAGGGAAGGGTCTCTAAAGGGTCTGCACACACACTCACCAACACACACGTATAGAGGCCCACAAGTGAAGATTTATATTATATTTGTAAAAGTCTATATTTTATTTTTCTGGGAAAATCCTACTTATTATACCTTTAAAGAACTGTAGTTTGAGGCCAGATAAGGTAGCTCATGAAAGAGAGACGATCACATCGGCACTCTCGTTAGCACGGATCAGCTGTCTGATTCACAGAAAATAAAAGGACATCTCCAGCCTGCAGGGCTCCAGAGATATTATAGAAATAGTAAAAGATGCCCTCTGATGTATAGATGACATTGCAGACCTTCAAAGAAGTGAGTTAGGTGACGTGAATGACCAAATGAGATGATCAGATCAAAGAAGAGAGATCAAAGTTGCAGCAATTGGCCAAAATTGCAACTTTGAGAAAAAGTTCAGCAATTGGTTGCGTGAGTTCGCAGAAACACATCTTTGCAACTTCCTGTAGGGACTGTTTAACACAAAAATGATAAATTATAATGAGAATTTATATCATGAAATTTGTGTGTTTATTATGTATTTTGTAGGTGTTTTATTTACAGTGTTTGTAATTGCTGATAAGTTTGTATTCTTTCCAAATCATGACTGCTTACGCACACACACACACGCTCAGCTTTTAGCCATCTGACTCTCCCCCTTTTTTCTCCCCCTCCAGGCTCCGGCTCCCTGTTCAAAGTGACGACTCCTCCCTGGCATCTTTCAGCCATAAACCAAAACTCTAATGGCAGCACAAACGTTGTCTTCAAGGCAATCTATTCCTGAAAAACACTCTCTGAATCAGCCAATCACGTTTACTCAGTATTGTTTACATCACACAATAAGGTATGGATACTCAGCCAATCCAACTCTAGCTCACTGTCTTCCCCATACCAGCTGCTGATTGGACGTGTGTTTTGAAATAGAATGACTAGACTGGTACTTTCTCATGAAAAGCATTTCAGACGTGTATAAAAAAAATAATGTGAGCACTGCTAGCACTGAAAATCAGGTTCTATGTTCAACGGACACTGCTGTGATTCAAAAGCGTCAAGTAGCCGGTTCTGTGTATTAATTCAGGTACTTTTATGCAAATTCAGTAGAACTTTTTTACACCAATCTAGTTATTCTATATGTCCATGAATTTGCTGTGATTCTGTTGTACCAGCAGGGGAATGGCTTCACAGGAGAAGTAGCTGATTGTCACATTTGGCATTATATTATTGGTTCCTGTTTTTGTTTGGTATTCAGGTAAACTCTGACATTTGTAATTCTTGTCTGTATACTCTTTGAGGTGCTACTCCAATCTTATTTATTCTCGTTAGATACTTAAAAAGTTTTACCAGCCTAGAAGTACACCACATTGGCCTTGCAAACTGTATTTAGAGGAGAGGTAATTAGAGGATTAAAACACACAAGTAACGTTTTATGTACGTGTTAAAAAACAAATCAGTTTCTCTAAAATACGGGTTTACTAGAGGACTAATATGGTTTCATTCTTAGTTGGAAATCAACTTTGTAGATGGTTTGTTTCTCACCAGTCCAGCTAAATAGTCGTTGGTGTGGTTTCTTTGATACTCCCAGAAAACAGACATGGTGTCGTTTTTATTTTTGGAATGGGAAAACAGTCCCAGTTTTATACCTCTTTTGTTGCTTTGTTCTTGTTTCTAGATGACAGAGAAAATAAATAACTGTAAATTGTGAATGAATTTATGATATACACAGTGGTGTGCACAGACTTGTGGGTGGGGTGGCGTCAGTGAAGTGCCTGTTAGTCTGAAAAATAGTAATATGTCCAAAGAGACACACAATCATAATCTTATAATGCAAAAGCCAGCGAGGCCAAACAGATGTACAGACTGACTGGCACCTCACTGTGCTCATTTACCAGCACACATCCGTCCTGAGCAGACTCAGCTCTGTGCACTGCCAAAAAGTTTGACTCAATGTTCTTCTAGTTTAACATGTTGAAGAGCTCATGAACTCATACATGGCCCTTCAAACAGTCCTTGGTCTTATTTTGTAAAGACGACATAGTCAAACCTTTGGCTGTAAATGTGGTTATAATGCAGTAGGTACAACATGTGCACAGCGTCAGAGTAGAGCTCGACAGATAACAGATTTATGAGGCCGATACTGACTGTTATTTGATAGTTGTCAGTGCCCTCTGGTGGCTGAACCATGTAACTGTTTCATTATTCTAGCCTTGGAACAATAGAAATCTGCAAGCTCATGTTATTTGCTCCAGCATATGTGACCTGGCCCCATCCTGCTCTGACAGATTACAATCGGACACAATTCAGGTCAGGCCAATCACAACCGTTCATCTTATATTAGCTGGGTCCCAATCCAGGGGCTGCAGCCTTCAAAGGCCGTATTTAAAGACCGATTGCGTCACAACGGCACGTCGAAGGCTGTCCCATTTTGAAGGCTCCTTCAGACGCGGCCATGAAGGGTCCAACGGGGGCATCTTTTGTGGCCCCACATATCCTGCGATTCATTGCGTGCCAATTCAAATGAGAAGGCGGACTCTTGCGCGGCCGAGAAATAAACTTTAAAATGTAAAAGTTTTTGGTTTCAACTCAATCGAATAGCGAGTGTTAAAAAAAACGAAAGGGCCCTTGAAACAAATTATCTCGTGACGTTAGATATGCTAGCTAATTAATCCGCTAGCTTCCTGTTGCTAGGCGACTGTACGGCGGGAACAGCTGGTGACACAAACAGGAAATCCTCCGTAGACCAGAACGTCTCATTTCAGTTCGGCTTTAGCGTCTACACAGGCTACGTAAGATGGTGCCTTCGTAGACCGCCTCCTTCAAAGGCCGCAGCCCCTGGTTTGGGACACAGCTATTGTGTGGGTTTAATGGTCTTTGAGGCATTTTCGTAAACAACCAAGATGGCCGCCACTGAAATGGAACTTTATGGATTCACTATCCTGTCAATATTAAACAAAGTTGAAAGTGGTTCACTTTATGAACAAATGTAAAACGTTGGCTACTAAATTATAATATACCAAGTGTCCCTGTATTATTTTGAACTTAAGACCATATGTATTGGATTATGGAACTAGCTAACATCCTAGCAGCTTGGTTGCTTGATTGATTGGAATATCGCGAGGCATTTTGATCTGCGACGATTGATGACGCAATCAAAAATGAACTGATACAGATTTGAGATGTTAGGCTAAAATTACGGTAATCCTTGTTTGTAAATCTATGCTGCAAATTCTTCTTAGGTATCGGCCGACGTTCACACAGATGGCTGCAATAAGCTGATATCGGCCTATAAGTTGGCCTGGCTGATATCGGTCGAGCTCTTCTTTGACTTCTGCATAAAATTGGATTATAACTCTACTGGGCTGTACCTATGTGTTAGGCCCATTTTTTTTATTTTAATGGACGTTCAGCATAATAAAATCTTTGGGATCTTAGCCCCACCCCCATCATCAGTCTGTGCACACCATTTACTGTACATAATGTACCTGTTTCAGGTTTACTAGACGACTTCTGTAGTTTTGTTCTCAGTCAGAAATCTAATTTGTATATGGTCAAATTTGTCCACCTCAGTCACTTGTTTTTGTTGTTGCTATATTATAAAACACCCTAAATATCCTGTTTCACCAGTTTAAATTACTGCAATGGGAGATTTTTTTTCCCACTTTTATACCTCTTTTTGTTGTCAGTTTCTGTTTTTGGATTACAGAGAAAAATGGAAAATTGTAAATGGTGACATTATTTATACTGTACATGGTTGTTTTCTTATATATTTATTGCATATCAAAGGGTACTTCACTTGATAAGGGCCTACAAGGTATTTTAAAGATGTAGTATGGTCATAATGTGTGGACAGGGGAAGTGCAATCAGGGGGGCGGTTTAATTTTCATGGTGCTAGACCCCCCCTTGCCTCGATGCCCCCTCATTAAACAGCATATAATGATGAATGAACAGAAGTCAGTGACAACTCAAACCGACCGGTTGGTGCTTCGAACCATTTCAACACAGTTACTAGTAACAGAAATGGAATGATGTCTTTGTACTGTATCGAACAGATGAAACAAGATCTTTTCAAACGTTTTCCATTGTATGAAACTCATAATCTTGTGAGGCATTAGTGGTTTTATGATGAGCATTAGCAGTAGTTGTAATTCTTGACACTTTTGCAGAGACTTTTAGGGATGTGACTTTTAATGACGTCGAGGTTTTGCTTTTCTGTGTCTTGTCCTCATTATTGGTATTATTTGAAGGATGTAATGATGCTCTTTTTTCCTCTTGACTTGTTTGATTTATGCTGCACTTATTGTTTCTAAAAGAACTCACATAGAAGAAACCTGAGCCAGACCTGTCTTAAATCCCTCTGTGATTTTTCTGTGACATATTGTATTGTTGTTCGATAAAATAAAATGTTTTGATAAATTATTCAACAACGAGTGTTTGCATTCGATTTCCTCTCTGTCGTCTCACCAGTTGCCTTAAAGTGCTGAGCGTCGATTGATTCGGCCCTGTCTGCAGGTATCCAGGCATGCTCTCTGGATTTCTCTTTGATCAGAGCCCATGATTCTTTTCAGATCTTGTGCATGTAGAGTTCGATACTGCTTTGATGAATCATGTAAATATTGGAGTAGCAGAGCTGTCTTGCAGAGAGGCAGAAGTATGCAGACCTCTGGGTTTGTTGTTTGGCCCTTGTAGGCTTTCAGCCATGCTAGCGCCATAGCCTAAAAGATGGTAATGTTGATCAATCCACCACATTGTTCCAGACTGAAACATTTCAGCAACTATTGGATGCATTGCCAAGAAATTTGGTACAGACATTCATAGTACCCAGAGGATGACTTTATCTCTAGCACCTCCATTAGTCAAAGTTTCACTTATATTATGAAATACCTCAGTATCTCTTTTAGAGCTTAGCAAAACATTTTGTACAAACAGTCATGGTCATCCCCTGACTTTCACCTGGTGCTATCACCTAGCTAAAACTGTTTATGAAACAGCTTGATTTAATACTTGTAAACTACATTCCTTCTTTGTGTTAGCGTGCTAGCTAGCTAGCTAAACTTAAATGATAAACATTGTAATTACTTAGCATCAGCCTTTTAGCTTTTAGCTAAAACCAATACCCTTCATATGTATGCTATTAGCATAGCTGTATACTCTTGTTTTATGTTTCCATATCTTGAAGTCTATTAGCATGTGACAGTGAGTCTGCGTACATATTTACCTGCATTCTGCAGCTCAGTGTAGTAGCGTTTGTTTCCATTGACAAGACTTCTGTTGTCTAAAGCTCTGTCTACACTCAAATAGCTAGTTTTAATTATGCACCTCCACAGGACTGTATTTACTCATATAGGTGCCCTAGATATCTATCTGTCTAACAGCAGCTGCAAGTACATCTACACTAGGGGAGTCAAAAAGAGATAACAATAGCTCTTTTGTGGTCACTTAGTTCAGACGTTGACAGGTTGCAGCTGCTCTTGTTACATTGTGCAGCCACTAGGTGGCGCCACTGGACTCATTTGTTTGAGGCTACCTTCAGGGTTGATGTTAAGGGAGGAGAGAGCTTTTCTCTTTTATTTCCCCTTCCAACATTTCCCTGAGATTATCTTATCAAAGCTGCAGGCTGAAGCTGCTTCATTAAGCGTAGAAGCAGAGTACAACAAAAGCAGACAGAAAGTAATGTAAATAGTATAAATTGATAAAATATCTACCTTTTTAAGCAATAATGTGGCCTATATCATTTCACAAAGGTAGGATACAAACACTGAATTTATTGTTTATATGCCTCTAAGGATACAAACCAGTTTGTAAATTAGAATTAAAAAAAATGTAGATTAACAGTACACTATTTTTTCCCGTTTCTCATTCCCATCTTGTTAACCTGAGATTTGTCTTTCTGGTTGCTATTTTTGAACGTGTTTCTTTCTAAAACTCCGGCCTGAGAGGACATGACGAGGCCAAAAGTGCAGATGTGGGGACATCTCCTCTAAACGTGGTCACAGCAGCGGATATCCCGCTTCCAAGGACAGGAAGGCCGCTCTTCCTCTACCCACCCCCTCTGACATTGACATACACATATAAACAGCACACTGTGGCATTGTTAATGGCAAAACCACCCATTGCTTACACATTAAGCGCTAATTCCAGAGACTCTTTGATCCTGTTCCCTTGTACTGACTGTTGAAATAGCCGTAACCTCTCCAGGGAGTGTTTATATCTACTCTTGAGGAGAAACAAATAAACAATGATGCCCGGAGTGAGATGAAAAAATGAGACTTCATATCAAAATGCTGATTTCGCCCTTTGAACTGAGCCCCTCAGGTTTTCTTATCAGTCCCATGATACCCGGTTTTCTCCACCAAATTAGTCAGCATGCCCCCCCATCCTCATTTCCTTATGTTTTCTGAGAGCGGAGCTCTGTTTTTCATCAGCAGGTCAGAGGCCAATCCTCACTCATTCCTGCTCCTGAGACCAAGCTGAAGCAACTCTTTGCTTGAGTTTTACCTTCTTATTTAAGAGCTCTGTGTTTCTGCAGAATAAAAGAGCGGTGCTGTCTTATTGTTCACACCCTCACCAGTACAGCACAGCAGGATGGTATGAGCAGCAAGGCCTACATCTTACGTAACAGCCACACATTAATTCAAATGGAAGTTTTGTTTATCGTGTGGATTTAAAAGCAGCTCATTGGTCTTTGATTTTGAAACCCACTTTATCAGCATTAGTCAGAGAAGAAGAGAAAGTCCTCAGTGAGGGTGTAAAGGGTTGAGGATTGTGCAGCATACCCTGACTCCTCTAATCTGTCCAAATAAACACCGGTCCTCCCTCCCCCTGGTTCCAGGGGTTATCACACAAACCCCCCACTGCTCCCCCCCTACCCTGTCCAGACACTTACAGCCGCCTCTAACACAGCCCATTCGCATCACAGGCAACACAGGATACACACTCACACACACCCGTAACCGCTTACGCACTCAATCATATCTCAAACTGGAGTCAGAGTGAGGAAACAGAATGTCAGGGAAGGAAACGCTGAAGCCAGTGGGAAAGCACATTTCGCCTCAAGTCCGTGGAGCTCCTTTCTGACCGGCACTGTGAGAGGTCTGAGTGAGAAGTTTGGATTCAAAATAGGAGGGATTTTTTTAGGCCAGAACACTAAAGGAGAAGATTAAAGACTTAAGTGTAGTAGTAGAAACCTTTGACTTGGATACTTCCCCTAAAATCTGGATTTTTTTTTTAAAAAGGAGCGAACATCAGGAGGAAATTCTTGAAATTCTCTTTGTCTCTGACCGCTCACCGCTCAACAGGAATCACTTCATCTGCTGATACCATCCAACCGCAGGAGGACACCCCATCACCTTTCACACACAGTGAGTATAACCATTTGATTTTTACTAGAACCATCTTTAATAAACAGAAAAATCCTAAGACTGACCCTAACAAAAGTTAGCATCAGTCTAAGGTACATAATCCTAATGAAACGTCTTGGATTTCTGTCTTTACTTGTGTTATTTCTGGGACTCAGGAGAGTTAGTTTTCCAATTCTCAAATTGATTAATGTGGAGACATCAAGGCTGTGTCCATGACGTCATTGAAAGGCAAGTGTTCGGGCTGCTCCGTGACTGAACGGAAGACAGACTTTTCTGACAGACGAACACAAACAGGATCCCTTCAAATTAAAAGTTATTCAGAAAGCATTTTCATGCCGCAGGATTGGCAGACAACTTAGTAAAGTTGTTTAAGAGAAAATCAACATTTTCTGATTTTTATTGCCATGTATAAAATCTTAACAAAGCCACATATGCCCCAGAAAAAAATCCTCAAAGACTAAAAGTCAACCATGAGACACAAGAAGAGATTTTGTTCATCGTAAAATACGTCAAAAATCATACGAAGTGCAGGGACGCTGTTTTAGAGTTGATTTTTCTTAATAAGGCATCAAACAAGAGTGAGCCAATTATGGAAGAAAACAATGCAATGTATTTTGTGTTCTACAATTTAATATAATGATAAAAAAAATAAAACATGGCTTTTGAAACTCATGTGTTCAGATGTTCTTGGTATAGTAACAGAAGCCTAAAGACCCCAGAACCGAGGGACCTGCCCCTGTTATTTTCTCATCACTTTTAATTTTAGGCCTGTGTCACATGTACGACAGCACATCATTTGTTCTTTGAAAATCAAAGTCACAACATCGTTCTGATTAGTGATTAGTGGTGTTTTTCTGCAGTTTTCCAGCTGCTGCTGCTGCTCATTGTTCTGGCTCGTGGTTATCCTGGAGTTTGGAGGTGGGGTCAGCGGAGCCCATTTCCTCGCACTCAGAGCTGTGCAGATATCTGTGTTGACTTTCCACACCTTTCACCACGTTATTTAAGGAACCCAATGCTAATGGATTAACATTCTTGAGCTCTCTATGTTTTTAATGGAAACACCAGGGCACACGGGGAAGAGGAGATTTTATTTAAACAGATAATAAACTATTTTTTGATATCTTTTTTAACATCAGACACGAGGAACACTCTTAAAATAGTTGGCACTCTGTTGTAAACAGAATTTCAGTTTAAATGTAAACTTTTAGTCCTGACAGCAGAGTTAAAATATCTGCAATCCGTTATACTGGGCAGATGAATTAATCCGATTAAGTTGCTGAGCTAAAACAGTTTTTCTTTCCTGCAGCAGAGAGCACAAAGAACATGAGTCTGTCACGGAACGGGACGCTGGAGAAGACGGTCTCTGAGCGGGGCTCCCCCTCCAGAGCGGGGTCAGGGGTCGTGGTGCCGCCTCCCTACTCGCTGGGGGGAAGCGAAGCTCCTGACAGCCCCCTGGAGTTGAGGGGCTCTCTGGACTGCTGGGCGTGCTCGGTGCTGGTCACTGCACAGAATATGATCATAGCTCTGATTAATGCCGGGGTAGCCAGCATCGTGTTTGGCACCATCCTCACCCCAGCGCTAGTCATGATCGTATTCGGCTTCTTGTGCCACTCCACGGTAAGAATTACTGTTGTACCGATAAATTCTGTCAGTATGCATGTACGCCAAGCACTGAATCTAAGGGAGGGATCTAAATGTACATTTTTCCCCCTTAAATGTAATTATGCATCCTCAAAGGTAATTTAGACCGTTACAATGTAATAAGCCCCTCAAATGTAATTTAACCCCCATAAAATGTAAATACGCCTCGTCAAAGGTAATTCAGCCCGTAGTTAAGCACCTGAAATGAAATGAACCCCCCCAAAATGTAATAAAGCTCCCTTTACATGTAATTGAACTCCCCTAAAATATAATCAACCCCCCTCAAATTGCTATTTAGCTTCCTAAAATGTAATTTGGCTCCATAAAAATGTTATTTAGCCCCCCAAAATGTAATTGAGCTAGCAAGGAATGTTATTTAGCCCCTTAAAATGAATTCTGCTCCCTAAAAATGCAATTAAGCCCTTTCAAATGTACTTTACCCCCAAAATGTAATTGAGCCCCGTCAAAAAGTAAATGTTCTCCCTAGAAATGTAATTTTGACCCTTAAATGTAATTGAGTTCCCTCCAAATGTAATTTTACCCCCTTAAGCCCCCTCGAAATGTTATTTAGCCCCCTAAAATGGAATTTTGCTGCCTCAAAACGTAATTAAGCCACCTCAAAATTTGACCCCTCAAAAAATGAATGTGTTTCTTCTTCTCCACCAGCCACCAGGAGCTACTTTTTTTAGAGCTCCAAGAACTGATTTATTGAAAGTGTTATTGAAAGGTCTCTCTTGAAAGAAACTCTCTCGGAAATCTTAAATTTTTTTTTACTTGAAAAGTGAGAGGGAAAAACAGATTGCAGGTCAGAAAGGTACCCTGTCCCGATTACCTGAATCTATTACTACAACATAGTAATAGCCGGTAACCAGAGTTAATAAACAAGAAATCTATTGTTCCAACAGGAAAAGTTGCAGACTGTCAGTCAAACTCAGACCTGTGAATGCCACTGCCAATTAAACTAAGCATGGAGACAGAAAAATGTTTTTGCAGACATCTGATCCTGTTTTCACAGATCTGACTGGATCTTCAAGGAGCTTAATTTTAATTTTCTGCAGCTGTGACTAAGCTGCTCGAGTTCCTTTTTGCAATGTATTGTGGGACATGAGAGTACCCCAACTGCACAACTGAAAACACAAGCATGTTCAGCAAATGCTGACAATTTTGAGTATATTTAATAACTCACTTCTAAAATGAGAACACACTAACCTACATCTTCAAGAATGCATCCTTATCTTATCCTAAGAATAAGTATAAAATATGGCACTTTGATTCAGGTGTTGACATAAGTCGGGGACAAATTCAGAACTATATGTATACGCAATGATTTTTGCATTAATGGCGTTATCTATCTATCCTCCCCCCTCCTCTGCTCCCCCAGGTGCAGCCCCATGGCACCTCTCTGTACTGCTCAGACCTGCTGGATGACGGCGGCTGCGTGGCTCTGCTGGTAGTGGGCTTCCTGTTGCTGACCCCCCTGCTGGTCCTGGCTCTGGCTGCTTACTGTCGCCTGGCCCGACACCTCCAGCTGGGCATGTGTTTTATTCCCTACAGCCGAGCGGTCTACAAGAACCTGCCGGCCCAACGCCATCGGGGATCAGGAGGCTGCTGCGGCCAGCAGGGAGCTGCAGAGAGGGAGGGGAAGGGGAGCGTATGGGTGTAGGAGAGCAGAGGAGCGGAGGGAAGGAGGATTGTATGGTTGTGAAACGTAGCCATTTTTTACTGACGAGGCTTTGATTGTCCGGCTCTTTTATTTTTTTATAAAACTGTTGCAATTGTATTTCTGATTCTGAAGCCATTGTAAAAATCTGTCACATGTCCTCAGTTATAATGATTGTGTGGAAGTCAATTTAGCTTTTTGTATACAATTCCAATGTATTGAATGTATTTTATACCTTTTTACAATAAAATGTTGCTCGACCTGCAGAGCTTTATGTTTTAAAACGGCAAACTGAACACTGTTGGACTGTGAGCTGAACCAATTTTATCATTGGAAGGAAGTTTAGTTAATACAAGTTTAAGAAACATTATTAAACGTCTGTGGACTTTAGTTTACGTCATTAGAGTTATAAGAATGTAAAGCGAAAGCGTGGCTTGGTATTGGTGATGGGATAAGCTATTATTTACCTGCCCGACAGGTTATTTTAATTTAATAAATTAATCAGTAAAATGGTAATATATGATCCTGTTCGCATGGTTCACAAGTTATCATCTCTTTGACGAACGTTTGAGTTCTACTCAGAAGCAACAAGCTAAGCAGCTAGCAGGGATATCACAACTCATGTTCATAATCTCATATGTCACAGATTTAATGTATTAGAGGTTCAGTTACTCATTTCATTTTCACAGATACGTTCCAGTACAGTAAGTATGTGTTACAAAGTTACTTTAAGTCAGATGAGAAGTTTTGTTTTTATCTTCAAATAAAGGAGTTTGATGGTACTTTGACTTTCACCTACCTCTACTGGTGATGTTAGGAATTGCATACTTTTGTCCTCTGAAAGAGACTATCAGGGTGAATTTATGATGTAATCTGACACCATTAAGCAAAACAAAGCTCTCAATTTGGAATACTAATCTTGGGTTTAATAATCATTAAATTTTGTAAGAGATAACTTTCAGTAATGAGATATATCGTGGAAATATTTATGAAAGCCAACGGCCTTAACTACAAAAGCAAACATAATTTTTCAGGTCTGATAGAAAACTATAAACATATTGTGATGCTTGTTTATGCTCATCATTTTACCCACACACACTAAATATTCCTATAGAGCCAACACTATAATGTGACATTAAAAGGCAGACACTGAACTTTGCCGATAATCACGGCTCAGAGAAACTAAAATACGCACCAACAGAATCAGTTCACTCTTTGCTTTAAGTTAGTCTGAGAAAATCTACTTTGGTTTGACTTTATAAGGTCCTTTGTTTATAGTAAACAAGTGTTTCTGGGTTTGAGCCTGACTAAGCAAGCCTATAAGCTAAAATTTAAATTAAAAGCAATCCAATACACTGAATTAAATTAAATACAGGGCTGCATGGTGGTGCAGTGGTTAGCGCTGTCACCTCACAGCAATAAGGTTCCAGGTTCAAATCCCAGTAGGATGAAGTGGGCCTTCCTGTGTGGAGTTTACATGTTCTCCCTGTGCATGCATGGGTTCTCCTTCCTCCAACAGTCCAAAGACATGCTCGTTAGGTTCATCGGTGACTCTAAAATAGCCTGTGAGTGTGAGCGTGAAAGGTTGTCTGTCTCTGTGTGTCAGCCCTGTGATTGACTGGCGATCAGTCCAGGGTGTACCCCGCCTCTCGTCCAGTGACAGCTGGGATAAACTCCAGCACCTCAAGACCCTGAACAAATAAATACATTTCAAAAATGGAAATTAAAAACATTTAGGGATGAGATTTGGAATAAACTTACATTTTGATGCTGTTATGATATTTCTGTTTATCAAATTAAATATGTAATATGTTTAATGTTGAAGAGAAAAGATATGCTATTTACTTACTTATTTTAAAAGATGAATATAACTTAACATGATTTTAAATCAGGAGGAGAATGTATTAATAATGAGCAGTTGCTTTAGCATCATGAAGTATCAAGCAGTACAGTTTGGACCATGATAACATTTTATTCAATTTCTTCATCCATTCATTTCTTTAAAAAAATGCTCAGAGGGAAACCAGATCGTCCTGGGCTGATCATCAGGTCATCAAAGATACCAAATATAGAGCCGCTTTGGAAGCTGAAGCGATTTCCTTTATTTATGACTGAATAAAAACATGTTTTGGGTAAAACAAGCAGTTTGATTACAGTTCCCATTTTACACTTTGACATTTAAAAACTCGACAATAATTTAATCATCCATACAAGACTTGACTTACAGATTGTTGACTCCATGGCTAACAGTGAACTGTCACAGGAATACATTTTAAGGACTAGCAATAGCTAAGCCTGGGTGCTCATACAATTCAAATCCACCAGGTGGAGCCGGAGCTGCAGGGAGAAGAGAGCTGCAAAGTCATTGAGTTTACAGCCACACCGGTTGAAAGAGATATAAAAACCTTTATTCATATATAAATTACAAACATAAGGTTGTGTGTTCCTTTAAAAATGGTGGATAATATTGTGCTTCAATAGATTTGTATTTCACATTGTAATGTTTGCGTGTGTGTGATATGGACAGATGTGAGGTTAGCAGGGTTGGTTGTTGATGTTCATTAATAGTTTGTCATGTGGGGCTTTGTACGGAGCTGTGAATGCACCGGGTGCCAGAGTACCACGTCCGTCTTCATCCACCTGACCCATGATAATGTAGTTCCCGCCTATCGAAAAGAGAAAAGACCAGAAGGATTGATTAGTATCATAAAAACCTGAAGTGTATGTGTGTGTGTTTTAATCCATGCTGCTGTTTACCTCTGCGGAGCAACGGGCACTTCTTGCACTGTGACACCAGCTTCACCGACATGGTCTCTCCCACTTGTGTAATCGTCAGGCGGCCTGCCTTGTAGGCCTTGATGAGGGAGATGCTAACGCTGAGGGTGCCTCGGGGCCCCGGGGCCAGAGAGGACACCTTCCCGGTAATCACTGGGGGGAAAAAGGCGGGGCTTATTCAGAAAACAACACCTGATTGGTTACTTGTTGCATATGCGAGCAGTAGGAAACTTACCAAATTCACTGGCGCAGAAACTGGTCTTAATGGTTCCGTCTCTTTTGCAGGCTTTGGCACACAGAGGATTTTGAGCAACTAAAAACATAAAGAATGCATAAACAATGTGATTCATTTGTATATTTTTCTTTTCGTGCAAGCATAGCGTGCAGATATCTTCACCCACCAGGCCTCTTTCCATTGGGCCGTGTCACAGGAACCCTCCTGTCCTGGCCTGTGGTGCCCTGTCCGCGGCCTCTCGTGGGCTTCACTGGTTTGGGTTTCTCTGTGGGGGCGGGTGGCGGTGCTCTAGTGGCGGTGCGTTCAGGTGCAACAGGTTTGACTGCAGGCTTTCGAGGGATTGACCTCGTGCCAGCTCCCGCGTTGATCTTCGGTACCTCAGTACCTCGTGGGACGCTTGTGTAGTAAGCGAGGAATCCATCAGATGTGACGCTGAGGTCGGACACAAACTGGACCAGGAGCACGTTGCCGGTGGTAATGAGGGGCCTGGAGAGGAGACAGAGAGAAGTTAAGATGGACATCTAAAAGTTTTCGATCTAAGAATTATATCTGTCACTTACTGTGGGGCTTCATCGCCACAGTATTTTCCGATCAGGCGTGAATCATCTCTCTCTCCTCCATTAAAGAAAGCCACATAGTCAAACCGACAATAAGTGTCGGCCTCCAACACAAACTTATCAAACGTCACCTGGATCACCTGTAAGACAAAATGAAAACAAAATAAAACTTTAAAAGAGTTGTTTTCCTTGTCAGGTGTGTAAAGACTTTGAAAATGAAAGGGTTTGAGTTCTGGCAGTGAGCGTGCTGCTGACCATATCGGGCTCCACAGTGATGAGCCAGGAGCAGCTGGTTCCTGCTGGGTACTTCTTGTCAGGCCAGTTTGGGGTCTTGATCTCTCCCTGGGCCTTTGTTGTCTTCCCCCCGCAGAACTGTTGGTCTGAAACAAGTCATGTACACTTTATAAGAAGAGTAAAAGAGGAAAACAGAAGAATATATTCTTAAGACGCATGCAAAGGACTGCTGATCAGTTCTTACATCAATGACGCCTGTCTGGAACACAGAGTTGCACGATTAAGAGATGGTACTCTAAAGTCTTTATAGGGGAAATACATTGAGCAAGTTTGCGGACATAGCATGAGTGGCCCCCCTTCTCCTTTCATTACATCAGATGTATCATTTTTGGGCATTTGTTCTAAAAATATGGGGAGAAAAAACTGGAACAAAACCACAATTTTGAAGTTTATAGTTGGTACCTTGAGATGTGGGTCACCAGGGTGCCACCTACATAAACAAGTTACACCAAATAAGCTCATGCATCATAAACTTAATCAAGTATGCCAAGTTTTTAGCCCTCAAACGACTGTCTTTCCCTTTTTGTTTTGCTTTCCTCTTTTAATTCTAACAATAAAACTTTATTAGTATAGCACCGTTCATACAGGGGGACTTGCTTAAAGCACTTAAGTGAAGCCTTTTGGCTTCTTGAAAGACATGACAGTCTTTGGCTCTGCTGCAAAAAAACAATCAGCACAGTTATCACGTCCTGAGCTTATTTTTTGCAAGGCTTTTTTGCATGTGCAGCCCAGAGAGGATCCATTATGTTTTAGAAACAAAGAATCTTCTGTTAAACTATTTGTTTCACAACCAATAATAATATACATATGAGGGTGATAATGTAAAAAACTAAAAATGCTGTTGAAATCAATTTCAGGCTTTGAGCCCTCCCCATGTTTGGCCTCTGGGAAATTAGTTCCACTATCCCGCTCGCGAGTCTAAACAAATACAAGCTGTGTGATCTGTACAAGAAGAAAGTAAGTCCAATTTCTTAAAATTAAAAACTGTAAACCTAGCAGTAACTACAGAGTGCCAACTGTTCAAGAGGGTCAACATGTTGTAACTGGTGTTTACTTCTGGTCAATCAACCGTTTCCTTATTTATTTATAGATTGTTAATAAGCAAAAATATCAGGTTGCCACCAGTGGAAAGTCGAGTACTTATCCTTCCTTTTTGATAATTATGGAGATATAAAACTTAATAAGCTTTAACTTGATGCTTAATGAAGTTATTATTAACGTGTCATTTAGGTCTGGATCTTCTGCAGTCTTCTTCCAGAAGTAAAGAGGTCTTTTTTTTATCTTACCAACCCAAAACTTCTACTTTACCCAATTATAAAGTCACTACTTAAGATATATAAACATTTCTATATAATGGAGTGTAACCTTACTGGAATAGTTGCTTCAATTCTAAGTCATTAACTTTGCTAACATTGTCCCAAAAGCTGGACAAGAAGGACAATTTAATCAGTTCATTACACATGATTTATGTGTACTTAAGAGTTTTTTGTTGGGATTAAAGGTCTGAAAATCTCTGGGCCTAGTTTATAATTCCGTGTTGTAAGCCCATGCAGGCTGGACATGTCTGCATGTATGTGACAACATCTAAAAAGAAGAAAACAACTTCATCACATAAACAGCACCCACGTACCATCTACATATGGTTTGGCTCCACTGAAGTATGCCACAAAGCCTCTGCCCTGCGTCTCTCCGTCACTCCCCATCTCCAGCATCATGGTGTTTGTGGTGGAAATCAGAGCGCCAGGCCGGAAAGTTCCACAAAAGCGACCTAGTTTCTGCACCAGGTTTGAATGCCCGTTGTATATGTCAAGATAGTCGTAGCGGCACTGTGAGTCAGCCTCCAGGTCAAAGATGCGGAAGGAGAGCATGACCACGTTTCCCTCTGGGACCTGAACACAGAGAGATTGTACATGAGTCAAACGCTGGGAGACTGAGCTTTGATGGAGTCAGTGTTTAGACATCCAGCAGGATGAGTGACTCACAGTGATACGCCAGCTGCATTTACTGTTAGGTTTGTAGAAGCTTGGGAACCCCTCGCTTCCAACAAAGCCTGAGTCTGCCACCAGGTCTCCTCCACAGTAAAACACGGGCCTGTGAGGAAGGAGACAAAGTGAGGAAAGAATAACAAAGACTGGGCTATTTGGACTGTAGGTTAATAAGACTATAAAACTGATTCAATACAAATCCTGGGAGTCTCTTTAACACCCACAGATACAAGTATTTGAGCTGACTTTTTTGGCAGTCTGTCTGTAAACTCTGACTACTCTGTTCCATTGAGCAACTGTAAATCTTTGACTGCTGTAAGTAAACAAGGATTTTTATCATCTGACTGTCAGTCCACAAGTTATAGGCCTCTGAGGGGTGTTGATGCCTTTATTCTTGCAATTGTTTTCCTAATTAGTCTGTGTTTCGCTGACAACAGATAAAAGTCAGTCAAGAGTCAAACCAACATCAAGTTATTTGTGGAAAGAGGCACTTATGTTCTGTCGCAAGGACGTTATATTATAGGATGATTTATTATCACAGACCCTTGTTTCCTCATAAACATCTGTCATTATGAAATATTTCCGCCCTTAAATAGATGCTAGACCTCACTTTATTTACGGCAAGTGCTGATACATACTGGAGCCCTAAGTGTTAAAAATGTAATAAATCAATATTTAGGCTATAAATAGCAATAAATACATTGTGCAAAACATACTGATTAAACAATAATTAGATGAAACTATGTACAACATTTTTAGGAGTTATTTTTAGCTAGCTAACTAGCAAAACAGGGTTAGAGCTAAGTTTGTCGTTTCTAACTTTTGCTAACTGATTAAATCAGTCACTAAATCATCACTTTCACAACTTTTTGGTTGTAAAGAAGTTCCTCTGAGAAAACAAACAACTCAACAAACAAACAAAGATTTGTCTTTCTCTGTTATCACTCAGGCCAACAGGAGCTAGCTAACAATGCTAACTCTTCACTAGCTGTTCTTGCTAGGAAACCAGGCAGATAGAATTAGCAGCTTTTTTAGGCTAAAGCTTAAAAACTAAATAGGTGTAGTAAGAGTGTGTGTTTACCGTGTTTATTTCCAGTTGCAGCCTTAAATTGGTTAATTCAGAATAACTTTAGGAATGCGGTTTGCTAACAGGCTAAAACTGGTTGTTGACTTTGTGGGTTTGCTAGCTTGAGAGATGCAGGAGCACGAGATTGGCTAAAGGAAGAGGGACACTATGCGGTGTCCAAGCAAATGATGCCAACTTTAATAAAAACATAACCAAGTTATATTTAAGACCATACATGTTTTTAACTAAAAGGTGAAAAGTGCAGAAAACCAATGAGAAAATATTATGAAGAGTTTCATATGTTTCCTGTTCACTAAAACTTACTTATCATGCAATTCTAATCTGCTAAATATTTAAAGCAGTCCCCTCTGTGTGTCAATGAACTACAGATGCTGTATGGAGGCATCTTTATCCAACCAATCAAAGAATAAAACAACCCTGTTAAATATGAAGTTATGCCACAGCTTACACCAAAATCAGTCTGGTTGGCTGCCATGGATTAATGCTGTGAGGGAAATGCTACTTTAGAGTCATAAAAGAACAGAAGCCATTACCAGAAAGATCTGTAGCTCAGTTTTTCAGATAAAGCCCTGAAGCACATTTTGCAGTTGACAGAATATTCCAGCCTCAGAGTTCCTTTGTCACCTCATGTAATAAAGTCTGCTGCTTTCCAGACATTCACAGAGCTCACTGAATGTCAAAGCTCATTTCAGAGAGAGAAAATTTCCTATTTCGTTGCCAGGAGGGACACATACGACCTATTTGTGTTGGTTGTTTTTTTGGCATTTTACGGTTTCTTTGTGGCACGGAGAGTTGTTGTTTTTGTAAATACGTTGTAAGATTACTCATGACGTTTCACAGAAAGAAAGAAAGTTCGAGGAAACATCTGTCCATTCTGAAAAAGTAAACATATACTTAGAGGAAAAAGAAGAAAAAAACTCCAGCACAAATTACAAGCTCAGACAGCAGATCCCCAGCAAAGTCACAAGCCTGCTGATTAGAGCCAAGATGTCCATTGCTGGAGCCAAGTTGCTCTGATTCGACCCCACAGGCAGAACCCAAAGCACTAACATCTGGTGCAGCCAGTGTGGACTCAGCATGCTTCACATCAAGAGCCAGAAACCAAGAGGACAACTCTGTGCCCGCTCAAACAGCAAAGTGGAAAGAATGTACTTACAGAGACAGGAAAGAATTCACAGAGAGGGTTTTGAAATTAAAGTTGCAGACTCTTGAACTCAAATAACCTGATTTTTTTTCCTTCTTACTAAGAATAAGATCCTCAATGATCTCCTTACCTGGTGAAGTTGCTCTGCTGAGCCTTCGTCCATCCTAAACTCAGAGACAGGACCAGGACGAGACCCCAGATGCAGCCCACATGCATCATGATGCAGCGTGTACACAAAGCAAAGCAGACTGTTGCAGAAAAGAGAGTGAGATGGTAGCAGGAGGCAAGAGGTGAAAGACAAGGGGGAAGAGGAGGAGGAGGAAGAGGCTCTTGATGGGCGGAGAGAATGAATGAGAGGGGGAGGAATTAGAGGAAAGGATGAAGAAACGGACAGAGATGCTGAAAGGATAACAACGGCCACAAAGAGCCATGAGGGGGATGACGTGAGCAGAGAGGGAGGGAGGGAGGAGAAGGCTTTAATTAGAGCCAGATGTTCCTCCAAAATAAACCTGGTTTCAGTCGAACAGAGCGGGCATCTAGGAATAAAAAAACAGAGGGGAGAAGTATCAGAAAGTGGGGCATTCAGAAAGTGAATCTTTATACATACATTGTTTCAAAAGAAGCTTAAAATGTATTTTTGGTGGCCTCATTTATCTACTTCCTGAGTGTCTGGCCTATCACTACAGTTTGTGCACAGGTGGAGCCAAGGCCTGAGGCTCTCTGAGCTCTAAGACTGAACAAGTAGAGCCATAAATCTTTACATTCCTCAACAACTTGTGAGACCTTCAATTTACAGAAACAGAACAAAATCTTTCCTCATCAGAATGGTGTATTTCAGCCTTTTAGTTTTAACAATATACAAAAAAGAATATCCAAAAGGAGCTCAAATCGAGCCTGAAGAAAGAAAAACTATTAAAGTGACAACCTCCTCCCTCTTACCGTATTTCCCCGCGCCCCAGAGGCTCCTTTGGCTCAGTAACATCGAGCCAGAGAGTGTCTATTGCCCCTACAATCCACCAAGGCCAGAATAACACTGTAGAGGAGGGGGAGTATTGTGTCTCTGTTAAGATATGAGCCAACTCTTTGTGCTACATTACTGAGGCCTGTGGAGGGGATGCTGTTACAATAATCAGACATTTTTACAGACCACAGAGCTGCAACACCTTGATCAAAGTCTGGACTCTGCAGGAATGATGGCGAGCACAAAGCAGGGTTACATGTGGTATATGACTTCAGCAGATTTCTCTCAATGAGGTTGATATTATGATCTCTTTTCATGTTGTCCAGCTTGCTTGAATTAGTTTTGCTGAGACAGTTTTTGGGCTCATACTGTGCGGGAGAAATGAGAATTCCCCGTTCCTGCTGTGCTGCGTTTGTGTTAAAAGTCCTGATAAGAGGCAGCAGAAGCAGGAATGCGATGACGTGCAGAGTTTGCTGGGGGGCGGACAGCGTCTGAGAGTGCAGCCTCTGCCATTATATGTGGGAGTCACAGTGACCTTTACACTTAGCAGGAATCCATGCCGAGGGTGTAGGTTTCTGCAATAACTCCTGATGAATCCTTCAAACTGGACGTGCATTCCTTTTTGGAGAGTCAAATGGAATGGCGCTGGGGGAGTAGATGACAGATATGAGGTTGGAGAAATTTGGAAAAATGGAAAACAAAGTTGATCGGACAGAGAGGCCGTTTAACAGAGTGAGAGGCTGTTTTTGAACGCACCCTGGTGTTAGGTCATGTTCGCGCCTCTCAGATGACTTACTGCTCCACACATCCTGAAAATCACTCTCCCGTTCTGTCAAAGATCATTTCTTAGAGGTTTGAAACTCTATTCAATGAGACGCTGCACTGTAAAGGTGGAAAACAGAATACAAATGCACATGTGTGTCCATCTGAGGAGGTGACAAAGCAAAGCTGATGCTTTCATAAATTGCGGAGCCGTCTGTTCTCTGTAATTGTGGCTCGGATGATATTCTCACTCCATAGTTTTCTCCGACCTCCAATTATGTAGCACAGCACAGTAGGCCAAATTCCCTTGACCTCAGCAATAAATTCAATAACAGTCATAAAGATTTGACTGGAAATTATTGTATCCTGCTTTTAATTAAAGAAATCCTACAAGAGCATTACAGATGGAGCCAGGCACAGGAAGACTCCAGACTGTAAGTTTGAAGAATCAACATGTGTCAGCAGTGTCTAACAACAGCTGAGATGTCTCAAGGAGCTCATGGGATTCTCCCAAGATTTAAAGAGGGAAGTCAACAAGGCATAATAGCTTTTTTGAACTCCATGAGAGAATGTGATCTTGTGCAGAATGTCCTAAAATTCTCACAGCAACTTATTCACATTAACAGGATGTTGCATTTACGTGAAATCTACTAATAAAGACCATAAAACACAGTGTGCATGTATGCATTTCTCTGACAGCAGTGCTGGGATCCTGCCCTTACCTCTCATGGCTGCTGCTCAGGAGACACATCATTATTCACCAGCAAGTCCAAGGATTGTGATGACAATATCATACCTAAGAAAGGAAAACTCCTTACACTTTGGAGACAGGAATTGGGTATGTCATAAATAAAAAGCACAGTGGAAATATGAGACATCCTTATAATCCTGCATGACTTATTTAACTATGTAGATGACTAATAGGCCAAAGGATTTGTGTTCAAAGATAATAAATTGTTTTACAGATGTGCTTTTACTATTTGCAAACACAGAAAAAACAACCAAAAACTGTAGATGGGACTTTCCCACAATATCAGGTGCGCACTCTTTATAATCAGTGCAGTGATGCGAACAGATGTAGCAACTAAACTTAGCATACAAACAAAACGTAATGATCAGGCCTGCTATGTTTATGACTTGGATAGGCCTATGGAGAAATACCTTTTTAACCCCTTTTTTACGCACCCGTGAATCATTTTAGTTTATTGGCTGTTGTGTTTAGTAATATAGACGTTTTAAAATAAATATAAATGATTAAATAGCTGACCTCTTTGCCCTTTGAAGACTGAAAGATGATTTTGTGTCTATGGGTCCAGAGTTGCCTACTAATGCTAACTGTTGTCATAAGCTAACTGTTGTCATGGTGACATCTGGTGGTGAAAACTTGATACTACATCCCGGGCGGTGGAGCCGAGTGTGAGGTTGACTCCACAGCGTTCAGTACTCGCGTAATTTCATCAGTTTCCACGGACGACCCTTTCCTTTTTCCCCCTGACAAATACTTCTATATGTCCACTGATATAAATTTGGTAGCCTCTATAGATATATACAATAGTCAATATAGAATCTATCAGTCAGCGCTGCAATGTGTCAAAACAGCTTGACATGACAATGTCCAATGACCAATGTCACCTTCCGTGTTAGCATTTTTGCTAGGTAGGCAAATAGACTACGTATGTCTAGCAGTATGGTCGGGATATTTTATACGGTGTCTTAAGCTTACTCATTGTAAAGATAAAGCGAAATAAGGGCAGGAAATACGGTATTAGTCGTCTATTGAGCGATCATGAGTACTTCAAAATAAAAGTCTCCGGAAATGTAACTAGTGGCTGCTTTTGCAACAGGTTCTTGTTATGTGCGGCTTTTTTTTTTCCGCTTCTGCACGACTCTACAATGAGTGCTATTACACTCCAGCAATATGATGAACCAGGAAGCTGCTCAATCATTATGCAAGAGTGAAGGGCCATGAAATGTTAGGATACAGTCCTCTGAGATAGGCTATCCCTCTAGTATTTTTAACTTCTTCTTCTTTCTTCTTCTTGAATTACTGCATAAAAATGTTTATTTATGTTACTGTGTGAGATTGGCACTGTTGTACATTGTGCAAATCCCACATGCACATGTTGATGGCACAAAATTAAAGATAATAATGTAACTTGTGACATCCAACACATACTACTCTACATACTTTTTAAGACAGGGAATTGTTGTCTTAACAGCATAGATGGATGAAGAGTACATGGCGATAAAGTACATGTAGCCTATATGTGTTAACATCAGTGATGTATGCGAGTGTGTAAGTGAAAGGCAGGATTTGGAGGTCAGCCATTGTAGAAACACGACTCTGAGAAGTGACAAATGCCGAAATGTGCACTTTTATGGCTCCAGGTCTCCATGTATTTTTGAAACACACTTACATGTCATTAGGATAAATTAAATAAAGAATTTCATCTTTGTATTGATAATAAATTTATACTTCATACAGGTCAGATAAGGTCCCAGAATTGCAGTCAAAATTGCATCTGCCCATTGTTGCACACCCACAAAGCACATAAAGCACACACAAAAGTACAAGTTGTCACAGGTACTGTTTTTTCCAATATACATATATTTCATGATGTTCATCAATATAATAAGACATTGATAGATTTACACTACAATTATTTATGTACTTTAGTTTTTCATTCAGTCTCCTCTCCATTACGTTGAGTCAACCTTGTTTAGTTTCTAATCCCATACCAAATGACAGCACAATAAATCTATCAAAATAAAAGCAACAGAAAAGAAACAGATCAAATAAAACTGAGCACATTGCCCATGATCCTCCAGTCCTGTCCCTCCTGTAAGGCCAGACGACCAGGGGCAATATGGACCTTAATCCCAGAAACCCCAGTCCCAAAGATAAATGAAAATCTTTCCTCAAAAATAAACAGATTTAAACAAAAAATAGATCTTGTAGATACAAACAGCAATCTGATGTAAACTGTAGAATCATTCTAAGCATTCTGGACAATTGAAGGTAAAAATACTCTTTTTTTCCCCCAACATTAATTTCCCATTTTCTTTACCTTTACCCATCAGTGCTTACACACAAACAATTCAGTGACATCTGGAGTTATTACTAAATCGATGCAAAAGAAAAACACAATATTTGGTTAAAAAATCTAAACATATATTAAGCAGAATATTGTAGGTTTATAGCCATCCAGTGAATGTTCAGAGACTCAAAAGGTTCCCTCCTTTTGCTGCGCTCAGCCCATTTGGGGATGACGGCAAACGTTCCTGTTCTGTACATATTACATGACGCTTTGTTGGATTAAATCTTCTCTCGGTCTTTTACTTTCTGCTTGTTCCCTTCCAAATTAAAATCGCAAATTCACAAGTTACAATTGAAACTTGGAAGACGTTTTTCCCGTGTTGGCAACTTCTACTTTTAAATCACCCCCAAATGAACCTGAACGCAGCAATAAATTGAGACATCTGATCAATTCTTTAGGTTGACTTAAAACAATATTCTCCGCTGAGTCATGTTCCCATCCCACCAGAAAATGAACGAATCACAACAGAAAAAGTGCCACGGTGTTAAAATAGATGCGCACTTCTTTTCATACAGACAATAAAGCAACGGAAAGAGAGAGCACTCACTTCATTTTCACTACTGTGATCAGACTGGTTGAGCACTCACAACAGTTGTATTTATGGATTTATAACACAGAAGTCCTACCCCAATCAGTAGTGTTATTTCACTTCAGTTCACTGTGTGGTTCACTCCTGCAGGACGGCTGAAAGGACCACTTTAGTAACCCTATTATGATTTTCTATTGCCAAAAACCCAATTATACTCTTTAATGTACTTTTTGTCCTCTTTTAAATTTTGGTGAACTGCCAATACCTTAAACCTGAGGATATAGGAACCCCTACCCCCAAAACACCCCCATAATACAACACCAAACAAAGCAGATTTTTATCACGTTTTCTCGGTTTATGTAATATCTATACTTATTTCATTTGTCTTTTTATTTGAGAACTTGGCAGCACTATGGAGACACAGAAAAAAAGAAGAGTTGTGCTATTATTAGTTATAGGATCATGTGTCTGATTAAAGAAGCTCTTCAAACCTGGATACACCTGACGGTTAGGGGAGACTGTATTTGAGATTTGAAGCATGCGGTCCTTATGTTTTGGTTTAATTTGCATATGTTAGAATGGCACACACAAAAGCCAAACTGACACACCATGTTAAATAGTGTGTGAAGGTTAAAAGGTCCTGTAATTGTGGATTAATAGGGTGTAAGCTATTTAAAACAGACTCGGATCGTTTGGATAACCTGTTTCTCTCCGCTTGTTTTTGATGGCAATTGGCAGCGTAAGCATGGAAATCTGGTCTTTGGTAATCTTCTGCACTTTACTTGATTTCTATCTGAAGGAAAACATGTCGGGGAAGCGGGGAGGAGTGGGTTTCTGAAGGTTCGGGTCCTTCTTAATAGAGCTAGCCTGCAGATCTGTAGCCTGTCTGCTTGTGTACTTCAGTGGTCAAGGAAACAACGTGCCCTCACTCTGAGGTTTAAGCGGCCTAATCTGTCGGGATAAACTGGGGATATTCCCGAGACAGAGCTATTCTAACACACGCACACACACACACACACTGATGCACCTGCACACACACTGACACACACATTCACACTGTAGGATTCAGAATCAGTGAGTTTAGCAAAGGGGGGCAGGTTGGTCTACTCAGCTGGTTGGGAAGATATAAAGTTGGAAAGACACAAGGCTGCTAAGGCTTTACACACGTATTCTGAATAATTGTAGGTGTTTTCCTGGATTCTTTATCTTTACAGTGACTGTAGGCTTCTGTCAAATGTGAAAGCCAGTTTTATTTAAGGATTGTTAGTAATGTTAGCTTTAATGTAGGCCTGCACACTTACAAATCCTCTTTCACAATCCACCAAAAGACCCTCTTTAGTTGTAGGATTTTGAAGTTCGCGTCATCTGTTGTTCATGTGCACAAAAGGCCTTAGACCTACAAAGCTTTAAAAGCAAGTGCACCTCATTGCTCTCCTGCTAATAAAGTAGCCAAGAAGGGTAGTATACACAGAAGTAGATGCCAGAAAATAGACCAGACCAGCGAGCGCACCAATGAAAGAAGTAACATCAATAAGGACAGAAGCCTCTCCCTTGTTGCTTGGCAGTGTATAACGCACGGAGCTGAATTACAAAAAACACAGCAGACAGAGGTAAAGAGGAGCTCGCTGCTGTTGGCAGCAAATCGTACTGATCGCACGCTTCCTCTTTACCTGTCTGTTTCACACAAAAATATACTATAATAAAAAATAGAATCTATTATATTTAAAAAAGAAAAAAGGCCTTAACTATAGGGAGAAACACTGAGACAGAACCACTGCGCTAGCAAAACACTCGTCTTCAGAGTGCTACTTTTTTTTTTTTCTGAATAATTGCTTCTTTCTTGTCACGATAAATATTCGAGCCTACCCCAAAGAACTTAAACTCAACTGTGAATTTGACATGTTCCTCACTAGCCTCTGTCCCTGTTCTTGGATCTGAAAATAAGGCTGAATTGTCTCTCTTTTTTTCTTTATGTGCTCTTCATGTGGAGAGGTTTTGCTGCACGAGGATCTCCGTTGGCCAGGCTATTGACCAGGCAGACAGCGCCATCAAAAACAAGGTTGTTTGTGCATTTTAAACAGATTCCTTTTTTTTTCTTCTCTGCAGTCAGCCACTCCCTCAACACGAGCTAAAAGTGCGAGGGTGTGTCTGACTGTAAATGTCCTGCAGTAACTAATAGAAGTGACTGGAGACTAAGGCTTTTCAGTGTCCATGTAGGTAACGGGCCATGGAGAGTTAATCAATTGTCACTTTATGCAACGGCCCCAGTTTATCCTCTGTTTTGCAAGCCTGTATCCACAGTTTGACGCTAATGACATCTCCACAGTATACTGTAAGAGTAATGTTAGGATAACATCACTTATATTACAAAGAAAAAGAATTTGGACAGATTGAATCTAATCCTGTCTATCCAAAACTTACCCTTACAGCTATTAACTAGAACTATTTTCTCCTATGGTTTGTATGACCGACGTTTTCGACACAAGTTTCATCGCATGTATATTTTTTCTTTTTAAAGATACTTACACTTACATGTGCTACGGTAAGACCATTTGCACTAGACTGCAATGAAGGAATGTTTTCGAAATAAGACACTACGTAATATAGAAATAAAAAAGAAACATCTACAGACATTGGTCCAACTGTACTATGGCAGTATTGAAATTATCAGAAGAAATTGAGGTGTTCAAGCATGCTGAGAGACAGAGGAGGGTTGAGAAGTTAACAGACACAACAGATGACAGTTAGTAGAGGAGAAATGAAGACAGAGAGTTGACACTTAGATGAGCGGGGGGGTCAGATGGAAAGGTGTGTGAATGATGATTTCTAGGGGCTAGTTAACAATACATGCATTATTCTTATGTTTGGTCGATATCCGTAGCTCTCTCAGAAAGCCAAAAAATAAGCCGAAACCTGGATTTTGACGGCATCAAGTTGCAGAAATCTAGAGCTAAAGTTTGAGTATTTTCAAGGGCAGTTTTGTTGATACAATAGCTCCGATTTTTACAACTTGACACCTTTTTAAAGTCCACGTTTCAGTTGTCAGGCTTATTTTGGACTGTCGGAAACGACAGCGATGGACCTGAACCTTTAAAATCAATAGGTGTTTCCATAGTTGAACGGAGTCAAACTCCACTGTGCAAAAATACACCAGAAAGAGAGAGTAAGTAGGGGACAGACAGATGATGATAACATGCAAGATACACACTTTGATTAATAGGCAGTATTTAACGCTGAAGCATACGTAAAATTAATACAAAAATTAAAAAATACAAAATGCACACACACACGCACACACACCTACAAAACAGTATATATATCAGAATAAAACTCTACAAAGAACTATATATATCAGTTATGTAACAATTATCGCCAATCGTTGTTTCCTTTTCTGTTGTTGCATCGTCACAAGTGTTTGGTTCTCAGTATGGCAGGTTAGAAAAGCCAAGAGGACCCAGAAAGGAGACGGGGCCACACACTCACAGGACAAATATTGACAGGGGGTCCAGAGGCCAGGTGGTGGAAGTGGGGGAGCCATGGGGCCCTGAAAGGTTTAGGGGTGTTATATCGAGGCTAATCTGGGGGGAAATATATATATATAATAAATTACGATCTCATGGTTAATTTTGTCATCAATTTGAGGGTTTTGTTCTGTAGCGAGGAAGTTGGGATTAGACTGGGGTAGGAGCGACTCTTCTTAGGTGCTGAAGTACACTGTGGAAGGAAAGAAAGGAGAGAGGATGAGGTTTAAGTCATCATGTTTTAAGTGCTGAAAACAAGCAGTTATCAACCAACATTTCACAACAACTTTCAACAACAACTTTTGTAGTTTTGTCCTCTAGTACACAGTCTTTTTTATTCAGGGGAATGCTTAATGTGTGTAGAAGATGTGAAAGATTAGTCCTTTCACAATACTAGACAACAATAACGTGCATGAAATAGCTCTTAGAGTGCTTACCAATAATGACGATGAGGACAATCACGCATATCACACCCAGGATAATCATCATCTGTAGTTTTCAGAAAACATCATTAGTGAAGCCGTCAGATTTGACACTTTTCTCAACTTTCTAACAGTATAAAACATAAAACTTAATAGCAACACAAAGCAAAGGCAGACTGAGATCATATGAAGTTCACGTCGCTCAGGCTAAGTCTCCCTTTAACACAAAAAGTTTGCTGCCTTTTAATAATTATGCTGACATAATTTCAATGTGTCGACTGTTATGAAATCCTCAAATTATCCTTCAAACTCCTTAAATTAACTCCAGTGACCTCAATCTCCAGCTCCCTCGTCTGTTTTTAAACACTGCTGTACAGCATGAGTGCATGATTACGTAACGCCATGATTATGTAGGAAGTATATGTAGAATTTCTCCCCCAAAACATCACATGATATTATAACAAAGGTCTGAGCAAAGCCTATAAAAGAAATCAGCTGTGTCTGGCTGCACATTCTTTCCTTTATACACATGTATTTAGTATTTGAGTAAGCACGTCTGCATGTCCTCACCTTGGCATTCTTCCACCAGTATTTATTCTTCAGTTTTGCAGCGCTGGTCTCAAACTGAGAGGCTCCAGCCTGCAGGGCGTCAGCCCTATCGTCCAGTTCTGACAGCTTCTGATCACGCTCCAGAACCTTATCCACGTTTACACGCATGATGTCCACCACCTGGAGAGAGACAAGCAGAGCAGTGTAGTGAATCAAGACAGGATGACTCAGTGTGACCGTCCAACTGGATGGAGCTCGAGAATTTTATTAGTATTGAAAAGTTGTTTATTAAGTGTGATTTCAAGCATCATATGAATCCCTACCAATGATTTCTGTTTAAATCTGTACAGTGTGTGATGAAGGAGAGAGGACTGCATTACCAGATCTAAACTCGACAACATGACTTTATGTTCGCAGTGAGGCTGTGGTTCACTCACCTCATCCACTTGTGCCTGTGTCTGCTGCAGACGACGGTTGCTGGTGAGGTTGGGAGGTTGGTTTCCTCCCTCTGGTGCAGGGGCTCCGGCTGGGGCAGACCTAAAGATAAAAGAAGTAGGTAAGGTTTTAATTCATCATACAGGCATTAAATACCCCTCAAATGTAGAACATCATCAGCACCACATTTTAAACAGGCAGTGCTCTAATTGACTAAAGACGAGTATCTTACATGTTTGCGTCTGATTATGTGAGTTCATCAGTAACAACAACAAGAAACACAAAATGTAAACGTTGTTTGAATTCAGGTTAAACATATTAAATACACTAATGCCCCAAGGACATTAAAGATCTGTATCTTGCCCCACTTTTGCCCTCGGATATATGATGTTATTCTTCTAAGAAGGAGGTAAAGCTAAGACATTGAATTGTGTACACTCACAAGTACATCATTGGGAGGACGATTTGTTATTATGCTGTGTGTTTGACTAACGAGTGTGGGTTTTTGCTGTGGATTGAACAGTGCTTGCAGCTATAAGATAATGGAAATGAGTTGGAGACACTTCTGGTTCTTTGCCGTGTATCAAAAGGAAAAAACTGCTCACATTTATATCTTGAACGGTTACAATCAGATCTTATTTGTAGGATTTGGAACAATTCCATAAGTTATCTCTTGAGACTCTGGATAATTACCCTCTATCACAATAAAAGAGCCATCTACTGCAGGCTTTGCAAAAGTCAAGTAGATTTGTCATGTCATGTTGTAGTGTGACCTACATAGACTTATTCTTTTGGGTGCACTATGCACCAATAATGACCTCGGGGAGAGACAGGCAGTGTAAGCGACAGTGTCATTTACCACTGAAAAGTGAAAGCTCCATGAAAAATGTCTCGTCTTCATGTGAACGCGTTCTTGTACCGCTGCTCTTTGCAGTGGGAGAAACACATATCCCATAAATATAAGAGATACATACAGTATTATTATATTACATACAAAACAGTGATTCTTTAAATGTCTATTTTATATTTTCAGAGACTTAATGTGGACCAACAGAAACAAATCTCTTGTGTTTCCTTTATTGTATCGGGAAGTTATGTGTTAATCCTGTTCTATCAAGCTGCCGTTGTTTATTAAGTACCTGTAGCTTGTGTGATGGCAACATTAACAACTACGAAAGAACTGTATATCAGGCAAACCACTAGTGCTAACCCTAACCCTAACCACTAAGATTCAAATCAAACCAATTAAAAACCATAAAACACATCAACAGCTGAGCCACATCCTACCTAAAAAAACCCAAAAAGAATTGGCAGAATTTTCAAAGTCATTAATTTCACCAACGAACAAATGTTCTCACAATTCTCAGACAGGCTTTTTTTTTAACAAGAGAAGGATAATGGATCATAGAAGTGCCTGTTTAAATGCATTTACATCTAAAATGTAGAAATGCATTTATTTGTTTAAAGATAAGAGAGGTGAAGACATCGACATCAATAAAAAACTATTCATATCCATTCTTTAACCTTTCTGAAAATGCTTCCAGGATAAGACCTAAGCTAATTCTTTACTGAGGACATTTTTCAAGTAATGTCTCCAGTTTATTTTGTTGTCGATGCTACTGCAAGTTGTTGATTTTATATCGGGTTTTCTGGGGATTAAAGCTTGTTTGATTTGAAAGGTAAATTGTAACCCTGAATATCATCACTGATGCAGAATGGACAGCAGACACAACGACCATCACGTAAGATATGATATGATTATCTCAACTAACTAATATCACTTTATCTGATATAATTACATGTGCCTTTATCAATCAAAAGTCTCAACGTTCAATCTAAGACATTCTGCAATTTGATGAAGCAGCAGCAGACAAAAAAAGCAAACGACAAAGCCTTAAAGGCTTTAAATACTTTAATGTTAGCATGTAGTGTGAAGTCATTCAGCATTCTTTATTTAGCCTCCTCTATTGCTAGTTGTCAATATAAATCAATGCAGTTGTGTAATCAAAGATTTTTTACTAAGGGTGTAGTGTCTACTGATGATTATACCTTAATTGCAACTGAGCGTCACTACTAGTGTGAGGAGAAACTGTGTATAAAGGTCACCTTTACACGCTCACACATCACTAATCCTCTAACAACAACAAATCCTTTGAAGAGTTGACCTGATGGTGCTGGTGGTCCCTGTCAGCTGCCAGCCAGCCGTAACAGAAACGAGGATGCGTGTTGTATCTATTACAGTGAATTGTCTTAAAACATATATGTAAATAGAGTATATATGTAGAACAATGTATTGATTTATTACTGCAATAGAGTGATTATCACTGGACAGTTGCAGTTTACAAATGTGTTGTAGCCAAAATGTGCTTAAGAATCATCAACATTCAACAATTTTTCTTCTCTTCTCTTGCCAGAATCCAGTATCAACACAGCGCTGTAATGTGTGCAGAGGTTCACACTATCATCACCTCTGAATTGGCACCCACACTAACCAGGAAAAGCTGCTAGATCAGTGACAAGACTTCTCACCAGCTCACACATCCTGTGAACACCGCCTACTGTGTTTGTCGGAAGACAACTTGAAGCTCCACACCCAGGTGGGACAACTATTCCTAATCTGTGCATACTTTAGTGCATCATTTTTTACATGTCATTCCAAATGATGAACTGAATTGGGTCTCTTGCATGAACAACTGATTATGGCACATAGGATAGTGATATCTTGTTTGTCTGGATTTAACTGACGCAGTCAACAGGTACTTGTGATGAATGTAACCTTGCGAGTGAATTTACTTCACAGAAAATCTTCAAAAGACATTTAGCCCATACATTTCAACCTTTACATCATCAGTGAGCATGCAGAGACTCATCTCAGTTCATTATCTTTCAACCTTTACATCATAACTGTCCCTTCCTGCAGATGGATTTTTGTGCGGAGGTAACAAGGATATCAGTTTCAACCTTATTCAATGCCCTAATATAGGATATAAAACGGGAAAAGACTGTATGTTCCAGTGAAACATCACAAATGCAAAAAGACAAATGATCTGACAGGCAGCTAGTGTTACATGGTGGGTTGTTGAGGTTTCACATTCCTCTCAATTCTAATGTCGATGAAAGCTTGATATACATTTAACCTTTACTCAAGACAGAGCTCATAAAAACAGTGGAGACATGTGGTCTCAAAGAGTGCTGTGACATTGAGGGGTCCGTGCAGTTTTCAAGGGGCCTCTGCTGAAATGAGGAATACTTCTTTTTAAAATAGTAGATCTATAGATATAATACAATCCCATCGTCTTATACATAAAGTAGCGATTAAAATATGCATAAGTGGTGTCTGTTTGGGGTGGCCCTTGTCATGAGAAAGCACGCTGTCTGACTTTGAGCACTGGAGAGCGACATTTCAGCACTGGACAGCGCCACAGCAGCCCAGACCTGAAACTGTCTGATCCCAGCCTCACTAAACCAGTCCGTTTGATGTTACCGAGCTGGATCCTAACCCACAACGCTCACCTCTTTCATTTTACCGTGTACACACAAACACACACACACACACCAGGCTTTACACGGTGTCCTGTAAAACATCACGTTTCACGACGAACACGACGGGCCTGTAAATACAATGAAAAGCCTACTACATCGAGGGCGGGGAGGCTCCTTATGATGACAATCACAATTATGGTGACAAATGTAACCTAAAGCCTACAGAGGGAGTGTTAACTGCCATATTAAAAGACATGTCGTGAGTTGGCACCTGGCTATTTCAACGTTTTAAATGCTTGCTTTGCAAAAAATGACAGTGGAGGTTGTCACGGCTATCTTTCCTGAGCCTACCCTTTTATATATTTGCTTTGTGTTCAGTTGAAAACAATAGGGACACTAGAAGAGAGACATTAACAGGGTTTATTTGCCCCTGGAGAAGCAAACAGTCTGAAATATGATGAGATATATAGCTGTCCGCCCTCGCACGACAATCGACGACATACAGTAGGAGGCTAGGCTATCCCCACCCCCCGCTGTAGGTTGCAAATATCACGTAAACTAGGCCTAAGCCTACTTCAGAGCTAATAATATCATCGTCTATAAGACGGTCTGTGTAGTATTCGTCGAATAATGTCGACGCTTTACATGTTCAACACCATGTCCTTGCTGTTTTTACAATGAACCTAATCATCACTTGCGGTTAAGTGACAGAAAAATGAAGGCCTGGAAATGTCCACTAAGGACTAAAAGAGCTTTATTGTATATGATGTGCTTATTTGGTTTTAATTAGCCTGTGGGTAATCGCACAGACGGTGTCCTTTTCAAAATCAAACCAGTCCAAACTGGAAAAAATGTGTGCGTGCAGGCTCCGGTGAAAAGCACGCGACGACCAAATATAAGAGACAGGCGAAAAATACGGAGCG
Source organism: Semicossyphus pulcher (assembly GCF_022749685.1). NCBI lineage: Eukaryota > Metazoa > Chordata > Actinopteri > Labriformes > Labridae > Semicossyphus > Semicossyphus pulcher. The sequence goes on along the minus strand of NW_027211604.1, from coordinate 6,926,067 downwards.
CGTTCACCGTGTAAATATAAAAATACGGCTAATTATACGTGTAATATGAGATAAACCCGTTACCACCGTCTGTTCCAAGGTTAGGCCGACGCGTTAGCCTCTTACACGTACGTTTGGGTCATATAACAGAGGAAAACAGCTAAAAAATTTTTAATTCAACGGTAATTTATCGCAATGACATACGGACGAACGTGACAGCAGAGAAATAACCTCAGTATTAAATGCCAGAGATACAATTCAGACAGCGTAAATCCTGAATACCCTGCCAATATCAGTCATGAGGACGACACTGTAATTCGTTAATAAATTAGGGGAAATAAAGTGCTTTAAATCCGTGTTGTACTTACATTTTCCTGGTTGTATTGGATAGACAGCTGTGCTGAAATCCGGACTGGAAATGTTAGCGCGTGCTAAGTGGCTGGCAGATGGATGTGGATTGCCTTCTGCGCTCCTCTCTACCCTCTGGCACCCTTTGGTTGGTTATTGTGGCGTTTCCCTGCCTCTACAGCCCAGGAGGATCTCTGGCTTGTGTCTGCCGCTGAGATGTGTCCCCTCGCTACAAAAAAGACCGTGTCTTCTTCCTATTTCTACTGTGGTGCGGCACCTGCAGGCTAATACTAGAGCCTGGCGCTGTCAAGGTCCGTGCAGTAATGAAGGTGTAATAAACAGCCGCCTGGATTAGGTGGACAAAGATGGCTCTGTGACGTCAATGAGGCGAGTTTCATGTTGAAATGGGTGGCCGGACACTTCAAACACACCGCTTTAACGCTCAGGACAGCGCTGTTTTTATTTGGAGATGCTTTAATTTGAACTGTACGCTTATTTCGTCCACAGACATGACATGTCAGGATCATGTTCGTGTTTAAAGCACCTAAAAAGGAGCTTATATTGATTCAAAGACTGTATGTCAACAAAATGGCGTTCCTCGAAAGGGGGTGTGGCGAGCCTCGCAGTACATGCCTAGTTATCATTGATAGTAAATATGGATAGGGATGTAGTTGAGAGTATACTGAATGCAATTTACACACCTTCTTTTGCAATTCTGTGTTATTTTAATATTGAATTAATGTACATTTAGTATGACACTGTAAATTGTTAAAGTCTTACATAATTAATGTGAGTATGGGGTCTTTTAAGGCATGTGTTCTTCGCGCTTCCTGAGGGGGCTTTCCAAAACAAAGTACAAACATTAACCATGAACCATTACAAAAAGAAAAAATGAATTTAAAGTATTGTAGTTAGTGTATAGCATTAATTGTGAAACAGCAATAAGGATTTGCATACATATGTTACCTTATTTTTGTTTCTGAATTTGTTAAAGTTCCATTTTACCCTTTATAGTAGTCTCTAATGTATTATCTTCTTAGACAATGCCAGAAAGACATAAGTTAAAGGTGATCAATAATGTTACAGCAATAGGCCTCTGTGGCCTCTCTTCACTAACACATATGCGATATGAATAAATATGTATACATAAAAAAGAACTAACCCATAGTATAGACCTGGAGACAACGTCTGTCCTGTTGACCATAGATGCTCCTAAACATTCTTCACAAATGACCCTGTTTTGACTGAATTTGATTAGTGACTCATGAAATATGTCGCATCATAATCCTGTTGATGTTTGGAGAGATACTTTATTACATAACCCTGCAGGAATCCCTGCTCAGGTTCAATCCAATCACCCAAACATCCTGTAACATATTAAACCAACTAACCCTTCTGACCTCACCTGACACAGGAATAAGCTTTCATTGCAGCATTAGTCCCACAGGTGCGGGTAAATCACACTCTCAGTGTAACTAGAGAACCTGTCGACAAATACATTCTAGATATTCTCTAGAGTACTTTGTTCTTTCTTGTTTAGTAATAAGTAGAACACCTTGTTTCATGTTATTCTCTGCAGTAATGCTAAAATCTGTGAGCATCGTGTATGAGTTTGACTCGACTACATCTGTACCTTATGCTTATATAATAAGGAAAATATCCATCCATTGTCTACACCGCTTATTTTGTTCAGGGTCACAAGGGGCCTGGAGCCTATTCCAGCTGTCACTGGGCGAGAGGCGGGGTACACCCTGGACTGATCACCAGTCAATCACAGGGCTGACACATAGACAGACAACCTTTCATGCTAGCACTCACCTACAGGCAATTTTAGAGTCACCAATGAACCTGACGAGCATGTCTTTGGACTGTGGGAGGAAGCTGGAATACCTTGAGAGAACCCACACATGCACGGGGAGAACATGCAAACTGAACACAGAAAGGCCCACTTTGTCTGAACCAGGATTCGAATTAGGGACCTTATAGTTGTGAGGTGACAGCGCTAACCACTGCACCACCATGTAACTGATTAAATATAACATTATTGTCATACTTTTAGAGTATAGTTACACTTTGCTGAAAATGCAGGTCAAATGAAGATAACTTTCAAAGAGTTGAGAAAAAGGGGAAAAGACGACATGAGGTCAAAAAAAACAAAAACAAAAAACAGTGAATCCAGACACGAATAAGTAACACGACTGTCGACAGTACACAAAAATGTCAGATCTTTACTGTTTAGTTAAGCATATATTAAATGTTTCCATAAAGGAAACAACATTAGTCATTCAGGTGATGACTTGGTGTATCTTCTCAGAGCCCACATGGTGGTGCCATAGGACAGCTAGCTGCGTTTCATTCCTGACATCTTTTAACAAACAGGTGCAGAGGTAGCTGCCTCTCCTGGCTGCGCCCCCCCCTCATGGTTGTGACCTCAGTGGTATTTTGGAGACTGTGGGCTAACAATGTCACACAAGCTTTATGTACCTACAACTTCCAGCACACTGTTCTGTTGTTGAATTGTGGCCTTTATTCAACGTATTTCCTCTTTTATATCCTATTTAAAATGTACATAGCAAATTGATGCTAATGCATACTGATTAAATGATTTGAGTTTAAGCATTTGTGTAGTTGACATTAGACAGAATGAACAGAACAGATGCAACCAGGAAACACAGCTGTTCTGGATAGAAGCTGTAAACAAATTCATTGTCATGTATAACCTGTTACGATTTCTCCCTCACTGCGGATGAGAGACGAATAGTAATGTGTGGGAGATACAGGTGCATTACTTGTATTGTACGGCTCAGACACGCACGTCTTGATCTATAATTGATCAAAGCATCGAGCCCTGACTTCTTCTGAAAAACTGAGGCGGACATGAAACCCTCCTGCACTTACAATTCTTCTGATCCACAGTCCAACTTGAAAATGTTGGATTGAGAGAAGTCTAGACTGGAATAAAAACAGGACAAATAATACCACAAGCTAAGAGAGTAAAGATATCCACCTTTATGTTGCAGCTAAGTGTCCATGTTGACATTTTGTGATCTCCTGCTGACATTAAACGGTCATATCTTTCCTTTAGGGCTTTTTAGAACCGGTTTAGACAAGAAACAGAAGCAGCTGGATCAGAGTTGGGAAATTTATTTTTGTTTAAAAGTGCCTTTACAGTACCCCATGAGGTATACAGTGTGATGAGACGTGAGGTTGTCAATGGCTGACTGAAAGCTTTCATGTTATTGTTGTATGTAGTTACACTTAATGAACAAACGGTTTCACAATCTTAACTTCATGGCACAATCTAGTGGAAACAGAAAATAAAATGGCAACGAATCCAGGAGTAATGCTTCATATGATAAAACCCTGCCAATTCAAAGTGAGGATTCTTTCACAGTTGTGGTCCTATTTCGCTTACGCTCACATCCCGACAATCACGAGGGCGTGCTGCACCTGAACTATCCCTTAGCCACTCAAAAACCTGAAGCACACACGTCTATTCAACCGAACAAAACCACTTTCTAAACAAACCCTTCCACATATTGCTTGTTTTTTTTGGATTCATTGGTGCAAAAAAAAAAAAAAAATCTCTGTGACAATTAACATGAACCAAAGGTAAACCCACACACACACACACTTGGGACACTAACTCGTCTCGTGTAAGGAGTGATATTGCACTGCTTTTCAACAAACAAAAAGGTATTACACCGGTGTCAGACGTCTGTCAGTACACCCACGACACAGGCACCCACTGTGGGGTGGAGGTGGCCTGCTCCATGGCCTCCTCCACGCCTTTCACGCTCTCGTCCACGTCGTTGTTGACGAGAACCACGTCGAAGAAGTGTCTGTATGTGGCTGCGATGGCGTCCGACTCTTTCTTGATCATCAGTAGGTTTTCCGTCTAAGAGAGAAGACACAGAATGTTAGCGGTTGTTGAGTAACAGGGTTTGGTGTTTCGAAGGATTCAGTGTATCCAGATGAAGATTTAGCACCTGAGCAGCTGTGTTGGTCGGAGCGATGAACACGACGAGAGGTGCAAAGTCAGCAGTCAGCAGGACTTTCAAGGTCTGCAGTAAAAGAGAGAGAGAGGAAGAGTTTTGTTAGACAGATTATCTACATTCAAACAGCTCATACAGGAATTACGAGGAAAATCAAGAGTTACAACCGGAGCCAACCCTGGACGTCACACATGCAACACTGTCTGGATATCTGGGAAGTGTGCTCCTGCAATTACTGTTTATCACGATAGGTGCCGCCAAAGAGAACGAAACTGAGATCTTCGAGATTATATCTTTAAAGACACGAGTGTCTCAACCCCAAACAGGATTGAGCTCAACAGGTGGGACATGCTTGCTTTCATGAAGTCAATCTTCTGTGTAATGAGACGTAATCGCAGCATTTTGACGTATATTGTTAATTCATAAAAACAGAGCAATTTTTTGTTCTCAAGTGAAGGCAGTATGCTTCCGTAGACTCTGGATGGCTAAATTTCCCTCACTCACAGCGTTTCCTTTAATGTTATATCTCCAGAACAACCTGTGCATGCTAACCTGTGGTTCTACATCCAGCAGCGCGATTTTGTCCTGCTCGTGGATCTTCTGGATGGTCTCGATTTTGGTTCCGAACATGTTTCCCTGGAAGCTGCCGTACTCCAGCAGCTCATTTCCGGAGATGCTCTTGGTCATGGCTTCGTTGGAGATGAAATAATATTCCTGTCCGTTCTCCTCGTCCTTACGCTGCGGCCTGGTGGTGTCTGTATAGAGAGGAGGAATACTCAGCATGAGGAGGATTCTTCAAACTTTGCTTCTCTCTTAAAGAAACAGAAACTCTACTCACGAGGAGCAGGGTAGGAAAACTTCTCAGGGTATTTGGTCAATAGTGCATTTTTGATATGGCTCCTTCCTACACCAGGTGCACCTGAAAAGAGCAGAATTATATATGTTCAAGGACATTTGTTTATTTTTTTATACCTCTAAGATTTAACACTGTTAATATATAATATAACGGAGATGGGACACTTACCAATAAGAACCAGTGTTTTCCTTTTGAAGGCAGGGAGCTGAACAACCTCCTCGTAAGAAATCACATCCAGCTGGTCAAAAACTGCAAAAGAAAGGATTTGATTTCAAACAAACGGTTCAGCTGAGACAATAACATGCAGGAGAGATGGTAGCACAGATGCACTCACTGGAGCTGTGTTTAGCCAGGTACTTGTCTTTGCACTTCTTCTTCTTTCCGAACGGGCTGCAGGACTGGCTGCCCTCTCTGGCCTTGCTTTTACTCGCCACCCTCCTGCAGAAGAAGATTAACGGTGAGCTCGGTCTGTTTTATTTCACGCTGATGCGAAGAACATTATGTCAGTCGTCACTCTGGCATGTCGTTGTGACGTGTATGACAGGGGCCGCTCACCACTCCTGCAGCTCTGGGGAGGGGATCAGCCCAGCGAAGTCAGCAGCGCTTCTCTCCACTCGGCCTTGCCACCAGTTCGGATCCTGCTTGTTGATGATCTCGATGATGTCACCGGTTTGGAACTTCAGCCCCGCCTCTTTGCACGGGATGATGTCGTCCTTGGTGGGGTCATAGTCAAACTGGGCCCTCATGTACATCTGTGAATAACGATTACACATATAGTTTTTGCTTTTTTGGAGGAATAAAACAATTGCAGACTGTATTTAGAGTTTGTTACACTAAAGCAACAAGTTGAATAATATCCAATAACTCGCTCAGCCTCTGATATGTTTATATTTATTGTTCCTTTTTAAAATAATCTTTCAGCTAACTGTAACTTCTCCAGTTTCTCTGAGCTATAAGAAGACATTTTCTCCTTTTCAGTATGCCGGATTCTTTTTAAGCATTACTTGAATTTCTTTGGTGAAATGTTTATTAATATTTATTGTAAAAGAAGCCAATATTTTGTAGTTCATTTATACTACACACTAAATAAACTACGCAGTCATTGTGATGTTGGGCAGTCATTATTTACTTGTTGGGATTTTAATAATCTCATCCTGAGAAGTGCTGACAATTGCAGCTAACAAGCTAAGCCCATATTGTTGTAAGTAGAGGCTAACGCTATAAACAGATGCTAATCAGCATATGCTGGACTACAAAGACCTACAGTACCTGTCTGAGCAGCATTCTCTCTATGAATAAATATTCATAGAGACTTTCTAACACACATTTTTAAATACAGTAAATGTTATGAAATTCACCCTTAAAAAGCATTTACAAGCTCGTGATGTGATCTCTGACAGCTCAACTCAGCAGGAGGCAGATTAATTCATTCAGTTCAGTTCCTGCTAAAAAATGTAGCAGCGTAAAACGATGCTTAATTTAAAGCTAAATGAAAATCACCACATGTGGTGTCTTTTAAACATTCAGGTTTAGCGGCTGCAGGACATACGGTTAGCAAATACTCAGGAATAGCATACTAATGCATCCTGGGATTTGGAGTATTTTTGAGAGACATTCGTATATGTACATCAGTAAACTGTCAGAAATCACAACAGGCACACATGTAAGTTCTCCTTAGGGTGAATTATCACTACTGTTAGTAGAGTTTCTGGTGTCCCCAGCTGTACACAGACACATATTGAACCAACAGTGTATACTCTGGAGTGGTCTGGGTCACCAAAAATAATGTAGTTTGAGTATTTAAGTGTGAAAAGCGTATCAACTAACTCACTAACTACATATCAATGCACTACAAGCCTTTACGTATACTGCCATCACTGAGCACAGCAGAGATGCATCTTAATGCAGTGATTAACTGTATTGAGAACAACATCACTGAACTCTACTTTGAGCCCATTTAATCAAAGCTCTTCTTATGATGTGCAATCAATAGAAACTGAAAAGCCGGCAGCCATGTTTAAGGCAAAGGAGGCACGTGATTGGCTGCTGGAGAACATGTGATGTGCTGTGGCCAGTAGATGGCAGAATGAAACACACTACCAAAAGTGTTTCAAACTAGCAGAACTAAAGCGAGTGATGTTCTTTACATTTATACTGATTTATAGTCACCTGGGTTGTTCACTGACTAACAGAAGATTCACCTAATAAAGAACAAAATGCTTTTAAAACGAAAGACGAGGAGGAAAAACTGAAAAGAAATGCAATCAAATCCATCTTTAAAAGGTAACTATTATATCTGAATGTAAAGCTAACTCTCTTGTGCATGCAAATGAGAACACATGAGAATCACAAACTTCACTCACAACAAAAGGACTAGCAAAAGCACCACAACACCAAAGCTGAGAGCACACTCTGCCCGTCGTGTTATTACCTTACAGGCTCGGGACCGACTCTGCAGGTTGGGAATGATCGTCATCGTGACGACTCCGTTGGTTTCTTTCTGTGTGGAAAGATGACACACACGTTTAGTCGTGCGATAATGACATTAAGGTCTGCTTTGACTTAGAGTTACAATCAACTTACCAGGATCTTTTGTAGCTGATCTACACTTTGGTCTGTCACACTTTTTCCATTGATTTCTGCTATTTCATCGCCTTCATGTAAGGACCCTGGAGGGAAGAAGAAGATTATTGACTAAACAAGTTCTTCTGTCTTCCAGCTTAATCTCCGTGTTGCACATATCATGGTCGTCATATCTCAGCATGTCCGCTGTGAGAGATATGACAGTGATCACAGCCTCCTCCGGTACACACAGGTGTTAATGATGCTACGACAGATTTTCTGTGTTTGGAACCAATTATTGACCTTTGAGTTCAAGAATTTCCTCTCTAACACACCAGGTCAGCACTCCGCCCACAAACACTGGAACCAAATCGATGTGTGATTAATCACCTTGTCTGTGGATCATGCCCCCGTGCAATATTCTGGCCACTGTGCACCTCTGTTTGTCATTCAGCTTCAGAGTGACGCCCTGCAGACACAGAACACAGCCGATGAAGAGGAATCAGCTAAACAACATGGTGTGTGTGCGTGTGTAGAGGCGGATATTATACATACCAATGGCTCTGAAGGACTCTTTTCAAAGGCTACTTCTTTCATCTTGGTCGGTCCGGTACCGTTCATGTGTGCGGCACTGCCGTTACTGTAGACGTCTGCTCCTTTATTCTCATAGGTTTGCATAGCAGTCTGTTTAAATAAAGAACAAAAACATATATTTATTGTTTAAATCATCTGTAACCCCCCTTATGCAAATCACTGTACTCATTCGTCTGCACATTTACAGTCAGACAGACCACAATCAGATGATTTTATCCTCCAATCACTGCAGGGGAAGCTTCTCGCTAATGTGTGCTAACTGCTATGTTTCATTTGCAGTTTCAACATATGTTCAGGGTTGAAAATTAACTCGGTGTTATAACACTTCATTAACCACATCCAGGGATCTGGAACCACCAGGTTCATGTGGTCATGGAGACCACCAGTGTCGTCTGGCGTCATCAAAGAGCAGCGTTAATGTAAGGACGCTAATTCTTCTCAGACAATCTTACAAAGACGGCAAACTGTTTGAAGGAATTCTCAGTGAGTAGACCCAAAGCTGACTCTGTGGATTCATACACTTAAATTAACTCAAAGAAGAGTCAGGAAATCCCCAAACTCCAGGAAATTTCCATACGTCCTCCATATGTAAACAAAGATGTTGTCTTGTCTAGATCGCCGTCAGAGGAGGGATGCACGTGTCTTCAAGGCTCCTCCTCCTAATAAAGACACTGCAGACTCACATGGATGTATCTGACACAAGATAAGATAATGACTCCTGTGGAGTACTTTCCCCTCTTGAAGCGAGCGCTCGTGTTTAATATAAAACAATGAAATCAAAAGGTTTATAAATTGGTTACTAAACTGACATCGGAGACGCGATTTGCTGCATCAGCAAAAACTTTTGACACATCAGCATCTTTCCTCTGACATCAGCACTACAATAAACCAATAAATATCATTATCACCCTCCTCCTCCTCCTCGCCTTTAACCCCAACCCTGAAACAATGTCAAGATAGTTACTGCAGTGGAGTGTGGAGCACAAGCAGGGACTTCTACTGCATTTCTTTAAGGCCTTTTTAATTATTTTTAGAAGGACTTTTTCGCCCTCTGTAAACTTAATCATCATTTAGTAAACTGTGCTCAAAAAAAAGGAAAAAACCCTTGATAAAAATGAATATAATGTCCCTATTTTCGTGTGTTTTCATGTACAGTCCCTGAGTCATAACACAGGCAGTTGTTTTTGTGCGCAACCTGATAGTTATTTACCAGCCCTGTGCTGCTCCCTGTCAGGACCGTACAGTACCAGGAGGGAGGATTTTGGATGCCGTCCCGCAGTGCACAGATGAAATTACATCCTCTCAGGAGAAGAATCTCTGCTGCAATTCTGCTGCAGATAAAAATCTCATATCTCTCCTGCAACACCGAACACTGTTTGTTCCATCTCTGGAAGACAATCCTGTGGGTGTCTTATTTGTTATTTATATGACCGAGACAAAATTGTGGAGCTGCTCTGAAAGCAACAGGAAATTAATTTTGTGAGAGTGCATGTCTCAATAAAAGTGCTGAAAAGTAACAGATATCGCTCCTATAATGGGGTTTATTGTTTTTCCTAATTTAGACGAACTATTTTATGGTGCGCATCATCAGCAGTGATAAATGTTCTTCTTCTGTTCACATATATTGGGTAGATTTCCTCAAGGCACAGAGCAGGAGACTTCACCTCCCCTCAGCGAAGACTGAAACTGACAAAGGTTACATTTAAAGGTCAAACATTGTCACTGTGATAATCTGCTTTAGTTAGTGAATTAAATCTCTCACTTAAAGCAGGGAAAAGAGGAAGTAAGTCCTTGCACTGAGTGCTGAAACATTTGATTAGATTGTCTAAGTCTCATCACACTCCATCAGCTCTTATCAGGCTGTGAAGAGAAAAACACATGATTACAGAGGTATTTAATCTGCTCCGTAACAATGAGCTCCAATCACTACTAACAGTTCACATGTGTTCCTATGATGGGGGTCAGGAAGCCCTTTCACAAACTCGAAATGCCAGCTTTGGGTGTGGAGGAGCAACAGGATAAACAAACAGAGGGAAGAAGAGAGGAAAGAGCGGAGCGCTTCCTGTTCTGGATACTTGCTCATCACGTCTGAAGAAAAGAGCAGATTGTGATGGATGGATTTCATTAATCTGTTGATAAGATAATAGCAATCTGTAGCTATTGTTCTGCTGCTAGTGAGGCTGATTACATTATAACATCTGTGTTTCTTACGTGCACTTTCTCTGCAGATAATTAGCCTTTCAAGTCATAAAATATTCAGTATTCAGTATCCTTCCCTCTGTTGAATTTGGGGAGGATCTATTGAACACAGTAGGATCAATGTGTGACTCTGTCTTTTAAGGATCAGTGTGATTAATGGGCCTGTCAGACACACTTTTTGCAAACAGATTGGAAGATATTGAAGAGATCAAACAGAAGTAGCTGGAGGGGCTTTTAAAGACTGGTATTAAAGTAGGACATTCAGTACTCCATTTGACGGTGGGGGCTCATCAGACTTGCCTCAACTTGTTTGGGACTCAAAGTTTTGACTTTCACTTCAAATCTGAGGACATGTGCGGTGAAAATAACAGGTTTTTGGAGTTAAACTTGAGTTGAAATGCATGAATGGCTGTCTTTGTCAGGCCAGTGCTCAGTAAGTCTCAAGTATGTGGAGAATAACGACCCTGAGGTGGAACAGAGCAGAACTCGCCTGCTCGCAAAGTCAAGATAAAGAATCCCTGAGACACCCATACTTCATTTAAAACATAACTCTCTTTATGAAGCTCATTCTGGCCATTACACTCAGCAGTCTGCACTGTGAGATAGTGCACCATGTGACCTCACTAAAAGACACAGATTTCACAAATCAGCATCAAGCAGAAGAAGAACATTGACGAGGTTGCGGCTCAAGGCTATTGAACCGCAAACTGCTGATGTCAGGAGAGGAGTTTCCTCCCTTCACGGTGGCTCTGTGCTGACTTTTCACATACAGAGAAGAAGTTTAGAACAAAGAGGTCCCTCGGTAACACTGGCTGCCCAACAGAGGCCTGGAGTTCGACCGGGATTTAAAGTCTTAACTTCTGTCTGAGCAATCATGTGAGACTTTGAGGGCAGAGTGTGAGGTTTCACAACATAATCAGGCCTTCAAAACATCTTAAACAGCAGCCTGGTACAGTCAGATGCAAGTCAACAACATGTCTGGAATCAGGTGACACTCATACTTGAGCTGAAGTCCAGTATGTACTCTGTCTTCTTCTGTATAACATATCATTTTCCCAATAAACAGGACAGTAACAACAGGACTGTTACCTTTAGATGACTCATTGTCTTATGACCACAGCTATAAATATAGATTTTTTGACGTGTGTTCCTCTTATTTGTCAAGTGATTTGCTTACGTAGTTTTGTGGGAAAACAGAAGTGAAAATGTCAATGCAATGTCTACAGGGTCCCAACTAAAGCTGACTGAGCAAATCCCGATCAGTGCAGTGGTTACAGACACAGACCTGCTGATTTGTAAAGAATCATCTACATGTATACACTAGCTCTTTGTTTAAACAGATCAACACACTCTCACACACGGCTGCAGTAAGTTGTACAGAATGAAAACATAACGGGGTCTATTTTTAGAGGTCTAGTCGAGGAACAAACAATCGGTCATGTGCCCCATCTATGCCGCTGCTTCCCGGAAGCAAGCATGAACACCAAAATCTGGGGGGCAAAGAAAAAAAAAAACATGTTAAAAATGACACCGTACCTTGTCAGACTTTGGTTTGTTTTGGAGAAGCTGCTCCAGGTACAGATCGGAGAGGGCTGTCCGGGCGCTGCTCACGGGCTCCAGTATGACAGCAGGTTCGTTTTTATTGGATTTTAACGTCATCTTTCCCTGTAAGCTTGAAAAAAAAAAAACGTGAACCCGACGTGCCCCCGCTCAAGGTCCGCAAGAGGCTGGCCACACGATGCAGGGAACCGCTGATAAGGAGGCCTGGCGGTGAGATAATCTGTGGGAGATTAAAGTCCAAGGTTTTGATCAGCAGCAGGTGAGGAACATGAGATATCTGCTGCGGGGACACCGCTGACAAAGCAAGTAAACATGTAACTGACTGCTGCTCATAGGGACTGGCTCATGTTGCATTTACGTGCCCGCTGTAAGCTCCGAAATCCCAGTACTGAAGTTGTTTATATTAGCAGGCATTGAACGGTTTCTAAACGGAAGTGAAAGCACAATAAACTATGCACAAGAGGTATTTCATTTCGTTGATCTTTTAAGGTGTGTGTTTCTTCTAGTTTCAGCAACATGTTTGAACTAGCTTGCCTACAATACTGTTTTTTGGATACAATAGCCCAGTAAGCATGTGTTTAAATGCCAATCTACTTTGTATCGGTCAACTGTTGACCTAGTCAAAAACAGTGGAAGTGAATGAATACATTATTGGTTGGTTGCTTGTTAGGTTTTAATCTTTATTAATTTTATTTACGTCTTCTTATTGTTTTTGTCCTGAATCTGTAGCATTATCTCCTTTCTTTTTGATTTCATAGTCTTCTGAACCATCAAAACTTTTCACTGAGTCATTATCACTAAAGTGTGAGAGTTAACAAGAAATAGGCCCAATGAATTCATACAATAATTAGCCTATACTACACAAGAATTTCGAAACAATGCCACAGCAGGACAAAAACGCTATATATGACTACCAATGACTGTATATGATTACAACTCTCAACAAGCCGCATTGATATTCATTTTAAGCAGTTGGTGTGCCGTTAACGGAAATATAAAAAAATTCCGACAGTACTTGAAAGCAGCATTACCGCAGCGTTCTCGACAGGGCTGGACTATCAGGCTTCAAGGGGGGAAAATAACAGTCCTTCTGACTGCGATTCCAGCAGCAGCCGATTTGTAGAGATGTCGCCATAAAACACATCGCCAGGCTGCCGTGTGGTTGCTATTTAACAGATAAAAACTATCGTTAAATGGAGAATACTCTGATCGCAGCATCTATTAATACGTTTCCGGTTTGACACTGTCCAGAGAAATGGAAACAGTGTTGCAACCTGCACGACTGTGTTTTTAAAAGGTTAATTAAGTGCAACGATTTAGTCAGCAGTGGTGATCATGTGACAGAGGCTATACACAGGAGCAGATGTTCCTTTATATAACTATATGGTTTTTCAAAACAACACAGGGCCCAAACTCATACCAATGATAACCGATGCAACATCAAAAGCATAGCCTGCACTTTATTTTGAAAACAAGGCCCAAGTGTTAGGGATGCACGATATTGGATTTTTTTCTGATATCCGATATGCCGATATTTTCCAACCCTTTTTGCCAATTGCCGATTTCCATACCGATACAGTATTAGGCACTTTTTTTCCCCGATTATCTGATTGCAGAGAACGTCAAGTCTCCCCTGTAGTAGAATTGATATCATGTCTACTCTTGTTGTAGTGGCCCACTGGCAGATGCAGAAATAACATAATACATGCTTTTTAAAATGTACACATTCACTGGGCAATAGAAGAAAACTAAAGGTTAAAGGTTAAACTTAGGTTATGTACAAAATGCCATATTTATTTGTTTGTAACATTTTCTTTTCTTTTTTTAGGGAATCATCAAGCGTTTGGGCAGAATTAAAGTGTTGTTTTATCAGCGGAAAATATCGGCAGAAAAATGACATATATCTGCTGATATGTTCTTTTCAAGCCATTATATGCAGACACCGATAACGTGCCGATAATATCATGCATCCCTAGTGCTTAATAGGGCTGGGCGATATGGCCAAAATCCTTTATCACAATATGGGATTTTTCATAACTCGATAACGATATATATCACGATATAGCATGTTTTCTGGTAATTTTACAAATAATTAGTCTCTATGAAATAACCTCATGGTAAAGCCTATTTTTTGGATAATCCTGTGTGAATGAAATAATTGACAAATAAGAGTGCTGAGTTTCCCTTTTCGCTTGGGCTGAGCCTGCGTCCTTTTCTGCACATTGTGTGTCCGCCCTCTCTGTGTTAATAAGAGGCGCCTCCCTCTGTGGTTCGCTCCAGGTTCGCTCCCAAATGCAAGGATTAGAACGTAAAGTGTTGTGAAAATGATGTAAAAATTGGCGTAAAGCAGTTTAGCTGCTTGTTTTGTGACATCACGATAGAGACGATATAGAAAAACACATACGATAGACATTTTCATATCGTTTTGATGATATACAATATATTGCCATACTGCCCAGCCCTAGTGCATACATATTTAAAGATAAAAATCTTATTTGCTCCTTATGTTCAATGAATATTTTTCACAATCTCAGAAGAAGGAATACACATCGGGTATACTAAATGTTTTTGAAGGCCACTCCGTTATAACCCCTTAAGACACAAGTGACAACTTCATAACAATTTTATAAAGTTGATACAGAGTGGTGAAAATAAAGATGTTGCTTCCCTTTTATTCTTAAATCGATCCAACTGTTTGCTCTGTCCTTTTATATATTGATTTAAATCTATTTTGAGGCCCCATTTGTAGCAGGACATGTTGTACTGACCCTCTGCTCTCTGTTTTAAAGCACACCAAAACAGAGTGGACATTTGGGGAGAGTTAAAGAGTTTCTATCCAGGTGTTGCTCCCCGATTAACAGCCAATGTCCAAGAGCGCCTCTAGAAGGAGCCAAAGAGCAGGACTGTATCAGCACCCTACAATTAAACCACATCCTACTAAGACATTAAAACACTGAAAAAAAAGAAATACTTTGTATGACGTCATTAGGAACAAATTGATGGCTAAAGTAAAAATGTAATTATGTAATCAAGAATCTTTGTAATATGACATAAATATATCTGGGGGTTTGGGTTAACATGGCCGAGCGTGTAAGCAGAGCCTGTGACAGTAGCTGCCTCTGAAGCTACGGGTCATTAATTTCCTGTGATAGAAAGGGTTTTTCATGCTGTCAGCTGAGCACTGTTTCACCTGATTTACTCTCTGGTTGCTCTCTTTTATCAGTGTCTTGTTCCATCAGTAACGTCTCATGTCATGTCACACCCGGTTACTTCTCCTCTGCCCTATTTGTTGGCCTCAGAGGTTTCCACCACTGTCTGTTTCCTGCAGGATTCTGTCTGCTGTCATAAACACAGATACACTCTTAAGTCTTAAAGGATTAACTAACAGAGAGAATTGAGAACAGGCATGTATGCATGGCATATATCATTTGATAAAAGGGTCCTAGTCTTGTCAATCTTGGAACCCATCAGCTAACGTCTAATGTCTATGTAACCACAGGGAGTGACCTGCATACAACCAAAAACGCCTGCTTAAACTCTACTCAGACTACAGATGGAAACCAGAACACTTCTGATACCTAAAGTCTTGTCATTTGCCTGCAGAATCTGTGAGTAGAGATTATAGTCATAGTCATTGTAGTCATAGTAACACCTTTGCATTTCATGCTTTAACAAGTACAAATGTTGAGTGTGGACTGTATTGACCATGAGATGAAATGTTGTGGCTTCCCCTCCCTGCTGAACAGCACGCTCACTCACCTGCCTGCATGCCTCTCAGCCAGCAGCCGCTCTATTTTTCTAATCTCAGTTTGTTTGTTTAAAATGTTTGCGTTACCTGCCTGTCGCTTCTTTACTGCTTATTGCAGCTTGAGTTTAGACAAAGTAAAGACCCGTCACAAAATATAGCCACAAAATGAAGCTGAATGAACCCCCCTCTGAATCACTTAGAACAAAAACTGACCATTATTACCTTTGTGAATGGAGGATTTATTTCAGGACTGTTGTGTTAGCTTGAGCTTGGTGTAGCTGATAAAGTAAAGTTGAGTATGTCTGAGACTGCAAGAAGTGTAATTCATGTCAAATACACTCAAAGGCAACTTAATCATCCAATATGTTCTGTACATTATTAAGGCAAACTGGGCAGAATATTTGGGGGCAGAAATAAAGTGTAGTAACAAACGACAGAGGCCAACAGTCCCATATATCATATAGACTTCCAAATAAGGGTCTGACAGATTGCTTTGTTTGTGTTCCTGCCCAGGTAGTAAAAAAAAGGAAACAGTATATGCGTTTATATACCGACAAAACAATCACTTAAAATTGCAAACCGTAGACATAGAAACTGTGACAGGTAAAGCTGAGGTTAAAGAAATCATAACAAGACAAGTTAAAAGAATGGCAATAAAAATGGGACATAAATAACAGAGGACGACATCTTTATAAAATGCAGGACAGAAGCATTCAACAAATGTATCACTGAAGAAAACGCCGGAGGACAGCAGTTCAGTTTTCGTTTCAGGCTTGTCCGGTAGGTGGCGTTAATGCGCCTGCAAGTGTTGTTCCCGACTACAAATCGGATCGGAATAAAAAGGAGAAGAAGAATTCGTCACAAGCTTCCCCTGTACTTGCACACACATTAAAGTTCAATAATTAATCTCGAGATGATACTTTATGAAAGTGGAGCTTAACGAGATAAAAGACAGTGACGGTCATTTTTCGTCTGCTCTGCGACTGCACAGTCACGAGGAAGGAGTGGATTATTATTCTGCTGTTTGGATGAAAAGTTGTGTTCACGGCCAGGATGTTGTGCGCATTCAATCGGACACTGCGAGCTGCGTTGACACAAACTCAGCTGCTGTCTGGAAACTGGAGGCTCAGCTCGCAGACCCGAGCGTGTGCTGCGCGCTCAGCAACTTTTCATTTACGCGAAGACCATCTTGGTGAGTGTGGTTCCATTTAACAATTTTTACGCATCAGGCTAAACTCTACATTAACCACTGCTTATTAAATCCCCAGAGCTCAACTATGGAGGGACGGGGATGCATTTCAACTACGTGTGGCTGCGGGATCACTGCCGCTCCGAGTCCTCATACAACATCCAGACTAACCAGAGAAACGTGGACACTGCGAGCATAGACCTCAATATCCGCCCTGACAGCACGAGTGTGCAGGATGACCATCTAGTCCTCACATGTAAGTCAGCAGATGTACTGTCATACCAAAGTGAAGGTGTGAAGGAAAATGCTGTCTTGTAATGCATCCTATACGGCAGTAATAAAAAAAAAAATTAACCAGGCTAATCAACTGCTTAAAAACGCAAGTCCACCAGAGGCTCCAGATTCAATGCATGATGGTTATACTGTGACAAATGTTGGAAATATTTAACTGATACAGTTGGCTACAAACTGAACTATGCAGTGCTCATAACATTGTGGTGCTGTGTCACAATCTGGGTGCAAGATGATCCATTACAGACAAACAACATGAAAAAGTTTTCCATAACATATATCTGAGCGTCACTCATCACCACTCGAAATTTCCCATGTGCAAAAAACATGTTTCAAATGTGAAAAATACATGTTTCCCCTGTGTGAAATGTTTCACATGTGCAAAATATGTTTTTTACGTTTGCAAAATACATGTTTCACCTGTGTAAAATATTTCACATGTGCAAATACGTTTCATGTGTTTAAAATATGTTTTACATGTGAAAAATATGTTTTACGTGTGCAAAATACACATTTCACATGTGCAAACATACAGTATGTTGCAATATGTTTGCACATTCATGTGTTTTTTCTTTAAGGGTTTTTTCTTTGCCCTCTTAAATAAATTGTATAAATTGCCACAAACAAACTGACACACAGAAAAGCTTTGGTTGGGTCAGGACAGGACAGTGTAGAAGTCTCGGTTGGTCTGTAAATCTTAGGAAATACAATAAAAGTGTAATATACGTATATTCTGCATTGTATTAGGCAGACACATTGTTAAAACATAATCTGGCATGCTTTTACAATGCCTAATCAATGAATTCTGCAAGTTAAAAAAACTGCACCTGGGACAGGAGTTGACGGGGACATCACAGAAAGTAGTGATTGTAAAGAAAGAACCTTTAAGTTCCAGACTTAAGTGTAGTTTGTGAGAATAAAACACACAGGTGAGAACCTTATTGGGAGAGAGATCACATGATACAGTCAATGCTTGATGCAATGTAATGGTTTGATATTGTGATATTCTAAGAACTTATTGAATCTTTAAAAGCACAATATAGAACAGTCTTACAACAAGTTATTTTTAAAAGCAGTGTTTTTTAAACTCCACCAGCCACACAGGAAAACTGCATTGAGCAGGTAAGAGTCTGAGAACAAAAGATTCAAGATAACTAAATCATAAAAGATGAAACAAGGCTTTTACAACATGGAGCCAGGTAACGTGAAGTTCACTGCACAGGTGAGGGTGAGGTGGACTTTTACCTCTGTGGTGAGAGTGTTTCACTGTGTAAAGATGGCCTCTGTTGCCAGGTACTGGGTGTGTTCAGGTAATGAAGTAAGACTGTTTGTCTGCTGTTATACTAGAGCTGAGAAAAAACACAGGCCTCTACTTCTACATGAAGAC
Organism: Semicossyphus pulcher; assembly: GCF_022749685.1. NCBI lineage: Eukaryota > Metazoa > Chordata > Actinopteri > Labriformes > Labridae > Semicossyphus > Semicossyphus pulcher. The sequence continues at coordinate 6,907,359 of NW_027211604.1, read as the reverse complement.
ATTTGCTGAGAAGATGCAGGTAGAATCATAGTTCCCCCCTCGATGCCCTCCACTGAATAAAAATAGAGTTGTTCTGTTATGAATTTCAGTATCGGAATTGCCTCATTAAGGTTAGGATTCCTCCAGCCAAGTTCAGGTAGCCTATCTGAATCAGTATCAGGAAGGAAAACATGCCATAAGACATCTTTTAATAAAGATCTTCCACACTCTCTTTCTAGCCCTCATCCTCCACCTAATAACCCACGAGGAGCAGACCTCCAAGCAATCCCTCACTGAGCTGCTCCCCTGAGAGGCCCCAGCAGGCAGAGTGAACGTAGTTTAACAAGCACCAGCCTCCCGACTAGCTGGAGTCATCCCTTATTATGTCTCTAGGACTGAAGCAGCCTGCTCCTGCACACAGAGGGATAAAAAGCCATGTGGGATTTAGTTGCCTCCCTTCAGAGTGAGGGAATAAACGGCTCTAAAGCAGCAGCAGCCAGGTGTGGAGAAGGAAACAGGTGTAAACAACAGGTGCACACCCTCACGTTCCCTCCTAGCTTATGACAATGAGCTGTATAAATATTTGATGTAGCTACTGTGATGGCTCCCAATAGTGTGCCAGTTTATTAAAGATATACAGTTTACACCTGTGTTAGTTATGAGCGAGGTATTGATAGTATTTCCCACAGAATGTAGTGGGACATTCCCAGTTAGTACATCAAACTGTAAAGTAAGCCACCTTTTGTATGAAAAAATCCTTAAAGGCACCAACAACAGAAACACTGCTGACAGGTTGAGTTCAGCGACTGAATTAGCTGAAGTAACAAATAGCAGTATCCACTTGTCACTCAAAGTGGCCCACTCATGCATACATTTAAAACCTATATAATTTAAACAGGTGAGTTGTACAAAAATTCACCCCTGTACATCAGTAGTGAACAGAGAGGTAAGTTATACACCAAAACCATTTTTTGTACCAAGCTGTAAACATGTTTATTTCTGTAGTAGTGTAAGTAGGGCTTTTTAACATGGGGCCTAATGGGGATTGACTCGATTTCTGGTCCAGCCTCAAGTGGACACTGAAGGAACTGTTTTTTGCACTTTTGCATTGGCTTCATTTCTCAGCCCTGCAAGGAACTGCATGCTTTTAACCCCTTAATCTCTATTTACTATTTAATCTCTAGGTGCAGTGTTCTGGTTTCGTTTTTGGTATGTTTGTAGTCCGAGTAGTATTGACCAATCACATATCAGCAGGCTTAGGTGTATGCAGGAAAAACAGTCTGTATGCAGAGCAAAGCAGGTGGAACTCAATTCGCCGTAATGCCCTCCAGACTCCCAATGGCAGTCATCTGATGATGATTTCGCTTTTTATTTATTTATTTATTTATTTATTCCTCCTCTGAAGGAGGGACCTGACATTTTTACTTTTTACAAATCTGCATCATGATGTTGTTTTTTCGCAAACTTAAGACTTTTAATTGCTAGTAAATCACAAAAAAAGCGGTTTCTTCTTGGGATCACACACCGCTGTAATCTAAAGAAACAGATGAACGGACGCTCCTCTGGAGGATTTAATGAGCCAATAATTGACTGACTGTTTGATCTGGACGCTCACCTTTGAAGTTTCTATTTGGACTGTAAACAATGCAGCGCACGGAATAAGGAATGAGAATGCCTGAAAAGTTTGCCCTCACTCCCAGAGGCATTAATTGTCGTCAGACGATAGCCGTATGGTTCCAAGATTTGTGACCCCTCAGCTTCAATCTCTCTGGTCAGGTCTGAAATGAGCAGGAAGATAATTATAGCACTGAAACATTCAGGTGTTAAGATTAGAAGCAGGATACAGACACCTTGAGCTTTTAATACCACAGCAGTACAGTTACAGTGTGGCAGTTTGGAGATGGCCATACTCTCTCTCGCTCACTCTCTCTCTGTGTGGGCGTCTGTCTGGCTCATATTACACAGAGACTGACTGATGCCTCCTAGTGGGCTGCCTGGCTCCAGCATTGTTTGGATGTAGGATTGTCACAGTGTTTTTATGAGTGCACAATAATGGCACTGAAGCTTACATGAACTGACAAATGTGCACCCATCAGCCCGGAGACGGTCCTGTGGGCATGCTGGCACTGGCGCTCCCCCTGTTAGTCGTGCATATTCAAGGTCAGCTGAGGCTGGTCGTGCACTCCCGTGAACGCTGGGCCTCACTGGCTCAGATAAATGTTCACACTCTGTGATGCAGAATTGAGCTGCAGGCCTTCATTAAACCCCAGTTGACCCTCTTCTATCTTTGCATTGTGTACTTATCCTGTTGTCATCACGTACAGAGAGCACGCAACAACAACCTGTGCTCCTCAAATACTCAGCCTCAGCTCTGCTCTATGTCCATTATATGTACGTTTATATCATAGCTGGCATGTTAACCTCGAAAATCAACAGTAATTAATCATACTGTGGGAGTTTTGTAACTGGTTATGCTCCTCATAGCTGCTTCAACTCTCACTCTCTTATCCTCCCATAAATGCATACACCTCTCATGAAAAGTACAATCAGGTCATGTACAGTATGTAATGCAATTTTGTTTTACATCCTGCCTAACAACCATATTTTCCATTCCTGTTTTCCAGGGCCTGGTGGTCATGTGACAAAGTACAGCCTGAGCTGGCTCGCCGAGAACACCTATGAAAAAAGGAAGCAGAGGCCCGTCCAGCCTCGCGTCCTCTGGAATGCAGACATCTATAAAAACGCAAACATACCTGCAGCCCAGTGGGAAAAGTTCATGAGCTGTGATGACGAACTAAAGAGGTTTCTGCAGAGCTATCTTCTGTATGGGTTCGCCTTTGTAGAAGGCGTCCCAGCTACAGTTGAGGCCACGCAGGCCGTCACCGAGAGGGTCAGCATCATCAGGTACTAAGAGGTTCCCTTTTGTGTGATGCTGCAGTGAAACTTGTGCAACTATGCATTTATAAAGGATTACAATTCCTGTCCAATCCTAATTTACTTGTGTTTCGGTTCAAAAGGGAGACTACATATGGAAGAATGTGGTCTTTTACTGCTGACTTTTCCAGAGGAGACACCGCCTACAGCACCATGGCACTGGACCGTCACACTGACACCACATACTTTCAGGAGCCATGTGGGTAGGTAAACTAACATGCGAAAAACTTCCTAAAACAATATTTGCACTTACTCTGAATAAATTAAACTTGATGCGACTGATTGTTGCTGCAGGATCCAGGTTTTCCACTGTATCAAGCATGCGGCGACCGGGGGAAAGACGCTACTTGTTGACGGGTTTTACGCTGCTGAAAAAGTACGGCAGAGGTCTCCTGAGAACTTCGAGCTGCTCACACGCCTCCACATCCCACACGAGTACATAGAAAAAACAGAGAGTCATGGGAATCACATGACGGGCATCGGCCCTTTGCTCAACGTCTATCCTTGGAACAATGAAATGTACCTGATCCGGTACGTCAACCATTACATGTGATGTCATTTTGTTCATGTTTGTGTCGTAGTGAGTTATCAGACATTGTATTCTTATGTTCAAAATCCATATTATCGGCTTCATGGTTGTATGTTATATATTTTTACATGCACGTATTTTATCAATGCACAGATTCTGTTTAATGACTTCTTATGATTCCAACCATTCTGAATTTCCAGGTTTGCAAACCGTATAAATGTGAGGAACCTGACAAACAGCTATGATTTCACAGCTTCTCAATTGATCAGCAACTGAAGGACGATTGATTGGAAAAATTCAGACGAACATTGGGCCGTATTTCAAGTTTAAATGCTACTGATTGACAAAAGCTAACGTTAGCATTCAAGAACTTCCTGGCTAACATTACTGTTTAATATTGTGAACATAAATGATAGAAATGGCATAAACTACTAACTAATGATATTGAGTATAAACTCAATATTAGGTAGGATTTGCTAGAATGCTAACGTTAGCTGTTTTACACAAGCTGTGCTACAGAGTTTACAAATATGTTGTTTTGACGACTCATTCGCTAGCAGCAGCTAATTCCAATCAGCTAATGTTAGCATTCAACCAACTCCTGACTAAACTTATTTTTAGTTATCTAATGTAACTATTAGCAAGCTAACATTTAGCTTGGAAGTTGTGCTTTTTTAACTGTATAGTGCAACACTATCAAACAGTGTTGGATGGAAGTGGTTGAACGCTAACATTAGCTGTTGTCAGTTGCTAATGGTTAGCCAGTTTTTACCTGAAATGCGACCCTCTGGATATTAATTCTCCATTGTCTTTTTAGTTGCTGATTGTTTGTGTAGCGGTTAAATTAAAACAATTTCTCAGGATCCTTTCATTAACAGGAGTTGCAAACCTGAAACACAGCAGTTCAACTTTATGACAAAATTTAATCATTATACCCGGATCGTGACGTCAGAGGAAAATGGATGAATGTGGTGAATTCACCATGACATACAGTGCTTATTATTTTGGTGTTGTGTTCTTGGCTACTGTCGAATTCTGTGTCTTTGTACGGTCAAGCTACACAGATTATGTTGTAGTGGTTAAATGTTTTCCTCTTGAGTTGTAGAGATTTCTCTATTAATGTCTCAGAACTCAAAAAAGTTAATTTCTTGTTATTTCTACATAATTTTCATAAAATAATGTTATAAAAACAGAGTGATGAAATGTTTCAACTTTAACACCTTCTTTTTTTTTTTTTACAACAGATACAACAACCTGGACCGAGCTGTGATAAACACAATCCCTCATGACCTTGTTCAGAAATGGTACGTGGCGCATCGAGAGTTGACGACAGAGCTGAGGCGGCCGGAGAACGAGCTGTGGGTCCAGCTGACTCCAGGGAAAGTAAGAAAGTTAAACATGCTCATCTAAAGATCTTTTCAATCATCATAAGACTATTAATTAATTGTAAGTCATCAGAAATATAAAAATGTAGGTAATCTAAGATTTTACCTTCTCTTGTCTCTTTGAGGTGATTTTCATAGACAACTGGCGTGTCATGCACGGGAGGGAGTCTTTCACCGGCGTGAGGCAGCTCTGCGGATGTTATATGACCCGAGACGACGTCCTCAGCGCTGCACGCGGCTTCGGTCTGCAGGCCTGATCCTGGAAAAGAAGAAGTCTTCACCTCTGTGCCTTCACACAGTATTCACGTCCCTTCACTTCTGTCACATTTTGTGTCACAGCCTTACTCTAAAATCCTTACGTTCTTGTTCTCTCTAACGAATCAACACTAAATACACCATATTGACACTATATGTAATAGAGGATTAATTACATTTGTACGAAAAGTCTTCTTAACATTGTACGATCAACAAACCCTGCGCTGTGATACTTTATTCATACTTGTTTCTTATTTTGAAATCACTTTTTTGTATAATTTAACTGTTGTATCTATAAAAACACAGTATGAATGTATCCTGATTTGGACTTGAAACTATTAAATGTATTATTTGATATGTATTAGCTCATATTAGCATGTGATCACATGACACAAGTACTACCCTTTAAGTATCGTAACAGTAAATGTCAGATAATTAGCCCGAGACACAAACCACAGAGGAGGCTGAATGTCAACACTTTTTCAAGTACTCTGACCCTTTTGGAGATTTTTACTTGATGATGACGCTTTGGCGAAAAGTAAACGGAAAACCAGAGTTGTAACAGTCATTCGCAGGGGAGCTTGAATGTCTGTACAAGACTTCATTTCAATCCACTCCACTACTAGCTAACAAGGCTTAATTCAGCTGTAATGTTTTACACCTGAACAATAAATACTATGAAAGAAAGCTGTATTGTAAGACCAAGAGCTCAGGTAATTCATATATAGAGCACTTCCAAAATCCAAGTTGCAAAGTGCTTAACAAAGGCGGCAAATATAAGAAATAAATAATTTAAAAAAGACAAAATTCTTTTAAAAGAATTCTAAAAAATACAATTCAAGTAAAATCAGGAAAGGCTTGCTGATAAATATGTGTGTGCGTGCGTGTGTGTGTGTATTCTGAATGGAAATATATTTTATTGTAATGATTTTAAGGATCCCTGTTTCACCTTTCTACAGACATGACACCATTAGATAAGAACATGCAGGCTTACTGATTAACAGATTCATTCATGTCATGTCATCATTATTTGCACATCTTGTATCATCCATGACTTTTGACCTATAATTTGAGATTTACACCTCATGATAACAATAGCTTTCTTTATCATTTCTTCCATTGATAAACCATCAGAGAAGTGGTCTGAGTGGGTAAAGATGGTTTACTTCCACCAATTAAGTCCCTAACAAACTCTATTTAAGATCTGCTGCAGCTGTGATACAGCATGGCTCTGATCCACGGAAATTAGGTTTGCAAAGCTACTCTTGGCTAACTCTTAAACTGTGTTAGACTTAATACAATTAAGATGGTGTCAGTGGCCTCCCTCTGTGGCTCCATAAAGATGCCAAGCAGCTCAATAAAAATAGATGTATATCAAAGGTCTCTGTACTGTCTTTACATAAATTTGTGGATAAAATCTACGCATTAGCAGAGGCGGGGCCAGGTCGTTAAACGGGACAATTTATGATTCGCCTGAAGTAGCTGTTTGATTTTCTTCTGAAATGAATGGTGAAATTATTAATGTTAAAATGACTCTATAGAGCAAAATGTCCCTAATTCATCGGCAGCTGTTGACCCGATGACCCAGTGATTTCTGGCCTTTAAATTTCCCCTTGGAATCAAACTCACTACTGCCCATACAAACCATTTATAACAGAAAATCTGTAGAATAATGTGGAAACTATATGTGCACAAGTCTATTATTGTGTCAGTTTAAAATCTTGTGATAAGGCTCTACTGGCCTCTCCCCGTGAGCATCTGAACAGAGGGACTCTGACCGAACCCCCATGCTCCTCTTACAGTGTAAGGCTAAATTAAAGTTTGCTGCCACCTAGAGGACACTTGATATATTTAATTATGGTCACGCAGGAAGAGCTACATGACTCAGAAGACACAATATTTTATTAAATCTGGATCTCTGAACATTATAAGAGGCTTCATCCACAGCAGAGAGTTTCTAATATCCTAGATCAACTACAGATACATCTGAGAGCCAAACATCCAATAACTGTAAAAGACAGGATTCATTTCTGTTTTAATTTTAACAGTTTATATATTTTGCCATTTAAAAGACAACATTTGAATGTAGGCTTTTATAATTTGATATTAAGCACAACAATATCTTGTTTTATTTAACAAAAATATGATTCTAAAAAAAATAAAACATGGAGTAAGCTTGTTGCTTACATTGTTTTGACTCTTTCCTCATCATTTAAGTCTAACTTGTTCATGTATTATTTAGTACAATACATTGAAATATGTGATCTAATATTATTTAGTCCAACAAACATAAACACTACAATCATTGTGTCTACATTAAAGCTGATTTAAGGTACAAAACATGTCCAAACACGAGCTTCTTCTCACTGATCACATTTGAGGATGACGTATTTCAAAGACTGGACATCCTGTTGTTCAGAGCGGTGACGTCGCTCAAATTGTTCTCAGACAGGTGGTTTTTTTTAAGCCTCGTGTCTCATCCTCAGCATGGAGGTTAGCGGCTGTGGTTGCCACAGGAACGCTGCCTGAGTCCGTGTGTGACCGGCGAGAACTCCCCCTGGTGGACACAGAGAGAGTTGATGGTACACACTTGGACAATAAACGATTACAATTAGAAACCACATATCACGTTGTATCGTTGTATTTATGCTTTTCAAATCACTGAAAGAAGCATTTTATTTTTATATTGCTTTAATATATTTTCAAAAGCAACAATATTCATTTACCAGATTGCATCTTGTACAGGTTGAAAATCCCACCACATTTTAGGCGTTACACTGGTCAAACTGGGATATATTTCTGACTTCCATTTATTCCAGTTGTGGTTGCTGTGAAAAAAAAGTGCACACATGTTCATGAAAGGATGAGTGTCATAAGTATATCACAAATACACACACAAAGTACTCACCTTTTTCCAGTACAGGCCTCCTGGTCTTGGTCTGATCCGGGGTTGGGTTCACATGGTTGCTGTGGCAGGTCAAAGTGACCAGGTGATCAGACTAAATTATTATAAGAGGGCTTCTCTAAAAGACCACACAGAGGACGAATGAGTTTGTTAGGTAACTTTCCATTTAGTCCACTAAATCTACTTGATATTATTGTGCAGCACAGTAAGATTAAATCCGTAGAGATAATTGATATATTTCATACATTTTCCGCCAGAGATACGAAACAATATGATACGACACGATACGACAAAATATGATATGATACGACACGATACGACGCAATATGACATGATAAGATACAATATGATACGACACAATATGATACAACACGATATGATACGATACGACACAATATGATACGACAAAATATGATACGATACGACACGATACGACGCAATATGACATGATACGATACAATATGATACGACAAAATATGATACGATACGACACGAAACGACACGATACGACGCAATATGACATGATAAGATACAATATGGTACGACACGATATGATACAACACAATATGATACGATACGACACAATATGATACGATACGACACGATACGACGCAATATGACATGATAAGATACAATATGATACGACACAATATGATACAACACGATATGATACGATACGACACAATATGATACGACAAAATATGATACGATACGACACGATACGACGCAATATGACATGATACGATACAATATGATACGACACGATACGACATGATACGATACAATATGATACGATATGATACGACACGACACGATACGACACAATACGATACAATATGATACGACACGATACGACATGATACGATACAATATGATACGATATGATACGACACGACACGACACGATACGACACAATACGATACAATATGATACGACACGATACGACACAATACGATACAATATGATACGACACGATACAATATGATACGACACGATACGACACAATATGATACGATACGATACGACACAATATGATACGATACGACATGATACGACTCAAAACAATATGATGCATTACGGTACGATATAGTATCCTGAATATTTATCACAATGCAACTGTGTCTTCTAAGAACTAGGTCAAAGACTGTATTGATCTGGTTGTTAATTCGAGAATTGATCTTTATCAAACACAACAACACATACAAACATTTTAAACATGGATAACAACACTTTGCCTAGACGAACTACCTACTACCTAGAAGTGCTATAACGAATGATAGGAGCTGCACTGTTTGCTGTATGTTATCATAATACGATGTTTTGATTTTATTTCACAATACTTTGTTTAATCAAAAAAGGTCATGAAAGTCACATTAAAGTAGAGAAAGAATAAAATGTCTTATAATATTGTTTGTTAAATCTTTTCTTGTTGTTGAAACAGGAAGTGACGTGTGTGTTTATTAGTCATAGAGAAGCAGGGAGTGTGCAAGGAGTGTTCCTGGGTACAGATTGTGTCCTAGCTGTGTATTTCATGTTGTCTTTGTATGAATCATCAGGCTTTCATCAAGATTTTTACTCAACAATTCTGCTTAAACATTTTAAAATGATGTAAATTTATATTTATTATCTTTTGTATTTTGGCAAAGCGCTAACTTTCTTGTTATAATTTATGATAGAAGGCTCCCTGTCTTTAAAATATTACCATAATTCTCTGTAACAGTAAGTGATGATGGAAATAATCTTTGATCTCTTGGTAATCAGCATGAGAGCATCCATACATATTCATACAGCACTAACATATTCATCACATTCAGCACGAGGAGACTGTCAAACACTTTCAATAAGGCTGTGAAACAGAAGCATGTGGTTAGCATGCTGCAGATGCTCGTATATATTCTGTATGCGGTGCGAGGACGCAGTCACAGTCGTACTCTAATTTACAACACTGACAATGAGGAGACTGCTGCTGTAACCATGGAAACTAGTGAGGATACTGAGGCCTGCAAGGTTGTCTCTGGTACTCGGTGAATGAGAGGATTCAAAATGAATGTGAATCTCTGATCACAACATTCAGGGCCAGTGTTTGAATAGATTGGTTAATGTTACAGCACTGATAATAAATACAGTAGGCTGTGAAGTGGAAAGAGCGCTGAAGTATTTCTTCCTTCAGTTAGATTTCAGCTGCAGTAACTCACAGTGGGATTTTATTTTGAAAGTACAGGTGAAAGTGAAAGAGTAACTCACTCAGTCGTGACTGATGTAGCCCCTCCTTCGCGTGAAAAATCATGAAGCAAAAGCAAATCACTTCTGTGTCTTAAAAGCTGTTGTAAACAGCAGCAGACTCCACTCAGGTGTAGGTGTTAACACAATGACAGCATATCATCTGAACACTCAACAAATACAGTTTAACATAATGCAAATATTCAGCCGGTCCAGTAATATAAAGTCTCCTCCACTCCAACAGTGTTTTAATTATTAGGACTGTTTAGACATGTATAGATCTTTATAGATTGGCATAAATGATTATACTTCCTCGCTCTCATTTATTTATTACTACATCAGGGAAATTGTGAACCTCTCAGTGTACACTCCAGCATGTGATGGATGCATGTTTCTATAATCATGAAGATGGAGACTGAAGCCTGCCCTTATAACATCTTGTGAAGACGACCTTTCCTGATCGGTAGCCTTTCCTTATATACCGTATCGCAGTGTTGTGACCAAGTCATATTTGTTCAAGTCCCAAGTAAGTCTCGAGTCTTTTTTTCTTGGGCAAGTCAAGTCAAGTCAAGTGAAGTCCCAAGTCAAGTCACTTTTTTGCCACTCAAGATCCAGCACTCTTACCTGTAGTATCTGGTCTTTATAGAGAGCAAAGTCAAGGTGTTAGCAGCTCGTCTAATAATGATATTATTGGCCAATTTATATAACCTGTTCCAAAAGTATGACAATGAATTGTATCTGTATTATCTTGGCACAGACGCAGCCATGATGATGGTCTGCTCTGAGACAGTATTGAGTAGTAACGAGTACGACTGATGAGGCTTCTCTTTGGGGTCTTTGATGTTGCGTGTTGCCATCGCGAGGAGTTTGACTGACAGCCAGTCATACAATCAGGACAATCACATACCGGGGAGCTTTTTGAGAGGTCCAATCATGATTGAGCTGCATACATACTTGATAGTTAGACAGAAACTTGACAACATTGAATTATATCATTTTATATTTAACCGCTAAAATTCAAACTTATGAACACACACAAGTCATCCGAGTCTTCGTGCCTCAAGTCGAGTCTCAAGTCATTTATTTTTTGTCAAGTCAAGTCGCAAGTCATCAAAACAGTGACTCGAATCGACTCGAGTCCAAGTCACCGAGTCTCAAGTCCACATCTCTGCTGTTTCGTTCTTTCAGATTTCAGCCTCACTGTTTTAGATGGACAAGATGGCGGCATGCATACGTGTAGCTCCTCATTAACACTTGAGCTCTGCTCAGGCAGTGCAACAGGATGTCTTTGTATATACCTGTACAATGACAATAAACATTGTATTCTATTCTATTCCAAAATAATAATAATAATAATAATAAAAACAAATATTTATATAGTGCTTTAAATGGTACTCAAAGACACGTTACATGTTAAAACAAAACACTATAACTGGTTTTATTGAGTCCAGATGTCATTTGAAAAATGAAACCTCTGATGCTGCAACAAATAAAAGTGATTAGCTTCATAAAGAAATAGCATAGCATGAAACAGGGCATATGGTATATCATAAAAACAGAATGAAAAAGTGATAATAAGTTGACTCATTTGATGAATGCCTTTCAACCAAACCAATTCATTTAAAATATAACTTTATACCTGTAGCAGCTAATCAAAAAATATTCATACCATTGAATTAACTTAAAACTCTGAACAATACCTGAATGAACCAGCAATCAGTCCGTATATATTTTTTTAATGGAATCAGTTTTCTCAGTCACAGATGTTGTTGTCTCCGTGAGGTGTTCCTCCAAACAGGCCGCACTGAAAAAAGGAGCTAACCTGTGTGCATGCGCGTGCACAACATGTGTTTTTAGTGAATGTTCAAGCTTTGTAATAAAGTGGACTTTTCTCTGGGTAGTAGTAAATACAAGCCATTGAAACATTGATTATCTTCCATAACTTTCATTTAAATCCAGCTGGAGCGTAACATTTCAGTTCCTCAGATAAAACAACAACGTGCCACATCTTTGTGCGGAGCTGTGATTTTGGTGTGTTTTTGCAAACTTGAAAGAAACACAGAATGACTCACGTCTTTACAGCATCGCTCAAAGGCTTGTGCAGCCATGAAACAAACACTGAGGGACTTGAACCAAGAGATTTTCTGATAGCCTACTTGCTTATTGACCAATGAGTCACAAAACCTGATGTAACAGTTTATAGTAACAGACATTTTAAGCAAATTTACTGCCTCGTGTGGTGCAGTGCAGCAGTGTGTGTTTATCTGCTGGTGTGTCAAGAAGGAGGATGAAACAAACGGGTCACAAACACTGCAACAAGGTACCTTGACCCACTGTCACACTGAGAAATTTCTGCAGAATCCCGACAGTTAATACTTCCTACAAAACAAGCTCATAAGGTTTCAAGGAAGCTTCATCCAACATGTTTTTAACCAAAGTCCTGTATGGCTCAAAATAACAAGAGGAAGAATTGTTATTTGAAAAAAGTGACACCATCACACGTAAGGTTGCTAATCGAAAGACTGGTACTGTGCATGTTGATCACACAAGGATTGCATATGTATGTTCGACAGACTGGGTGTGTATTCTTCACTCAACTCAACTTTTTGGGGGTAGATGGTATGGCTCAGTCTGTAGACTTGGACTGGGAACCGGAGGGTGGCCTGGACGCACCAAGCATGGAATTGGGGCTGGTAGCTGGAGAGGTGTCCTAGAGCAAAGCCCAGAATCCCACAACTGCTCGGGGCGCATGTCCATGGGCAGCCCCCTCACTCTGACATCTCTCCATTGATGCAGGTCCTGTTTGTGCATGTGTGTTGCATGTTTCTAATAATGAGTGAAAACATTGAATTTCCCCTCAGGGATTAATAAAGTATATCTTCTTCTTCTTCTTCTTTGTCTTTAACATACTAGGGATGCACGATATTGGAGTTTTAGCTGATATTTTCCAACCCTTTTTTCCGACACCAATATATTAGGCACAGGTTTTTTTCCACCGAATTGCAGAGAACATCAAGTCTCCCCTGTAGTCTAACTGACATCATGCCTACTCTTATTGTAGTGGCATAATACAGTGCTTTTTAAAATGTACACATTCACTGGGCAAGATAAGAAAACTACTTAAACTTAGGTTATATACAAAATGCCATATTTATTTGTTTGTAACATTTTCTTTTCTTTTTTTAGGGAATCATCGACCGTTTAGGTATAAATAAAGCGTTGTTTTATCAGCGGAAAATATTGGCTGATGCTGATATGTCATTTCTTTAAGCCACTATCTGCAGATACCGATAACGTGCTGATAATATCGTGCATCCCTATAAAATACCTTTCATACAAACATGCAGCTCAACGTGGTTAGATCGGAACAAACTGACGGAAAATAAGAGCAAAAATTGACAAAACAGATACGACTTTGCAAGATAAAAAAATTGTTAAAGTCAAAAAAGACCGAATAAATTTCAATGAAAAGGCTGTTGTAAAAACAATGATACAAACTCGGACAAAGGCTATGAAATTACTCCAAATTCTTTGTTGTTGTTTAATTGTCTAATTATTTTTTGGCCATTTTGCCTTTAATTATAAGACAGAAAATATTGGGAGGAGAGAGTGAGGGACGACATTCAGCAAAGAGCCGAGGGCAGCCACTGCGTCAAGGACTGTAGCCTCGGTACTGGGGCTCAGTGATAGAGTCGGTTATCCTTCAATGAATTGATGGTGGTTCGAATGCCGGCTCCCTCAGTCCACTTGTGGAAGTGTCCTTGGGCAAGAAACTGAACCCCAAGTTGCTCCCGGTGGCACAGCCAGCGGTGTGTGAACAGTGACTGATCGACAGTTGGGCACTTAACGTAGCAGCCTCTGCCATCAGTGTGTGAATGTGTGAGTGTGACATGTAGTGTAAAAGCAGCTTTGAGTGGTCACAAGACTGGACAAGCACTATATAAGTACAGTCCATTTACCATTTTTGTACCAACTGAGCTGAACCAGCGCCCCAATTCTTTGTGGTTTTAAAAGAAGATCACTTAAGGTGTGAATCATTTTGGGAGGGGGCGATAAAGTTTATTTAACAGACTCACTTCTTCATGCATATGTTAATATATAAAGTGAGTGCAGCCTACTGTGTGTGTGTGTGTGTTTGGGGTTGTTGACTCTCTGGCAGGTCAGGACCCCAGCGTGCTGCGACACCAATGGTTAATTCATTTTTCAGTACTTTGGCACTAGTTTCACTTCAGCTCATCACTCCTTCCTCCTTGTCTTGTAAGTCATTCTGGGTCAGGGCTTCTGGCGGAGGAATTAATGTAATTTAATCTCCACCTGGCCTTTATCGCTCGCCTGGAGGAAGAGTAAGCCAAAGCAGAGCAACATGCTGCTTATCACGGGGGACTTCACTCCCCGGTGCTGCGTGCTTAATAACGGCAGGTTCACCTTTGTCGTTTGTGCTCACGCAGCGTAGAGCACGGAGCTGCCAGAGAGAGAGACAGTGAATCACACATGATTAATTGTCTATAATTACCAGAAGCTGACATAAGTGATTAACAATGTGAAAAATGTTGATCAGGGGTGACTGCAGGGGTGAGGGAGGGAGGCGGGGGCTGATGTGGGGAGTGGAGGAAGGCGTGTAGAGCTCATTATCCTGAAGACACTCGCGTGATAGGCCGGGAAGTGAGACGATCTGAGAGTCCTGCGACCCGGTCTGAACAGAACGACACGTGTGAGCAGCCGTGTGGTCGGGTAGAACTGTGCTCTGCAACAATAGAGGGGGTGGGGGGGGTGCAGTCTTTAAATAAATGAGATCAACAGCATGACTCATGAACAACTCATCACATCCAAGACTGAGAAACATTTATGAAGAATCAAGTCAGTTTGAGTAAATAAGTGATAAGAGGGGGATGAATGAATGTTACATGTTGTTCTTACTTCATAAAGCCGAGCTGAGAGAATGAGTCAGATCTGAATCAATGCGCGCGTTCGCTTCAAATCCGGTTTAAAACTTTAAATATGTCCACTGGGGAGCCCCCTACGTCTGAACCAGGGTCGAACTAGGAACCCTCCAGCTGTGAGGCGACGGCACGAACCACTGCACCATCGTGCAGCCTCAAAATGAAAAATAATAATTTAAAAAACACGAGTGAAGTAGGCAAAGGGATCAATGCACGATGCTGTGAACATAAAGGTAGTATACTTATCAAATTTTTTGTGGGACTTTGCGTAGTTGTGTTAAAACTACAACTAAGGGTCAATAGTCAAGCTAGCAATTTGCATGAACTGCTAGCTCGTGCATGCTAGCTTTTTCCTAGTAGATTTTTACCTGGGTATTATATTTACCATACTCACCGTTTTTGATTGACATTCATCCTCTATGGACCATGAATGTCTGCACAATTTCATGGCAATCCATCCAGTAGATGTTGAGATGGTTCAGTCTTTAAAATTGTTGGACCAACCAACTGATGACAGTAATGAATAAAAACTCTAAAGGTCCTGAAACCACCATCACTAGCAGCATGCACTCGAGAGCTGCCTTCCACGGTGAGATGAAGGCGTCTGGGCCTGAGACTGCATCCCACTCAAACCTCCAGCAGCTCTCAGTGCAATACCTCCGCACAGACTTATTCATCCACCCACAACAAGCAGAGTTTCCCCGTCAGCAGACTGAGAGGAGGCATGAATCACAGCTTTGGCTCAGACGGAGCGAGTACACATCCGAGTCCTGGTGTTTCCTCTCTGACAGACCTGTCTGAAGATAGCTTTTACGTTACAACAGCAACACCAAGTATCTATCACTCGATTCTTGTAGCAATGTACAGTATATATTTAGTGTATTTGGAAGCAACACGGTTTGGTTGAGGCTGCTGTTGCTTTTAAGGAAAGTAGTGATGCAGTGCAGAAGGTGGCCAGTAGATGGCAGGCCAGGCTGTTGGATATTTAATGTTTCTGTGTGTGTTTTTCTGTGAGTGTGTGTGTGTGTGTCTGAGAGGCGTGCAGGGAGCTCAAGAAAGCCGATGGCAACAGAGCCAAGAGCGCCACACTTAGGCCTTATTCCTCCTCACCCTCCTCTCCTGCTCGCAACCTCCTTAGAATAAGACATTATATATGGGTATTCATTTGTTAACCCACAGTTACCATATGATTGATAAAAGTAGTGCTAATATGAAAGAACACAAACAGTGGTGTGAAACATCATGTGACTTGCACTAAAGCAATAGGTCTCCTTTGCGTTGCATTTTTCTTTTCTTGGCACTAAAATCCAAACGCACTGACACTAAACTATCATCTCACATTGGCATCAAATTCAAGCATGAAACACCCCTTTCACAAAGATTGACACAACTGTGCAAATAAACCAACACCTCCTGGTACTTTAGTCATCTCTGATATTCAGTCTGTCACTGGAGAAGGTGACCTATCACGACCTAGACAGCAATGAAACATGGAGGGCAGCAGGTCTACATCAGCAAACAGTGTAATTGACAGCCCGTCAGTGTTGCGTTTCAGCAATAACTTTCATAAAGTGCCGACAGTAAAAGAAGGAGCAAGCACATAGTTGACCCTTATTGGCAGAGAGAAACATTACGCTTCCCTAAGACACATTATGTTCTCGCTCTGTCTAATGGCATCTCTGATCATCTAAAATCTGTCCTTCACTGTCTGACTTCAATCCCAGCAAAATGCCAGATAAATTCAGAAGCATGCTGTTGAGATTTGCCAGAGGAGTTTATTTGTGTCTGACTTGTGATCTTACTTAAAATTTTACTGAGAGTTTTTATTTGACGAGTATACAAAAGTTGTTTAAAGTGCCGTTGTAGTCACGATCGAGAGCAGAGTGTCTGAAACATGACCAAGACTTTGAGAGATGGAGACCGAGCCAAGACCAGAACAGTGCAAGTCCCACCTGACCTGAAAGATTCACATTCCCACAAAAACTACAGTGGCTGACAGGGGCGAACACGCTGCAACGGCACAATAGATTTGAAATTCAGAGGTGATGCAAACTCAAAACACATACAGAAGTCTAATACAAATACAACATCAGAAACATGCAGCAAATGAAGAAAAGAAGTGCAGAAAGCTGGAAAATATACCTTCTAGCCCCCCTCCAGTGAAAATCCTGTGTTTAACCTTGTAAACATCTCCATGTGCTATCTCTCATTTGCTACAAGACACATCAGGGACAACATCAGCAGTCATCTCCGTGGCTGGGCCTGTCTGCTTTTAAACTGCAGTGTACCAAGGACAGGCTGAACAACACATTTTCAGACTGGCAGGTTTGAGACGTCACAAACCTAAGGAGCCAATCCCGTTAATGGACGGGGTGACGCTATGCATATCATTATGTGTAACCGATGGCAACCACTTTGGCGATGTGCGAGCCAGCTGTAACCATTTTCGTAATTTTTGCAAACTCACTGCTGACATTTCAAGCTAGCTACGTTTCAACAGGTTGCCACTAAACGACAGCAGAGACGTGTTTTGTTTTTACGACGCAGGAAAATGTGCACAGTGGGCAGGGACTATGCAGATTTGAGGGAGAAGGAGGAGATGCCTTAGAAGGATTTTTACAAGGTAATTAAACGTATTTCGCAGAAAAAACATATCAGACACAATTTATTTTTTCAAGCAGAGCATTTTATGTGTCTTAAAACATGACTGGAGCTGCTCTTTAACATTAGCAAATGAACAAAATGATAAGCCCTGCCTGAGCAGAATGTTTCTGAGGGCCCAGCCTCTCTGACTACTGCGCAAAAACACAACTATATTACATATAAAAAGAAACCCCAACCAATCTTATTTATATATATATTTTTTACACTATTTTTGCCTTGATTGATAGAAAGCTGAAGCGAGACAGGAAATATTAAAACTGGATCATTTTTAAATAAGAAACGGTTCCTGAAGGACAGATAGCTTTGCTTAAGTAACCAGTGCTGCTTAGTATAGATGCCGTTAGCTAGTTAGCTTATTAAGCCATGCAGCTAGCAGGATTACTAACAGTCTCGGGGACAGTCTGGGAGCCATTAGCATTGTGGGAATTTGGGTGTACATCTCTAACTAGCACGGGAGCTTCGGGCTGCTGGGAGCTCAAAGTTGTCAGGACCGGGTGGGGGACTTACCGAGGAATGATAGTGGAGTTCGACGCCAGGAAGTAGCATAAAAGTTACAGTAGTCAGGAGACTTCCAGCGGCTCAGGCCAGGACAATGAATTAGCAGCCAGTATGAGGGCTGTTGCAACTCATTTGCCCCTGTAGGCTACGGTAAAAACATCCACAGAAATAAATTACAACCATTAAAAAAATATTAAATTCAAAATGAGTCATTGGTTACATTTGAATCCCAGTAATAATGATATAAATCTCACAACTCACAAGTAATTTAGGGTTAGTCGTGCAGCCATGTAGTCGTTTAGTGCAGTCGTGGTCTTGAAGAGAGACAAGACCGATTGGATATGTGTTTGGACCAAGACTAATTGAGTACTGCAACAATATTTTAAAGTAATTCTCACAGTGCTTTTCCTGCATAAAAAAAATTCAGTGTATTAAAATGAGATCTTGTGCTGATTGATATCCACGGGATAATGAGCTCAAACACAGCCGCTGTTCGCCACACAGTATCAATTAACAGTTAAAATTGACTTTGACACAGATGGCATGTGTGCCTTCTTAGTTATGCTCATCATACAATATGCAGCGTTTACGTTTTCTCTGCACATACGTGACTATAACCTCACCTTTAACTGCTCCTCCACCACCACCATCCTCTCTCCCCTTTTCTCCATACGCTAAGGTTTTCTGAATGATGCCCTCGGGGGGGTTGGGTTTAGTGGTTCTAGCCGTGGTCACATTGCATAAAAGAGATGTGTCTTAATATTTTATTAGACACATTATGTTTCCACTCTTCTTCATCTCTTCACTCTCTTTTCAACCCCCCAAACAAGAACTCCATGGCAACACGGATGAACATGCTGTAAAAGGGGAATAGATGGACGCGGCGCGCTGCAGGAGGATGGAGCGTGCTTGACATTTTATCAGGTCAAAGGTGACGCTTAAAGAAGTTGTAATTCTTGTTTGGGGTAAACCACAAACAGGTTTAACTGTTTGTTGGCTGAATAATTGATGACTCAGAGGATGTTATCTGTCCAGCTGATCCAGGAAGAAATCGGTTACAGTAAATCTCTGGAAATCTTTGCCTTGAATCAGTGGTTTAAAGTCTACGTCTGTTAGCATGAGTCTTTCTTTTCTTTACTGAATTGATTTCAAGTATTGCAAGACAATTGCTGTTATGATTGTGACACCAAAAAACTCAGCATCATTCACCTTTTTTTATATTACGTTGCGCAAGAATAAGAGCTCCAAGTCTTCCATAAAGACAGAAGGTCAATCTTAATTTATTGCCTGAAAACGGTAAAAATTTAAGTCACGTTTTTGGCAGGAAGCAGGCGTTGTAGGCCTCGTAGCGGAAGCATCCACCGCTCTTTGACCACTTTTTTTTTTTTTCGCACAGAGGAGCAGCCATCAATTTCTGACCCATGTTAATGGACCCTTTCAATATTTTATGTTTTTATATGGAGTGCTGACAATAGACGGCAGAAATGGAAGGCACATCGCCGCGCTACTTCACAGCCTCTGTATCCATCTTCTCTACAGAGCTGTATGCAGAAAGAATGGGAGCCAATACATGGAAGGAAAGGTGGAACCTATCGAGTACATGACACATTTCACCCGCAATAAACTGGAGCGTTGAATTGAAGCAGTAGGATTTGTGGATGTTCTTGTTCTGTTGTGGTTCACCAAAGGCAACTAGAAGTACTTTGTAATAAATCATCACGGCTTTAATATGATCTTGATTTAACGCAGCTAGATCTCCGTACATCGTTGCATGTTGGACATATTATTTATATACCTTGGCTCCTCTCAAGGTGAACTCACTTAGCGGCGTAATCAACTGTCGAAGTGCTCGGTAGAGGCGACCGAGAGTAAATTAAAAGAAATCAATTAGGTGAGACAAACCTGTGCCTTAAATCTGCCTGGTATCTGAAGGCTGACACGCCGGGAGAGGATCATTACACAGGTCACAGCTAGCAGAGGAGGATAACGTAATGACATACATCACAGACAACAGAACAACAGTTCGAACACAGCAGTTAATCTGACAGTATATATAAATTGTAGTTTTACTCACAATGGTAATTGCACGTGGCCTGATTCTAATAAATCGTGAGACAGTTTGTTTTTCATTATAAAGACGGGAAATCATCACAAAATATACCATTAAAGTTTGCCTGGAGTCTTTACTAAGCCTAACACCTCTTTCACGCCTCATTTTTAACCAGCTAAATGTAGTTTTTTTTATTATAAATTTGTTCCATTTTAAGTTGAAAGGGAGATTATATTAAAAAGTGAGACAATATTTCTCAAAAGTCATGTTGCACTTATTGGAGAAATAAAGCTCTTTGATGGGTAATTCCATTAAAATCCATTCAAATGTATTGTACACTCTGTCAAGTAGATTTCTTGTCCTGTAAGTGGAAACTGTAAACGTAGTTGGTTAGTTGTAATCTTTTAGCAAGAAAGTTTATATATATATACATATATATATGTGTGCATATATATATATATATATATATATATATATACACACATACATATACATATGTAATTGAAAGATATTTAAAAGACGGCTTTGGTCATGAGTGAATAAACAAATATCGGAACCCATCAGCTATAGTCTTACAACCATATAGCCTCTGGGTACAACGCTGAACATGTCTGGAGTTTCCGGTTTAGGCAGTGGTTACCCAGCTACCAGGGAACGTTCCCATAACATTGGCCAACATTACCTACAAGTTGTAATTATGTTTGAAAGAAAATGTTTTAATCTCATATTCAAATAATGTTTTAAGGATGTTTATCATTTTAAATAAGGTTCTTGTAAAGTTAAAACTTAAACTAAGACAAAATGTTTTAACTGCAACATTCTGAGAATCCTTTCAGGATGTTAGCACGGCCTGAACTATCAGAACATGATTTATAAAATGTTCCTGAAATGTGATTTGAGCATTCTGAAAATGTTTTCAGAGAACGTTCTCCTACTATTCGACGGAACATTCTGGGAACCAAACATCGCATGTAACATTATCAGAACGTTCTTAGAACAAAACATTTCAAGCTGGGTAGTGAGTGATCTTTAGTTTGCTGAAATTACAACATGATGCCCTTGATACAGATTAGTAAAAAGTAAAAATGAAGCTTTGTCAGGTTTGTCCTCAAGAGGAGAAGAAAACTACATTTAAAATGCTCGTTTGTTGAACGGAGGTCGGATCGATCATTTCTGATGCATTTGAGGAAGTCGGGAAATCTGAATACTGAACGGCTTTCGTGACACAGCCTCAGGGAATTTATCTCAAGTTAAATTTTAGATCTAGAACAGATTGTTCGCTTAAGTTACATGCAGATGTCTGTTTATAGAGATGAATCATCAATAATGCTTTTGCTCTCCACATGGACTATTACGTTTTATTTGCAAGACTTGCTTTCAACTGGGAATTTTGAATGTGGTTTCTTAGTCATGTTTTCAATAGAAAAATGCCTGTTGGGTCCCAAAACTGATTGCAAGAAATAGAAGTAGATGTTTTCGGCCTGCAAACTTTCTGCTAGTATTAATTTTTAACGACCTATTCAAGCAGACTTTTTAAAGTGCTGTGATCAGAGCTCATTAAGATACAGATACAGTCTTCCAACGGTCCACAGGATAAAACTACACCTCCGTTACTGTATCTATATTTATGATGTTGTTGCAGTAAACTCCAACTCCAAACAAGCTGCTTTAGCACAACTTTTAATGGCCGGCTCACATATTAGCGGCATTGATCCTCTCCACATATGAAGGTCCCCTGGTTATCTATTAGGCGTTTTTCATTCGGTGGCGATCAATATTTGACCACTGACCTCAGATCAGTCCTGTTAATATGTGTAAATTCTCGTAATAACCAGGCTCTCCAGCGCTGAAGAAGAGGAGTAATTGTGGTTAGTGATCAATCGTTTCACGATGGAGATGTTAAAGTTGCAACAGTAGTGTTTTGATTTGAAACAGGCAACGCTTTAAGGACGAAAGAAAAACAAACTTTATATGCACACGTTGCATAAGAGATACTGTATGCTGTATATTTCTTTATCTTTTTCATTTTATTTTTAATTGTGCCCTTGTTTCATTTCCATGTAACAAGACGTATGTGAGGAATTGATTTGAGTTTACAAAGACATTTTCAATAATTTAATCTATAGAATAATTTTCGCATGGAGTGCAGCAGCATACACGCTGTACTGTACATACTGTAAATTTAAAGAATGCTTCCTCTCTGAACTGTGCTGCTGCATGCTTTATACAGTATGCCCCTGTGCATTATTTATAGTAAAACATCTATGTCTCAAAAAAGAACTGACATGGAGCAGAAAAAAAGGGGGAACTGGGGAAAACAAGTGCGATGTAGGCCGAAGCTATTATTTTAATGGAGGCTAGGTGGCTGTTTTGCATGTTTGAGGTTTAGGCCTACAGCTGCCGTCCTACATGCTAGCTTTACCGAAACCTTTTTAACTAAAGCAAATCCTAAACGTATATGTAGACATTTTAGTGTTTGAATAAAATGCATGGGAACTAGCATATTGTTCAATATCTTCAATCAGGTTTGATTTGGCATAAGATAAAAGAACATCACAGTTACCTTCATCAACAGGGTGGGACAAAATATCAATACAGCAATATATCGTCGTCCTGACTCGTGCAAAACAATTATTGATAGGCTGGCGCAACAGAAGTTGACAGGTAAAAGAAGTCAAGAGATGCAACAGCCACTTTCAAATCCTAAGATGAAAAATGGCAGTGACTAAACACATTAATCATGCACTTTACCTCTTTAGGGCCATTTTGTGTTCTTCAGTTAATCAGATATCGTGATGTGTCATTAAACGATTGTCTTGCAACATATCAATTATCGTAGAATCGCTGTATCGTGATATTATCGTCATCGTGGGCCAGGTATCGCATCGTGAGTTACCCTGTGATTCCCCCCTATTCAACAATGTTATTTGTAATTTTAAGTTAAATTTAAAATTAACTTACTGGGACATTTCCATCAAACTGAGTTGTTGTTAGAGCTATTAATACCTTTACTTTCCCGATGTGACAAACCAAAGTGTCTGCAGTGAGGGAGGCCTGTTGGCTGACAGCTCATTTAATGTTGCCCGTTCCCTCAACAAACCAAAACAAGCAGATAGAAGACCAAGTGGTAAACATCTGAGCCACAGGTATTAAATATTTGTTTTCAGTGTGACGTCACACTAAGGAGCGACTCTGATTGGCTTTGTCATATGCTGCTACTTTATCACAGGAAAGCAAGTGAAACACGTTCTGACATGATGAAGACAAAAGAAAATGTAGTGTTAAAAGTATTCAAGAAATTAGCAGAACCAACTTTCTTTTTTTAATAATTATTTTCTGTCCTTTTTGCCTTAATTGGATAGTTACAACAAATATCAAACTAGTCAGTATGTTTTAAATTATGTTGCACATCTTCACCACTAGGCCACAGGGAAGCTCTACAAGTCATTAACTGTTCAGAACTGAAGAAGCCTTTCGGATGAGAGGTGGAACGTCCTCAAGAACTTCAACCAGGTCCACTTGCCTTTTGGACGAAGCTTTGAATTACCATAACCTTTACTAACACGCTAAACTCAGGTGGTAACATGAGCATAAGCGTGTTAGCATTGTCAGTACGAGCATGTTAACATGCTAACATTGCACCGTGGTTTCTTAGCCTCACAGAGCTGCTAGCATGGCTATAGTCATGTAGTCCTGTTTAATCTCCTGCTGTTTTAAAATAATCGTACTGAAAAAGTTAGAATTTAAAATACTTTGAGGATTTTGTGAGTCAGGATTTCTTGGGAAAAAGGCTCGAAATAAAACCGCTCTTCAGTTTTATCTCTCATGCCTTGCAGTGTACAGTCAAGATCTATTTCCACATTATGAGTGGCTATTAAAAAGCTCATTTGAACAATATTGTATTAGCACCGGTAAATTATGCATCACCAGATCCCACATCCAAATCATTTACACACTGGGGATGAGTAAAATGTGCTCTCACGTCCATGTTTCCTTTCATGACGTAAATCCTGAGTGTTGCACACGGAGCTGCATACGTTGTCATCTGTATGCATGTGCAGTGTTCACACGAGGCCTCGGGTCCTGTGTCCTGATGACATTGAAGTATGAGTGTCTGGGGATGTCACTGCGCAAAAATCATTAATGAAGCCTGGAACTGATGACTATTTAAAGCCATCAATGAACAATTAACAACACAGTCCGCTGTGTGTTGAATTAGGCATTTAAAGTCCAACCATCCATCCATTCTCTAAACTGCTTATCCTGTCAAGAGTTGCTGGGGGCTGGAGTCCTTTCCCAGCAGGCACTGGGTGTATGGCATGGACATGTTGCCAGTGTAACACATAGCTAACACACATGTAAACATTCACACTCACGTTCACACCTACAGGCAGTCTTCAGTAGACCTGACCTGCTGCGTGTCTGTGGGAGGAAACTGGAGCACCCAGAGGACGTCATGCAGACATGGAGTGAACATGTCACACTGAGAGGCCCCTTCTGCTCATACAGCATGGCATACGAAAGACAAGCACGTGAGCTGTTATTCTAATGCTTTCTTATAAGGTACATTAACTAGATTTTTGATTTGATATTAGAAACATATTTTTAAGTCATGCAAAGAGCTCGTACAATCTATTCTACAACTTCCTGTGCATTAACTCAGAGTTTTCCCTCAATAACGTTTTAATTACTGCTTCAAGTTCCCATATCTGTGAATGTCTGCTACAGACCAACACAAGAACCTGTTCTGCTGTTAAAAACGCCGACGTGCGGGATCTTTGCAGTTTTTTTCCTTTTAAAAGTGTGTAGTTTTGGTTAGCGGAAGTGGCTACGGCGG
Source organism: Semicossyphus pulcher (assembly GCF_022749685.1). Taxonomy (NCBI): domain Eukaryota; kingdom Metazoa; phylum Chordata; class Actinopteri; order Labriformes; family Labridae; genus Semicossyphus; species Semicossyphus pulcher. The sequence continues at coordinate 6,882,163 of NW_027211604.1, read as the reverse complement.
CTCCACCCGCCAATCTCTACTGCGCAGCTCTGGCTCCAAATGACATCACCATCGCAAGATGACAGCGCCCAACTCAGGGGTTTGAGAGTAGATGGAAATGTGTCATCCATCTATATATACAGTCATTGGAGAAAACCTATAGTCAATGGTCTAGTGGTTGTAAAATATAGTCATGCACCAGTGCATATTAGCAAGTGTATAATATTGATATAATATCGATGCTTCGTGTGTGCATGACAATAAGCAACTAGTTTATGATAAGCCTGTGTACCTTCATATGAAGTGCTCTTATAGGCCTGTTTTTACAGATGTGTAAACAGACCTTAAACACCATCCCATGTCTTGAATTTAGTACTAACTGTAATTTGTCTTTATAGTTAAAGTGCACGTTTTCGCGGTGGTGGTGGTGGGGGGGCTCATTTGTCTACACTTTTAGAGGGAAATTTGTGTCTATTTTTTAACCTTACACCATTCCTTTGCACGTATCAATATAGTGTGAAAAACATCAGCAGTTGTTGACCTCTGAAGCTTCATGAAGATGTAAAATCTGTTTTGTTTTTTTCGGCTAACAGCGCCATAATTTGCCCTGGTTCACAAGACATACAGCCTGTATTCACGTGTATTGGAAAAAAGCTATGAAACTACAGGACGAACAGTGAAAAATCTGTGTGCAGGAGATGTTATGGACAAGGAAACATTTGTGTGTTTTGGCCAACCAGGATATTTACCTGTGTTTCTTAGAGACGATGTATAAATGGCTGAATAATTGCAGCATAGCAAGGCCAAGGCTGCAGCTGCTTTAGCCAGCTGGCTCTCACTCCCAACTCGTGAAATGTAGCAGCTTGGTAAGCGGCCCTAAGCTTCAAAATAGAACCATGTAGCCATGTAGACCTCTAGAGTAGGTTTAAAGAATGCAGGGCTAAGGTTTACGCACCAAAAAACTTGCAAGGTTTAGAGAAAAAGATCATGATTAAGGTTTTAAATAGGTACCTGTATACATACATAGTCACGTAACTAACAAATGCTACGTGGAAAAAGAATTAAACTTCCCTAAGAAGGCTAAGTCCAATGTATTATTCCAAAAAGAGACTTTTGCACTTTTCATTCTACTTCTCCGCTCAACAGCACTTAATAACAATAAGCTTGAGGACAGTGTCCAGATAAGACACTAGACGGATACCTTAAGTGTCATATTTTGATGAGTTGGACCACCGTCAAACTGCTGAACTGACGAGAGCCAGTTGCCAACTCACAATTCATCCTTGGCTCTTTAGTCGGGGCAGAGTTTGCACACAAAGTCCCCCAAACCACCTTTTGTATAAAACCAATGAGCTGCTTTGGACACCAACACATTATTTTTTACTAGTTGGGGGCGTATGTGAAACGTAATAATTTTAATGTCTCACTCGATCATTACTGTCCGCTCTGCTCCGTCACATTTAAAGGACGTTCTCTTCACCTCCGCCGCCTAAACACTCGCTGTAGTTCGAGCCCAGAGAGGATACAGAAAGAATAAAACTTCCAGATGTGATACCATATATAGCGCCACGACCTCCCCGTGAGGACAAAAAGTTTCAGCTAAGCATTTCAGCTGCATCTGTCCTCCCGACTAAACAAATTAATTATCTACTATTTTGTGGATGCAGAAGTGAAAGTGCCCCAGACGGGCAAAAAAAGATACTTTATCACACCTGTACTAGAGTGTATTATTTTTAGTTGTAAAGAAAAAAATATGATTAAATAGTTCCTGAATTGAAAAAGGGGCAAATATTACAGTCGTCAGCAGGAGTCACTTTTCATCTATATTCAGGAAATAGGGTATGAAAGGAGGTTTATTCTCATAAACACGCAATGTTTTGTAATTATGTTAAAAGAAGATTCTCTTGATTTTTGTTTTTTTTTAGTCCTCATCAAAAGCAACACCAACTAAGAGGTGAGCGCTCTGACAGCAACCTGGAACAGCAATGTTAAATACCTGATTTGACCCTCTTATGTTGGATGCTATTTACCTTTTGGGGACTAATATCTGGAAATAAACGGATAAAAAGTGAAAGAAAGGAGGCAGAGTATTAGTCCTCAAAGGGCAAATGAAAAGACGTTAGCTTTCTTTACTGTATAAGCCTTTATTTGTAAAAAGTCTGTTGTTTGAATGATAACCCTTTTTATACCACATACTTGAACACCTTGTATTTGTAAAAAACACATTTTGTTCAAACACCTAAAAAAGCTGATTGACACTATAACATTAATTTGCACTGACAAAAAAAATACAACTTCATACTACACAAAATGTTGATTCCATGAGTACTGAGACTCCAAATGAAACCAAACACCGTATTAAACAACTGAATCAAATAAGCGCCCAATGTGAACAAAACAATTACAGTACAAAAAACCAAATGCATTTTTCTTCCAGTGCCAATATATCAGATGAGTTACATTTCCTTCTTATGATAAAACAACAACAACAGTAAGAATAACAATCCATAACAAATGCAACAAATACAGTAAATCAGAAATGAACACAGAAATGAAAAAACAAAATCAGTTACTAATAATACTGAAAAATAAATGGGCTGTTAAGTCTTGTGGGTTTCTTTCCTGTCATTGCCAATTTTTATAAAGTGTTTGAAAATCTTTCCTACCTACTGGTTAAACATGAGAAAGTCTCCCTGGTATGCTCTGTCAAACTGGGGAGGTATACTGGTGTGTAACTGGGAATCAGCACAGCTTCTTGCATGTATCATCATACAGTAATCGACAACAGACCATAACCAGAGGCAACTTATTGAAGAGAAAATACAGGGAACACCCACTCAGTGTGCAAACACATGGCTTACGTTCAGACGCTGCTGCTGAGCATCTTTACATCCTTTGTAGTTGAAGGGCGGTTGATGTTAATGCTTATGCTGAACCTGATAAAACTACAGCATGCACTCGCTGCATTTATTCCAAATTGTGTGATTTACAGTAAATACATCGTATAGAAGTACATACACATGATTCATACGAATCACACAATGCACGCTCCATGTTTACATTTGTCCTCCAGTTTTACGCACACAACTTTGTTTCACAAGATTTAAAAGAGCTGGCTGTAAAACAAGTGCAATTTAAGCATGTAAACACTGGATCTTTCTTTTTCCTGGCTGTGGCGGTGAATCTGATGGTGTGGAGTAAAAATATATGAAAATAAACCTTTCAAAACTCAGTTCATGCAAAACAAAACCTACAGGGTACGTACAAAATAACGAATGCACCAGCTAAAGTTCTTCCAACAGTGAGGGGTCTGTCAGCCTCGTTCTGGTGTTTGGTGGGTGAAGTTTTCGTGCATTGGTGGAGGTTCACTCTTTTATTAGAGGTCAGCCTCAGTGCTATTCATAAGTCACAGTCAGCAGTTTTGTGTTTATGGGTTTAGCCCATCATGCATATCTTTTTTGGGGAGGGCTGAAATCCCAGAATGAAAACTGGAGTCAACAAAAAAATGACATGATTTATAACTTTTGCAATATCAGATCCCAGCTGGTAATAATGGCACTGACTGTTTAATTACGCTACAAAACTGGGTTTGATTTACTCGTACAGAATCAAGGGGTGTTTGTAGAACTGTTCTTACTCTATGCATTTATCCAGAGAACAAATTAATGTCAATACCTGCACAAAGCTAAACATTGTTAGCCTGGTTCCGTTAGCTAGCCCGCACAGACTTCTACTGTTAGCAACTGAGCAGCTGCTCTTAGGCAAATGGCTAAGTGCCTTGCTCAAGGGCACACATGACTGTCTTATTGAGGAACAGGAAAGAACATCCCACTCGCCCTCTTAAGGCTATCCTGCTCCTCTAGCCTCTATAAGCCAGCTAGCCGATAATGCCCTCCATTTTTCTAGCATACTCGCGGACAATTCAGTGCTTTGTTGACGTCTGAGGTAAACACTGCAGCTAAACTGAGCTGAAATCTCTGAAAGTTTATATATGGTTAATGGGATAGCCCATTTGATACATTATCATACCATTAGCTAACAGTGAAACAAGGCATACTTTAGGGAATTTTCAGCTGCGTTAGCGTTAGCCTCGCTCTTGCTAAGGGGCAAAGAAATACGAGCTCCGAGCCACCAGAACCTCCTTCACTGTGAGAAAACTTTACGTCGATTCCTCCATTATTTTGTTCACACCGTGTATTTCTTGTGTTTCATTTTTTAGGTTTCGTTTGCAGAAGTATGCCAATGCTAGAGAAGCTGTCCATGCCATTAGCAGTGAGGCTAGCTGGTATTACGAACTGCCATGTTTTTGTTCATGCATTAAGAACTATTAAGTGAAAGATATCATATTTACAGTACAATTCACATGTAATTACACATATACACTAGAGGCAAGAAAATTCACATTGAAATCAGTTCAACACTTTTTTTTCTGCTCCTCTACTCCTTGAACATATGTGTCAAAAGAAATCTATTTTCTCTCTCGTAGAAGCAAATATCCTAAAGGAAAAGCATAGAACAGAAGATCCTCACAGCTTTTGGGATGAATGTGCTGATTTCATGTCCAGAAAGCAGGTAATACATGTTCTGGGTGAAATGAGTGGTGTTTACTGCGAGCATGCAGGGGCTGCTTTGTCTCTGTGTTTGGAGTTTATTAAAGATATCTCAAATAAAAAAAGTTTATACCTGAATAGGCATATTTGTGTTAATTTCTGGAAATAAACCAGCCAGATTTTTGTGTTAGTTTGGGTTAGAAAATGTGAAACCACAGCATGTTCCATTGACTTAGTTTAAATAACACTTATGGTTGCCTTGAGTCCCACATTTTTACACACATTATGTTCTAGTTTTTCACTGGAACAAGTCGTATCCTCAGGCCTCACAGTCTGACTCAACTTTTAAGTAAAGCTCCATCATATTGCCTTTAAACAGTTTGACAAGCTGTTAGTGGCAGACCAGGACGAAATGATGCCAAAAATGGTGTACTATTTGAAAGGACTCGCATTCATTACGCGCTATAAACACCTTCCTTTAGTTTTATTCCTTCAAAAATTCCTAAGGATAACGTAAACATAGTTTTGAATGTCCACCTTAAAAGTGCCTGAATACCTCTGACTAAGACGCGTCTATCCACATCTAACATCTGACGGATCAAATCAGAACCGTTTATTTCGTTAGAATTGCAGCATATAGTATATCTCAGGGATTTATATTATATATTAAAGGGGAACTCTTTCAATATTACACATCCAGGTCATATTTACCAACGTTTACATACGTGAAAAAAGGTGTATAAAGCCTATTTTGTGTCTCTAGGGGGAGTTGTGGGAAATCGTGTAAATTAAACAGAGCTCTGACACTCAGATCAAATATTCCTCTTATTTATTGTGGACAAAAACGGCGCGTGCCATTTAGCTAAACCTTGTCCCCTGCATAATTAAGAGCACTATTTTATCTGTGTGAGAGTTTTGTTTGTGTGCTAGCACTGTTTTGGAGCGGTGTGCGCTGCTACTTTTTTTTTTACAAATCTTATAAATTGCCTCGTGTGATGTCACTTGAGTCATTATCAGTTGGGGCTGAACACAAAAAAAAACTCTGGGGATGTAGTTAGAAAAAAATGTTTGAGTCATTCCTCCCTCATCTCTGCTTGAGAGGCTAGCAGCTAGATGCTACATTAGCTGCTACTAGCATAACAAACGCCAATTCCCGCCAAAACTGCTGGCAGACCAGATGCATTGTGGGTAGGGTAGGCACCAGATTTTGACAAGGAGGAAGAATACATAAAACAAAAAAAAGATAACTGTGGTTCTGCTGCATCAATGTTGATTCTTTTTTAAAACTTTCCATGTTGAGTGCAACAATTTTAGACGAGTGCAACGCTGAACCCGCACAGTACTCCTGTCAATCTGTAATTGAGTGTTTGTAAAGTGAAAAAAAAAAACTGATGCTACTGTAAACATTGCATTTCAATCTCAACTCACTTCCATTTGGCAACTTTTGAAGAACTCTCAGTTTGTGCATCATCTCATATGCCACCATTCTGGCCTTCAGTCTCACCTACAGTAAATACTGAATATGCTGTCTATGTAACACAGTAGAAGCTGCTCACGAGCTTGTAGATGGTAGAGGCCTTTTCGTCACTCTATTTGCTGCTACTTCACTTCATTGCTCTTGACCTATTGTCGCTTCTTCTCATCAATAACAACAGGTTTACCTTCTTCACATTTGAGTATAATCACTATGTTTTGGTCGTGTTATCATTTGGACCTCACAGTTGACTGAGAGACAAACAACAGATTGTTCGGCTGCAGACAGAGACATAAAAGCTCAGCATGTCCTCCTGTTCCTCTCATCACTTCAGACGCGTCCTGTATATCTTTACTCTTCTTCCTACAGTATGATGACGACGATGCATACAATTTAAACAAAAAGAAATATGAAACTCTGCTCACAGCTCGGGCCACATCACTGTACAAACTTCACAATGACTTCCGGAGACAAATTGGTTTCTCATCAGTATTCCTTTTCGAAGACGTCGTATGCATACTGCGCCCTGCGCTCCAGAGAGGAGTGGATATTTCTGATGATAAATTGATTACTCTGCAGCCCTTCCATCTTCCTCTAGTCCCCCATGTGTTTGTGAATATGACAATTTCCCTCCCTTACTCCATTTGTATGATTCTCAGGGACCTCGCTGTGCTGCGTATCACTTTATTTTGCTACAGGACGCAGTGGTGGATTCGGTCGTGTTGGTTTTTTTTGCTCGGAGACGGTTTCTCCCAGAAGGGCACGCCTGAAGTGAAGATGTCATCGAGGAAGATGCTGATCTGCACTTCAGCTGAAGCTTTACAGGCATGGGAGGATCTTAAATGTGTTGTTTTTGCTCTTTCCACTGTCCATCTAATGTCTGACTTCATCTTTATGACATGTTGAAGTGGATTTAAGTTCCACAATCCATAACTATGTGATGATCTGTACTTACTTTGTCTTCCCTTTGCATGAACCTGAGCCCTGGAAATGCAGTTTTATGTATGTGTTTATATAGATTAAAGGCCTTTTTAACAATTCCTGGCTATTTATCACACATTTTCTTACCATAAAATAAGGCTAACGTTTCTGATCCTCTTGGTTTTGGAGCGTTTGCATGTGGAATAATGAATCCTTCACCCCAGCTGCCCGTTACTTTCCCCATTATCCTGCCTTCAGACACCGTGACTCCAACACTGCAGATAAACAAACAAATAAATACTGTATACTGAATGACAACTGGTCAAACTGTGGGCTGATATGTTGACTCTTTTGAATATACACGTCCTTACATATTAACTGTGGAAACATGTCAAACGAATCACAAAAGCAACCCCCCCCCCCCCCCCCCGTTTTTCCCTTTGAGCAAACACAAAGCAGGATGTGACGTCGATGAGCTCGATGTGGATCGATCAACAGGAGGAAATAAACAGTACAAGTTTACTTTCATGAGCATCTGAATGATAAAATGTATAGAATATGTTTCTTTTTTTTCACACAATCAAAATGAGTAATGCATACCTTTGACTCTTTTTACCTCATAATGCCCTAGCTCTAGAACATGTTCTCACACTCCCCGAAATCACAGTATTTTTCAAGACAAAATCATATCTACAATAATCAGCACTTGTTTTTAACCATAATGAAAAAGACCCCCCCAACCCCGCCCGGCTTCTCCCCCCATGTAGGTGTTTCTAAAAATAACATGAGAAGAGAAAGGAACACAAGTTTGCGTCGACTCTGCGGCGGTCAGACATCCCATCCAGGCGGCGCTCTGATGGAGACCGAGAGGCCAGAGCTGATGTCTGATAAAGAGAACGATATCACTTCAAAAAACCCAAGGAACAACACATAATCCAAACAAGGTTGCTGTACATAGTAGAACCGGAGATTTCCGTGCATGTTATCCATGGGTAATGGGAGGGGGTGGGGTTTGTGGGATGGGGGGGGGGCGTCGAGGATCTCACTCAGCTGATGTCTGAACAGACGAGCCACCACCGGTTTCATGAGCTGCAGTCGAGGATTTTTGATCACAAGAAGTATCAATAAAAAGTCGATGGGACTCTGAGACATCTTTTCCCTCTCAAGAGCTCTCACTTTCTCTTTTCTTGTTTTTTTTTTAGCAAAAATATCATGCAGTCTTTAGTTCCAAAAACCCCTGACAGGGTCTCGTTTGTGTTTGTTGGTTTGTTTCTTTCAGGAGCAAAAAGACAACTCAAAGCCTTGAAATTCTTCTCTCACAATTAAACATTCAAGTCATCCTATTAATACTTTGTACAGCAGAAAGGTCCTTCAGGTTTCACATGTGTATATAGAAATATAATATATAGAAATATGCATATACATATGTTCAACTTGTATATGTGTATACATATTTTAGGAACTGTATCAAAGCCAATTTAATGTGCTCTCAAAATATGGCCCATGATTCCTAGTGGGATGCACATCAATTCACATAGTACAACCAGTAGATTAGGTTGAAAAATCCAAAGGTGATGGGGAAAATGACCCGGGACCACTTGTCAATGGTGCTAACATCTGACAGGTTTGGGATTTTCAACTTGAGCTTGGAGGAGCGTCGCCGTAGCCGACAGTTGGCCCGGCTCCGCATGGCGCTCCGATCCAGCGAGTGGTGGCTGAAGCCGTCCCGGGGCGCCATGGGCTTCCTGAATTGGACCCCGGAGCTGTCGAAGGACATGACGGAATTCCGAGAGTCACTGACGCTGCTTCCCACGTCAGAAGGCATCACTTCGTTGTTCATCTCCAGCGTGGTGAGGAGGATGTTTCCGTACGCATCCACCTGCGAGGAGAGGGGAAGGACACCGACAGTGAGAGAGGGCGGAGCAGCCAGAAATAACCCCAAATTCCCTCATTAATGAAACTTATATTAACCCCGCCTCCCGTCCCAAAAGCTGTCAAGCTAAAGCAAAATGTAGGGATGATATGGAACGTAATTTTAAGCATGCATCAGAAATAGTTAACAAACTTAATAGAAACAACTATTAGTGTTTTTTTCACTTAATCATCAGACTTTTACTGTGAAGGCTGGCCTACAGCCGATATGATTGCTTAATACATGTACCCCAACTTTTCTTTGTTCCTCGAGATACAGATTTCTTCGCTGTGTATATGACCTGAAGGTGTTGGTTTGAAACGGCGAGGAAATGGAGTCCTTGCAATGTGAAAGAAAAATGAAGAGAACATTTAAACGGCTATAAAAATCCTGGCAAATAAGCACAATTTTCCAAAGGTTACACAATGCATAAGACACAGAGTAAACAGGAACAACTTTGAATAAGCATTTAGTACTTCACACACACTAAACCACAGGGGGGAGGGGCTTCATTCAGTCCGATGTTTTCAGTGTAAAAGCGTTTTAATTCTTCTGCATTATCATATTTTATCCAGTTGAGCGGAAATCAGACGTGAAAGCACGAGGTAGCAGAGTGAATGAAGCCTCCAGCATAAACATAGACAACACCCTAAATAAGGAATGAGAATGTTAACACCACTGTCGAGCTACATGGATCATTATCTCAATGAGAAAGGCTCTGCTCGATAAGTAGCAGTCAGTGCTTGAGGGAGAAGCGATGGATGATGGTCGGTGAATGCATATAGGGCTGTGGTGGCATTAGTATGCTCCTGGAAGATTACTCCAGGGAATATCGTACACTGTATGTGTCTTTGGATAAATGAATATGGCTGGAAATCGTATAGTTGTGCTTGAACTCTGACTGACACAGAGGAGTCGGGGGGGGGGAGTGAGGTAGTAGAGGAAGATGCAAACCTGTTCCCTCAGGCGCTTCTCTTCGTATCTCGTGCGCTCGTTGTTGGATTTGTTGAGCCGCTCGTTGATTTTCTTCTGGTTCGCGGGACCCCGGCCAAAGAACACGTAATTTACAAAGGCATATTCGAGCAGGGCCAGGAATACAAACACAAAACAGCCCATGAGGTAGACGTCGATGGCTTTCACATACGGGATCTTTGGGAGAGTCTCCCTAAGGTGGGTGTTAATTGTTGTCATGGTGAGCACCGTAGTCACACCTGAGATCAGCAGCACACAGAGACAGAGAATTCAGCATCAGAAGAAGAAGTTGTATGTCACTGTACGGTACTGTACTTTAAGTGATAAATGAAGTGGAGAGATCATTTAGTTAAGTGTAGTTAAAATACTGCAGCTTAAAAGTGCAGGACTCAATACTCTGTAAGTAAAAGTAGTAAAACTATCACCTGTACAATGTGCATAAAACAGAGAAATTAAGGCAACAGAATAACCTCATTTTTATTAATCATTATATTATTGGATTATCACTTTTAAGACATTGGCATACAAGCAGTATTTAACTGCATATGTAATGTGATGGTACTACTACAGGGGCGGCTGTGGCTCAGTGGTAGAGTCGGTGGTCTTTCAATTTGAAGGTCAGAGGTTCGATCCCCAGCTCCCTCAGGCTACATGTTTAAGTGTCCTTGGGCAAGGACCCCAAATTGCTCCCGTTGGCATGGCCAATGGGTATGAATGTGATAAATGATTGACAGTTGGGCACTTTACATAGCCTCTGCCATCAGTGTGTGAATGGGTGAATGTGACAGTGTAAAAGCAGCTTTGAGTGGTCGCTATATAAGTACAGTCCATTTACTTTATATACTGTTTTGGGGCCTGTGTCCACTAACAGCATTTTCTGCGCTCGCAGCACCTATTTTCTAAACCATACCAATGCAGTTCAGAGTTTTCAGCGCTCAGCGTCCTCAGCTGTTTTGTGGCTGTTTTAAAAATGCTTCAACTTTTGGAACACAGCCACGCTCAAGGACACTTCTCCGTCACTGATCAATCAAAATCAAGAAGGGGTGGGGCTTCCCATATCAACTTTGTCAACAACTAGGGAGGAGAGGGGCGCTGGTTTAGCATGGTTTGTAGAGCAGCCGCCCCATATACAGAGGCTACATTCTGCGACGCACTGATCCCAGGCTTGACTCCTGGTCTGCCGGTCACTTGTGCATGTCATCGCCCACTCTCTCCTCCCCACATTTCCTGTCTCTCTTCAGCTGTCTTGTCCAATAAAGGCAAAAAAACAAAAAATTAATCTTAAAAACAATGGCGGAGAAGAAACTAATCCTGGCGGTGACTGACCCCAATACTATACATGTTTTGTCAAGGGTACAATTTCCAGGTGTAGAGCTGCTGCTAATGCCAGGACATGATTCCTCTCCATCTTTTTTGTTTTGCAAATATTAAGCATACGGAGCAATTTAAAGAAGACGTAACGGTCACCAAGGGAAGCAGAAGTGCAGCGATACAACTGTCGTAACCTAGCAACAGTAAGCGCCGGTGAGAAGTGCTCTGAAATTGAGGTCGTGGGCGCCGCCAGTGCAGAAAACGCTGTTAGTGGACACAGGTCCTTTCATTCTGTATGATGAATGAATGTCTTACAGAATACTGCTGGTACTCTCCAATGTCAATACAGTATTTAGCACCCAGGATGGATGTGTCAGTATTTATTGTTTGGTGATAACTGATCAAGCCGGTCTGACAGAACTTTTACAAGCTACAGTGCAGTGTGCTTTCTCTGCCTAACATTTGTATGGGAACATAAGTTAAACAAGGCATGAATGAAAGTTTTAGAAAGCTAAAATGTCTCTTTATAACAACAGTACTAGTTGACTTATGTGAACAGCACATGAGATGACAGGACTAGAGGAGAATAACTGATGTAGAATGTGGCCTGTGAGTGTTGTTGCAGAAGTTAGTGGTTCTTTAGTAACAATGTAGATAGTGTCATGTACAAAATATACACAGCATTGAACATGTGACAGCTGTTAGCTCCTACGAGATTTGCTGGATTTCACTTTAGACATGTAGAATTTGAATAATGCAGCGCTCGGCTGTGTCTCACCCAGGGCCACCCGAGCTGCAGAGGCATCGTAATTGATCCAGAAGGAGACCCAGGAGAGAATGGTGATCAAGATGGAGGGCATGTACGTCTGCAGGATGAAATATCCAATGTTCCTCTTAATCCTGAAACTCAGCGAAAGCCTTGGATATGAACCTGTTAGGAAAAAAAGAGGATGGAGTGAAGGTCTGAAAAGGAGCAGGGCAGAGTGAAAACACATCAGTGGATATAAAAAAAAGGAGAGAAGGAGGAAACGTTGGCACAACTTAAGAGTTCTGAAGTCTGCACTTTGACAACGCGCAGGGTAGTCATTTCTCCATTTGTTCAGATGGAGCACTTAATTTCCCCAAAGCGATGGATTCCTTTCCAGGGACAAGTTCGATTCCAATTAAACATGGCAGAAAGTCGCAAACACGGCAGATTTTTCTGCAACCCCCTATCTCAGCAGGCAGCTCCAGCAGCCCTCTGAGGATTGTCACAGAGAGCTGCTCTGCTTTTCTTTCACACTTCCTCTGTCCTCTTAACATTACCAAAAGGCCATTTTAGTGCATAATTGCATCACATGCTTTTACACTGAAAGAGGAGGGAAAATATACAGTATGTGTTTGCAAGGTGGTAAGTCAGTCCATTGCACAGTTTGCAGGAAAATATCAGCCGACTGTGCCAAGACATTAATTGCTCTTTTGACTGCACTTTAATTTAAACAAGCACAACAATACAATGCTGATGCAAAAAGCAATATAAACATCATGGTGGGATCTCTGCTTCTGCTCGAGCCGCTTATTTACGAGGTTGGAAACAATACAAATAGCTCTAAATATAGTTAAATTCCAGCCTGTGTTTTCTATCTACAGTTTTATTTCCAACATGTCACCAAAGAAAAAGGGCTTCAGATAAGCGTGATGCTTTTAATCTAAAAGGCTATTTGCTATGGGGCACACACAGTGATGGATGACCTCATCATCTCCAGGTTGCTCTAAATCTTTTAATGAATCAATACCTCAGCATACATACTTCATCAAGTGTGAGACAAACGCCTTAGATCACCCAAGTACATCCAGATTAATGCTGGCAACAAATGTTCACACATTTCATTAAACTCCAACATGAGACGTACACTCACATTTGACTTTTAGATTTAGATGTTCGGTTGTTCATAGATGGGTCAGCTGAATAAGATTACTGATACATTAAAACTAAGATTTTCCATTACTAACTTTTGGATGTTGTCAGTAATTAAATGTAGAACTGAAATCATACTGAATGCCACAACCACACTCTAACAGGTCAACCCCTTCTCTTAATAACATAGAAAGACTTACTGGAAATGCACCTATTTCATACTCTGAGAGAGTTGAGTGAGAAGATCAATACCACTCTTATGTTTTCTAAATTTGAAGCCACAGCATCAGGAAAAGTTAGCCTAGCTTAGCATATAAACTCTAAACAAGTGGGAAAAGCTAGCCTGGCCAATTCTGCCAACCACAAGAATCCCATAAACTCAGTAGTTTGCGCTGGTTACTTGGCAACCTTAAGTGACCATATTCACACTGCGGCCATTTTCATCTCATGTCACGATCAGGGTGGGAAGCTCAAATGCTGTTCACACATTGTACTGTTGCGTTCCAAGTTTGCAAATCCTATAAAATAGAAGGAATCTACCATATTTTAAGATAAAACAACATATATTTGATGAACAATTACTGTAAGACAAAAGCTAACGTTAGCATTCTACCACTCTAGCTAACATTATTGTTTGTAGTGTAAGGAAAGGTGTAAATACCAAGCTAACGGTAGTATTAGCTAGCTAACAGTATTGTGCTCGATAACAATATTGTTAGCTAGGAATTGCTTGAATGCTAATGTTGGCTACTGTTAGGCACCTGTTGCTAGCTAATGAGCTAATTTGGTTTACAAATAATCTACTTTAGTGACGTAAAATGATGATTTACATTTAAAGGGGCGTGTAAACCTTGAACGCAGCAGTTAAACGTTATCACAGCATTTGAGTTTCCCACACAGGAAAATGGCCGGCCGGTAAATATGTTGAATAGGACTACAGGAAGTCACTGCACCTCGACAGAATTAGGCTCATAATCCCTTGGAAAACTACTAACTGACGTTCTTACATTTTATATCTGTATCTGTCAGATAAAGCAGATATAAAATGTTAGGTAGGGAGTGTGAGAGGTGCTGATAAGATATTTTTTAGTAGAGCTAGCTAAGCTGTTTCCACTCTGTATGCTAAGCTAAGCTAACCATCAGCTGGCTGCAGCTTCATATTCAGCCTACAGACATGAGAGATGAATTAATCTTATTACCTCACTTTTATTATGTAGTAAGATGACTGCTTCCCCACAGTGTCAAACTATTTATGATGTACAATCTGAAGTTAAAATGAAACAAACCTTTAGGTAGTTAAATCCAGAAACTCAATGTCAAAACGAACAAAGTCACTACATCTGTAGGTAAGTAAAAGAAATGACAGGATGAAGGAAATAAGAAAGTCATTGCAGTCGTTATGATACTAACGGGAACACTGGCGACCAAATGTGTCAGCAAATATTTACTGTAAAATCATTGTGAGTCAATGTTTGGTGTTTCAGTCTCACTTTGTTTTTTGCAAGTGTGTTCACAATTTTACAAATGTGTGGAAATGGCCACCCACAATCTGCTCCTACAAAGAGGACTGTTTCTCTGCATGACCCAAATATCATCACCGTCCCCACAGTAACAATGACGTGTTTATTGATGCCCCCACTCACAGCGATGACACGGATGCAGAGGTGTTTATGGAGCATGTAAGAATCATCACTTTCAGCATTATTATGTTTGAAACAGCCGTACCTGTAGTGAACCTGACCTCCCTGGACACCAGGCGGATGTCCACGATGGAGAACTGAGGTAACTCTAACTTGTCCACGCCCGTCACAGCGCTGTCCCCTCCTTGCCAGAAGAACACAATGTCATCTGTGGTGTATCCATCTGTGCAGAGGTCAGGAGGAAAGAAGAGAGAACATGTAGAGCGTTAGTGTGGTGAAGAACCGACTGTAAAACGTAGATGTCTTTTTTTAACGAGTTTGGAGGCGCTTCTGAATTATCAACCACTTTTTTTATATTTCCTTTCAGCCCTAAGCAAACAAAAATCAATGTAAAAATAGTTTTCATTCTTTTCTTTGGGCACTAAGAACAAAAATCAATCTAACAACTCTCCACGTCTTATTTTCAAATTGTAAGAAATTTCTCTTTTTATGCTTTATTGCAATTAAATGTATACATTTTAGTGTACTTTGTTAAGTATATTCTTGATATTTTGAATAAACTTAATCAAAAAACACTTCAGACAGGAAATATTTTCAGAATAAAATGATCTCTAAAATGGGCCAAGAGATTTTTTGTTGATGAATCCTTTATTTGTTGCTTTCAAAGAACCACTGCTGACTTGTTTTAACATTATTTCCTCTTCAACCATTAAGTTGCACCCAGTGATCTAAGCGACATTTGTCAATGTTGAAACCAATATTAATAATATTGTGCTGTATTTACCTAAGTACTGTTTCTACTAAACATCTATCTAAAAGTAATAATCGTAATAATATAACTCAAATAATTATATCTTAAATTAACACATATAGCTGTTTAATTTCAGACGTTTATCAGAACTCGATACCTTTAAAGATTCAACCAAAATAACCCAGTATCACGTCAAACTGCTTCTATGGTTGTGCTTGCACAGGTTCTTCAATTGCATGCAGCACGTGATTGGCTGACTACCGCAGCAGCAGTTAAATTGTATTTGTGTAAAAATCATTTTGATTGGTGGCATTTTATATATATTATACGACTGAATACTTAAACCATTCATAAAAATGGTACAATTAGAAGTAGAATTTAGCTTTTAGCCTTTATTATAGAGGACAGCTGAAGACAGGAAATGTGGGCAGTAGAGAGCGGGGGATGACATGCACCAAATGATCGGCAGAGCGGGAGTCGAACCTCCGTCGAGGAGTGTGGCTTCTGTACATGCCGTGGGGCGCCTGCTCGACCAACTATACCCAGCCTTTATGACGGCAGATTTTGGAAAAACATTTTGGCAATGCTACTTTGAAAAATTGAGACTTTTTATTGGGTATTAATCGACATTATTCTCTTCTGTAAGGCCTCTTAAACTCAATTAAATAAAAAAAAGAGATGTGTCTTTCTGAAAGGGGGCCAACTGAAAAAGTGAAGTGAAAAAAGGGGCTCAAAACTTTGTTGCACACATGATCACCCCTAAACAAAATATCCTCCTTCCTGCCTCAGACTCAAACCTGCCTGTCCTCTCGGCCTGCAGTCACATGCTCCACTGTCTGTCTCATGCAGCTGTACCCCTGCATGCATTACCACCTGCATGAATATTTATTAACATGTGTCACTTGGTACGGCGCTCCCACACATTCTCCACTGGCAGTGCAATTGAAAGTGACCACAGCAGCAGATTTATGTCAATAGGGCAGTATGCATTCACTGCGGAGCCATTCCTCAGCGCGGGGAGTGTTACTACATTTCACATCCTACTACCCCACGTCCAACCTGGATGGCATTAAACTCACTAAGGGACCGGGATTCATTACCATTAAATCTCTCTCCGAGGTTATAGGGTAAGCAAATGTGACATTGTCCATGAAATTGAAACAACTGCCGGCCTAATCAATCAAAGTGACGCTTAATGTGCACGAGTCCCACCAGCGCAGAGCAGAAAACGGCAGATATTCCTTTAATTCATGGCATATCCATATTTCATTGCCTGCTGATGTCCCCGAGGGTAAACACTCTGCACTTTTATCCCGAACAACAAGAACGGCAAATATCTGCCGCACCGAGCAAGTGGGCTGATTGATGTTGTGGTCAATGAAAATGATCAAGCAAATACAATTTTTAATTACAGCACCGGCACATTTCTCTCCTGGATATTGATTCATCTAAATTAAAGCATTGGGAGGAAAAAAAAGAGAGACATGAAACAATTCAATTATAAGATATTGTGTAATATTATGTGAAGTCTCATTTATTTTCTCCTATTTGTTTGTATACCTGCTCACAGATGAATCACGCTTACAGAGGCAGATTTCCTTATAAGAGTCAATCTACCATCTTTTTCCCATCCTGTCATGAACTTAAAGGGGACATCCGCAAATGAACACATGAAGGCCAGTATACTAGCCATGGGAAGTACTACTTAACCTGTGGACAGCTTTGAATCGTGACTTACATGGCTTCCAGGAGGAACATTTTAGAGCCTGAGGATAAGTCAGATGATGCAATCATGGCTTTCTTGTCTGGTTTTAGAAACCGCCCGTTTATGAAAGTGAGGTATGACGTTTTAAATGTGTCCTTTACCAGGCGGGATAGGTCTTTAAAAAGTGCTTTCGTTTGCATTATGTCAAATGGACGATTGAGCATTCATGTATAAATCTACAACTGCTTTGAGTATATCCTATATTATATGATGTCCATCCATCCATCATCTATACTGCTTATCCTGTTCAGGGTCGCAGGGGGGGCTGGAGCCTATCCCATCTGTCATTGGGCGAGAGGCGGGGTTACACCTGGACTGATCGGCAGTCGATCACAGGGCTGACACATAGAGACAGACAACCTTTCATGCTCACACTCACACCTACAGGCAATTTTAGAGTCACCAATGAACCTAGCGAGCATGTCTTTGGACTGCGGGAGGAGAAACGACACACGCACAGAAAGGACCACTTTGTCTGAACCGGGATTCGAACCAGGAACCTTCTAGCTGTGAGGCGACAGAGCCAACCACCCATGACCTTGCAGCCTATATGATGTTATACATAGAAATATATGACCATAGAAAGAAGGTACACTGAACTGTATTTAACCTGAGCAAAGGTCAGTCAAAGGCTTACTCATATTTAAGCACAAAATGTTTCACATTATCATGTTAATTAAGAGTTTACACATTAAATTAAACATTAAATGACTATAAATGTATATTATACTATTATTTAAGTAATGTAAATGTTATTAAAATTTCTACATATTATTTCATTTATGCTAATTTGAAGGGACTACAGGTTAAGAATGTAAATTTTTCTTCTATCTATACACTTTAGTTATAACATTGTCTCTTATGCGTCATCCTATACTTTCCCTTTAAGGACATCAGTGGATCATAACTGTATTTGAGAACTACCTGTTGGAAACTATGGCGCTGAACCAGGTATCCAGATATCTACACGCTGATCGGCTCCTTAATGAATCATCTCTGAATCAGGTGGCACTTCACCAATAACTAATTATTACTTCCTACTTACACATTAGTCTCTAACTGTGTCCCATGTGCAAATTATTCATTCAAATGATTATACTGGATGTGAGCTAATATCAAACTACATTTATTCAGGCCCTGCATGACACTTGTGTAATTTAGAGGTTAAGAGTCACTCGGAGGGTCAAGTAAGGTCCTCATATTAATGCCATCATTCTGCCTTCAACCTTCAATGATCCAGCTGTGGCCCCGTCCATCTGTCACTCTGAGGAAAGAGTAATCAATGCACATCGGCAGAGCTCTGCGATTTCATCTCTATTTCTCAAGGCAGTCGTCAACCGCAGAGGTCTGACGAACGGCACACACGGGCCAAGATGCTGGATATTTCACTAATGACCCCTTTAAATCACCTCATAGCTGGAACACCTTTATTATTGTAAGTCAAAGGTGATGTGGTTTATTATAAGTTATTTTTACCCAGCATGAACAGCCTTTTAGAAAGTATGCTTATTGTATCTGTAGCTGTCTGTATGTTTATAAGCATATTGCAGCCAACGCAGTAAAAGAATTTCACATAATACGTTACAGTTTGTTTTATAACCTATTCATCCTGCGTATAATCGTATTTATCCTGTAATAACATGAAACTTTAAGTTATAACAGGAGTAAATAGTATATGTATATAAGTTTCTTGTTTTAGCACAATAACTTTGTGTGTCATAATAATGTGAATATATCTTGTTTTGACATGAAAATATCTTCTTATAATGTGAAAACATTGTTATAACTGTAATTATGCAACAGTTAGTTCAGACCAAGTAATCTGATTGGATAAGAGGCATTCCTTGAGTGCTGATATAGAGAATAACATCAGTGGGACTTTTCACTCTGTGTATCACTCCACCTCATTACAGCCGACCGGGTATGACTTCCTTGATCAAGCTGGTACCTCTGAATCACACAGCAGACTCTGATTTCACTGCTTGATGATAAATTAAAACAAACAGATAAACGAACATGCTGATCTGTGGTAACCTGTAGACACAGAGTGCAGGAGAATGTTTGGGTTGCTTGGCAACAACAGTCCAGTTTTAGGCTGCAGCGTTGTTGTCGGAGAAGCCAGTATTTCAACTAAGCATGTTTCCTGATGACATATCATGGTCATTTTTATTATAAATACAGTAAATATATATGTTTTATAAAATCAGTGTCTCACTCGAGGTCGTCACGACATCACGACCTCGAGTGTGATATTGCTTAATTACATGAATAAATAGAATCTTACTATAACAATGAAAGTTTATTATGACATAATAAGTTTGTATGAGATAAAAACATGAACATATCTTAAAATAATGTGAATAATACTGTTAACTTTTCACGTTATTTTGTGATACTCATCCGTGCTTTTTTTTCTGGCTTGGCAGCAATAGGCTTCCGTACATTTGCGCAGTGCAAAGGTCTGAGTCGTGTCAAAAGATAAAAGGCAGGTTGTCCTGCATTACTCACAGCTTTCAATTTCCAGGGTGCAGTTCTGTTCATCAAGAGGGTATCTCCTCAAGTCCATCATGCAAGCAGCAGTGGTGGTTATTCTGAGGAGAGAGGGAGAGAGACGGAAACGTACTGTAAGTGACACGGACGTAAAACAACACATGTTCATAAATATGGAGGAAAAGGTTAAGAGGTTACTGTGTGTGACAACCTGCACAGGGAGAAGAGCCACCAGTGTATCCACCACTTACTCCAGAGTCATTACTTTGTGGTTTTGTGGTTGTTTGTTGGGAACATGAAGACTACACAGCAGCAGTTCAATAATTCATGGCTGCCTTTTTTTATTTAACTGTAGAGCATGCATGTTCCTCGACCTCTAGAACCTTTTAAGGGTCATAGGAGCTGGAGGCTCGGCAAACCACGGCTCTCTAATGTCGTATTTGTTTGTTTTCATGTGAAACTATTTTCCCTCCTTTTTCCAAAGAGTCTGTAAAATGATTCATTTTTTACGTTTCTGTGCGCAGTGTTTCCTTTTACGTGTCTTACTAACTGCTTTGCGTCGGCAATTTTGTCATTGCACTTTATTTATCGCTCGTTCCAACTGTGCGTTTCTGCCAGGTAGTTTTAGAAAAGATGTATGCATAGCAGTTTATGAATGTCAATAAATCCAGTAGCCCAGGAAAAAACAGCTTTGGCTACAAATTACATGTGTAGGGGTCTTTGGCATTTAACTGAAATATTTACCGGTGCAGCACATTTCGGTAATTACATTTCTGCTGTTCATACCAGCTGCTGTG
This sequence comes from Semicossyphus pulcher, assembly GCF_022749685.1. NCBI lineage: Eukaryota > Metazoa > Chordata > Actinopteri > Labriformes > Labridae > Semicossyphus > Semicossyphus pulcher. The sequence goes on along the minus strand of NW_027211604.1, from coordinate 6,861,704 downwards.
TGTTCATCACACCAGCTTTCATTCGCTTACTGGCCTCCTGTGTAAATGAAATAGAAAAATTAATTTCCAGCTCATCATCTGTGTGTCAGAAGCCAGCAGCACGTTCAGAGGGGAAGGTTTGATGTGCACAGTGTGTGTCTCTGTGTGCATGTTAGCGCATGATGGGGGGGATATGAAGTTTTACCCTTTAAAGCACGACTCACATTTTCGATACATTATTAATCATGTTTAAGTCAGAGCCACCGTAGCGACCACAGTCTCTGGTTTTACACTGACACAGTGAGGGAAGGTGCACGGCCATCTACAGTACCTGGAATTAGTAATACAGTAGATAATAAGCGTCGGAAATATACTGCTGGAACACAGAGTTTTCCAAATTGGTCATGGTGAGTGAACAGCATGCTGTCGTCAGCTAATTGGAAAAAATATATATGTTACTGCTGGAGCTGATTGGGCCAGATGAACACATGTGGGGCCTCCGGGTCCACGATAGCAGAAGGCACCAGAAGGGTATAAGAAAATAATACATAAACAAAAAGTGTGACAGCTTTTTTTTTTTTATTTATTATTCACAGTGACACTGAGCTGCATTCTGCTGCACAAGCACTAAGCTGCTCAAACTGCATTGTGTTGTGCTCGAGTGTGCTGCACCTCCCCGCTGTCTCACAGTGCTGCTCTGCTCCGAGTGTGCAGCGGGGATAACGCTGTACACAGGGAGAGGAGATAACATCAGGCCTCATTACATCTACAGGAAAGGTCAGTTGGCCATCAGGATGTTCAAGATTAAAAGTTGGGAAAAAAGGAAACTCTTTTCCATAATTTTTCTCCTCTGTGCTGTGATTCTGTGGAATACAGATAACTGGGTATATTTGTATTTAACCACCTTGATGTAATAGATGAACAAAGACTCAATCTTTCTTCTCTTCATCTTTAATTCGGGGTTTCAACCTTAGCTGATGTGATGCTAAACAGACTAACTATGTGATTTCTGCTGGCAGGGGTCTCTCAATCAAAACACAAAGATGTACTTTGATGATGTCATGAAGTAGCGTGGGATCAAGGGAGTTGTTACCTTAAACATCCACCATTAAAGATGTAAATGTGGATGTGACTGAGGAGAGTGTGATGTAGAAGTTTTTCACGCTCTGTTATGTTGTTTCATGCTAACAGCCGCTAGCACCGTTAGCTAACAGTTCGCTAACTTCCTTCCCCACTCTCTGACGTATCTTCTGGTGTTCCCCGGCAACCAAATGAATTCCCTGCATGCGAGATGACTTCATATTTTCTGAGCAGGTTTGTAAAAAGGATCTTAAAAATAGTTCATTTTTTCATCCTGTCCCCGAGCAGTTTGATGAAATGATGACTCAAATTTACTCATCTGAGTCAGCAAAAAGGCTGCTACTACATGAAAACGTCTACATCCAAATCCCTCAGTGGTTTGGTGCGTGTATAGATATATTAATTACATGTGACAAATTTCAGAAAAATAGTCTGATGATAAAGTGAAATCAGATTAAATCAATAAACTATGGATCTATCTGTGTCACTGCGCTCAAACTGAAGGTGACCTGCAGGAGGACAACTTGAGACTGCGAAATCTTTACTTTCATAAGCACCTGGGGTTTGTTGCGGGTATGTTGGATGTGTGGACGAGGGAACGGGGGAGTTTGTTGTATAATATAATACAGACTCCAATGAAATAATATGTAATGATCTCAAAGATTTTCATGTAAACAAATGTCTGTTAAGTCACTATCTATCCCCGAATGAGGTAACACAATGGTGATTGAGCCTATGGCCCACTGATGAAAGCCTGTGCATTTGCAGTGTATAGTATTATTACAGACTGGGTGTCTGTGGTGACTTTCGTGGAAAAATCACAAGCGGTGCCCAGTTAGTGACGTGTTTTCAATCAGCCAGCAGTGGTTGGTCTGCCAGAGAGGGTAGGCGGAGCTAAGCGGCTGCTTTTCCAGTCTCTGCAAGTGTTGGGAGTAAACAGTAATCTACTATGGCTGAACAAACAAAGAAAAGATCGATGACTACAGATACAACTTCAAAAATAAGTGAAAATCCAAAGAAAAAGAAACAAACTTGACGCTCAGATGAAGGCAAACAGTCTAAAAAGGAAAGCGGCCGTCAGCGAGGAAAATCAAGAGTTACAACCGGAGCCAACCGTGGGCGTCACACATGTGACACTGTCTGGATATCTGGGTAGTGTGCTCCTGCCATTACTATTTGTCGCCATTGATGCCGCAGAAGAGAACTGCTCTTTTCAGTTTGTGTTTCCATCATATAATTCTTGAATAAATAAAGCATTGAATGACAGAAAAAGCAACATCACCATATATTACATGGCTGGTATGATATGCAGTTAGATTAACTTAACAACTCACATTCAAAGTTATTAAACCATCTCAAGGTGGAAGTTGTTATAGATTCTCACTCACAAGCTCTTTATCTTTAATCAGGTTCAAATTCAAGTGTTGCTAAATCCTGAGTGGTGTGACATCTTCTTTTCCCAACTACAGTAATAAACCAAATAAACCAAAGAAAGAAGGAATCTACCAACACATTATAATACGTGTTATAACATTATAATATCTGTAAATCAAAAACATCTCCATAAGGAAAAAAATATGCCATAGTTGCATCTTCCTGTATGAAGAAAACAAGTGGAATAAACTATGATATGGAGAAAGGCTCCAGAGTTCATCCTGGAACCTGCAGCTGCAGCGAGGCCCTGTGTGATCAGTAACAGGAAGACGTCTCCTGTCAGCACACAGTTACTGCTCCTAAAAGACAAACCCCTGGTAGCACAGTGAAGCGGTGAAACTCCTGCAGAGGCAGCAGCTCTGAGTATTGGACAGAAATGAATTCTTTACCCCCTCGGCGGATAGAGGGAAAAAAAAAAAACTCCACTACGAATAAAATGGACTTTATATGTGACAGTTAACAAGTGAGGGGAGAATCATCACGGAGCGGGCACGTGTTGGGACGGCTCACGGCGAGGGGCTGGGATTAGGAAATGTCAGCAGATGTAGGTCAGCAAGTTGGAGTCCCAGCAGAGAGGGTCAGCAGCAGCAGCCTCAGACCTGAGCACACACACTGCAGGATGACACTCAGCACTATGATACTACTTTGTAGACTTCAACTTGATATGCAGCAGGTTTGGATGAGGGCTGCCCCCAAAGAGACGATCACGCAATAGTAGATGGAAAGAGTCTTAGTCGAACCAAGTTTGCATTGGTTGTTTAGCTGCCAAACAAAAGCCTCCAACTCCATCTGGGAGCCGCACCTCGCCTGTCGCCTGTGTGATTTTAAGATATATCAACAGTGAGTCTTTAGGTGGCATTGTGGGTAATATATCCTAGCTACATAGTTTGCAAAGGGAAGTGAGTCTTTCCTGTGTGTGAGTGAAATAAAAGTGTGACGCTATATTGCAGACACAGTGAAGCGCATGTTTTCCATGTGTTGTTAAGCTACAGTAGCCAGCACAAAATGACCACATGAGCTCAGGATCAAGTCTAGCCATTTCAAAAAACAACACGTTAGGGATCATGCCCTGAGTAAATGTTTTAAGTAATTTGAACATTTGTTTCGGGTTATTCTGTTAGCTAGTTAGCAGCTACGAGCCAGGCTAATGCTATATGATTCCCTCTAAAAAAAATCAGGGATCTTCCGACCACGTCGGGGAACACTGACGCCGAGGAGACCATGTAATACTGAGTTAAATAAATGTTGTAGTCTTGCTGGTTGTTCCAAGAGAGGTTAGCCTCAATTCTGTTAGCCTCATTGCTACGATGCTGCTAGCTTCTGCTGCTAACTAAATATGCAACAACTAGTAGACTAAGGGCTTAAACTAATGACTACTAGTCAAAGAGGGGAATGTTTAGTCGTGTGTCGCCCTGGTTTAGATCTTTTTCAATCATCTGCTGGACTTGTCATTATCACTAAAAGGTGTAAATGGATCATGAGATTGACAGAAGGTGCAGCGTCAGTAGTATTGCTGGCATTGTACCAGACTGTCATGGTGAAGACGGAGCTGACCCGTAAGGCGAAGCTCTCAATTTATCAGTCGATCTACGTTCCAACCCTCACCTATGGTCATGAGCTTTGTGTAGTGACCGAAAGAATTAGATTGAGGATACAAGGAGCTCAGACATGTGGAGGAGGCTCGGAGTAGAGGCGCTAGTCCTACGCATCGAAAGGAGCCAGTTGAGGCGGTTCGGGCATCTGATTAGGATGCCTTCTGGGCGCCTCCCTTTGGAGGTTTTCTGGGCACTTACAACTGGGAGGAGAACGCGGGGTGGACCCCACTGGAGGGATTATATATCCCACCTGGCCTGGGAACGCCACGAGATCCCCAAGGAGGAGCTGGAAAATGCTGCTAGGGAGAGGAATAACTTGCTTAGCCTGCTGCCACCGTGACACGACCCCGGATAAGTGGAAGAAAATGGATGGATGGACGGACTAAGAAGTGTGAGACGACTATGACGGCCAAAATCAATTGGAGATTATCTAATGTCCTTTTGATGCCAAAGCAAAACAGAAAATGTATCCCAGAGTCTGAGGACTGGAAACTTTAAATTTCACACTTAAAGGTGCACTCCACTCATTTTCACAGGCCTCTCTTGGCTCTCCTGACCGTGCTTCGTGCCAGCATTACATGACTACAAAAAGCAGTGTGGAGGTGGATCCCAGAGGCTCTGCACTACAGACCGCGAGCGAGCCTCTCAGATATGTGAGCAATAGTTTTGACACCTACACAGTCTGCTCCTGTATCCCTGTCTGTGAGGTGTCTGGCTTACTAAAGAGGCTCATAGTACTACTCCACGGTTTCACAAACAGAGGAACACGAGAGAGCACATTCACAGGACTGGGAAGAGAGAAAACACCATCTGGCCAAAGCTGAGCTCAACAAAGCTCTCAATGCTCTCAGGACTCGGTGCACTACAGACCGGATTGTCAGCTCGCTAACGATGATTCAGCCTCTCCACTCACAGGCGAGTTAGAAAAAGCTGCTCCATCATGCACGCCGGGTCGGACACTTTCTACTGACACACACTTCTTTTATTGACGTTCGGAGGGACTTTATTTGTCTGCAACATCCAGACCCACACTCCTGCAGCTTCTGCAGCGCTCAGCAGTCTTCAGACCCAGACTGTGCCCTCTGCTCCAAATAGAAATAAAGCACAAGATTAAAATCTAGCTTTGGGACATCTCAGGTAGAAGAAAATGTCAATTTACGCAAGGCTTCAAAACAACATTAATCTAAGGAGGTGGTTGAGGGCAGAAGTTCCTAATTTATTTAAATTTTGGGCCTAGAGAACTCATGCACCATCACTTTGGGCCTCGACCACCTATTTAAATGAGACCATCTGACAAGTTGGGGGAAATTACTCTCGCCAACGACTTCACATAGAATCTTGTTTTATTTTTTTTTAAAGATTATTTTTTGGGCCATTTTCACCGATATTCATATGATAGCCAATCTCGGATCCCATCGGCAACGGTTAACTTGCCGGGCGTGTAGCCAGCGGTTAGTGATAAACGACTTCCGGTCAAGACTTTTCCGCGTGCTGCGTTGTTCACAGAAAAAGAGCCTGTTTTTCTTGGGATTTACTTTAACTGACCGGTCTTACGCTTCACGAAATTTCAACATCATGATGCAGATGAGTAAAAAGTCAAAATGAAGCTTTATTCAGGTCAGAAAACGACTTTTAAAATGCTCGTTTGTTGAACGGAGGTCAGATCAATCTGATGCATTCGAGGAAGTCGGAAAATCTGAACGCTGAACGGCTTTTGTGACACAGCAATAAGGGAATTTGACATAAGTAGAATTTTCTATCTAGAACAGATTGTTAGCTGAACTTACATACAGATGTCTGATTATAGAGATCAATAAGAAGCTAAATCGGCGTCAGATAGCCGCTGATGGGAGCCGGGATGCCATTACGGTGCGTTACGTTCTGCCTGCTTTTGCTCTCCTCACAGACTGTTTTTCCTGCACATGCCGCAGCCTGCTGATACATGACTGGTCAATATTACTCGGACTACAAGCATAGTTCAAACAGAACACTTGCTTTCCCGGAAATCCAGCAATAAGTACAACTATAAAGTAGGTTTATGACTGAAAAGACAGCATCAGGCATGATTCGAAGTTCATTTCTGAGTGTCAGCTTTGAAAAACTAATTTATAATTAATTTTCTCAGTTCAAACACTCTGCGTATACATCTCTTATGTGACTATAGAATCTTCCTCACAAAACAATGAAAGCAGCCCGCATCAAAGTAAATACAAGCTAAAAGAAAAGGTACAAACAGCAGCAGTCTCAGCACATTTCACAGTGAGTGGAGAGGTGAGAGCGCAGCACAAGGTGCAGCAGTGTGTGTAATGTGATTGTCCACAGTTTGCATTTTACTGTGCTCGAGTGTAGCACTGGGGACGGATTCAAACAGGCGGCCCGCACAAGAAAATGCATTTAAGGCAACAAAAACCTCAAGCGGTCAAACATTCAAATGAAGCGAGAATACAACATCTATTGTTCCGCCGTTCTTGGAGAAAATAATGTCCCCACAACCCTTGGGCAAAGTCAAACATTTGAACAAAGCGATTTAATTGCACGCTTACAGGAGGCTTGTAAAGGTCCTGAAATCACCACGGCATGCAGATTATGCACCGCTTCTAATTACTGTACAGTGCTGAAAAAAACGGTCCGAGGACAGATCCAAGGGCTCGACGCCATCTGCCTTTTACTATAACTGCAAAGTGTGATGCTAGCTGTAAAGCTCTGTGCATCGTGCTTTAAGATGGAAGGATGCAACAATATCTTTGTGTTTCATGCAGGCACACGGCCAGCAGAGGTGCAACTGCAGGTGTAATGCCATTTTCTTCTGGCACAAGTCCACTGTAGCCTCCGTGTGTCTGCTTGTACTCTAGTGGGATCATGGATGTGCTGAGAGGAGCAGCTGGGAGTGTTTATTCAGATCAGGTGGTGTGATGTCTGTGCCATTTTGGATTGAAACTGATCCTGTTTCCACCTGCTGTGTCGGGCTGAAGCACACGCAAGTAACGTTTTCATCAGAGTCATGGACCATAATGTCACCCATTGGTTTGTTAACCCCTTTTAAAGCCTCGAGTTCAGCACTTTGGCCGTCACGTTTTGTTTTTTTGGAACCAGAAGTGACCGTATTTGGATGGCAGGTTGGATTCACATTGTTATGTCTTGACACTGTAGCCACGCCCTCAAGCATACCTTGCTTTAAAGTCTAATATTATCCTAAATTGGACCTTAATTCACAAACTGAATTAGAACTAATGATCGAGACCATAAACTTATTGGGAAAATGCTTACTGAGGTAACAAATCAACTCAAAAGGTGGGTCATTTTCCCATCTGGTTTCATACACTTGGACTTATGTTCACAACAAATATAGTCGCCCCCTGCTGGCCATTAGCAAGAATGCAGGGTTTAAGGCCTGTGAGCTTTAGCTACACTTTTAAAATCAGAGGCTAAACCATAGACTGCATAAAAAGATGGCCGACATGACAGCTCCCTTAAAGTGAAGCCAAACCCTCTCTATCGCCCCCTGCTGACTGGCTGCAGTATAGATCATAAAGCCCGCCTCCTCCATGTTAACAGATGGGACATGAGTCAAACTATAAAATCAAAATACACGCCAAATACATTTTTCTCAAACATGGTTTCTGTCATTATAGCTAGTTCTTATCATACTGATTTACGTCAAAGTGTTCATTTTTCTGACAAGTTTATTTTTAATTAGTTATTTGATGCTGTCAAAAGGATGATTGACAGCTCTGTTGACAAATACGGCAGTTCCTGATTAGCAGAGTAGAGCAGGAAAGGTGATAGGAGACATAACTAAAACAATCACTACAGTTATTGAAGTTTCATATCTGTGAACGGCTGCTTCAGACCACAAAAAGCTGTTCAGCTGGCGTGCGGGATCCTTGCTGTTTTTCCCCCCGGTAAGTTAAGTGTGTATTTTGGTTAGTGGAAGCAGCGGCTCCACCCGACAATCTCAATTGCGCAACTCTGGCTTCAAATGAGGTCCCCATTGCAAGATGACAGTGCCTATCACTCGGGCTATTTTGGCACCAATCTGTACAATGAGAGCAGATGGAGACGCGTCATCCATCTTTATATACAGTCATTGGGTTAAACCTACTTCGTTTGTTCAGTCTATGATCAGTACACATTTAAAACCGTCTAAAAATGATTTTTTCTGACTGATAAGGTTCACGGCAACTGCCTGTGTGATGTTTGAGATCTTTGTATTACACAGCAGGCAGACGGTGATTGGATTGGACTTTGCTGAAGCACGGCCAAACTGTACCTTCTCATAACTGCTGATATTCTCTCAACAAATCAACACATTCATCCTGTGCAGGCCAAAGCGTGATTCTCACAGTGTATAAAACGAGGCAGATATCTGGGGTCTTCAGCAGCAGCGAGTTTGCATTTCTGCTCCGCTGATACCTTCAGAAGAGTCATCAGAGAAGAAAGAGAAACTTTTGCCTTCATATCTGCTTTTGTGTCAGCACCAATCCAGTAATTCAGAGTTTGTGAATACTGATCACTGCGTTAATAATTCATCAGCTCACATGATCCACATCTTGTCACTGGCAGTGTCTTTTATTCATGGAACAAAACACGTTCGCAGCTCCTTTGCCTCCATCAAAATTCTTTATTTTAATATCTTGTGTTAAAGAAAAGCAGCAAAGTGTTCAGAGTTTGAACAAACCTCAGGACACTTTCCTACTTTTAGACGTCCCTGAGGGATTTCAGATGGTCCCTCTGTGCACATTCACTGATGACTGACTTGTCTTGTCACAGTGATCTGGGACATTAAGGTGGTGAGCATTCGCAGCCTTTTTTTAGCCTTTCAGGGACGATGGATTTTACATTTAATGGGCCTGTCTCCTTCCAAAGTATTGTTTTTGTTTGTCCCGAGTCACACTCAGAACTTTGTCGACTTTCAACTTTATAAATAAAGCTTTAAAGTCTGTTTGTTGCTGCCAAAAATACATCTGTCATATCTCATCCCGCTGCAGGACCAAATACTAGCAGCGCTGATCTTGTTTGTCTGACGCCACATGTGATCGCGAGTTATCAAACTTTCACTTGCTGTACTAATGCTGCATGACAGAGAAACATTACAAAGAACGACAAAGAACAAAGACGACGGCAAAAATAACTCGTCCTTTTCCTACGTCAATGAAGTGCTTTTGTGTCTCCTGGTCTAATATTTAATCAACTGTTTGTTCCTGCTCATACTGATCCTGTTCAGGGTCACGCAGGGGTGAAGTATTTTCCTCTATATCCATATTTTTTGAGCCTTCCTGCATTATTAAATCTTTGCAAAAGTCCATTCAAAATGACGTGAAAAATCCCTTCTCTATACCGTAGCTCCTTCCTTTCCAGAGTAACTCCCAGAATGAACTGCAGGCATACAGGAACAAGCTGTGCCTCAACTCAGGGGCTGCATCCTTCGAAGAAGGCGGTCTACGGAGGATGAGTCGTTCGTACCCTGCGTAGACCGCGAAGGCCGAACTGACATGGGATGGTCTGGTCTATGGAGGATTTCGTCACCAGCTGTTCCCGCCCTTAACCTTGCTCCACCAAACGGGGCTCTTGTCGCCTAGCAACAGGTAGCTAGCTGGCTAACTAGCTAACATAACGTCACGTAACTTATCCTGTTATTTTAAAGATAATTTGTTTTAAGGCCCCTTTCGTTTTCTTAACATGTATCGCTAGCTATTCAATAGAGTTGAAACATTTAAAAGTGTGTTTCTCGGACGTCTGGCATCTTGTTTGCACTAGCGTGCAATGAATCTCAGGATACTTGGGCCACAGAGGATCCATCGGGTGCATCCTTCTGGTAAAAAAGAAAACTTATAGGTCGGTCGCATCTGAAGGAGCCGTTGAAATGGGACGGCCTTTGACACGGCACTGTGACGCAATAGCTATAGTATCAGTCACTAACACCTTGAAACAAGAGCGTCAAGGTAACCCTACCTGTTCGACTTTGGATTGGAAGAGCAAACATTTGTATAGTGATATGACCTTTATTAGGGAAATCATTTCAAACTGTGGTCTAACAGAAGTGAAGAAGAGTCAGAGGCTCCTGAAGATACTGGAGCAGATGCAGATTGGAAAGACCTTCCACATTTAATGATTATTTTCTATATATATATTTTTTTTTTCTGAGTTATAATTATTTAGGTTAAATATTGTTAAGTTAGCTTTGCACAGAAACAGCCGTACTTCTTCACCCTTACTTCATAAGTTAAATCACTACGCTACTACAACAAAAAGTTGGACAGCCCTGTCAAATGTCCTGACGTTTGTAATTTTTCTCAAAAAATTGCAGCTACAACAAGAAGCTCAGGTTCCCCTGGTAGATTCATGTTAAATGAAGATGAAACCAAACAGGATGGAAAACAGCAAACTTATACAGTATTGATCAGCCGCATATTAAAAGAAGAAATGCTGATGTAAACCACCAGAGAAGCCCTATAGAGTGAATAAAATCAATGCACTTAATAAGACATCTGTATATATACAGTATGTAACACAATGCAGGCTTTCTCTTACCTCAGCCCGTATAACACAGTGCCGTCAGGGTGCAGCCGGATCATACGGTTTTTCACCGTCACGCCGTGCAGAAAGGACTTCTTGTCATTAAGGAAGTAGGTGTCAGGGAGCCACAGCTGGTCTGCTACACGGTTGTCCAGAGTCAGGTTCAGGTTCAGCTCTCCATAGGCTAAACGCTTATCTCGCCAACTCTGCTGGAAATACATTGTGATGGTGTAGTCCTGGAGATAAGGAGGAAGTCACAGACGACAAACAATTCAGTCAGAAACAAGATCATGAGCTACAGAAACCAATTAGCAAAAACCTAACCTTGTCTGCTTATTGTTTCAGAGAGATTTGAGTCACACAGGAACATACAAAGTCTGAAAAGTCCTAAAATCACAGGAACAAGGTTTGTTCTAACAAATTAATATATATATATTACATATCTTGCATTCACTGCTTTACTACAGTGTAATTTGATGAGGGAGAAAAGAAGAAATAAGCAACTTTGATGCAGCAGCAATAAAGAAAAAGCTCTGCTATGATCATCATGAAAATTGTTTAGCTTTTTAACACAATCAGAGAAACTGGACTGCTCAGCGTTTGTGCGATGGGCAGCAAACCAATAAATACAGCTGTGTTAGTGCTTCTGTATAAAACTGTGTCCAACTGGAAAAGTGCTTAAGTGGAGATATAATGTCTGACAGCTAATGCATCACTGCCCCTCTGGTCGAAGTACTGAAGTTCACAGCACTGTAGTTACTAAATAAAATTATTTTAAAGAAAGGTGGTATTCATCACAGATCATTATTAGCTGAAACATAGCTAAAAACATAGCAAGATACATCCGCTTTTGTAATTAATTATACAACTTCAAAAATAAGTGAAAATCCAAAGAAAAAGAAAGAAATTCGACGCTCAGATGAAGGCAAACAGTCTGAAAAGGAAAGTGATCGTCAACGATGGAAATCAAGGGTTATCGCCAAAGGTGCCGCCAAAGAGAACGCAAGTGAAATCTTCCAGATTCAATCTTTAAGTAAGGGTGGGATTAAGCTCAGATAATTATTAGCTAAAACATAGCTAAAACATAAAAGGTACATCCTGTTTTAATTATAAATTTTTTTTGTGCTTAAGTATCGCTAAGATGGAAATTAATGATACAAAGCTCTAAATAGGTTCTACATAGATAGATAGATAGATAGAATTCTCCGAAGCTCTGTTTCTGTTTCTCTCCTACTTCTTGGCAAGTAGCTGCAGGAGGTAAATACAGTTGTGCCAGTGTGCCTGCGTAGCTAGCTAACTAAGCTAGCGAGACGGCTAGCAGAGAACAGCGCTTACTTTGAGGAAATATTCCTATTATTTTGAATTTGTGGCCAAAAGGGACAAGAACAACATGACGGTGAAATGTAAGTTTTGTCTGGAGGATAAGTTCTTATCAGCTGTGAAGAGCTCGACTTCAAATCTGAGGAAGCATCTGCAGCTAAACACAGCTCTGCTACACTGGTGGGACTAAGAGCCTGTGTTGTATTGTTTTCACTGAACCAGCTGTGACTAATACTGTGTGCCTCTGCCCACTTCACTGTCCGATTGTTAGCATAATAAAGAGCTGGTAATATTGTGTTTGTCATTCCTGTTATTCGGCTACAGAGTTACAGATTATGGGCCGTAAATGAGGCTATGCACTCTAACGCGTTACTTTTCTCAGTAGGTAACGCAGTAAGGTAACGTTACCCAACACTGCTGATAAACAGATCAATCAACCCTCTCACTGAAATGTGTCATAAAAAATTATCTAATTATTTATCATTTAAAAAAACCTACACAACACTTGATTGTGTGAAAAAAAAAAATCTGCTCTCATTGAGAATTTCATCTACATCTTGACTTAACATTGATCAAACATGTTCCTGTCCTGCCTTCTGACACATGATTCAAGATGTTCAAAAGCAAACATATAAAGCAAATCAAGATCATATTTAAAACAAAGACTGCTGGTTGAAATTATTTGATCACTCCCGAGGGGAAAGCATGCTTAATGAAAGAATGAAAGACAGAGGAGGTGAGAGAGAACAACAGAACAGAGATGCTGCCTCGCCACGTGAGCTGCACTGTGAGTGACTGTGTGTCACGCTGAGTGAAATAAAGAAAGAGAGTGCTGAGAGACAGAGTGACGTCATCACTCAGACAGCCGCCATATTGCTTTTTTCACTACTCAGCCTGCATTTCCGACTGCGCGCAAGTCTGTGCCGACGCAGAACAATGTGTGCTGTCGAACAGAGAAGTGTGAGGAAAACATGAAGAACTATCAGCAGTGAAAGAGAAAATGGTGTAATTCAAGGTTGCATTCAGTGAAAGGTTTACAAATGGAAGTGTTTGTGGGTGGGAAGCCAGTGAGGGACAATGTGCACTACTCAAACAAAATTAAAGGAACAGTAAGTGTCTGTGTCCACTGTTCTCACTGGTGCTTACTGTTGCTAGGTTACGAAAGTTTTCTGGCGGCACTTCCCTTGGCAGTGACCCTTAAGTCGGTTTTAAATTGCTCTGTTTGCTTAATATTTGCTTTTATTCAAGGACATTTTATAAATAACACGTAAAAACTATGGAAAGGAATTGTGTCCCGGCATTAGCAGCAGCTCTACCCCTAGAAATTGTCCCCTCAAAAGATCGAAACGATATGCTTTCTCCTCCGCCATTGTTGACAAAGTTAATATCTGAAGTCCTGCCCATGCTTGATTTTGATTGGTCGGTATGGGAGAAGTGACATTGACCAGCGCAGCGGTGTTCCAAAAGTGCTGTGAGCTCAACGACAAAAAACAGCTGACACCGAGGGCATTTTTGCACTGAAGACGCTGAACTGCATTTGTTTTGTATAGCAAAAAATGCTGTTAGTGGACACAGGCCCTTATAGTGTAATAGAAACAGCTTCTGTGTAAACAGCGGAGCCGGCAGGGCGGAACAGCGTTGTGTGTGTGTGTGTGTATGTGAAGCACCTGTTTGTTTACACCCTGCGCACATTTTGCTTCCAGAACATCGGAACGCTACGTAAAAACAAACTAGGGCGACCTTACGGTGCAGTTGCTTGCTCCAATGTAAAACGACAAAGGCTGCATGACGGCTGAGCCTCGTTATGGCGCTGTGGTTGGAACCGAAGTGGCTCATGACAGCAGGGGACAGATTTTGGCGTGGTTACGACTTTTACGGTAAAGTTTGCAACTTACCATGTTTACTTCTGAGATGGAGTCGATGCTTGCTATGTTGATGCTCATTCCTACGATGACTGGAGGACCTGAGGGAAGAAAAGAAAACATGTCAATAAAAAAGTACTAAAGGATAACGTGCAGATACTGTAACAAAGTAAATTGATCGGATAGTGAATATAATTTCTAACTCACTTTAAGATCTAATAAAATGAAGTCCTTAGGATTTTGTGAAACTGTATATTCTTGCACCCATACATCTCATTTAAGGACCATTATCAGCAGAGGATTTGCATTACAAATTATATGCATATGTTTGTTTTTTTAGGAGTTCTTTTTATTAGCAGGATGCTAATTTTTTAACACAATTTCAAGTACCGGTATGTATCGTTTTCTGTGCAAGTTTGGTAACAGATTTTAATACCAGTAAGAGAAGAAAGATACACATTATGTATAAAAACATATGCAAATGTACTTTTAACAAAGAGATTAAGCTTATTCTGGAAAATAAACAGCATTTTAAAGCAAACTACTGGCTATAAACGTAGGCCTATCTTGTAGCGCACAGTACACTAGTGAGAGCGTATGCGTTTCCTGCGTAGAGACAGAAAGTAAAGATCAGTTACTCTCCGAAGCTTACACAACAACTCTGAGAAAACGCGCTCATCCGGACTGATGTCTCGGCTGGGCATTCATGTAAAGGAACAGGGAGAGCAAACTGTGCCTCATTTACATGATTACAGTACATGCTGCAGACATGTAAACAGCTCCGCACATACACTCCCTTACATGTACAGTAAACACTAAGAGCACTTCAGTATTCACACTGCTATAGGTTTACAAGCATTATGCATTCACAGTGTCCGTGTAAGCACAATCACAGGGCTTCAGACACACTGTGGGACTGTAGTATGTTGTATTTCACCTCACAGAGACACTTTTCAACAGCATTGTCTTCATTTTTAGGGATATTAAAGTCAAATTCACACTTAACATCTGTTTTCTTGCAATATATTTTAATTAACTGTCATGATTAATTACTGTGTGCTTCAGTGGGATATTCCCCGAGCCTCCACCTTCTACCCTTAAGACACTAAAATAGAATAAATGCATTTTGTTGTTGTCAGCTCTTTGCAGATTAAGTTGCACTTACGAAACCTGTGAGAAACTATATTTATTAAAGGGCCAGTTCGCCGATTTTCAACCTCAGTCCTATCATGCTATTATGGGGAGCTAATGCCATTATGGTAGGAAAAAATGCAATTTTGCTCTGTGCCTTTGGAGGACGCTATCCACTTCTCCAATGGGCCCTGGAAAACCTCCGCCAGACTACGTAAAATGTGTCACCTGGCGGAGGCCAGGGAGCTTGCTAAACAACACTTCCTCCATCTAGGACGCCCGCCTCCGATGTCATGTCTCGTTCAAAATTGTCAGGTTTGAAATGTAGACTGCAGACCTGAAGATTTTTCAGACGATCCACCGGTATATTCTCATATTCGGATTCTGTACCGCTCTGAGCCATTGCCTGCAGCGAAACGGTAGTATTTCACTCCAGAATCTCTCGCTGGGCCGTTCCTTTCAAAGGGAGGGGCGCAATGCACGCTGGGTGTTGTAGGAATGTTGAGGGGGCGAAACCACGAGCTGTTTGTACAACTTTATCGATTACAGGCAACACCAGCTTTTACTGACAGTGGCTATTTCCATGGGTGAATTGCTCCTTTAAGAGGAAAAGTGTGATTCATGCGAGATCATTCTAAAGTTAAAACAGAAAGTTTACCCATGTTCAAAGTGTTTTAAATGTCCTTGTTATTCCTCTTTATCCACCTTTTTTAGCGAGCAGTAAAGTAAAGGCTCCTGACGTATATCTATTGTATCCCTAACACACAAAAAAAAACCTCCCCCCTCTCCGTTCCTCTTCAAACTGCCTCCCCGAGCACCAGTGAGAAAGATAAAGCCACAAAATACGAAGTGCTGACACAGAAGCAGCAGAAACGGTTCAGTGATTGGTTCATGTGGCAGTGCTGACTCAGTATATTCAGATGATGTTCTGTAGTATTATAGTGGAAATGACATTAGCATATGGATCATAAACAACGCAGAGAACAGCTGTAATATAGTATGCGCTTCATCACGTGTATCGTCACATGCAGGATGTGCAGAACCTTAAACCTTCTGCTTATTGCTACACTGAATTCCTGTTTATTCAGGCTACTTTTTCCGGAGACCCTTTCTCTTTCTGTCCACTGACTCACTGCTCAAATTATGAACAAAGCTGATGACGCTAGTGATGAGAAATGAGCTAAAATGTTTCAATACAATCCTTCCGAGAAGTGTCCTTGCACATCTGGTTAGATCAGTTGTTTCTCTCTCCTTGAAAACTTTGCAAGGCCTTATTTCCTTGACAATGTATCTGCACAATGTAGCAGCTATCAGCTAACAACCTCTTTGAGCTAATAATGACAGGAAGTGCAGGAAATTCTGAATATATTTTTAAGTTTGAGCAGCACTAACGTGTCTTTGGTGAGGATTCTTAAAGGAGCAGTTCGCCTCTGCAAAAAGCCAGTCAGTCAAAGCTGGTGTTCTCTGTATTCGATAGAAGCAATAATATTTGAAATTGGCGCCATAGCTGTGGAGAAAGTTGTACAAACAGCTTGTGGTTTCGCCCAGTCTACATTCCTACAACACCCAGCGTGCATTGCGCTCCTGTCTCTCAAAGGAACGGCCCAGCGAGAGATTCTGGAGTGAATTCCAGTCAATGTTGCCAGATGTACGATCATATTTGTACGATATTTTTGCCCTCTGTACGATATACGATCAATAACGCCAATAAAGGCGGAATGTACGATAATTTTGCCCTTTCAAGGAAACACACATTAACAGTTCAGCGATGCACCTGTCACTCATTTGCATCGCTGCTCAAGCACGGCTTGCAAGCAGCTTCCACCAAGTTGTCAAGCGAATGTGCACACAGTGGGACGCCCTGAGGCTTCTCTTCATCAACCAGTGTAGATATGGTGCTTTTGTTTTGAAGGGTAATAACGGAAGGAATGATTGTGGAATGGGCTGCAACTGACTCTGATGTGTGAAGCACGTACAAAGGACGGGATCTCTGCGTTGTTATATTAATATGGTGCAGGGCATAGTTTTGCAATTCAGTGTGGTATTTTGACCCTTTCTGTTTTTTTATCATATGTACGATAATTTTAAAGCTGCAGCACGATATTGCTGTATTTTCAGTCTGGCAGCGCTGTGACCAGTCAACGACATTGATCGCTGCAGGCAACGGCTCAGAGCGGTACAGAATCCGAAATATGACAAGAATATACCGGTGGATCGTCTAAAAAATCTTCAGGTCTGCAGTCTACATTTCAAACCTGACGATTTTGAATGAGACATGACAGCAGAGGCGGGCGTCCTAGATTGTGGAAGTGTAGTTGAGCAAGTTCCCTTTTCCAGGGCCCATTGGAGAAGCGGATAGCGTCCTCCAAAGTCACAGAGCCAAATTGCATTTTTTTCCCCAACCATAATGGCATTAGCTCCCCCATAACAGCATGATAGGACTGAGGTTGAAAATCAGTGAACTGGCCCTTTAATGTTCTTGGTCATAATGTGACATGATGTGCACATTGTATGTAAAACACCAGGCTAAGGTACACAGAGTGATGGGTCACCGTGACTCACAGGGGACAGGGTGATTCATGTCTACTGCACGAGTTCACCAAATCTCCTCCTGTGTGCATACATAGTCTCGTTTTGACCAGAGCGCATCTACAACCCTCCCTTTCTTCCGAACCCTCTCGAAATACCACACTTTGAAATGCAGAAAGAATAAAAAGAGAACAGATCCTGACAGTTGCCGCAGACAGCAGGAGTCAGCAGGCAGATGTTTATGGGTTGCAGACTTGCACAGTTCAGAGCCCGTAAAGGTTTTTGACAAGGTATTAAAATTGCTAATATAACCCTTATCTTTCCAAAATACCTTCACAGGCCTGGAATAAAAAGTCTGGGTGCATGAAAAGGCCATATGACTGTTCTTCTGTTTATTGGATGTGTCTAAAAATAAAGCTGTCAGTCTGCACTTTACCCTCGCAGCACACACTCAAACAGTGTGCGGCTTCAGTCTGTGCAGCGCGGAGCTCATTGTATATGATGCGTATGAAAGAAGGGAGGAATAAACAGTAACACAATGACTGAAAAATGTAATTAATGGAAATCACTTTTACAATAATTAGTTTTTAGAGCAATGAGTCCATCAAAAGGGAAACAAACTTTATCAAGACTTTAATCTTTAATTAGAGCAGTTTGCTCGGATGAAACATCAACGTTGGTTTCATATTTCATTGTACAATGCTTCACAACATTTCAGTGTATCCCCATATTCTAAATCGAATCCAAACTACACCTGCATGAAAGTATAATAAGGTCAGAGCACCTCGTTTAAAGTCTCCCTGACCTGCAGCGATCGAGAGGCCGGGACCTTTTGGGAATAAGGTGGTTTAACACGTGTTTGTTTGCATGCTCGGGCAGGCCCAGACGCCCCCCTGCAGGGCAAACTGCCGGGATCCGATCCAGCTTCAGACCACAAGGACTGTGGAGTCTGCATCTGCACTGAAACTACTCCCCATGAATAATTTTGTACCTCATTCATGAGTGATGTCGCTTACCTCAAGCACTGTGAGGCAAAAATCCAATGAATGCGCATCTCTACACTACGTTTACCTCAAACACGTCAGTGCACAAATCCATCTGAACTTGAGCAGCTATTGTGCTGCAGCTTGCAAATTTCAGTAGCAAATATGCATGTGCTAACACCACCTGGGTGTAAAGTACAACATGGCTAAATGCTCGGAGCAGCTGTGCAGAAGGGAAATGTAAGTTTTAGGTGTTCTCCTGCGGCCTCAGTCACTCAGTTTGTAAGTTTGTTCTCCTGTTTACTGTAGAAAGAAACATCAGAAGTAGTCTGACTCACAGGATGTAGACTGTGCGTATAAGCCTGCCAACAACTCTCCTCCCCTTCCTCCATCTGTGAGTGACTGTTTGCAAATTCCCTGCTGCTACCTGAAACACACATTGACCTCCGAGCATCATCCTACAAGATGAAAATGGTGAATCAAGGAGGCAGACCTGCTCGATTCTTCTGGTGGTATCAGGCATTTGGCCCTTTTATTGCTCGGGCTCGCCTCCGCACATCTTGCACTAAAATAAGTTCCCCTGACACTATTTATCCAGGGCAGGCGTTGATTTATCCTGGTTTAGAGCCAACCGAGAGGATTGTGATTGGTTTAAAGAAATGCAAATAATGCTTGTACCAAAAAAGTCAATTGTAATGAGAGTAATATGGTGAATGAATTGACTCAGAAGCTGGGTTTACATGGATCCTAATAATCGGTTTAAAAGCCCAAACCAATCAATCATTCTAAAAAGGCCCAAACCGGTTGCAGAGAGGTGGTTTAAAGCTTTTCAAAAACCGATCAAATGACAAATTGTACCATGTACGATTTGACCCGGTCATGCCCTCCGTCTTGATGTCAGTGCGTGGTGATGTACGTTTCATGACACATGACCTGCGCGTCATCCGAAAGTTTTGCGTCTATTCAAAATTGGTAAATTCCACCAGCACAACTCTCTACCAATCTTTGCTGCGGACTTTCATCCCGCGATTTCTGGTCTTATGAGGAGGCATGTGCAGTTAACTAACAGCTTCTTGTGCCCGTCTTCTCCTCTCCATTGCTTTCAGGAGCAGCTTAACAGCAATACAACAACGGCAACTACTGCGCTGAACAGACGATGGATATCCATCTTGAGCTGATAAACAAAGCGTTGAACCGAAGTAAACACCAGATCGTAGTGGATCACACCCCATGTAAACAGTTGACCCGAAATCTTCAGTCTGAATGACAAAAAAGTGTACATGTAAACCCAGCTAGAGTCAGGAGATTGAATGGAATAGATACAAACTTCTGAACAACACGAAGCTCAAGCTTTAAGTGAAGTCAAAAGATACACCATTTGGACAAATCTTAACAGGAGAAAGCCCCTCCCTCTGAAAGGACGGCCCAGGGAGAGACGCTGGAGTGAAATGCAACCGTTTTCACCGCAGGCAACGGCTCAGAGCGGTAAAGAAGGCGAGATACGACGAGAATATACCAGTGGATCGTCTAAAAAATCTTCAGGTCTGCAGTCTACATTTCAAACCTGATGATTTTGAAAGAAAGTGTAGTTTAGCGAGCTCCCTGGGCTCCGCCAGGTGACGCGTTTTACGTAGTCTGGCGGAGGTTTTCCAGGGCCCATTGGAAAAGCGGATAGCCAAATTTGTTCTACCATAATGGCATTAGCTCCCCATAATAGCATGATAGGACTGAGGTTGAAAATCAGAAAACTGGCCCTTTAATAAACTGCTTCATTAGGGAAATATTATCATAACTGGGCCTTTACTTGAAGGCCCTGCTTTGCACAAAACCTCGTACTATCATGTTCTCTCCTGTACTCTCCTGTACCGTCCGTACTATCAGGAGGTATTAGGGTCAGCAGAAACTCCTCTGAGGCCTGGAGGGATACAGTCGTGTCTGCACTCATCTGTGACATCACAGAGTTACTGTACGAGACAGTCACAGTTTCTCATGTTAAACTCTGCTCCTGTTTGAGACTACCTCTGGTACATGCACGCTGGAGTGGAAACTACTCACAGAGTCGAAACACAAACAACACAAACACTTTCAAATCTATGATGGACTTAAACTCCAACCTATACCACCGTTAAGATACTGTGAATAATTCATGGAGCTGATTCCTCCCCCCTGTTAATTATGATGTTTCTCTTCAAATACTGATGGTGCTAAAATATTAACCAGCAAACCACTTGGCTGAAATGGCCCGTCTATCCTCTCCCTTACATGCTGTAATCCTGTTTCCCCCCCCCCCGCTCTCCTCCCACTACACTAAATGCCCTGCAGCTTTGTCATATTCCCTGACCCATCTCTTTCTACAAAAAAGTAGGGCCATTTTCCATCGCACTTTGTGAAGGCAACCAGTAACAGTTTTCCCCAGAGATGTCAAAGTACATTCGCTCGCTAGATGAAAACAGAAAGCACCAAATCTCTCTCTCTCTCTCTCTCTCTCTCTCTCTCTCTCTCTTTCTGCATATTTTGACCCTGCTTTAGTCAAACAGGCGCGCTCACTTTGTCGCCACAGCTTTCTCAAAATAATACCGCAACCACTTGCACTTCACAAGTTGGGAGAAAAACACTGCTTTAAAAGAAACCCTAACATCTTTAAATAAGCATGTCTCCATTCACTGTCAACCACAATCTCAAATATTTCCTCCGAGATGCTTCGCTCCGCAGAATACTTGGAAACGGTTTAAAAATAATTGATGAACAAAGTGCTAAATGCAGTCATCTTATTATTAAAATTTCATGCGAAAGAGGAGTGAGAGGAAAAGATTGTCTCGAAGAAAACCATATTGTCTCTGAACAATTACAATATCCAAACTTCCAAGAATCCACAAATGTTTCATGTGTTTTTTTTAGCTGGAGTTGGCTGATAGTAAAGTAGGAACAGCTTTCAACAGACGGGCTGGAAATTGACCCCGGCGTGTGCCCCCTTTGACAAACTGGGCACAGATACATCACTAAGAGACACAACAGATGTACTTTACAAAATAAAAGCTGCCCTGTGGTGTTTGAACATTTGTGGCACGGCGGAGTGATGATCACATGTTCTACCAGCATGCACATGAGACAAGGGTTAGTGGTGATACACTGTAAAGGTACCAGTGCATCAATAATAGAGCACAAGAGTTTAACTAATGCAGGTTAGATGAGGCTGTATGAGGTGAAGCTGATGGCCAACTTAACTTTAAATGGAGTTTCCATTTTATTGTCATCTGTCAGAACATTAACGGACTACTGACCCCGACAGCTATCAAATCTGTATGATTCAGTAAAGTACAGTAAAATACAGAATTTGCAGTGATTCAGTTAAATTAATTAAAGAACAGTTTTGGAAATTGGCTCATTTGCTATTTTGCAGTTTGAGGAGAAGTTAACGACGGCGTATAAGGGCCATTGTAAAACAAAAAAAAAGAGCGGAGCCAGAGGAGACGAGTCATATTCTGAGAAAAAACTCCAAAATTCAGAGATTAAAGTGGTAAATTTG
This sequence comes from Semicossyphus pulcher, assembly GCF_022749685.1. Lineage (NCBI taxonomy): Eukaryota > Metazoa > Chordata > Actinopteri > Labriformes > Labridae > Semicossyphus > Semicossyphus pulcher. The sequence goes on along the minus strand of NW_027211604.1, from coordinate 6,839,749 downwards.
CTAGAATAAAACTTTATAAGACTTCATAATCTCAAAAATGGCAAAATTTCAGTTTTCTCTCAGAATATTACTCTTCTCCTCCGCCTGTTTTTTTTAAATTTTATACAATGGCCCTAATACGCCATCGTAGATGTTTGATACCACTCTCGTGTCTGTCCAGTTATTGTATATTACCACAGCTAGCAGCATGTTAGCTTAGCTTAGCTTAGCTTAGCATGAAGACTAGAAAAAAAGCTACCTTTAAAACTTTTGGCCATACAACAACCTCTAATACTCACGTACAAACATCGTATTTGTGTATCTTGTTTATATAATATATAAAAAAACTAAGTTGTGATAAGTTTTACAGGGTGTTACATGATGGGCTATAGCAGGAGCAAAATTAGTTATAGTATTAGTATTATATGTTGCTGACAGTAATTATAAAAACCCAAATTGTCGAAAAAAAGTGATGTCACAGTTAACCTCTGTCATCCTGCTGCCTCTCACAACACTCCCGTCCTTTCCCTCATAAACATCTTTAAATAAAGTGAAAGAAAAAATCTGTTTTCAGTGACCTGAAACGGCGTTTGTGTGTGTACGAAAGGCCAAAACGCAGAGAGAAAACTACGTTTAGAAAAACACCAGGTACGTGTTGACATGTGTTCAGAATGTTCTAGAAATTATGTTCTAATGTCTTTAACAGCACCTTGAACCCAGAGAGTCATCCAGCTAAGCTATGAGGGATCGTTAAAGCAACGTATCCAAATCAAATGGTGTTTTTATTCTATATAAAATGGTATGTAAAAAGTAAGCCTTCTAAACTTTCTAAATCCTGTTTCTCGCACCGGATGCTGGACTTGCATAACGGCTGAAGAGTTTCCTAGCCAGCCGGCAACTTTGCGATGAGGACAGCTGCTGTGTCGAGCACATTCCCTCGATGGCTCTAAAACCAGCCAGTCATGCATCTCGCCGTGCTTATCATGTTTTCACCCCTTGTTGACAGTTGCTTTTTTTATTTCGCTCAGCTGTCCCCTCCTTTGCTCATTATCTATGTATGCTGTCCTCTCAACTCCAACAACGTGTCGCCACATTCGGCTTCCAGTCTGACAGTCTTATCTCGCCCCGGGGCGGACGAGCCACACTGATGTAGTGGGCATGAGGCTGCCCTATTTAATGTTTGCCTCGGTGACGGGAGTTGAAATCAAAACGGTATAAAATCAGTGTCAGGGAGTGGTCAGGAGATTAAAAGACATACTACAGTGCTAGCTGAGGGCAGTACTAAAGTGTTCTCAGATATCTAACATCTCAACATCCTACAGGTGTCTGTCAGCGCTGAAGAAATCTTACAAATGCAGATTCAAACAGATTTAAAAAGACAGTCCATGTCAATGTAAAGACAATGCCAGCTAAACCCTGGCCTGTGAGAAGGCTATAATGGGGGGTCAAAGGTTACAGTTAATGTGCTTCCCTGCTGGCTGCTCGCCAAATTAGCAAAAATCATTTACTGCTGCCATTATGGATTGTCAGTGTCTGCCAAAGCTCCTGCTGTTTCGCATATAAATTGCTCCTCAAAGGTTACATTGGTATATGTGAGCAGCTTTATATTCTTTGACGACGTCTGACACCGTTTTTGTCGATAAACAACAGCACTGAAAAGAAATAACACACGACAGTAACACCAGCCGTTACTCATGAGCAAAGAATCGTTAAATTGTCACATTTTTGAATGGAGTTTGGCATAGCATTCTCCACAAGGGTAAGTACAGTTCAGGACACTTCCAGGCTGGCATTTGTTAGGGTCAGCCGTGTTAATTTCATCCTCATGGAATGTAACGTAAGATATGTCTGTCATTTTTATAATTGCTGGCTTTACAGGGCGTCAGGGGCGAGATGGTTGTGTTCAAGGGACCGTGCAAAAGGTTTGTGTTTGTGTCTTATTAGAGGTATGTTCAGGTTGCATGGATGGTAAGCATGTGTTCAGCGAGCTATGAAGATGCTATGCGAGTGACATCTCCCTGCTAATATCCATCATGTTTTGGATTTGGTAAATTTAGTATTTGACAGCCTGAAAACATTGTTTTTTAGCATGCCCTTTGACCTCATGATGTGCCTGAGAATAAAGGAAAGTTGCACTACAAAAGCAGCAACAAACCAACATATGCAGTTAAAAAAGGGTGGATTGATTCCTCCACTAATGAAGGCTTAATCAGCCTGATATCTGAATGCATCCACAAGAGGGCAACATCATGATATCCCCTCACACATATTCATCTCCACTCCTTATAAACTGGATATTTTAATAAGCGCAGCAGCATAAATTAGCAGGTGCTGGTTTAGGATTAGGAGCGGAGTTAACTCTTTTGGCATATCTGGGTCTGATTCTGTACTCGTGCCAGGAAAATGCAACAGACGCGGAGAGATCTCGCTGCGGCTCACACAGCATCAGCACACGATGAAACCTGATTAAAGAGACGGCTTAAGTACGCTTCCGTACGTCACACACAGGACGGAGAAGCACTGCTTTCCTCTAACATCGATGTTTACAAGTGAAACCTTTCATGGTGTTTACATTTTATGTAAATTTGGAGCATTTGAATCTTCTGAAAGCAACAGATTTCAGCGCACAGTATAAACATATCACTCTGAATAAAAGGCGTTATAGTCGAGGAAAGCGTTCTCATGTTTTCCACAGGTCCTGTCAGTGCTGAAAACAAATTTGCTGCACAGAAAACACACTCTGCCTCTTATATATAAAAAAGAAAAAACCCTGATAATCAACCCATTGCCTAGCAACAGAGGGTTCCATAGCAACTGTGCAGCATTTCCCCGACAGTGTTGCAGGAGAAGCACGATGGTTCATCCAGTCGAGTCTGTGTTCGCTTTTGTTTTCAACTGCCTCTGCTCTCATGAAGCCCTTTCCTCAAGAAATCAACACACAGGACAAAATGTTACGTCGCAGCAAATTCTCCCTCTGTGTTTAAAACAACAGAGTCATCAGTTATTCCCATGTTGGCAGAGAGACACTAATACAAAGCAGAGAGTGCAGAAAACACAACCAAAGGCTGCAGCCGTGATCAAAAGCACAAGATGTAAGAGGTAACAATGACACCTTAAAATTCAATAAATCCACACTGTGCTTATGGGCGGGTCAGGTGAATTTAACTCTACCACTGTATATATTTTCATGTATAAGAGTATCCTATGATCTCTACCAATTTGTCATTTTGTTTGGAGGATTAAATCGTTCCAATAGAGCTCTGAATTAATGTGAAAAATCTGGGAAGTGACAATTATTTCATTGCTCATATTTGATAGGTGGTCTGTCCCCTAATTTTTGTTTTGTAATTTGTAGCTCTGGAGGTTTTTTTCTATTCTCTTATATCTGTGTTTTGTTTTTTTGCTATTTGTTTCCTTTTTTCATTCTTTAATCCGTATATTTGTTTTGCCAATGTCCCTAAGGGGAAAACAAAACATAAATTGCATCGTATCATACTGTTTCATATCGTACTGTATCATATCATATCGTTCTGTTTCGTATCGTATTGCATCGTACTTCATCAAATCTTATTGTATCGTATCGTACTGTATTGTACTGTATTGTATCGTATTACTGTATCGTATTACTGTATCGTATCCTACTGTATCGTATCATATCGTTCTGTATCGTACCGTAATATATAGTATCGCATCGTACCTTATCGTATCATACTGTATTGTATCGTACTGTATCGTATCGTACTGTATCGTATCGTACTGTATCGCATCGTACTGTATCGTATCGTACTGTATCGCATCGTACTGTATCGTATCGTACTGTATCGTATCGTACTGTATCGCATCGTACTGTATTGTATCGTACTGTATTGTATCGTATCGTACTGTATCGTATCATACTGTATTGTATCTTATCGTACTGTATCGTTTTATACTGTATCGCATCATACTGTATCGTGTCACATCGTATCGTGTCACATCGTATCGTATCGTACTGTATCGCATCGTACTGTATTGTATCGTATCGTACTGTATCGTATCATACTGTATTGTATCGTATCGTACTGTATCGTATCATACTGTATTGTATCGTATCGTACTGTATCGTATCGTACTGTATCGTATCGTACTGTATCGCATCGTACTGTATTGTATCGTACTGTATTGTATCGTATCGTACTGTATCGTATCATACTGTATTGTATCGTATCGTACTGTATCGTATCATACTGTATTGTATCTTATCGTACTGTATCGTTTTATACTGTATCGCATCATACTGTATCGTGTCACATCGTATCGTGTCACATCGTATCGTATCGTACTGTATCGTATCGTACTGTATTGTATCGTACTGTATCGTATCATACTGTATTGTATCGTATCGTACTGTATCGTTTTATACTGTATCGCATCATACTGTATCGTGTCACATCGTATCGTATCGTACTGTATCGTATTATAATGTTGGAAAACTCAAAATAAAAATTTTATTCCAAAAAAACATTAATTTAAAGTAGGGTACATGCGTTATGGGTGAACACTCAGTAATCTGAGTATGCAGTATCTAAAGTTTGGTTACACAGCTGTATATGACAGAGTAATGTATTGTATCAAATCAGGTCACCATTACAGGCATATATTGATTAACTGATTGATTGGTAGCTTTATATCAAACATGTTAATAAATTAAAATTGATTATTAACTTAAAAAAAAATGATATGAAAAGTAAACCTACACAACAAATTCTGCTGCAACATTCAAAACAAATTAAACAGTACATGTTCGAAAAGGAGTACGATGAAGAATACATCTACTTACTCCTACCCCTTATCAGTTCAAACTGTCCCATCAATCCACGAGGTTGTGAATGTAGATCATTTTCATGAATGAAAATATTTAGGTCAAAGCAGAGAACTGCTTCTGTGGTTGTCCAGCCTGGCTGAAATCATTCATACTGCAACCTCAGGACCAAAAGAAACTCCCAACAAGTTCACAAAGTCAATAAAATAAAATTTAAAACTTTTTAGCCCTCAATTAAAATTTAACTTATTAATTTATCTTTTATGTATTTCATCATTTCATTTCTACTTGCTCTTAGTCATGTTTGCAAGAAGCTGGAGCCTTTATCCCAGCATGCACTGGGCTCCAGAGTCAGCAGTCTATCACAGGCCTCACATGCATATAGAGCGACAAACACATTCACACCTACAGGCGATTGAGAGTTTCCAGTTGACCTGACCTGCTGTGGACTGTGGGAGGAAAGTGGAGCACCCGGAGGACACCCACTCAGACACAGAGCCAGCATCACACTGCACACTGAGAGAGCTCCGCGCTGAACAGATTGACAGATTTGAACCCGCGACCTTCATGCTGTGAGGCGACAGTGCTAACCACCGAGCCACCACGCTGCCTGATAAATATTCAAATGTATCATAAATATTCAATAGCATTTAAAAGTTGTCTTACCAGCAAGTAACACTCGCTAAGGCTGATATGTTCAGGCCGAGCTCAACATGTGTGTACATTCTGTGCTCTGCAATGCCACCTGTAGCTATCAAAATGTTGTTTTCTTTGTGACAGTAACAGTTAGATATAACTGCTCCACTGTTATTCGTTCGTATTCAACATTGTGTTTTTCTCACAAATGGACATTCAGCAGCTGTTGTTCTTCACAAAGCCAATGTTGTCTCTTCCAAAATAAAGCTTTTCTACCTGAAAAATACGTATATAAAAAAAAAATCTGGACCTTTTTAGATTTCATGTCTAATCCAGGTTAGGACATTTTGTTCTTTTAACTTGAATGGTAATATTTCAACCTGAGAGAAGATTAGTCCGCCGTAAAACGTGTCTAATAAACCTTTTATTGTTAGCTGCATGCAGGACATTACACCTATTTTCACATGACCAGTAAGGCTGATGAGGGGATTAGATAAATACAGTGATAAGCAGGCTGAGACGGAGGGACCACAAGAGGAAAGTATCTTAATTGAAACAGGAATATTTACATTCGTCAATCCAATTTAAAATGGAATCCCTAAGGCTTGGCCAAAACTAAAAGAATTTAAAATCTTAATAGATAGATGTGATAAATATTACAGTTTTATTAATCTTGTGTGTGGAGAGCAACGGTATGACCAAACCAGCACAACACACACTAACAGATTCCATTCATCAACAACCAACTGAGTCCCGACTCTCAGAACTGGAAATCTTGCTTAATCTCTCGCGATCTAACGCGACTTTAGAGTAAACAAACATGGTGAAAGGCGGGCAGGAAGAATTGGGGATAATAGCTTTTGGACTACTTTTTACTGAAAATACACATCGGAGCGGCCTTGAGCTTCTTCCAAGCAGATCAGAGGAAGTAAAATCACTCTTAACATACCTCACACTACTGGAAAATCTTTTGTTAGAAGGGGGGGAATCAGGCCCAAAATTGGCCTGATTATCTTGTGGAGTGTACCCTGCTTAAGACGCAAAAAAAGAAGTCATGAAGTCGGACCTCCAGCTGGAGACTAAGATGCATCATCAGTTTTTACTTTGTCATGTTTGTGCTGTAACTTTGTAATTGCCTTTCTCATACAGTCAGTTTGTGCTTGATAGAAGTCTTTGTGAGCATGCAGTACTAGCCTCCTCCTCCTATCCTTTTTAGCATATGCTAATCTGTTTAATCAGCTGCTGTAGTGTCCTCAGTAGAGGCTAAAGAAGTTCAGAGATGTGCCATGCAGACATCTGTTAGCTGCGGGTGTCCATGTTTTCCTGAGCAGATTCACTGGGATGCTACCGATAACGTTTCCAGCTTCAGTCCTTGAAATTGTTAAATTTCTTTATCCATCAATTATGTTTGCATTTCCTGAAATCAATGACTGCTTTCCAGATAAACAAAACATAAATATGCTGTCTGATTTATAAAGCTTGATGTTTGTTTCAAAAGTTACTGCGTCAGTTGCAGCATTCACCATTATCTGAGGAGTGTGGAGTAACTGTGTAGCGCTAACACTGCCAAACACTGTGAACATAAAGTACACTGTTAGAGCATCCATGTTTAAAGACACAGCAGAGCAAGATTAGTGAGAGCCGGCGAATAAAGGGAAATCATTAGAGCAGCTCCTGCACGAGGAGTGAGAGAGGACAGAGGAGACGGTGGGAGAAAATGATGAGGGACAACAGAGGAGCAGAGGCAGTTCATCACAGGGAGCCGGAGAGACAGAGGAGAAGTAAAGGTGGCCTCATCTGATCGTCCTATCCTGTCACAGAGCCGCTCCTGATATATGAAACCTACTTAGATTCCACACGTGAACAATGCTTCTTACTTACATACACAGATCCTGTCAGTGAATTATGACACACGGCACATATTACTGGCCGACTGTCCAACTCATGAATTATAATTAGATGAGGATCATTAATAAAGTTCTCTAAAAGGAGGACGAGTGGATCGCAGAAGGGTTTGCTTTAATGAGTTAGAAGAGTTTGACGTAGCAAGGTACATTAAGTATAAGATATTCTTTTTAAGTAAAAGATTATCAATCAATTAAATTGTATTTATTTATGTAGTGCCAAATTAAAAGAGACCCAACATTAATCGGCCAAGTATTTGGCAAGTCACTTTTTACAAGTCCAAGTCTCAAGTCTTTGTGTGCAACGAAAAGTCCAATTTTGGGTTTAATAAATGACCCAACTAATGACCGTTAATAATCTAGACCTACTGTAAATGAAGCATTCCCTCTAGCCTCCCAAGTGCAGTGTATCAACAATCAACAAGTAACCTAACCTTGCCTTTAGCCGACGTTAATTGTGGTATTTCTCTCGGTTAGCGACGTAAGCTAGCTGATCGTGGCAACAGAACGTGGATGAATTTTAGAGTAATAGCAAAGCCAATACAGCACTGGCAATCAACACTTATCTTTTTTAAATTATCATTTAGCAAACGCCAATCTAAAAGCTAACCTCCCACAAAGCTAACGTTCGAAGCAAGCTAACGTTAGATAGCTGATGCAGCTGAGCTAAACATGTTTGCTAACTTGACTGGCCTATCTGGGTGTGTTTTCAGGTGCCTGTTTGTCGATCCAGCAGCCTTTATTATCACAAATGATTCATTCTGTAATTCTTTTGTTTGGGCTTTTGCGTGAAGTTGTTTCAGCTGAAGGAAGTGGCAGTGTAGCAGCCGCAGCAGGTGATGCGCTCGCTATGGAATCATCTGCGGAGGGTGCACACCAGATACAGTAGGTTACAAGTGATGGGAGGGAATGACATTTAGCACGTAATGTTCATGAGCCAAAAATACAAACTAAAAAGACTGTGCACGAGTCCCCATCTCTGGTGAACAGCCATCTGCAGAGACCGGATGGGCCGAAAAAGTAAATGTTAAGTGTAATTCTTAAGTGTAAAATGTTGAATCAGTCGTCCTTTTGTGGAAATATCGAAGCATAACCACCAATTAAAAAAAAAAAAGATTTAAATATAAGCAAATTAATTGGACGTAACATTGAAATATCACAAAATGATTCTTCATAGCACCAATCGAGGTGCAGAATCTCAGAATCTTTTATGACGCTGTGTACACAAGGTGACGTTTCTGTTTAAATGACATTGGAGAAGAAATAAAGTCTCCTGAAGGTTAAAAAACAAAGGCAGCGTGCCGACGTACAGTGCGGCCATCTGAGGACAAAGTGAGCCCACTGCAGGGTTTATCCTGAAGCCATTAGGAAACTTACTGGCTACAGAACAGTATGATTCATTTAAAGCTCTTTATGCTCCAACTTATCATTTATTTACTCGTAGGCCTCATTTATTCAGCGAGTAGCACACTGACAGTTTTAATCAATGTTATTTTGATGTCTCTTTATAATTTACAGATGATTTTTTTTAAAAGTAGGACCAGTATTTGGTATTCTTTTCCTGTCTGAATCCTTGTATTTATGCCGTGTGGTAAAGCTTTTCTCCAGAGTGACCCGACATGTGCAGTAATTCCCGGTTCGTCCTCAGTGGCGCGCCGCGTGTCGGTTAGTCCAGCCGAGGCCGTCTGCATAATTACATTCACTTGTGGTAATTATGTGCAGATCCTCCTCAACGATCATGGCTAATACGTCTCAGGAGAGCAGGATTTGTGAATTAATTCTTTATTAATATGTTGAGTTGTGACCATTACACTCGCTTGTGTGTGCATGCAGGGGAATGGAGGATCATGTTGGTGGATGCCATTACGCCGAATACGTTTTTAATGACATCTGATCCTTTTTCTGTTCAAGCTGTTATGATGATTGCAACAGCAAAAGAATGTTTTATGAAGAAATATGTACAAAAATTAGATATGCAATATATTGGGGCATCCTGAAGGTTGAGGCACCAACAAGAAACTGCAAGGTGAACACCTAGCTGAGGGCCTTTGTATGTCATCTTTTTTGTAATCTCTTACATTCTGCCTATTGAAGAAAGAACAAGATTGTCCCCAGATATCCAAATTTGTACTTACGATAGTGACACATATTAGAAAATTGGATTTTGCTTTTACACTAAACACATATTATAGCCTAAAAATGTCATCATATCTACATATGTCTACCAGAATAAAAAGCACAATATGAAAAATAGAATTGGCAAAGACATTGAAATATTGTATCTCAGTCTGGCCGGGGACCTTTGGATGCAGTCTTTCTCCTTATTTACTGTCATCTCTTCAAGGCAACTACGGGGACTACCAAAATAAGGCTGAACATCCCACCTAAATATTCAAATTCATAACATGCAGTGATATATGATGGCGGCGTGTCCCAACGCAGTGGCTTTGCGCTCTCTTTTATCTGTTTTTAATGTGGCTTACTGTTGCTATTTACTTGTTTTATTGTTGCATTGATAGCGAGTTGCACATTCAATTTCCATTGTACCTGGTGCAATGACAATAAAGATATTCTATTCTGTTACCCATAGGAAAGAGTTTGGATGCTGCTTTTACATGAGACGTAACCTATCGCTAAGGCTAACGGCCAATATAAAAAATACAGTTAGCAAAAAGACATTAAAACATTGTCTTAAAGTTAACCAATGCAGAAGGAAGTGATGTAAATATATGAGATTTAGGTATCAGACTCATTAATTAGCCATATAAATCTCACTAGTTAATACTCTTTGCTTCTCCTGCTCTGCCTTCAACAGAGTAGAGTTCATTTATTTGCACATGAAATGATGATGCACCACAGAGAAGACAAAGTCACATTGTGACGGAGAGGTAAAAAAAGAAACCATCTCACCTCAAACAAAACAAAGAAACAACAATGTGACAAACAAAAGTCAACAGAGCTGAAAATCAGACTCTAAATCTAAAAATAGTTTATCAAAAAATAAAAGCGCATAAATGTAAAGTCAGGACCACAAAATAAACAGATTTTAAAAGGAGTGACAGTTTGTGCTTGTGTGTGTTCAAAGGAAGAATGGAGAGAAATACAGAAGGTGTGTTGTGATGTCAGAGGAAGAAAAGTCAGTCATCATTCAGCTGATATGGACGTGATGAGGCCTGAGACCTTTAAGGCCACATGGATGGACCTCCTCCGGACAAGAATCTCCTCGTTAAACAGAGACCAGACAGTTTATATTATAAACTCATCAAGCTCTTTACAGGTGTTAAATGAAGGTAAGAGTAAATACTGTATACAGCAGTTAGGAAAAGGACAAAATGTCCCACGATCAACTGATTTTCACCCACACCAGCGAAAACAGTCAAGTCGACCGAGTAACACATTCTGAAATAATTTAAGATGTTTGCATGTTTGATTGAAACCATCGAGTCAAACAGAGCAGCCACAGTGTACCCACAAAGTCACTGTGCCCACAACATAAATGTACCGACCCTGAAAATAAAGTAAGAAATCCTGAATAATGGATCGTCTTTTGAAAGCATGCATTAAATAAAAAAAAACAGTGCCAACAAACAGCCGGTTGCTTGTGATGACAAAGCTCGATGCTGTGGTTCAAATGCACATAAGTCTAACACTGCTGATAATGCAGGCTAGTTACAGGGAAAAGGTCAAATACCTATAATGTGACAGAGAAATGTCGCCATAAATTAACTTTAAAATGTCTGTTATATAAGTGAAAACCAGACACTTTCAAAATAAAGTTTGGTTCATGTTTGCCAACTACACACTGAGACTACATAATATATGTATTATTACAACATAATTACTGCACACAATTACTGATGACAAACATTTATATGTAAGTGATAATACTCAAAATGCTGTTATCACTTTCCATATCGGCTCAGAGTGTGTTATCGTGATTGTAACACACAAAGTTCTGTTGTTATGGTTACGTGCAGTTTGCTATACATTATTCCCTGATTTAGAACGGTGACCTATCATATGATTTTAATGGATGAGAATTTCCCTTGCAATTAAATAAATGTAAGTTGTATGAGACTGTTAAAGACTTCGAAAGGTGTAATAGTAAATACTGTAGATCTGCTTCTTCTTGATCGTAAGTCCTCAGATATGTAGCAGCTTAGTTATGGCATCAATATATGTCACTGTATGTATAGAGTACAACATCACTGGGACATTTCACTGTGTGTATCACTCCGCCTCAGCCAGGTGTTCTGAATACTATTGATTAAGACTAAAGCCGACTGGTATGTCGATATTAATCAAACTGGTGCCTCTGAAGCACACATCAGACTTATTTCGCTGGTTGATGATAAATTAAAACATACAACAGATAAATGTACATGATAAAAACAGCTGATCTGTGGTAACCTGTAGACACAGTGCAGGAGAATGTTTGTGTTGCTTGGCAACAAAAGTCCAGTTTCAGTTAAATTGTGGAACTAGTTGAAATGGTGGAGCTGTTGTTACTACAACAACACTCCCTCTCATGTGATATTGCTTAAATATATAAGACATAACAGAGATGGAGCGGAGAGTGTCAAGTTTGGGGAGCACAGAAATGTATCTGCTTTATGCAGATGATGTGGTTCTGTTAGCTTCATGATGGAAATTACAGTCAGTTAATGAAAATCTTATTAAAATTAATTGTCAATAATACTGGGCCGAGAACTGATCCTTGTGGTACTCCTTTTGTTAGTTGTAAAATCTTTGGTTGGATGTTTCCAGCTTTGAAACTCTTAAGAGGCTCCTGTATGTTAATAAATCAAAACTATGATCTACCAAGTACTTTTGGTTCCTAATCATAACCATGCTGTCACTGTTTTGCAATGTCAATCATGTGCTAATTATTGTTGATCGCCAAAATCTTAAAACAATGTTTGCTAATTTATTCTCACTAACTTGACTGCTTTATTTTGAAAGTCTTTCCAGCTGTTGCATAATGTATTATGAGAGAGAATGGTACCTACATCGTCTTATTTTGAAGCCACAGAGTAAGCTGCTATGTTTGATTGAATGTGAAGATTTGGTGCAGATAGACAGTAGTTCAGTGGTACACATATTCGGCCAAACACAAAGGAAAAATTTCTGTTAGTATCTCTGGCCTTAAGCGTATTAGCACAGCACAAACCAAACATAAAGTCTACCCTTTGTATTTTTAATGCTTCCCTCATATTGTTGACTCCGACATCTCCACTCTCCCTTCTTGTTTTGTCCTCCAGCCCCGCAAGATGCACACATCCTTTTTATGTGGAAACCGGCTTCATACAGCCGGCTGCGGGAGTTCAATAATGAGATGGGCTTTTAAGCGAGCTTCCTGGTAGTGAGGATGACAGCATCTATCTCCAGATGCTGTAAATGACATTTCTTTCCTTGTTTATCTTTGTGAAACAATTGGATCGCTGCATCTTGCCCTTGGCCAGCCTATCCCGGACCTGTCAAGGACACACCTCCCATCAATCACAGCAGGTTCAAAAAGTGACTCACAGGGGACCTTAAGAAGAGAAAAGGGGAGGGGGAAAAATGCCCGGGATGCAGGATGCCTCCCCAATGTCTGACCCAGGCTTTTTGTACTTTGCAGTCCACTGCGATACATCCTGGTGCAATTCTATCAGCATTTTTCTCCTTCATTTCAAAGTTGCTGAAAACAACACTTTGAATGGGAAGATGAAGTATGTCCCTTCTCCTGCATGCTATCTCTCAGCACCCTTGGCCCCCTCCGCCTGCCTACATACACACCTCATTTAATTCAAATAGAAAATCTAAGTGAAGGGAAGAGGGAAAAGCGCCCAGCTCGAGCATTTCTCCTGTGTTCCCTGTGAAATAAATCACTGGGTGTTCTCTCTTCATCAGGATAGATATCACTTGTACGAGCCCCGACATCCATCCTGGGATTCTGACAACACGCTCCTGTTTCTCGCTGAATAGGCATTACTGCGAGATTGAGTTACGATGGCCTGTGCTATCAGCCCGTATGCAAAGCAGCCCACCATCTGACATGTGGCGGCGCTCAGACTAAGAGATTGTCCTCAGTATTGCAAAAGTGTCCACTGCTCATGAAAGAGCAGCTGCCACACATCCCTTAATAGCTGCAGCTGCCAAAACGCAGGTTGCAACTGATGTCGCCCTCGGATCCATCAGTGGTCACATTCACAGAGAGGAACGCTATCGTGTGGGGAGTGATTTCTGTGAATATCTGCACATGTGAGGAGCATTTAGTCCGATGTCTCGTAGCACACGCAGATCAATTACACCTACATGACATACAGTGTGGTACGAGTAATGAAAAAACTGTACAGCATCATATCATAATATTCTGCATGGAAATATTTTATCCAAGTATCAATCTTTAACTTTATAAATTATCTCGGTACAAATTAATCTTAATACAATGATAAAAAAGTTGTTTAAAACAAAGATGGAGGCATGTTTGTTTATTTCATTTTAACAGTATTGTACATTTTAAAATCTCCCTCTTGACGAAGGTGCTGCATAACTTTTATGTGCAAGTTGCATTGTTCAAAATCTAAAGTCTAAACATGTTGCCATTTAGTTGAGTTGGACTGTGTAGATTTTAATGCAAGTTCACTTTTACATTTATGGCAGGTTTTTATGAGTTTTAGTCAGTTTGAAGATCCAATACTACTTGACATCCATCCATCCATTGTCTATACTGCTTATCCTGTTCAGGGTCGCAGCGGGGCTGGAACCTATCCCAGCTGTCCAGGTACACCCTGGACTGATCGCCAGTCAATCACAGGGCTGACACATAGAGACAGAGAACCTTTCACGCTCACATTCACACCTACGGGCAATTTTAGAGTCATCTAACGAGCATGTCTTTGGACTGTTGGAGGAAGCCGGAGTACCTGGAGGGAACACACGCATGCAAACGCAGAACATGCAAACTCCACACAGATTCGAAACAGGAACCTTCTAGCTGTGAGGCAACTTCATCTTATTAAATACAGTGGCTATGGCAAAGTTTTCCTGTTTAATTTTTTTAATGTAATATATATATGTATATAAGGTATAATGCACGACAAGGTGTCAAGGTGTCCATTATCAGGAATTAATGGACGACTTGGAGGCCAGATCGCAATCCCATCATACCATGGTCACTAAAAGAACAAGCATTGACTTTATGGTAACATCTGAGATGGAAACATTGTTCACTTCTCCAGTCAATAACATGGATCTTAGGTACAACTTCCTGGTGTGTGGCGCAGTGCTCGTGGAGCACTTTGGCTCAGCTTTGAGCAAGAACGCTAACAGAAAGCTAGCAGTGACATTGCATACAGTTGGCATAATGTAAATATAATTTGACAGTGTGTTTAACAACAATATTAGCTAGCTAACCAGCCATGTCATTGTCCCCAAATCAACACAAAGTATAGTGCAAAATGTTTCAAACCGCAGTAGTTGAGATTGTGACTCGAGTATCAGGAGAGTATCCTGTTGCTGGGCCTCAGCTGAGTCTCACCCTTACAGTGTATTACATTACACACCGGATCTAAAGCTCTGCAGCTCCTGCTTAAACTCATACATCCGGCCTCTCTCTTCATATTTGGTCAATTAAGTGTCTATTCTACTCACAGTCTCACTGCAACTGAGCTGCAGTTTCACGGCTACATTTACTGCTTTTCCATTACAAACAAGATCAGGCTGCAGCTGGGACTCATTTGGGTCAATGTGAAATGAGATCAGTAAAACCTGTACGGCAGACAGGGACAGGTGAGCGT
Source organism: Semicossyphus pulcher (assembly GCF_022749685.1). Classification (NCBI taxonomy): domain Eukaryota; kingdom Metazoa; phylum Chordata; class Actinopteri; order Labriformes; family Labridae; genus Semicossyphus; species Semicossyphus pulcher. The sequence continues at coordinate 6,824,648 of NW_027211604.1, read as the reverse complement.
GCTGTGATGACACGGCTGCAGGCTGCATCAGACTGGAGAGATGAATGCAGCATGTATACAGAGATCAGGTGCTTACAGTTATAGCCACAAGCTGCCCTACTGATGGAGTCCGGCTCTCGCATCCCCGCGGTCCTGGCACCTATCGATGCCTTTTAATGTTTGAGATCGTTAAACTGCAAAATGTACGCTAATGCTCTTTCGGTTGAAGCCATTAAAGGATCATTTCAAATTCCTTTACAGTGCATTGTGATAAATACTGAGGCCAGTCATAGTGGAGCCCGGGGAGGCAGCCGTCCTGGTGTGGAGACGTATGAGTGCAGCATTATGAGCGGCTACGGAAGCAGCGTGACTTTCAACATACTGTACATTAGAAATACAGTATTTGTACATGAGCTTAGTTTGCCAAAGCAGAAGCCTGAAGACCAGAACATTGTGATAATGATAAGAGATTTTATTTCCCCTCTCAGGTGTTCAGATATTTTGGATTTGTGACCTCTTCTATACTCTTTTTTGGAAGGACTACACTGAACTGGTATTTGTTTATTGGCTGCAAACAGGACACTTCACAGAATCATACAATGCAAATCTACAGCTCGACTTTTGTGAAGCTATATTTTATATTGTTTTACAGCATTAAAGAGTTTTTTTTAACAAACTTTGATTCTGATTCGTAAATTGCAGCATTCCAAGGTCTGCTATTTCTCAATAACAAACTGTTGCTATGAAGAACAGATCGTTGCTAGGGGTTCGGCTCTGATCACACAATCCGAAAAAAAGAAAAGGGGTGGAAACAGCGGAGAGGCGGCGTTTAAAGACGATGAATGGAAAAGAAAATGTCAATAGACTCTGATGGTGACGAGATGGGTGCTGCGCTGATTCCTCCGGTCTGGTTCAACTTGTCTTACTTCACCATCAGAGGAAATGTTTCCATTTAATGTGAGTAAAAACAGCTAGCTTAGCTCATTTTAAGAAGGCTACAGAGTTAACCGTTGCTATGGACGCAGCTCTCACTGTAGGTGTAACAGACTATTTTTAAACAGAAATCTTTTTTAAATTAATAAAATAATTTCCAAATCAATGTTTTGTGTCAAATTCCCTAATTATTGATTCCGTAAGTAAGCCATGTAATAAGTGGGATCATGTATAGTGAGCAGGTTGTTGAAGCGGAGGAACCCCTCCTATTTCATTCTGCTACAACAACCCGCTCACTATTTTTTGTGCTACAATATGTCGTCTGCTCTTTGATTGTGAGTCAACACTTTAATAAGACTCAGTAACGTACATGCAAGTGTTTGTTCCAAATAACGGACATGCACAGCACAGCGACTTTGGCCTGTGTTAGCTGAATGCTGTGTGCCCCAAGAAGCTGATGACTCCTTAAAGCTCCTGTGAGGAACCTTGGGTTTGTGCTGATTTTGGCGCCCCCTGTGGACAAAGTCGTACCTCTTATCTCTTTGCTGATTTTGTCCTGTACATGCTTAAGTGGAGATCCAGCAGCAGTCAAGGAAAAGAAACTCATGGAGAAATATGTGTAAGCATGATAGACTTTAAACCATAGTGAAACTCATTGTAATGATTATGCATGTATGAGGTGGTGAAGGGCCTGACAGGAAAGAAAAAGAAAGAGGATTCATTTTCCAATCCTAACTTTACAGAGAACCAAAACTCATGTCCATGTCATGGTCTTCACTACATGGATGTAGGACTTTGTGGGTGTATTGAATGTTTTTATGAGGCCTTTCAGCCAAAATACTTCCATGTCATGGAGCTGATAACCTTTGTGAAACACAGCATGCTCCCAGAGAAACTTCCAGAGACTCTTACAGTCACCTTTTTCACCTTCTCTGTTTTATTCCCAGTGGAGCTGCACACTGGTGAGCCCTTACAGTCCAAGGACGGGACGTTTCTTCTGCCGCCTTCCTGCCTTAAAAGTAGGTGAGGGAACTTCGATCAATAAATCTCATGTTCCTCTGAAAGCCCTTTATTCTAAGTCGTCCAAAATGGCACGACAAATTATCACTCGCATTTCACAGCAGTCACGTGGATTTCTAAAATCTGCAGAGCCATCTCCATCAATAAACAACACTTCATAAATTACCCGAGTGCAGCACCTTCTGTTAGACATTTACAGGCCCTACAGTTTCTTTGTCATCCTGTTTATGCACATCTACAGTATGCTCGGTGAAATTCATTTTCACTCTGCTGCACAAGTGACAGAAAACCATTCAACACACACTAAGCCGGTATCACTGTTTATTACAGCAGACAAGGACAAAGTAAGGAAGCAGAGTAGCTTAGGGAAGCATCACAGGACTGTATTTGTGCTGATAATCTAAATTATTTTCCATGTTCGCTATAGAAGAGGGAGAAAGACAATGTAAATGCTGACATAATCAACAACCAGTGCAAAGAAGCTGAATAGTATGAAACAGCCCCAAACACGACAAATATGACTTTAGAGCCAGCTGTACATGAACTTCTGTTTATCTCACATCACCACTGCTGTACAGGACTTCAATAAAGAGATCTGTTTTTAACTCTTTGTGTTCATGCAGTAGTGTACATCTCCATTGTCTTTTAAAAAGCTGTATTTTACATTCTGTCGCCTATTTACGCCTTAAATGTGAGTTAAGTTTCACACGGCATCCTTGCAGTTTGTGCGGTCTATGCTTCGACATTTACAGGTATCACTGATCAGGTTGTTACGAGTTCATTTAAGTCGTCTGTTTAAAAATAATTGATGTGTTGGTACAGATTTGCCATTAAGCAGATTACCTCCTTAGTCATCAAAAACCTGCCCGAGCTGCTAACTTAGTTTCTCTCGTGGTTTTTCTTTGTAACGAGGAGAAGAAAATAAATGTGTTCTTTAATCAGTTTAAGAGCTTCAAACCGCCGCTGAGTGATTGTCCCCTTTAATGTAACGTGTAGTGCAACTTGCACTTTCCTGTAATCACATTAAACACTGTGGTATGTGCTGTATATTGATTATTGGGAGTGAGGACAGACAGACAGAAAGAAATGATCATGTTAAGAGAATAGGACCTTACGTTTAATGATGTAAATAATGATTTTTATTTACACTGTTTGAATTATTTTTCTCCATTATGGTTGTTATTGCTTCCTTGAGACATACAAAAACAACAGTATGCTATGTTTCAGAAAAAGTAACTCACGCAAAAATAAGTAAGGAAGATGAAAATAAGAGGAATAAATTAAATTCAGCTTGATAAAAAAATGGACATAAAAATAAATGGATAAATAAAATAATTTATATATAGCTATGCTGATGTAAACACGAGTCCACATGCATATATACATACATGTACAGATACTGTCATAGGTAAGAAGTTAAGTCAAGTAGAGTGTTAAAGAAAGTGTTGCGAGTAAACGGTAATCTACTGTGGCTGAACAAACAAAGAAAAGATCGATGACTACAGATACAACTTCAAAAATAAGTGAAAATCCAAAGAAAAGGAAACAAACTCAACGCTCAGATGAAGGCAAACTAGAAAGGAACGAGCCGCCAGCATGTGGAAAGTCAAGAGTTACAACCGTAGCCAACCGTGGACGTCACACACATATCTGTGAAGCATGCTCCCTTAATTCCCGCCATAGGTGTCGCCAAAGAGAGCGAAACTGAGATCTTCGAGATTACCACTTTAAAATCAAATTCGTTTGACCTTTTATGTCATAAAATATATTTATGCTCCGGGTCTACTTTGCTGCGTCTGTCCATGAACTATGAAATGACATCCTGTATGGTTGGCAATTTAAAAATACATTCTCTTTATGACTACAAGCTCATCCCAAAGTCACCATTTCAAAAGTGCTGCCTCAGTAAACCCCCCGGACATCTGTCAACTATATTTACTGGAGGGGGGAGGGGGAGGTGTTCAACCTCACTCTATACTCTTCATTATCAGCACTTGTTTTTGAACCCATATTTTGACACGCCTTGTACCAGCTTCATGCAGTCGGAACACTCTGTCCACACAGCACATATATTTCAGCCGGACACGTCGTGCACCTGGGTGACGCACGTTAGGACGACTGCCATGTTCACAGCGCGTGTGATATGTCACCCTTCATGCTTAGTTAATGGTGGAAGCTGAGATCATAAAACCCATCCCCGTGATGATGACAGCTAGATATGAAAAACGTCCTCCAGAAGGACGAATGTGTGACTGAGGTGAGAGCCGAGCCGGGTCTTCTGACTGGACGTGATCAATACAAGGACTTTGTAGAGTGAGAGAAAATATGTCAGACCACCCCGCCTTTTTGTCCTGACCATAAGTACAAACCATTTTCAGCTCAGACCATGACCTCTGGCAGCAGAAGTACACTGATGAAGAAAAGATCTCTGACTAGATCACATGTAGATACTAATAAAGACATGTGACCACACCCTGAGTGGCCAGGCTGCCATTGTAACAAAAAGCAGCGTATCCTTACATTTAGGAAGCCAGGACCAGGAAATGTTGGATATGTTTGGCTTAAAAAAATTGGACGATTCATTTTCTTATGATCGACTCATCAACTCATCAATTAATTAATCGTAATGCAGCATGCTTAATCGATTGATTCTGGAAGCAAGGTCATGTAGTTTTTCTGATTGGATGGGACAGTTTTCCACGAGTCTTTTTCTGTATACCAAAGTTATGAGCGGAGCAGACAAAGGATGCAGGTAGAATTCATCAGAGATGTGGACTTGAGACTTGGTGACTTGGACTCGAGTCGACTCGAGTCACTGTTTTGGTGACTTGCAACTTCACTTGACAAAAAATAAATGACTTGAGACTCGACTTGGACTTTCAGGTTAATGACTTGGGACTTGACTTGAGGTGACTTGATATAATTGTTGAGTTTCAACTATCAAGTATGTATGCAGCGCAAACTGGGAATTATCATTGGACGACTCAAAAAGCTGTGATTGTCATAACTGGGTGACTGGCTGTCAGTCAAACTCCTCGCTATGGCAACACACAACATCAAAGACCCCCGCTACCTGATGTTTTTTCCCCAAATAGAAGCCTCATCAGTCGAACTCATTACTACTCAATACTGTCTCAGACCAGACCATCATCATGGCTGCGTCTGTGCCAAGATAATACAGATACAATTCACTGTCATACTTACTGAACATGTTATATAAATAGGCCAATAATATGGTTATTAGACGGGCTACTAACACCTTGTCTTTTCTCTTTATAAAGACCGGGTACTACAGGTATAAGATACAGTATGTATCTTGGGTAGGAAGAAAGCGACTTGACTTGACTAAGGACTTGACTTGACTTGACTTGCCCAAGAAAAAATGACCCGAGACTTGCTTGAGACTTGGACCAAATGACTTGAGACTTACTTGGGACTGAAGCAAAGATGACTTGGTCACAACACTGAAATTAATGTACAACATATCTGAAGAAGAACTTGACATGTCATATTATAGCTAACACTAAACATGCTATACAATTTTTTTTTACCATTATATAAATAAACCGCCACTAAACCTTCATGTTTTTGCAGTTGTTACTTGTAAGAAATGTTCAAACATTAATCTACCATAAGGTCACAGCGTATTTGTAAATGCATTGACCATGTATTGGTCATGTGTTCTATTATTCTACTTAATACATTTACTCACATACATTTTATGGGTCATTACTTTTCTGAAAGCACTTCATCATTTAGAATGACATCCCATCCTGTATACATGTACTGTATGACTGAGAGCTATTTGTAACCATGGCATGTGTTTCAGAGGGGCTGTATACGTCAGTGTGGACTGTGTTATCCAGGAAAGGCAGTATTGTATGTTTGTGGTTGTGATTCTATTGTATTGCCAAATAATAATCATTTGATGAAGAAACATGCAACGTCTCAAGTATTCAAGTGTGTGTGAATTAAAAATGTGACGAGTGGGATGAAAGGAGGAACGCAGAAAATATAAACAAAGAGCATTTTTTACTCAAAGGAACATGTGTTTACTTAAATAAAAATACAGTTGCATCGAAGTATTTTGTCTTTTTTTGATTCATCATTATAAATCATGCTTTCATATTGTTGCAACATAAAGTAAAACTATAGAACAAATAGTTCTGGCTCTGATAATCTGCTTCTTATTTAATGTGCAGTTAAAAGTGCAATTCAAGCGCAAAAACCAGAAATCTTAATTATAAAAGGAACAGAGTCTAAGTGAAATATCATTTTTATTTTATCTTTTAATTGATATCAACAATTCCCACAAAAAGTATCATTGAATCACACTATCATATGTATCCTATGTGATAAAGGCTCTATGCAGAACCTGATTTAGTTTCTGCATTTGTGCAAGAACAGAGATCAGAATTTTTAAGGAATCTACAGAGCAATTATTGCAATTTGGTGACATACTCATTAAACTCAAAATGGTCGCTGTAGTTCATTCCTCCCAGCCGGTTAAACGAGCAAAGCAAGAGCCAACTGTTAATATTGCACTGTCCCTGAGCATGCTCACTGATGTCTGCCTGACACTGAGTTACTCTCTAGAGATTGAAAAAACACTTGTTTTAGAATAACAGCACATGGGACAAACTAGCAACTATAAAACTAGACATACCTTAACAATAAGACATGTTTGATTCAACAACAGGACGTTAACGAGTGAGACCTGTGCTGGAACCGCAGTGTCACAGAAGACCTTCAAGGTGCAGGAGGGTGAAAGCAATCAGGGTTTGACTGAATAAGAGCTCCCTGTTCATTTTTTAGAAAGGGTTTTACCCTTCGAGTCTGTCGGCTGGTCTCTGGTCTCCTGGCACCAACACTGATGGTACCAGGTCCAATGATGGTGACAGTGTTGTGTTAAGGTTGCTGCCACGAGAAGCTCTCGCAAACCAACAGTCTCTTGTCCGAAGTCACGTCAAAAGCAAGGTTAACTCTTGACTCTGGGTTTGTTTAACTCCAATCAACTCACAGCTCATGGTCATTAGTAGCGTGAGGCGGTGCTAAAACAACCAATCCTGGGACAGTCCCTAGTCATCCTCTTGTGCTTCCTTTAATGTCTGGCTACTTGGGGAGTGACATTCTGTTTCAGAAAGACACTTTGAGAGGTCGCAGGTGAAAGTAATCCCATCGCCTGGCAATGCAGAATTGTGCAAGCCATGGATTGTGAACGCTTTGTTCTGATGGGGCCATCTTTAAATTAGCATCCACAATTCCTGGGATAGATGAAAACCATCTCCCTTTTGGACTGGACTTGCAAAATCCAAGCCAGCCTAGAGGCAACCGGGCCCAGCTAAATCATGTAAGGTGGTGGTTGAACCATTTTTGATTGACCAAACACTTGGAGCAGGATCCTTGTGCATTTCCTCCATGACCTTTGATCAGTCACAGGGTAGCATTCCTATTCTCATTCCTCGAAAGATGCATCCATCTTCAAGACACGGTCTTGTTCCAATACAGTACATATATGTTCCAATATAGGACAGGATGAAGTGGACTGCCCTTCTTCTCTTCTATCTATGTAGATATAAATGCATATAACCCCCTGTACATAATAACTATACTGGTGGGCCTTTGCAAAAGCTGTAGCCTACCTGAGGCCATGCACAGGATGCAATGGCAATCACGGAGCAAACTCATCTGACATTTACGGTCTATGCAAACCATTAAGGCCATTCCATCGAAAGCCAGACGGTTGGCTCTCCCTAGTACATGGTAAGTCACATCTGCAGGTATGGGCACAGCAAAAGAGTGGGGCTCTTGGTTATTGGTTTCTTTCTGGACTGATACAAGGAGTGACACATTCTTTATGAACAGACTGGGACAATAATCCTGAATCTGTTCAAATGTACCAATTCTTACTGTACTATTCCCTTCATGGCACAGAATGATCATTGCATTTAGGAAGTATGGGGTTGCCTTTGGATCGATGTGCATCCTCACTTTAAAACCACTGAGGTTTAGATATAGTGCCGTATTTGACATCTTGCCAATTCAGTCAAATCTCTGTGAGCCATTCATGGCCAAGCAGAATGGGACTCATACCCTTAGCTATCACAAATCTGGATTTGCAGACTGGCCTTTGGGTAAAACATCTGCAGAAACCACAATCAGTGTGTATGGGCTTACACGTGTGTATCAATCATATTGTCTAGGGTTGAATGATGATGGATAACATATCCTTGTAAATCTCCTTACAGATGACTGATAATAATTCCCTGTATCAGTTGCACATGTACTGGCCTCGGACATTGACACCCTAGTATGTCCATTGTTTGCAGTCATCTTTGGGGCTCTGAGATATCTTAAAAGTCAAGAAAGGAACTCAACAAAAGCCAACAGAAGGCACCGTATGCCACCATCATTAAACCTTCAGAGCAGCCTGCCTAAGAGCATGTCATCAAACAAGCTTTAAAAGTAACAATGATGGTGTGGAGCATGACTGGTGCATATCTGCCACAACAAAGGCATCAAACCGCCCTAAATTACTGGAATGCCTATTTTCTTTGAAAGTCAGGACTACCAAGAATCAAGACTTTGGATCACGGTGGTTAAAAGACCAGTTCCTCATATGTTTTATTGAACACACCAGAAACACACAGTGGAACAAAGCTCCTTTTAGCTGATCTTAATGTCCATTACTTCAAGTTCCAATGTCCCAACAACGTCCTAATTTGTCCAACCATTAATTACATCAACAACTACTGATACTCCCAACAGAACCCAACAACCTCATGGTTTGTCCAACCCTACCCTAACATAAAACTCATCAAAACTGAGCTAGCAAGTATGTACTATACTATAGGGGCGGTGTGTGAATGGTCGGAAGACTAAAGACTAGAAAATTAGCTTTGTGGTCAGAAGACTAGAAAAGCGCTTTACATGTACAGTCCGTCTACAGCAGGGGCGGATCCAGACTTTTTTGACTGGGGTGGCCCAACTGGGGCACTGACTTATGTATGGTCGGCATGTGTCCACACACACGCAAATGAAGAGCATTTAATTAACCCTTCCTTCTAAGCTTACTTCTTTAAGGACTCAAACAGAAGATGTGTGGTCAGAGTAACAATTTAAAGTAAGAAAGGAAATGTGCCACATTGAAATGGAAAGAAAGCTACTAGCAGCCTGCAACACAGCCCAAATAGTTTTTATCACAAGTCCCGCCTCTGACAAGGCAAATAGCCAATCAGTTTAGGATTTTGGGGTGGCCAATCAGATTTCAAGGGGGCCCTGGCATAATATACATTACAAAACTGAAACTTGGAAACAGAGACCTAAAAGGACATGGTGTTCTCCTTTCAAAGCACACCTTTCATCTCAGCTTTGGATTAGGAAGTACTCTAATAGTGTCGTAGTAGTATGCATTGGTTTAAATTGGACACTTAAACATTGTCAGTACACAGTCAACTTCTATCATAGTGAAGTGTTATGACTCAAAATGCGCAAATGTGTTTAAAAATGAAAAACATGGCCGCTATCCTCAAAGAAATGATGCTTTCGAAGCTGGGCATGCACTGCTGTAATTACTGTGCCGTGCTCGATCTAAATCTAAGTTATGCATCATTCAGGTTATATGGAGGTTGTGGTCTATGACTCAGCTCTATGACCACGGGCAGTTTGTCAGGAAGATACAGCCAAGGGTGATAAATCCAAGCAAACAGATAATGAAAGAGGAGAGATACCATTTTCAACCAATGCATTAGTCAAGAAAAATCCAACAAATCCCCAATTTTTTTTCGCAAATTAAAAAACAACATTAAATAAATGATATTTAAAAAGTAAAATTTCTATCCCTTGCAAAATCCTGAATCAGTGCAGAGAAGAGGGCAGGGTCTGAACAAAGTAACTGCAGAGAGAGCTTTCCATCTTTAATTGCTGGTGGTAGGACCACAACACATCACGCTTGGCATCATGTCTTCATTCTGAGTCTTTTTCCATCATAGTACACCTTTGAGTAAGCTTTCATTTCACACAGGGGTGCTGGCTCAACTGTTAGGAGCCACAGTCAGTGTCAAGCATTGAGCCAAATTAAAACCCTCTTTGTCGAATCTGAAGAGCTGAAGGTCGTCAGCAGTTGTGTCACGACAGAAGTAGCTGACTGATGTTGGAAATATCAAGACATGATGGACTGCAGCTCCCGGGCCTGAGGCTAAAGCACAGCTACTCTCTGCCTGGGATATTCACTCTTTAAAACTTACTCTACCCACTCAAGTGCATTCACAGGCTGCTCAAGAGTGGGCAACAAACATTTAATCATCAAACCAAAGTAAATGTGTTTGTTGAAATTATCCTCAAGTCCAGGCAGGTCTACAAGTGTTAATGCTGCCATTAAAGAAGTTAATGAGAAATAGTTTAATCTAGATCCAAATTAAAACATTTCCTTATTTATTTCCTCACATTTTTGCAATTTGCAGTCATGTATGTGATACACAGGGGCTGTTTTGTATGAATTGGTTGTTTTGTCTTATTACACAGCTATTTAAATACTTGATTCTGATTGGTTAATTACGGCATTCCGAGGTCTGCTATTTCTCGATAAGAGACCGTTGTTTTGAAAAACAGACCATTGCTAGGTTAGCAGCTCTAAACACACAATCCAGAGGACTAACTGTAATCATTACTTCACCATCAGTGGAAATGTTTCCATTTAATTTGAGTGATAACAGCTAGCTTAGCTTATTTTAATGTGAGTAATAGCAGCTAGCTTAGCTCATTTTAATGTGAGAAATAACAACTAGCTTAGTTCCTTTTAATGAGGGTAAAAACAGCTAGCTTAGCTCATTTTAATGAGAGTAAAAACAGCTAGCTTAGCTTATTTTAATGTGAGTAGTAACAGCTAGCTGTGCTCATTTTAATGTGAGTAATAACAGCTAGCTTAGCTCATTTTAATGTGAGTAAAAACAGCTAGCTTAACTCATTTTAATGTGAGTAAAAACAGCTAGCTTAACTCATTTTAATGTAAGTAAAAACAGCTAGCTTAGCTCATTTAAATGTGATTAATAACAGCTAGCTTAACTCATTTTAATGTAAGTAAAAACAGCTAGCTTAGCTCATTTTAATGTGATTAATAACAGCTAGCTTAGCTCATTTAAATGTGATTAATATTAGCTTGGTTAGCTCATTTAAAGAAGCTAGAGTTAACCTATGGATGCAGCTCTCATTGTGAGGGTATTGGAGTAAATAGCCGCGTAATCAGCGGTATAATGTATAGGGAGCAGGGGGTTCCATTCTGTGATAACAACCTGCTCACTATACTTTAACTATACATTATCCCTTACATAAAGCATGGGTATTCAAACTGTCGGGCAATTAGCTTCTTCTTTTATCTTGTGCTAAAAATGAATGCATAGTTTGATGATTCATGGTGGGAAAAAATGGGTGCTTTGAAATGGTTATGTGTGATTTCTTCGCAAAAAGTATGTTCATGTATGCTGGCGTATTGATCCCAACAAAGAGAAACTCAAAGAGTTGGCATTTTGCAGCACTAACTACCTGCTAGCTACATGAGTGGGGCTGAGTACAGTGTGAATAAGTTATAGAAACATTGACTTAGAGTCTGTGTTTGTTTGCATTGAAGCCATATTAAATATTTAAAAGAGAATAGACCCTGTAAGCTGTAATTCCCCGACAGATATTGCCACAAATGACATATTCTCACAAACAACCTAACTACCGTTGATCATTATGAAAAAAAGAAAACACGAAGTTGAACTGTCAGAAGCATTTCTCTGCAGCTAGCGCTCATTCTACTTTCACTGCATCTATGAAACCACTCTGGACTGGCAGCGCTCCAAAACTCAGAACGAAGACGTAACCCCAACTATAACATATTTTCACAATGGCTAACATCAGGCTAACGCATTTTGGCACAGAAGCCTTCATCAGAGCATCTGTTTTTTGGCAGAGAACCCATCCAGAGGAAGGTTATATGAGGAAGAGCACCTGCTTTACGTTTTTCACTGCATCCTCTTATCGAGGGTGGTGTGATGACAGGAAGCTGCCTGCAGCTTGTTTGAAAAACGTAATAGTGAACAATACACACTCAGCAGGGATTAATGAGGTTGTATCTTATGTAATAATCACCAAAATTATATCTACAATTTAAATTTTGTTTCACATAACCTGTCTGCCAGGCACATACCGATATCTTATAGGTGAGTCATGCCACACTGTCTTCGCCGAACATTCATTAAAGTTAAATGTGCTGTCAGTCTTCTCTGACTTTGCTAATTTGTTAACACATAATGCCAGAAAAACAGAAGTACTTGATGTACTAACAGAGAAAATTTCATATTCTAAGATCGAGCAGACTTTTGGCCGTGCAACACTGGAGCTGGAGTAAAATCTAAGTGGCAACAGACACACTATTGTGTTACTCGCTCTCATTAAATTAACATCACACTCTGTTAACATGCTGGAAGTAAAAGGCTCCTTTGTTCTTTGTTTTGCAGACAGCGAGTGTAGTAAGTGGCCATGAGCTTTTCTGAATACAAACTTTCTGAATACATGCGTACGAGCAGGAACAATGAGGCTGCTGGCTGAAATTAACAGCAGTCATCATTCACCGTGCTGAATTAGGGCCGTCAGTGCGGCTGTCAGTCATGTGTGGAGGTATGACGTCATCAGTTAGCGGCCTTGCGCGGCCCTCAGATGATGATGTCATACCATAAAACAGGAAACATCCTCTTTAAATTCATCCTATTAGCAAACATTTTTTGTGTTGAAAATGTCCTCGAACCGTTACTTTTACATGAAAGTAGCGCTATTATTATCTAAATCATCGGGGTTAAAGGCTAAAAGGCAGAAATGAACTATTTTTATGCTGCTTAACATCCTTTGTGGTTAAATAGTTTCCGCAAAACAATCAACCCAAATGACGCACACTAATGACTTCTAACCCACGCCTTCTATTTTCAGCAATTATCAAAATAACCATTATTCCTAAGAGCGGATATAAAAGATGCACCATTTCCAATAAAAGTTAATGGGGCAGAAGTCTCTGATCTGCAAATCAAGCGCTTAGAAACACGGCTATGTGGTACAAAGAGGACATGGAAATACTAATCAGATTAAAAATCAATGCATTGACTATGCCTGATTTGAAAAGAAACATAGCGTTTGCTTGCTGTTCTTCATGTGTGCCCTATTTCTCAGGGAGCAGCCATCTTCGATATGTGAATAGATGCATAGTAATGACATGGGAGCAGCCACTTCAAAGCTACCCCCTATATTGTGCCACAGGCCGACTCTTCGACAGACTCGTAAATATCGCCGTGTGCACACCTCGCCCCGTGAGCACAGCCCAACAAAACAGAGGAAGAAGGCGGCAACACCCACCTCCAAAATCAGGCCTTAATCGGATGTCATATCCCTTCAGCAACTTGTCCACGGTAGTCTTGGCCACAGACATTCCGGTGCTTCCACTGGTGGAGCTGAAAACACAAGAGTAAGAGATGTTTTTTAACAGCAACCAAACACAGACTTTTGTTCTAGATGTTTTGTTACAGTACAGGACACATTCTGTACCAAGAAGCCTGAGATGTATTACAGCACATACTCTGTGTTCTCAACATTAATGACATGAGTGGCACCTTTGAGGAGGAAGTCCTTACGTCGACATGCATCGACGAACGGAAAGAGGACTTTAAAAAACACCTAATGTATTCTAGGATAAACATTTATTTGTCGTATTCGGTCGGTTTCAATCTGATTCTTAGTCAGAATCAACACAACTTTAATCATAAAGCCCCTTTAACACAAACATGCAGCTCGAAGTGGTTCACATAGAAACAAGGAGACGGAAAAGAAGAACAAAAATCTGTTTTTATCTTGCATTGTTGGCCTTCGACACTAAACGCACTGCAAACAGTTAAAGCAGGTCGATAGGGGGGGTTTTGCAGTTAGTTTTCAGGCAAATACAGTATATTGTTTGTACGTCATGCATCAAACTAAAAGCACAGTCAGAATGTTCTGAAATGTCCCTTGCAGCCCCACCTACAGTGTGTTCATCTAGCCAGACGAGGGGATGCGATGATGATACACCTGTCAAGCATTTTACTGATGTTAAACTTGTAGCATTTAAAGTAATTCTGGCTGAGGTATCAGACAGGGCCCCAGCCTTATTCGTTGGCACATATTTAAATAAGCTCACTGTTCTAACAGAGACAGACCGTCCCCAGGAGGAGCAGTATAGTCCGCACTACTCTGACTGACACCTATAACATTGTTGCCATGACCTGCCTCACCTGACGGAGACCAGCTCTCCAGCTGAGGTTCCTCGTTACGGGGTAGGGTGTGTGTGTGTGTGTGTGTGTGTGTGTGTGTGTGTGATGAGTGTAGGTAGGCGGGAGGGGGATACGAGGTGGAGGAAGTGGGTTAGAATTGCTCCCCTGACAGGAGCACTAGCCCTGGGCTCAGTCAGGGAAGCACTCTTCAATTAGCTCATAGGCTGTGCAGCTGTTCATCAAGCTGGCCGGCTGCACGACTTGTAGGTTTGACACCTGAGAGCATCACTGAGAGGGAATATCAGTGACACCTGGAACACGGAACGGGATTATTCCGGGTTATTTTAATGGAATCAAAATGTCAAAAAGTGGTGCGACCCAGTTCTGGCTGAGCGCCTAAATCTCATAAGTGAGGCTGTAGGTGACTGCAGACAGGAGGGGGGGGGGAGGAGGAGGAGGAGGCCACAGGGGATTTGTAACAACAGAACAATAAAGGGGGCTGATCAGGGGGGATTGTGACTGTGATGATGTTCATAAAGGCTCGTGCTGTAATTCATACTGTTACACTACAAGGAGCAGACAAGAGCTGATTTATTGAAACGTTCAATCTCACACTCCTATCTTGAAGCAACAGCAGAGAGAGATGATCACCTGCTGGGCTTATTTTGAAAATCTGATTGATTTGGTTCCGGTCAATAAAATAGGCAATTAATTTGATTACATGAATGGGATTATCAGGAGAGTTTGCGTTTATAGGGATGAATTAAATAAGTAGGCTTGTAGGCCGAGGGGCTAGAGCACTGTAGACTCATACATGTAGCTGCTCGCCATGGCGTAATCAATCGATCTTCGGCTGATTGATCCGATCATCAAATCATCGGCTGAGCCTCCTGAAGCCTACAGAGAGCTGTCATTTTCAGATCACACTAAAAGTCGGCTCATTTTACCTAAACATGAACTGTATATTCACATTTTTTATATCAGGAGGAGTACGTTTCACAATAGGCTTGATAGAGTGCACGCGCATGTTTTTACGCTCGCGCGCGCAACAGCTCCATCTATTAGAGCCTATATCGGCACCAATGCCCCTAATAAGTAGGCCTGGGTACCCCGTTAATGCGATTTGCCACATCTCAGCCCTTTTAATGACCGGTTATCACGCCTGCTGGTGTGAAAGGTTCTTCCAGGCGACATTTTTCTTACCTTTGAACAAAGCATACGAAGGACAAAGCCGCCAGAGCAGAGAAAATTCCACATAATTTATCTTCTTGACGACCCAACATCTCCACAAATCCTTAGATATAGTTTCTATAATCCAACCAGTCCAGTGGTCCCTCCAGAAAACGCACAAAGTAAAAAGTGGCAATTAAAAAAAATAATTGCCTGTTAAAAATGTCGACTAAACTAAGCCTACATGTACGCATGCGATGTCTTCATTAAAACAGGCTTCTGGCTTTTTTAAAATCTCGTGTAAATTGGCCCCCGCTGTTTTCCCTCAGCTATGGAAATCCGTGCAGGTCACAGAGCCCCTCGACCAGCACCAGGAGATCAGACATCTTCGCTCAAAAAACAGCATACACAATACTTTTAAAAGTGATGACAAGTGTTCTTCCCCTTAAAAACACAAACACTGGCATGAATGAGTGAGCAGCAGCCTCCCGGTGATCAAATCGGTGGATGAAATTTCCTGGTCCAAATCTGCAGAAGAGGCATGGTTCCAGCGAGGCTCCGGCGCCAGACTATTCCACACCGTGATGTTGTTCACAGATATTTGTTGTTGGAGCTGGAAACGCTGCTCGACTGGAGGGGAGCGGTGGGTTTAAAGAAAAAAAAAGAAAAATGAAATCTTCATTCCTTGTTTTTTGTGCCCCCGTCGCTGCTTCTTCTTACTGCTGCTGCCGCTGCTGCTGCTGATGTAGATCAGCGCAAAGTCACTGAGGGGAAAATGCACATTGAAAAAGCAGTGGGTAATATCTGATGCAGACGTCAGAGCAGGCTATATCACTCCTCTGCTGGAAAAAAAATTACATGCCGAGAAAATATGGATGGCCACTAATACGCCAATGTATGTATCAAAAGGTTTGTTTCATATAAAAAGAAGCAAACCTGTGCGAAAAGTCCACCTGCCTCCGCTGACCGACGTTAAATGGCGTTTCAACACGTTAATGTGCCACGCGCGTCTCCTCCGCCAAACAATTCAACAAACGACAGAGAACAGTCCAAAAACACACGATGAAGAACTCTCCTCTCTTTTTTTCCTTTCCTTTCTTCACTTCTTAGTTTAATATTAAAATAATGTCCTAAAAGGGGGGAGAAGGAGGGGGGACACCTAAGGTGAATTCCTCAGCGACAGCCTGTTCACGCGCTGCTGAATTGTCTGCCTATTCTCTCTGAAGCGCATTAGGATGCTGGGAGTGTGTGTGCCGGTGTGTTTTCGTGCTTTTCTTCCACTTTGGCACATTTTTTGGAACAGAGACACACTTAAAATCAGACACCCATACAGCTCCACGCGCGCAACACAACAGGCACACGCACCGTCTTTATTTTTATTTATTTGTTTTATTTCCTGTCATGAATAAAAGTCTCTCTCTTTTGTTTTGTGACTCATGAACACTCTTACTGGAAAAATCGCTTCCGCGCACATCACAATTGAAGAATCACACAAGCTTGTGTTTCATACAGAGGAGGAGAGGTTTTCTTCAGGGACCTCTGTGCTGTCCAGTTGCTAAGCAACCTCAGCCAGCACTGATGCAGTTGTGGTGATTTGAAGGCTCTGCGCAAAGGCTCATTTAAAGGAGCAGACCCGGTGCTGTCACCGCTGGGGTGTCAGTGGGACAAAAGCAGACAGCAACTCATGTACCATGGAGCCTTTTCTGTTAAGGGGAAGACTTTTTTTTTTAAACAATGATACATGTAAAAGAAATGTGGCGTGTCAGGGGGGATCACACTCCACTTTTGCCTCATCATCATTGTCTTCCTCATCCTCTTCATCACCATCATCATCGCCAGGCCCACAGGCGCTGTGATAAATAACCGAGTCAATCAGTCTGTAGCCTCAGTTCAGTTTGAAACATGTTCGTACTCAGCAGACATTTGTTGCTGTTGATTTTCTTTCGCTGCTGTCCTCCAAACCCAGAAATGAGGGAGCCTCAGTTTGTCCCTCCCACAGGTGATGTCACAGCTCTCAACAGATAGGGTAAGAAATCGGACAAGAAGAAAAGGTAATGATTGTGTTTGATTTTCTGGTGATGTTTTTTTACTTGAGTCAATAATGTCTTCCTAAGTTACATTTTGTTCAGCTGATGCTTTACACAACATAACTCAAAGTGTGTTTATCTGAGTGGATACAGCCCAATAATGCCAAGAATCAAGCGAGTACATGAACTTCATCAAATAAGCTGAACTGCTTCAAATGCTAAACTTAAACATATAAGTGTATTTTAGCTTGTCTGGGCTCCAGCTGCGCGGCATGGTGTATTAACTGGACTCATAAGATTAACATAATGTGGGTATTTTGAATAGACTTGCATTGCAAACACATACACTACATCAAAGGGCAACACTATGGCTGACCATGACCTGGCACCCCAGGGTGAGCAATTAACATAACATGATCTGCAAGACACAGACCAGCCTACTCTTTTCTTACAGTTACATCACAGGAGTCAAGAGTTTACCAGCTCTCATAGTTGAATGGCTGCAAAGTATCAGAAACAAATCCATTAATTATTTGTTGAGTTTTTGAACATTGGGGATTTTTATCGCCAATGGGGGTTATTTTACAATCCAAATAACAGCTTCTTGGATCATTTGCTACTTTATAAAGTCATCATCTACATCTTCAAAGACTATTTTGCAGCGTTGTTTGCCAGTCATTGTTTACCTTTCTGACTGGTCTGCTTTTTATCACTTGAGCGAGTCTATTGTTAAAATCTGGTTGGATACAGCCACAATTGTCGGAAAAGATGTTGTCTAAATGCTTTGGACAACAAGGTTTGAACTGCATTCCTTTTGTGGGATTAACTGTAAAATGGAATAGATATGTAAATATAGCTGACACCCAAATTGGCCAGTAGTGGGCACCATGGATCATAAATCAGCCAGGACAACAATTCTGTTCAATACCGGAGCTTTAGTTGCTAATCCAACCAATGTGTCAGTTTTGAGAAACAGCAGATGTTGATCTTTTAGGTTAGCATTGAACATTATCTCCAAAGAGGGCGCCATTTGTTTTATCTTGCCAATAGTCCTCCTTACTTTATTGGGCATTATCCCAGAACTAATTAGTATCATTTAGAGTAAATGTAAATTTTTTGTATTTTGTTCGTCCATCCATCCATCCATTTATTTGGCTTATCCAGGGTCTGGTTGCAGTGGCAGCAGGCTAAGCAAGTTAGCCCAGAAGTTTCTCTCTCCATCAATGTTCTCCAGCTCGTCCTGGGGGATCCTGTTCCCAGTCCAAGTGGGATATATAATTTCTCCAGCAATCTCTTAGTGTACCCTAGGTCTCTTCCCAGTTGAATGTTCCCGGAAAACCTCCAAAGGGCGGCACCCAGGAGGAATCCTAATTAGATGCCCAAACCACCTCAACTGGCTCATTTCATTGATGAGGAGCAGCGACTCTACTCCGCGCTCCCTCCGGATGTCTGACTTCCTTACTTTATCTCTAAGGCTGAGCCAAGCCCCCCTTGGGAGTAAACTCATTTTGGCCACTTGTATCTGCAATCTCCAGAGCTCCAGACCACATGTGAAGGTTGTAACATAGATCGTCTGGTAAATCGTAAGCTTTGCCTTCAGGCTCAGCCTCCTCTTGAAAAGGAAGGTTCAGCACAGTGCCTGCATTACTGGTGATGCTGCACCAACAACTGTCAATCTTACGATCCTTTGAACCCCCACTTGTGAACAAGACCCCTGGATATTTGAACTCCTTTGCCCTGGGCAGCAACTCACTTGTTAGCAATCGATCGTTTTACAGCAGAGAACCATGGCCTCTGCAAACCACCCCAATGCCTGCTGGAGGTCCCAGCTTGATGAAGCCGAAAGAACATCATCATCTGCAAAAAGCAGAGATACAATTCTGATGTCCCTAATCCGGACCCTTTTTACCCCCGGCTGCACCTTCAGATCCTGTCCATGTTAATCACAAACACAATCAAGACTAGGGACGACCCTGGTAGAGGCCAACACCCACTGGGAACGTGTTTGGTGTTTGGGAACTTTGTGCCAAAGATGCGGACACAGCTCTAACTTTGGTTATGCAGTGACCGGATGACTCATAGCAGCCACAGCAGTATCCAAAATTCCCACAGTACCCCCCACTGGACATGATCATAGGCCATCTCCACCCCAGTCTGGGTCAGCAGATCCCCCTTCCACTGCTATTGAAAGCCTGAGCCAAGCCCTGCTTTCCCCTCCCAAGTTGTCTCGTGGTTTGTCAGAACTTCCTTAAGGCCAACCAAAAGTCCTCTTCCATAGCCTCCCCGAACTCCTCCCACTCCCGGGTTGTTGTTTCTGCAACCACAGAAGCCACAGCCCCTCTAGCCACCCGGTACTTGCCTGCTGCTTCCAAAGACAGCTTGGCTCAACAAACCAGGAAGGACTTCCTCTTCAGGTGAAGGGCTTCCTTTACCTCCAGTGTCCTCCAACTGGTTTTTAGGTTGCTGCCATGACAGGCACGGACAGCCTTCTGGCCACAACTCCTAGCAGCCGCTTCCAATATGAAAGCTTTGAACATGGCTCAAAAGTGGTCAAGGGTTTTCGCCACATGTCCCCAGTTCACCCTCAATACTTGTGCAGATCCGATGATATGACAGTAAAGTCAGTCATTGATCTCTGGCCTGGGGTGTTCTGGTAACAAGTCCACTTTTTTTGTTCACAGTTGATTTCTGTACATCCTTTTCTCTTTTGAGTTTAAATTATCACTATGTCTGGTGTACAAACGGCATGTATTTTAGTATATACTGTATGAAGTGAGTGTAGCTTTACCACTATTTTCTAAGGCTAATTTCTGCTGGAGAATGATTAAGTAGATCCTATCTTATCTGACCCATCTTATCTTACAACATAATGCTCTTTTAACACATTGAAACCTGTAATATTATATTACATTGCTGAGGCCCCTTAAAAGCCACCGAGCTGCCACCTGCACCCTCTACACATCTATAGTGACAGTGGTTATAGCAATGGCCCCTGACACTGAATAAAATAAAGTTCATTTGGCAATTCTAGGATTATCGGCGATTGAAAAGCCATTTGTTTGTAAGAGAGGATCCAAAGCAAATCTTAATAACCCCAAGGAGTGTCTGCTTTTAAACAAAAATACATTTTGTACACTCACTAAATGTAGAGAAATACTGTATTTCTTTGTAACCTCTTAAACCTGGACATTCAGGCGACGGTCACCTCTAAATCTGTGCTACTTGTCCTAACTAGTAATAGGCTCCTTTTCAAAATGGGATTCAGTGATTTAAATGCAAATTATTCACCAGCCAATTTGAGAATAAACTAGCCTGATGTATTATCGCTTTTTAATCAGTCTGTTCATGCGTAGGTGCCGAGCCAACATTAATTGTGTGCTGGATATTTGCTTAGCGGGCAAACTTGCCCATACACGTATGTATTCTCTAACTGCACCATAGTAATAGTGAGAGCCAGCGCAGAGCACTGTCAGTATGGTAAAGTGTAGTGTAGTATGGAATGTGACAGCGTGTTAGATGGATCCCTATGGTCTCTGGGCATTCTCTGTAAGTGTTTTCCTCCACAGTCCGTCTCATCACAACAGTTCTCCCATTTACAGCATTCCCTGATTACTGCAATTAACTGTAATTGGCATCTATGACAAGGAGATCCAAGCCCCTGAGATGTGCATGGAGCATGCTCTTTTTTGCTCCATTCATATGTTGCGTAACATGTGAGTTACTGGGTCACCCTTGCTCCTCCGATATAAATAGTATCACATGGTTAATGCATTGGTGCCTTCCAGTCACTCCCTGCTCCTCTTGCTGTTCATATCTGTCAAACACCCCAATCTGCTCGAAGTAACAGATTATATATAACTGAAGTGTTTAGACATGTTTCAACATGTTTCTTCAGCTTCACCAGCAGCCTGTGACAGAAGTGAAGATCTGTGTTTTATAAAAGGCGGGTGACTTGATGGAAGTTCACTTAGCCTTAAAGTGTTGTGGGATTTTGTGCGCTCCCTTTGATTAGAGAACACAATCAAAGCTCCTCGCGAAGAAGTTGTATTCTAGGCAACGAGGTCTTTAACTGTGAGGTGAGATGACAGCTCAGGTTCGTGTTTGGTCAAACTCACAGTGAGAAAGCTCTACTTAAATAAGCGGTATCACCGCTGTGCTCGATTTGGAAGAGCAGACCGGGAGAGCTCCCTGGAGAGACAGAGATTTCAAAATGTATTGCGTTATCCCAACTTGATTTACCAGGACTAGATAGAGGAGTTAGCAATGTTACTTCATGGAGGAGAATGCAGAAACAGTCCTGAGTCCCTGGCACGCTGCGTCCATGGTTAGCCAAAGCGGGAAAACTGTTGCATGCCTTCAGGTTCACTGCTCAAGAATGAATCACTGAGGGATTGTGCTAAATACAACTGTCATATTCAGGTAACTGCAGGATCATAGACAATACGTGAAAGCAAACTTTTTGATTTCTGTTGTAATTTTCAGCCATAACCGTAAGACTGAGATACTGTTAAACATGGTGATGTGACCAGTGTTGGGGAAATGTGTTACAAAGTTATCTGTTAGAGTACTCGGATTACTTTATTGTTGTAACGAGTAACGTAAAGCGTTCTGCAATTCATTTGTTATTTATTTATTTTTTCATAAAAAGTAATCCGTTCCTGGAAAAAAAGTATTTCTCTTTTCCTTTTGTCACCGCAAAAACCGGAAATCCCTAAAGCACTGTTTCTGTTTCTTTGCTGCTTCTTGGTAGGTAGCTGCGCACCAGCAGAAGGTATACACAGTTGTGTCAGAGCGCATGTGTAGCTAGCTAATAAAGCTAGCAAGATGGCAGAGAGGACAGCGTTTACAATGTGGAAATATTCCCATTATTTTGAATTTGTAAAGTAACAACAAGAAAAACATCACAGTGAAAAGTAAGTTGTACCTGGAGGAGAAGTTCTTGTCAGCTGTGAAGAGCTCGACTTCAAATGTGAAGAAGCATCTGCAGCTAAACACAGCTCCGCAACACTGGTGGGACTAAGAGCCTGTGTTGTGTTGATTTCATTCAAACAGCTGTGCCTAATACTGTATGCCTCTGCCCAGTTCACAGTCAGATTGTTAGCATAATAAACAGCTGTAAAGGTTATGTGTGTCATTTCAGTTACTATCCCGCTAGAGTTACAGATTATGGGCCGTAAACGAGGCCAGGCAATGATGGTGGTAGATTTACGGTGGACAATATAACCGACATGTGTATCGAGTCGCAAAGGTGGTTGAAATGTTTGGAACCGCAAAAGTAATCTAACACGTTTCTTTTCTCAGCAGGTAACGCAGTAAAGTAAAGACTTACTTTTTAAAGCAACGTTACCCAGCACTGGGTGTGACCTAACTGAGGTTGCTGTAGTTATTTTATGTAATGTGATGCTTTCTTAGCAACTTTGATAAACAAATCTACCCAACTTTGACACCTGGGACTAACTCAAACACAATCTTCAGCCCTTCAGCATTATCAACATCAATGAAATTAAGTCACAGGCCAGCTGTTAAGCTTTTAAACACAGGCAATGATCATAAAATCAAGTGTGTCTCAACTAGCTAACACTAACTTTTAGCCTAGCTAACTCCATTCTTTTTCCAATGCTACATGCAAAGCATGTTTGCTCTCCGCAGATGAAAACATGTTATTGTTAACCTGCTGCCCCTGACATGACAAGGCTTAAAAATGTTTCTTTGTCCTGAGCCCTGATTTGCGTTGCACCATTTAATTACCTGTAGTAGCCTCACCCAGAAGTTTTCTACATGGAAGCTATTGTAAGAACTTAATTCAATAGGCAAGGTACTTCAAAGGAAGTGAAACAAAAAAATGAAAGTAAAACAGGACGCTAAAAGACAACAACGTCATGCATATATCCAAAGTATTAAATGTAATGGTTTTGGTCCCTCTTAAATGAGCTCATTAAGAATGACTTGTTTGACCCTATAAAATGTATAAGACCTCACATTAAAGGTTAAATATATGATGTATGAGAAGTTCTGTAATTAGTAGTTTGATAGCAGGTGAATTAGCTTGATTTAATTAGGGGCACTATACTGTATATGTACTGTATGACTTTGCTTTATGACCACTGTTCCCCCCTGTGATCACACTGACAGGTCAAACCAGCAGCCAGAGCTCACCTCCCCACCGTGTTACACTGCACCTGACAAGCTTTGAGAAAATGAAGGTTCAACTTCAATGTACATCACTCCATTCATTGACCGCAGAGATGAGATTGGAGGCTTTGAAAACACACACACACACGGCTCTGAAGCACCACCTCGAAGCAGGCAGCCAGGCAATTGTTGCTATGCTACCGTGGAAAGCCCAATCAAAGTGCAGTGTGATGCTCGTCGAGGCTGAACTGCACCACGACGCTCCAAATACTTGTGAGGAGCGCTGTTTACACTCGAGTCACAGATAACACACATGAAAGAAGGAAAATGCATGATAATGCTTCTGCTTTGTCCACCTCAGGCTTCTGTGGGGGAAAAAAACATCATGTGAGGAAGGCAGACTGATGCGTCACATGAATAATATCCACCATTGATCATAATACTATATGTGGTGTGGTTTATACACTACAGGACGGCAGATATATGTGATATATGACATCCTGACTGACATTCATTCATGATTATTAAACATGGCCATAAAAATGAAACACATCTGGCTTCAACATTTACTGCTTTGTTTCATGTCTGATTGTTAAATTCTAATGTCAGATTCCTCTCCGCTGTGTGCCAACGATCCCCTGTAATTGGAAACTAATGGACACGTCCTTGTTGACCATAAACATGAAATCCATGGGGCTTGAAGGATACGAGGGAAAATGCGATACATATTTTAAAAAGATCAATAATGATGACATGCGGGGCTGTCCTCGGAGGTCGGGAAAATCCTGATCAGACGAAGCAAAGGTCGGATGCGTCAAACCACCTCCTGGATAATAACAATGAATGTCTTCTTTGTGCAATTATACCTGTAATAATAATAATATTACATTTTTTAATTTTTTTAAAGACAATTTTTTGGCCTTCATTGAGCGAGAGAACAGTGGACAGTGTCGGAAACAGGGGAAGAGAGAGCACACGGCAAGGGGCCAAGGGCAGGAGTTGAACCTGGGGTTGCCGCGTCGAGGGCTGTCGCCTCTGTGTAAGGGGCGCACGGCGCTAAACCAGCACCCCGATAGTAATAATAACAAACTGTATTATATAGTGCAGCACCTTTAAACAAGAAGACATACTTTATTAATCCCCGAGGCGTAATTCAATTTATTTTCACTCTGTTAGTACAAACATGCTACACGCACACAGGCCCGAAAAACTTTCAAAAAATGGTTTCAAAGTGCTTCACAACAGCTAAATACATGTCGACTGCGCTACTGTGTGAAGACAAAGGAATAAAAAGAACATTACCGTAAAAGAATAAATTAATAAAGTGATTGACATAACTGGAAAAAATGATGTTAAAGCGCGTCTGAAAGTGCTTTTAAAAAGAGCAAGAAGAGGTTGTCCTGAGGTCATTCCAGAGAGAAAGGTCGGATCAAACCTGGTTTTGTGACCCAACGGAGGATCTCCGGCTGCTCTCAGGCACATCAGGGATCAAAAAATCATTGATGCCTTCAGGACACAGTCCCATCAGGGCGTTAAAAGTGGTTACTCAAATCTGATAATCAATTCAAAAACAGACAGGTAGCCGGTATAATGAAGCTCAAATTGGGGATATATTGCTAGCTCCATTTTGACTTAGCTGAAGTCTTGAGTGTTTACGTTTACTAAAGCAGGAGAGGAGTAGGTTACAGCCGTCCAGAGTGGATGTTCTGAATGCTTCGAAAGCTGTTTCCATGTCTTTGTGAGACAAAGAGGACTGTAACTTTGAGCTTTGAGATTTTAATCTAACGGTAAAACATGATGTTTTTTTAACATGTTAATTGAAATTAAGATTATTAATCTAAGATGATGCCAATGGGTGATTAATGAACCAAGTTTTGGTGAAATGAGATCAGGTGTGAGGTCTGGGCCTGTGAACATGAAGGATTTTATTCGATTTATTTTTTAGTTTTTTGGCCTTTTATGTCTTTATTTACAGAAAGAGAGGACAGTGGATAGTGTCGGAAACAGGGGAAGAGAGAGTGGGGATGACACGCGGCAAAGGGCCAAGGGTGGGAGTCCAACCTGGGGTCGCTGCATCGAAGACTGTAACCTCTGTACATGGGATGCGGAATTTACCCGCTGGGCTACACCGGCGCCCCGACAGCTAATTTTTAACTTCCTTTAAAGCGTCACCGTCATCCTCAGACATCCAGCTGTGTCCTACCTGTTCATCCTTCTGAGAGAGCAAACGCCACACTGCAGCCCCCCCTTTGCAGGAAGCACTAACTAACTGACCTGAACCCCTCATGTGTCCTCCTCACCGGAGGAGCACACACACACATCTCACACAGTCACATGACTCCCCGGCTCCAGAATTAACATGGGCGAGGCGCGACACTCGATGCTAAATAGCTATTGATGCAGGACAAACACTAATACCAATCTGTAATTCTGTCCCTTACCTCACGCGTGTCCCTCTGCAACTCTCACTGCTTTTCATTTATGGAAACACTCGGGCTGGCGCATATTTAAGCAGACCCTCGTGGCCTTTTATTGATACAATCAAAATAATTAATTAAGTGTTTGTAAAGGTCTGGCATGAGGTTAATCTTCTCAATGGTTTATCAATATGAAAACAGCAGGCGTGTGACACGTACAACGTCCAGCAAAGTCTTTCTCTCCCTCTCAGGAGTGTGTGTGTATTTATGGGTTTGTCTCATATTCCTCTATACGCTATGTGTCCTTTATATCTCTATGTCTCTCAGCTCAGATGGATTGCAGCACACTGTTGATTTTTCTTTTATCAAACACAGTCTTATTATCTATTCCTCCCTGTGAGGATGGTTTAAAAATGTAAGGTAGCAGCTTCATTCGGTCATCCTCTTCCTCCTCTAGCAAAAGGGCACCTCATGTAACGCCCTTATTTGCATTCAAAGTGTCCTCATTCCAGTTTTCCTTAAATTTAAATGTCAAAGCCTGACGCAACAGCCTTCACTTGCCTACGTAACTCGGAAAAACAATGAAAGCCAACTCCAAAGCAGAGCAGGGATTCACCACTATGCAGCAAAAAAAAAAAACCCACACATGTAGCATTTCACAAATAGTAGCATTTTGTTCAAAAATAGCAGCGTAGCATCCCTTCCTCTTTTTCCCCGATCTGTATTCTACGTGGGATTTCTACACGGAGCTCCTGTGAGAAAGGGTTAATGAATTCCTCACACAGATAGATATTGCCATGGAAACAGCTGCGTGACTGCTTGCAGCTTGTATACACACAGGAGGGAAAAAAGAAAAAAAAAAACAATGGTGCCAAAGGTGTTTTAAAATTCAGCGAGCGGAGGCTTTCCAGTGCACGGGGCTGCATTCAGGATTTTTTTTTTCCTTTTAAAAAAAAAAAAACAAGCGCGGAGACACAAAGAGTGAGGAGTAGCCACCTTGCACCCTCACCCCGGGTCCTCCCCCTTCTTTCCTCCAGTGTCCCCCCCCCCTCCCTCTCTCTCTCCATCTTTGCAATTCAAAGGAATGTGATTGGCATTGGAGATGCATTTGCAATAGCCATGGAGTTAATGCATTCAAAAATATGAGGTCTGGATGTGGTAGATGGGAAATAATACTCTGCTCTGTCATTTCCTTTGCAATAAGGAAAACACACACACACACACACACACACACACACACACACACACACACACACACGCACTCACACACATGCTCTCTCACACAATTCCAGCAGAGAATAATTAATTCACAATATGAAACAGACCTCGGGCGATGTGCCTCGCGGTCGAGCTGAAAAGAAGGAATAGATCGAGGGCCGTGATGCGTCTAAGGCTCCCAAATATAAAAACTTACACAAATCCACGCACGCACACGCAGCGCACACGTACATGCAATAATTATTTGTCCCTGAAGATTTTTTTTTTTTCAAACCAGGTGGCGCAGTACGCCGTGTGCTGGTGGGATAACCTAATCCACTTCAGCACAAAAACATGTTCTTTCAGTGCCATTAGCCATCCTCCCAATAGCCGGTCAATAGCCTCCCGCGCTCGCCCCAAATGGACTTTTATGCTTGAGTCTGCAAATATGACTCTATAGGTCCGGTTTGTGCTGCATTCACTGCTCGGCGGCACTTTAGCCGAAGCAAAATAACTGTGTTTAGATTCATAAATATTTTGAGGTGCATTGAAAAGCTTTTAGGTCCATAGAGAGGAGTTTGCAAGGAAGTGGAGGTGCAGCAGGAAGTAGAGAGCGAGGAGGGTCATGTAAACAAACAAACAAACTGATACTAAAGATTAATAAACAGGGATGTGCAGACAGATCAGCTTTTTTTTTTACTTGCAGAAATTTGCATAGTTTCTTGTCCATTTTGGTCTTAAAGATTCACTTTTTTTTCCCTCTTCCGATCGGAAATAAGAGCAGGGAATTCTCCCAGGAACTGAGCCACATTCCATCAGCGTGTGTCCTGTCCATTAAACGGGATGTAGAGGGAGCAGTGTGCTCCACTTCTCCACATAAATACACTTCATAGTATATGGGGAAAAACAACATTCTTCATGCTTTACATTAAAAGCAACCTGACATGTAACGGCCTGCAGACGCAAGAAAATAAGAGTCTTGAATAAGTCAGTATGTTTTCTTTGTTGTTTTGAGCTGCTGTGTCCACTTTGTTCTTCATGTGATTTGTGTTTCTCCGGTAAATTAAAATTAATAAAGAGTCTGTGATGTTGCTTTTCAGTGGTGTACTCCGGGGGGGCACTTTGGCAGCGTTTCTTCAGACATGGGGGTCTGAAAAAACGTTGCCAAAGTGCCCTCATGGATGCCCCTGCCATGGATAAATGATACATGTGGGAAAATCTGTTGGCTTCTCACAACTGTCTGTGCCCTGGTGCCCCGTGGCACACAGCGGGTGCCCCTTTTTGTTTCGCCCCTGCCCCTCAATCAGCCTGAGTATGCCGCTGTTGCTTTTCATTTGTTTCCTTATAACTCGATTAAAGCAACACCTGATAATGAAACCTGCACAGATGAATACGATGACATCAAGCGTTCACCTCCTCACCGACAAAAATGAATTAAATCCATTTCCAGAGGTCGACAAACAGCGGCTATAATTAGTCAGCAAATGTCAAAGATTAAGGCTCACGTCGGATCCGCCGATTCATAATCAGACCAGAGCATCATCTCATTCAGCTGTTTTGAGCCACGTCATGCAGGTTAATTAAAAACAGACGGACTTGCGCGAGTCCCTCGTCACGCAGCAGGACGAAATGTGGTCAAGTGTAATTACACAGCTGTAAGCAGATCATAATTGGATAATCATTTTTTTTTTAGTAATTCCTTTTGGGATCAAACTGTCCGCTGGGAGTTTTTTAATTGATGAGATGGTTCACAGCTGCCAGAAGTTACAGGAGGAGGTGACGATCGGAGCTTATCACACGGGCAGAGAGGGGGAAGTCGCGGAGCTAATGGGTGGGAGGCTCTGTGACTTTGTCAGACAGGTACGCGAACAGATATTATCTTATTTGCTAAATGAGCCGTGGACGGACACTATCATTTTTTATAGGCAGACATTACGCGCCAGGTTTATACGCTGATGTGCAGGTATGAAATTACAAGGTGCTTTTCTTACAAGGGGGCGTTTTCATTCTAAAATGTTTCTAATTATCAGTCAAGATTAATGACAAACTTAAACTGAGCTCCATGACCAAAATGTTGTTATAGTGCTGCAGCAGGACCTCTTTCATTTATTATTACATAAGTAGAAAAAAATAGGATTGCTCCATGGCTGCAAAAGGAAGCAGAAACATTTGAGGGCACAAATGTTCACCTTTTTGCTGAGACGAAGACAAGGAGATTAAAACCACTTTAAGCCTAGCATAGCTTAGCATGACTGGGGCTAGCAGCTAGCCTCGTAACAAGAATCACTTGCCCTTGCACACTCAAGTGTCACCACATGCTATGGTTTTAGGGAGGGGTCATCATGAGGTCAAAACAAAAAATGTACCCACATGTGTCATTTTTACACGCCCCCTAAAAGTGTTCTCTGATTGGGCATCCCGATCAGCAGGACCACATCACTGCCTGTACCTTCCAACTCTGTATCAGATCACCTTTGAAATATACATCTCTGTTCTGTTCTCTGCTCTGTGGAGCGAAGGCTGGTCCGTGTGGTCCGATCCAACAGAAGAGCTACTGTAGCTCGAACTGCTGAAAAAGTGAATGCTTGTTCTGATAGGTGTCAGAACACACAGAGCGTCACACATCAGAGCAGTTTGTTGTGTATGTCAGGGCGCCCATGCTGACCTCTGTCCACCACAGAAAGCACCTGCAATGGGCACGTGAGCATCAGAACTGGACCACAGAGCAATGGAAGATGGTGGCCGGGTCCGATGTTTTCTTTTACATCATGTGGCTGGCCGGGCGCGTGTGCGTCTCTTACCTGGGTAAGGCCTGGCACCAGGATGCACTATGGGAGGAAGGCGAGCCGGCGGAGGCAGTGTGATGCTTTGGGCAATGTTCTGCTGGGAAACCTCGGGTCCTGCCATTCATGTGGATGTTACTTTGACACGCACCACCTACCTAAACATCGTTG
This sequence comes from Semicossyphus pulcher, assembly GCF_022749685.1. Taxonomy (NCBI): domain Eukaryota; kingdom Metazoa; phylum Chordata; class Actinopteri; order Labriformes; family Labridae; genus Semicossyphus; species Semicossyphus pulcher. Next base: position 6,794,547 of record NW_027211604.1, on the reverse strand, counting down.
CAGAGCAAGTCCACCCCTTCATGGAAACGGTATTCCCTAATGGCAGTGGCGTCTTTCAGCAGGATAATGAGCCCTAACATGGTTCAGGAACAGTTTGAGGAACACGACAACGAGTTCAAGGTGTTGACTCGGCCTCCAAATTCCCCAGATCTCGATCCAATCGAGCATCTGTGGGATGTGCTGGACAAACAAGTCCGCTCCATGGAGGCCTTAAAGGATCTGCTGCTAACGTCTTGGTGCCAGAAACAACAGCACACCTTCAGAGGTCTAGTGGAGTCCATGCCTCGACGGGTCAGTGTTGTTTTGGCGGCAAAAGAGACCTACACAATATTAGGCAGGTGGTCATAATGTTATGGCTGATCGGTGTGTAGTCCAGTGCTATCCAATGCAATCCTGCATCCCACTTTGTCGCTCTGTAACAATGTCACATGACTTCCTCTTTTCGCTCTTATCTCTGCATGGCTTTGTATGGAGGACATTGCTCTACAGGAAACTGTCAAAGTGGACATTATGAGTGAGTCTGCATTCATTACTGGGTTTTTTTGTCAACAAAGAAATTGCACAACAGAGAAACAAAGATTCTTTACTTATCTCATTAAGAAGTAAGATCACACAGCCTGGCCGTTTAAGTCGTCGGCACCACAGCTGTAGTGCCTTAGATGTCAAAGTGACACACAAAACTCTTTAGGTTGCATCACACAGCTTTGGAAGCTGCTGTGACTTGTCTCTGTGACTTTCAGGACTTGCAGGAGGTTCTCACCAATCTCACCAAGTCACATGTCTCCACCGCCCACACCTCCAGAGTAATGACGAGCAGCCGAAGGCACATTTTCAGGCCTGATCGTCTCTGAGACACTTACAGGCCTTAAAGGAGCGGCGCTGCAAAGGAAAAGTGTAATTATGAGGTAAAATACATTCAACACAAAGCTAAAAACATAGCATACACTTTGGTTAGAGAAGACGATGCCGGTCGGTTTCTCACAGCACCGTCCTCCATCTTGAATCAGGTGAGAATGGAAGGAGAGCAGGAGGCGGAAAATGTCTTCAAACAGGAAGCTTCATTTCCAAATCAGAGAGAAAATCTCAGCACCTGGTGAGTTGTGTTGATTCACTGGTCCTGATCAATAATCCTATCAGGCCGGCGCAGATATATTATGGTCATTTTGTGCGACGGGGCAGTAAAATCTTACTTATTACCCCTTTACAGTAATGTGGAGCTGATATTTATTGCAGACATTATTTAGCCTGATATTCGCTGTGGAATCAGCTCTGCTTGCACGGCGACCTTGAGCCTCTGTGTTATCACCGCCACACCTCTTTCATAAATATCTGCACGCCGTCCTGGAGTCACTGTGATTTTTACTGTTAAACAACAATGTAATCTTTGGATGAATAAAGCTGAAGAATTTTTCTGTAAAATTAAACATTAGTCTCAGATTTAAGGTTATATTTCAGTCGGTCCCTTTAACGTCGTTGATCTGTAGCATTTGTCATCTGTCGTCACAGTTTGTTTTGCATCACTGAAGAAGTCATTTATTGTATGTAAAGGACACTGCTATTCAATGTGTTCAGATTGTCTACATTATTAATTTAAACATAAGAAACATCAGTGACCATGCCCTAAATCCTCCAACAGTTTCGAATGCTTCCTGTATCGTTCCTAGTGTTGTCTAAATAGTATAAACATGTAGTGTATGATCTCACACTGTATGTGCAATTTATAATGAACATATTGTTCTATTAACATTCCCACTCAAAGAAACGTTACGTATTGTCTGTATGTTGTAATGTGCTGTATTGTGTCTATCACAATCATTACAAGGACATAAGGCGTCAGGTGTCCTGTGCACTACTTCTGTTTGGTTTGTTTGTTTCCTGTTTCCTCTTCTCTCGTTTCAGATCCTGTCCTCGTGTTTCCCGCCTCTGTGATTACCTGACCCTTCCCCGATTGTTTCCACCTGTGTCTCATTAGCCCTGCCCTCCTTGTGTAAACAGTCTGTGTGGTATCCCTTCCTAGTTGCCAGTTCGTCTTTGTACCTCCGTGTCAAACGTTCCAGCAGTATTCCCTTGTGTCTACCTGATCCTCGTGCACTGATCCTGTTTTTGACTTCGCCTTTTGCCTGATCCTCCCCTACCTGTGTACCGAACGCTGAGTTCTGAGTCGTGCATTTGAGTCCTTTTCCCCTGTGATCTCTAGTTGTTACATAAGGGTTACACTATGATAAAGGCAAATTGTTTTTAATCATTACCCCTTATTCAAAATGCATTTATTATTATTATTTTCATTGTAACATATCATCTTCACTCAGGGTCGAGTATGACCGTCTTCCTTCTTGGTCCTCGTGGGTCTTCAGGTGGGCGAAGAGGCCGATTCTGGAGCCGCATATTTTGGTGCAGTGTGGGCAGGTGTGAGCAGTTGTGGTGTTTGGTGTAGTTTGGGCCTTTTTTGGTGGAGGAGCTCTCCTTTCTCCGTCTGCGTTTTTCCCCTGCAGTGCGGTGGAGGTTGTTGCTTTATAGTGCCGCACCTTCACAGACAGGTTTCCCCCAAGATGCCTTATTGGTTGCTGTGATTTCCCAGGTGTTGACGTCTATGTGGCACTTTTTGATCTTGACTTCCTTCTGATCCTTACACCTCTTCTTTCGGCCTCCCAGGGCGCGTTGGCCTGTGAGCAGCTGGAAGTAGAGAACTTGTTTTGGGAAGCGAGAGTCAGGCATACGGGTGACATGTCCCGTCCTGCTCAGCTGGTGTTGGGCAATGGTGGCAGTGTTGGTGGGGATGTTGGCTTCAGCCAGGATGCTGGTGTCGGTGCATCTATTCTTCCCAGCTGACCTGAAGCATTTTTCTGAGGCACTGCTGGTGATGTGCCTCCAGTGCCTTTAGGTGCCTGCTGTGGTCCAGGTTTCTGACCCACACAAAAGGGTGGGCATCACAACTGCCTTGTAGGCCAGGATTTTGGTCCTGGCCTGAAGGTCACGGTTTTTAAAGACCTCTTTTCTCAGTTTTGAGAAAGCAGCTAAGCTGGTGGTGTATTTCATCGACAATGTTTAGAGCAATATTAAACATTCAAGTTATGACTTCCTGTATTGTACCACAGGCAGTTAAATATGGCCCAAACAGGGGAGCAGGACCTGTGTGGACTATTTAAGGAATCTGAGGAGATGCTATAGGAAATAATAATAATAATAATAAAACCATATGTTTCTGCTGCACCATATTAGGTTTAATGTCTTCATATATCTTCTTTTCTCTTGCAAATCACAAGGTCATTTTAATCAGAATAATATTTCATTAAGGGAGCAGAGCAAACATTGCTGTGTATTAAACGATGTCGAGCCAAACAGGTTGAGAAGTGATGGTAAAAAACTGCCGACGGGGCGATTTCAGCTGTTTTATGGAACAGTAATGTACAGCATGTGTCGTGGTTCAGGGCATGTCTTCAGACACAGCTGCTCGCTGACCTTCAGACCCTGAACCCAACAGCCAATCACAGGCAATCTGTCAACACGTCCACTTCTGCTGACACACCTATGACTTTCTGTCAAAACGCCCATAATTCAGAGCTGCAGCCAGCTGTACCACCGAACTGTAAAGACACACGGCTGAAGTGGTGCACGAAGGTTTGTAGCAAATACATTTTAACTCCCGTCTCCTTTGATTAAAACAATGACGTGTTATCTTGCAGTGGAGCTCGATTGGAATAATCCACCAGAATCTCAAATATCTCAGGAGCTGAACAATGTCAGCCTCCCAGGTTACTTTAGTTTTCTTCCAAGCTTCAAGCAGCCATTTTTATTATTGCTGAAGCTATTAATGACCTCTTGACCTACAGCCCAACCTCTGCCCTCATATGCTTTCACGTGCTGTGGCTTGCTGCTCCATTACTTCCCCTCCACAGAAGAGTGGAAGACGCCAATGTTTCCCATTCTCAATTACAATTACACCTGACTTCGCCAGCGAGCTACACCCGTCCTTCAGTACTCCCAAGGATGCAGTTAAGCCTTCCTTGGCGGAGATTCTGATGAGATGGAGACCCTGGAGCCTCCTACAGAAAACATACGGGCTAACAATTTGGCCCCCCCAAGGCCAGCCGTCTGGTAGCCAAACCCACGCTTCCAGAGGAAGGCCTTTGTAACTCCTGAGCCTCTCAGCTGGACAGATAAATTACTGTGCCCACACACTCACAGCCAGAACAATGAGCTTGGCTGCTGCACTCCAGACTTGCTATTGTACATGATGTTACTGGCTGACCCGTACCAAAGGCGGGTCAAAGAAGAGGGACATCAAGCCCTGGATGGCCATTGTAATCCAGAGCCTGTTTAATATAATTATTTCTAATGGGTTAGGGGAGGAGCAGAGACTGTTTTGGGCTACTTTTGCTGTTGGTTGTGTATAATAACACGCAAGAACCATCCAATCATGTCCGGTGTGGACTCAAAGCCACTATTATTATCACTGTTCAGCCAGGCAATGGACATAACGCACAAATACAACAGCTCAGGAGCTATCAAAGCCCGACTCCTCAGCTTGGTTATGATAAAAACACAATTACGTTCCTAGATAGTCAAAGTCCTTCTGAAAAACATCTTCATATTGAAGACCACACAACATAAAGGCCATCAAGACACCATCACGATCAAGCACAGGGAGCGCCCAGGCCCGTAATTCTATAATCTATCTATGGGTTTAAATTGCTCCATTTATCAGCGAGAACCACTGCTGACGTCCTGGACGCTCGTATCTTAAATCACACATGTAGTACACCACTGTGATGTACTACAGTATGCCGCTTCTCTCTCATATTTCAGCCGTGTGATCCCATCGGCAGCAGGAATGGCACAGGTGTCACTTTCAAAGAGGGAAATCCTCTCTGCTGGAGAAACGGGAGATCAGAGCGGTTTTCCTGGCAGGAATTCAGCTCTGCTTTTCCAGCAGATATTCTCAGTGCCAAACACAGTTTTGTCTGGAGTTTATAATCCTTATATGTAAATACAGCAACAGGCTGGGTTAGAAAGATTCAGATGGTCACTGTGCCTACATGTGCAGGTCAGGTGGTGAACAGGCTCGGTCTATTATTGCCTAATATTGTGTCGGTCAGTCTTTCGCCGCCAAAACAGCCCTGACCCGTCCAGGCATGGACTCCACTAGACTTCTGAAGGTGTGCTGAGGTATCTGGGACCAAGACGTGAGCAGCAGATCCTGTAAGTTGCGAGGTGGAGCCTCCATGGATCGGACTTGTATGTCCAGCACATCCGACAGATGCTCGACTGGATTGATATCTGGGGAATTTCGAGGCCGAGTCAACAGCTTGAACTCGTTGTCGTGTTCCTCAAACCATTCCTGAACCGTTCTGTTGCAGGGTGCATTATCCTGCTGAATACCGTTTCCATGAAGGGGTGTACTTGGTCTGCAGCAATGTTTGGGTAGGTGGTGCGTGTCAAAGTAACATGAACGGCAGGACCCGAGGTTTCCCAGCAGAACATTGCCCAAAGCATCACACTGCCTCCGCCGGCTTGCCTCCTTCCCATCGTGCATCCATGACTAGCATGGCTTTAAATGTATTCGTATACAATGACCCTTCCTCTTGTCATTATTTTATACATTACTCAGAAGCAGTGTGACCAGCTGGTATCCATACAATTCAGATCACAATACCAGCCAAAGCACTAAAGCACATCTGGCTCATCAAATAACAATCCAAGTATCCAGGTCCACCCCGTAATCCATCCTGGCATAGTGGGGAGAACGAAACGGCTGTGAAATAACTGAGGCCAGCATTGTCTTCCTGTTTGACAGCATGCTAACTATGCTAAGAGCTCTCATGTTTGACACTAACATATGCATAGTCTTAGTGGCATAGTGCCACTTCCAATTCAGTTGTTGACACTTCCTTATAGATTTCTTGCTGTCTCTCCTCTCTGTTGGTCTGCAAAGATAATGAATAGGATGTTGTCGATTTGCAGCTACCGCCCTTGCTAATAGAATTAAGGCTTTTCTTTGAAATTGCCTTATTTGCAAGACAGAAAGGCGATGTGTGTGGCTGCAGAGTTTCTAACATATTCTAACGGTTCTCGTACAAACTACAAAAATGTGTTGATTCCATCTGCTTTATTAAACTTTATTAAGCTTTAAGATAACTTCAAACGAGGAGTGATGCGGTGTTACAGTTCAGGTCAAGTGAAACATTGTATGCTCTTTACAATATGTATGAAATGACCTGAGGTCAATGTCATTTTAGCAGTGAGCAATCAGCAACCATTTTACAGTTCATGCCTCATTGGACTCCCTGATTGTGAGGAGATCAATACATGGATACGGTGGGTGAGGGAGAGGCTGGCTGTTAAACATGTCCCTTATTCTCCTTAAAGCTGCAACATTTGATTCTTTAATGTCAGCAGGGAGAACAATATTAGAACTAATATCACACTTTGGTAAATGGACTGTATTTATAAAGCGCCTTTGTAGTCTAGCGACCACTCAAAGTGTTGTTACACTACATGTCATGGCTATGCCACCGTAGACTACGCCATAGTAGACTGAGGGAGCCGGGGATCGAACCACCAACCTTACGATTTAAAGACGACCAACTGTACCACTGAGCCACAGCCGTAATGTATGTAATGATTTATATACAAAATCAAGATATGAAATAAGATTAATTAATACTATGCAGGATGGTGCATAGACACTAGATTTTACACAGACACACAGATAACAGACGCGTGTTGAGGAGATACTCACTGACGTTTGGACGTACATGAGTCAAATTGTCAGTCAGACTTTTGAGTCAAAAGTCAATTTTGATACGTGTATCGAATTAATATTTCTGTCATGAGTCATTCTAGTTTAGTTATGTTGTTTTGTATTTTGGTGTTTTGATATTATTTCCTGTTTTTGTTGGATTTTCAGTTGGACTTCGGTTTTCCCGGGTTCTGTGGAAGTAAGCTTTTTGCTCTGCCTTTTGGTTTACCTGTTGTCGTTTGTTGGTGTTATTACTTTGTTTTTGCTTTAGTTTATTAAACTCTTTTCCATTGTCTGCATCAACAATTTCATAACCCGCCTTTATTCATATGAAACCTTTGGCATGTCCCAAATCCATCCTACAAACTGGTCCTATACACGATGACATACTAATTCTCATTCTATACGGTTGTAGCAGTAAGTATACAAAAAAAGGTCGCCATTTTTTGACTAAATGATTATGTTGAGTATGTACATAAGATGATGTAATATGTATGATGTTTGATGTCAACCTAACTTTCACTTGAGAGCATCACCGACAGCAAATCCTTTGTTTTTTTTTAAAATCTGGAATTGTCTCAACATAATTTACAATTTGTACCATTTCTTTTTAGTTTGGAGCACAAGAACTGTCGCCTGACCTCAGTGCTAACGTACAGTTTGACAAAGAATCCAATAAAAAGACAAAGTAAGCAATCACTCAGCTTCATACGGTTGTCCTTCAAGAGACAGCTCAAGATAACACAACACAAAACCTCAATTTTACCGTCAACTTCCTGCCACTTTTTTTGATCAGAGAAAGCAGAGCATCGTCTGCATAGCAAGAAAATCAATCTCACATCGGCTGCCAGAAGAGTAACAGTAAATGTACAAGCATATTTTGATGAAGCGTTGTGATAGACTAGCAACTAGAAGGGCTGGTTATTGTCTGAAAAAAATACAGAACCAGCACCCTGAAGGTGACAGCGGTACCAAGAAAGTAATTCATATAAGACCCCTTTACAACTTGATGAGGTGCTTTATCATGTTACTAATATTCCTTCCTTTTCCTGACATAATCAATTCAAATTTTATGCATTTATTTTCATCACATGCCTCAGGCACTTAGCATAGTCATACTAAACATACATATGGGTTGTAGCTGCTGTGGTTGTGAGCCAATCAAAGGTCACATTAAACAGAAGGCTTGCATTTATTAGCTTCAAGCAATTAGACATTTTTTCTTGATCTGTGTAGAAAAAGGACAGAGTGCAGGTACTTGGTTATTTGGTTGATTCCTTTGAAAAGGTAAAGAGTATTGAAACCCAACCGTAGCTACCAGAGCAGGTTAATCTTTAGCTAATGTATGCTGTGACGAACCATCCCCCACTCAGTACTTCAGAGCCAGACCAAGACCAGGCAAAGAGGCTGCACCAGCAGCTTGGATGAGGGTACATTCAGAGTGCTTAACTTAACACACAAGAAAAATATTCATTGCATTTGCATCTTTTTTGGTTGTGTCTGCATGAGTCTGGAAGCAATACGTCACAGTTTGTATAAATAAGACCTCAATATATATCTATTAGTTAGCTTGCATAATAAGACTGTTTCCCTTTTATAGAGAACTTTACAATTGTCCAGCTTCATACAGTCACACACAGAGGCTGCAGGGAGCACCCAACGCACAGCCACCAGGGATGTACACCGGAGCAACTCTGGGTTAAATGCCTCGCTTAAGGGCGCCTCAGTGTAAGACTTGTAAGACCTTTCCCAAAGCAAAACTGCGGACGTATAAATGCACAAAGTATTCCTCCTCTGTCTGAAAATATATTTTATTCAGTATCTGACATTTGTTTTCATTCATACTAATCTTCCTTGAGGCACGTTTTTTTTTTTTCTCCTACCATCATGCTGGCCTTAGTGATCCAGATCACGCAGACTCCCAACAGGAACAGCTGCAGAACGCACTCTAGGGGAAAGGCGGTGTGTGTGTGTGTGTGTGTGTGTGTGTGTGTGTCTTTCTGCATGTGTGTGTATGTGTGCATGTCTTTCTGTGTGCATGTGTCCGTTTGTGTGCCGGGGTTCAGCCAAGGGACCTGATCCATCTAAAAGCAGCTGCGCTTCTGTGTTAGCGAGGTGTCCTCACACTGGAGCAAACTCACTAGTTTTATTGTTTTCGGTTTGTTAGTGTCTGAAAAGATGAAGTGGGCTCATTTAAACCTGTTTGAAATCATGTGAACTCTGAAGGCTTAATGCCCTCATTAAGCCTACAATGCATACGCTATAATGACAGTCAATATTACAAATAAGCACATGACTGACTGGCTTGTTTTCTGCCTCTCTCTCTGAGATGGTCAGTGTTGAATTAAGCGCACTTGAAGCCTGATTATGCATTCTTCCGTAACGCAGCCTTCAGTGGCCACTAATTTAGAAACAGCATCTTCCCCAGGGCTTCTTTCTGCTTTACTTGGTATATATGGATTCCCATATAGATGATTCACCTCGTGTTCTACAGGCATGGGGGCTGTGAACTCGTGGGCAGGTCCTACTGGGTCGGGGGGGAATATTGGACCTCAGTATTTCCGCTGGCGAGCCGTCCCTCCACACAAAACCAACCCAGAAAGCAGCGGCCGTTACTGCAGGCGAGCCGAGCCCTTCTCTCGTGGTGTCAAACCAAATGTAAACTAATCTGTCAACCTAAATGTGCACGGCTCAGTATTCTGCATGTCTAAGAGACCCGAGGGGAGAAACTCATATACTGTACAGTCTCAAGCGAAGACAAGAGCAGAGCTGACAGAAGGGCCTGGAAAGCAAATGGGTTGTGCAGCAGGAGAGAGAGAGAGAGAGAGAGAGAGAGAGAGAGAGAGAGAGAGAGAGAGAGAGAGAGAGAGAGAGAGCGAGAGAGAAACAGAGATTTGGAGGAAATTACTAATTGCAGGTCGTGGTTGTGAGAAAGGTTTGGATAATTTCAGCCACATTAAACATTTTGATTTAGCTCAATTATCCTGCAGAAATTCTTCTTGCAAGACACCAACAAAAGACACTTCCTTTTCACAAAGGTGGAGGGTCCAGCGCCTATGAAATAACTGATAAACAGTGAGATACAAGGAGATCACGCACATCGCGATATCGCATGTAAACACTTCTCTCATTTTAAAACAACTTTTGGCTCATGTGAAGCAGCGCCGGCTTCACCCCGTCCCCTGGGCCTCCTTGGATTAGTTCTGTGTGAGGATCCAGCGTAGTTGCGTAAAATGTGCCACATTTGTGCCTCCTGATCTCATCTGACAGAGCGGGGGAAAAAACGGTGGTGACAAAACAGTGCTGATTTGTGCAGATGTGGACTGTCCTGAGGGAGCCCTTCTGCGCACGCGCTTCATTGATTTCCCAACTGAGGGTAACTGCGGAGCCAGAGGTCACACCCCGGCGCCCTTGCACGGATACTCACCCTTTTAAGGGGGGAATGGGTAGGGGGGACCAGGTAGATTCTAATAAGTAACCCCTGATGTCCTCTTGTAAGCCTCGTAGTGATGTAGTGACGCTGTTCCTTCCTTCCTGGTATCAGGAGCCACTACATCATTCCTGCGCAGAAGAGACATGCGACTCCCTCCCTGCACATTTATCATGCCGCTACAGCAAGGCCAAGGAATGAAACAAGGAGAAAAACATATAATTTTAATGGCATTTGGAATTGATTTTAGTTGTCAATGCCACAACTTCAAGTATAGTTCATCGGACCGGTAGTTTAATATCGCGGTGTATTCCATCTTTGTCAAATCTTGGTTCAAAATCATCAATCTGTTTGTCGAGTTGTGTAAAAGTCCTTCAGTTCCCTCCATTCAGCGTATTTTTATCACTGTATGCAAAGAGAGAGTCAAATAACCTGTTTAAAATAGCTCCCTGCTACATAATGTAGGAGTTAATAAATGTAGTGGTTCAATAAAGTTTTGTCAACGTTTCTGCCGGAAGATTTGTTTGTGTTTGGATAAAACAGTAAAGTGCTGACGTGCCCTCTTGTCCTGCCATTGTAAGTGCTCTTGTACAATCAGAACCCAAAGACAGGATTGATTTATGAATCTACCTCCTTCTGCCCAGAGGTATTGATAGGCCGCTCGTCACACCGCATCTCATTGCCAGCATTGACTGCGCTGTATTTCAGGGTGGGGGGCTGTGACCTCAGATACTGTTGTGGATTGCCTGACTGTCACTCACTTCACGTCAAGGGTCACACGCAGCCCTCATACAAGCCATAACACCGGCGCAAGATCACTGCTTTTAATGTTGGTGCAGAGCACTCTGTGATTATTAAAAGTGTGCTCTTTGGTCTCGTACTTTCTCTGCAGCAGAATACATATACATACAAGGATGGGTCTCGGTTTGAATTCTTAAACTTGGAAGGACAAAAACAAAGACTAAATGCAAAGAATTTGCAGTTTTAATGATAAAGAATTGAATATTAGAACTTGATCTAAATAAATCTTGGAGACTTCCATTTAAATAAATGTCTGTTAAGTCACTATCCATCGCTGAATGAGGAAACACAATGGTGACTGAGCCTGTGGCCCACTGATGAAAGCCTTTGCATTTGCAGTATTACAGGCTGGGTGTCTGGTGCGACGAAGTGGTGCCCAGTCAGTGACGCGTTTTCATTAGCCAGCAGTGGTTGGTCTGCCAGAGAGGGTAGGCGGAGCTAAGCGGCTGCTTTTCCGGTCTCTGCAAGTGTTGCGAGTAAACAGTAATCTACTATGGCTGAACAATCAAAGAAAAGACGGATGATTTCAGATACAACTTCAACAAGAAGTGAAAATCCAAAGAAAAAGAAACAAACTCGACGCTCAGATGAAGGAAAACAGTCTAAAAAGGAAAGCGACCGTCAGCGAGGAAAATCAAGATTTACAACCGGAGCCAAACGTGGACGTCACACATGCGACACTGTCTGGATATCAAGGGAAGTGTGCTCCTGCAATTACCGTTTATCGCCATAGGTGCCGCCAAAGAGAACGAAACCGAGATCTTCGGGATTATAACTTTAAGGCTGGCCCACAACAAAAAATATTAATCAGATGTTGAAAATGTGAGAGACCCCACATATGACGACAAATACTGATGATGATACTGATTGTGTGTGGAGAGAAACAATAAGGCCAAAACAGCACACCACACACCAACAGATTCATTCACCAACAGCCAGAGGCCCGGCTCTCACAACTGGAAATCTCACAAAATCTCTCACGGTCAAACGAGACTTCAGAGAAAACAAACACGGCGGACGATGGGCGATGATAGTTTAGACTACTTTATACTGAAAATTCACAAAGAAAAAAATATGGATGAAGTCATGGAGACCGGATGAACATGGGCTGTACATGTTACGTTATGCTTAGCTGTTGTTGTGCTTCCTTCTTCAGTCAGCAAACTGAATTGCTTCCCAATTGGCCATTGTTTCGCGTGGCAAACCACAGATCCACAAGATATTAAAAAGACAAATAAATCTGATTGACAAGAGCTGTGACACAGTTTACAGGAAAAGGGTACGTCCACCTCAAGGACAGCGTGCTCGGCTGTCCTCGGCGTTCCTATTTCCAGAAAATAGGAACAACCATCTTCTTTCTTTCAAGGTTTCATAAAAAGTCCTGATTTGGTTAAGTGGGGGGCTTATGTCTGAGGTCATTGCAGAGAACATCAAGTCTCCCCTGTAGAGGAAGTGATATCATGCCTACTCTTATTGTAGTGTCCAAAAACTGCCATACCGCAGACATCTTGCACCCTTCTTCGCGCTTGACGGAGGAGGCGTGGGGCAGGCAGTGCACGCAAAATCAGGACTTTGCTTACTTTTGTTGGAAGAGGGAGTCAGGCCCAGAATCATCTCGATTTTCTTGTAGTGCGTCAACGCGCCTTAAGGTGTCAATTTTCCATTCTTCATCAAATACTGATCAAAATGAAATTGATAATTCCCTTTGTTTTTTGGGGTTAAGTGTGAACATCTAAAAAAAAACACTTCAGTGACTCCACTGCGTAGCTTAGTGGATGTGAGACTGCAGCTGGACTTTCTGAGCCACCATGGCCACTGGTGTCGTCATAAAAGCTGTTGTTTCTCTGCAACAACAGCTGTTAACAGAGAAACAACAGAAAGACGCTCAACAGAAGTGGAAAATCCTCCTGCTTCTCCCCAAGTCATGAGACCAAATATGCCTTTTCTGTGTCACTCGATCTGGTCTAACGGTAACGTTACACGTATACGTATATGCACCGACTTCACACAGGGCTGGCTTTACAGACTACAGTTTAGAATATGCAGGGTCCCTGAGAAATACACTGAATAAAAACATTTGGATCAACTTCCTTATATTGTCATTTGAAGAATAATGACGGAGATCAAGTGAGCATGCAAATGGATTCTCTACCACAGAGCTTTAAAACATGCGTTTGAATCAAAAGTGAAACGTAGTCGTGGATTTGGAGGATTGTGACACCTCAAATGGAAACATATGCAATAACACAAAACTAATCAATTGACATGAGCTTTGAAATCGACACAGACTGCCAGTACTGCCAGAGATTCACTTGGAAACAGAGCTGTAGGCTCCTTTAAATCAGCACCTATAGTCTCTGTTATATAGTGTGTTCTGTATGTGCCCTAATCACATGTAAATATGTCTATTTATAACGCCTGTGTGTGTGTTTGCATGTGTGTGTGTGTGTGTTTGTGTGTGCAGCAGCTTCCATGTGTTCCGCGTAATGAAACCTGCTTGAAATACTGCAGCTTTGGACTATGTGTGCCTGCGTTCATGTCAGCGTTGGCATGCGTAGGACCCGACTCTGGAAGTGTGACAGGTGAAGCCTCCACCTGGCCCCGCTGGCTCCACCTGCTCCCTTGCTGGCAGGTGACGCCGAGGGGGGCCGGCTGTTGCCATAGCGAACGGGCGGACCGGTGAAAGGATTTTCTTTTAAGGGGCAATCTGGAGGACCATGGGTGAGCACTTAGTTCCTCGGGGCTTCTGGCATCTGTCGACGTGCGTGGTCTGGCACAAAAGGCAACACATAATTAACGTCATTATCTCACCTGGCATTGTTAGCATGTGCGCTAGCATATTCTTTGATCCGTTAGTCGTGTGCAGCCTGTATCAGTCTGCCGCTCGCCTCCACGCTATATTTCTGTCTCCTGCTTATGTTTCATGGCAGCGCCTCCTCAGAAGCCCCCACCCCCTTCATGTTGGTACCATTATAGCTCCTATGACTGGCTGTACTTCTCTCTCTGTGTGTTTTTGTGCACCTAATGCCTCTGCACACAGCAGCTTCCACTGACAGCATATGTTTGTGCTGCCGGAGCCACGTGACGAGGAGGAATCCCGCATGTGGAACTGAATGCATGTCCTGTTTTTTTTTTGTTTTTTTTAAGCGAGCTACAAATGGTGGAAAACATTTTGATGAGGAGATGAGTAATCGCTGGGAAATCCACGTCGGGATAATGCGGGGATGGTCTGTTTGCGCTGCTTATTTTAGTGCTCACAACGGCAGGATTCTGACTCAGAAATACAATCAGAAATATCCTAAAAATGTTACTGCATCTACGATCTCAGGATCTCTATATTTCTTGGTACAAAATAATGTGTAAAAACACGGCAAACTTATAGTGAGAAACGTCCTCAATCATAAACAAGGCCAGTAGTACAGCTTGTGTCTCAAAAGAGGGTGCCATATTGCAGTTATTGACGAGGGAGGATGCCAGTAGATTTGCATTTCTCAGCAGGATCCTCTAAAAAAAGAGAGAGAAGGGGGGGAATGGGGAAACCCCCTTGAACCGAACAAAGCCCACAGAGATTTTTTTTGGTCTCATGAAAGTAGGCCTCGTAGTGGTGGAAAAACGAACGGCATCCAAAGTGTGTCTCATGAGTGAGGCGTGGGTTAGCGGAGAATTACTCTACAACAGCACGCCCATTGGTTCAGAGAGGAAAAGACAGCTCAATCCGCTTCTGGGGGGAGGAGGGAGGAGGGAGGAGGGGACAGCACGGCGTGGAGGGATGAGGATCCACGAGAGGAAGTGTGCACCGGGGAAAACGAGGCTCCGAGGAGCATGTGCGGAGGAAACGTCATAAAATAAGGAGCTGAACAAATGTGATAATAAGATAAGAGCAACAAAGGTTTATAACAGAAGGAGAGGAAAAAAAAGGCTGTGTTAGACAATGGAGGCTTGCAATATAGTTGCCATGGAGATGAGCAAGTCTCCCAAGCCTCGTCATTTCTCTGACTCCTCCCGTGAACGCCGGGATAAAAATAGACATGGGCAGAGAACAAAGAGCTATTTAAAAAAAAAAAAGACGAAGATGAGTGAAGAAGGAAGGTTGTGGAAAAATTGGGACGTGTGTAGAGAAGTGCACGTGTGTGTGTCTGCAGCTGTGTGTGTGTGTGTGTGTGTGTGTGTGTGTGTGTGTGTGTGTGTTGTTGGTGAATGAAATGGTGAGAAGCAACAATGCATGCATGCTTCTCTGTCAAATGGAGGAGCAGAGTGAGTGATAGACACAGCCCGTCTGTGTGTGTGTGTGTGTGTGTGTGTGTGTGTGTGTGTGAGAGAGAGAGAGAGAGAGAGAGAGAGGAAATCCCTTCATTACTGTTTGTCTTTATTAAAGCAGCAGAGGAACAAAGTGAGGGGCGGCTGTGCTTTGTCTTTACAGCCACAAACACCACTTATTAACACTGGTAGTACATCATTCACACTCCTCCTCCTCTCTCTTAGCTTACTCTCCTTTTATTGTTAGGTATCGTGATACTTATGTTCATTATCATCCTAATTTTATTGATTCCGTGTAGAGGACAGTGGAAAGTGTTGGAAACAAGGGAAGAGAGAGTGGACATGACGCGCAGCAGAGGGCCGGGGTGGGAGTCAAACCCGGGGCAGCCACATCCAAGGCTGTAGCCTCTGTACATGGGACTCTCGATTTAACTGCTGAGCTAAACCAGCATCCCAGAAGACATCTTATTTAATCTTTTTTTATTTTATATACTTATGTTAGTGCTGTTCAATATGGAAATAGCAAATCTAAAAAGTATTAAGTATGTCCCTGTAAAAAAAGAATTGGGCCTATATGTCTATCTGTGTCTTTTGCCTCGCAGCCCTTCACATTGTATCTGATATGACATCCTCTAGTTTGCTCTGCGTCCGAATTCAGCCACATACAGATTCTTAGCAGGTTTTGAATATTGACAGAGGGTTGTTAACAAGACAAAAGTGATAAAATTAAGTATGCTGAAAGAGTTTTTTTGTTTTAACAGTGAGACTTACTGAGTAAGAGTCCTGGTAGCAAAAGTCCAACAAAAGGTCCGACTAAAAGTCCAAGCTCAGTCCCAAACACAAGAAGCCACGAGGAGAATCCACAACAGTCCTGGTAACAGATGACAAAGGTTTCACGAGATTAAAACAGGTTGACACAAGGTTTAAGACGAACTGGCAAAGAAACAAGGGAAGACAAAGACACTGGGGGTAACTGGGGACAGGTGAGACTAACCAAACGCAGGTGAGAACACGATCACAAAGGCGGGAAAAGAAACAAAGGCAGGAAGTAAAGCAACACGAGAGACGAAGTGACAAAGTAAAACAGGAAGTGAATAAACAACCCAATACAAAATAAGAAAACACGAGTAAACAAGAGCAACTCATGACAGAAAGCAGGCAGCATGGAGTGAGCTAATGATGCACACTGTTCTCCCAGAATGCACTGCACAACAGAAATGGACTTCAGGAATATGGATGGTGGGGGGGGGGGCATATACAATGTTACAATGTTTTATGTGCGTACCAAAGTGGTTTCAAATCTGTAGGTAAAAGTATGTTGGAGTAATCCCCTACCTGCAGGCTGCTAGGAACACCACGTTTCAGACAGACTTCTCCAGACGCTTCACTTTGTGATGTCACAAATGGAGGAACTCTATATTTGGGCATCAGCTCGAGACACAGCACAGTTCAAGGTCACGCCCACCCAGCAGCTCAGTCTGCCTCGGACATTGTTTTCACTCCACCACTCTGCTCAACGGCTCTGCTCGTCAAGTTGGTTCAGAATGTGTTGGAGGAAGTGATTCTTTGGGTGCGAAGGAAAGACATCAGTGTTTACTTTTCCAAAAGAGAAGCAGAGGTTAATTTCAAATCCAAAAAGTGAACGCTGAGCTCAGAGGCTTTAGAGAGCTGGCCAATCAGAAGAAAGCAGGCTTGTCGGGGCGGGGTTTCTTAAAGGGACAGAGCTGACTGAGTCGTTTCAGGTAGAGGCTGTATGAGGGCCTGCACAGAGCACCAGTGTGAGAAAAATTAGGAGTTCTGTTAACTGTAAATTATGCTAAGCTAGTATGGGTTTGCAGGAAACACCTACACGTTCAAACTGCTTGAATAGTAACTCAAGAACCACTGAATATATACGTTTTTTCTGACCTCTACTGGTTTAACTTGTCACCTTGCTGCGGTGATGTAGAGGGGGACTCAAGGACGCTGTGACATCACTGGTGGGTGGGGTTAATGGTGCCACACTTTCTGATTGAGGGTAAACTAAATGATGAATGTGCTTAAACTTTCAATATACTTTAAAAATTTAACATATTATGACATGTTTGGTGACATTATAGACTGGTAAATATAGAGGACCTTGTGTGCTCTGTATGCAGCTTCATTTGTCCAAGTTACATGTTCACAAGTGAGCTGTCAAAGCTACAGACCTAAAATAAAAATAGGTTTATTTTGTAGACTCAGGGGAGACGTCGTGCCCACAGAGAAGCCCAGAGAGTGGCAGCTGGCTCCAGCTAACAGGACAACCGCTAATGGGACTCCCCATCTGCTGCCCCTGTTTTCCTGCCCAGCGCCCATCGCAGAGCCAACCTCTGCTTCTGGAAAACGTCCTGAGCTCCCTGCTGTCTGGCATCCATCATCTCATAACATTATTTACACCACATCCATTTCACCGCCTTCAATATTTGACACAGCAAGCACATTGAATCAAAGAGCAGATGATCACATCTGTGGACAGAAAGCAGCAGTGGACGAAGCACTTGAAGTATTTCACTAAAGCCTTGTTTACTTTAATGTTTCCATTTTGATATATTTTACACTAAAGCAACGATTAACTGATTAGTCAGCTGAAAGTACATTAATTGCTGTTTTGATTTTGCACCTTTAAAGGGAAAGTTTGGATTTTTGGACCCCAAGTTGTATGAAATACTTTCTAGCAGTGTAGTGGATGCAAAGCTATTAGCTACCAAGATCTGGCCGGTTCCAAACAGTTTCATATACTGCACCTTTTTTTTGGCACTATTTTCTCTCTTGACAAATCCAGTATCACTACGCCTGTGGCAGGTGCAGCATATGAAAACCTGGACAATGATTTTGTGTTGAAAATCACCATTCAGAAGACGTCAATTTAGGGCTCTTAGTCACCCCAGTCAAGAAAAAAAGTCCCAATAATCGGCCCCAAAATAACAGTCAAAGAATGCACCTCCATGGTGGCTCTCCATGTCAGGTCACATATCTGTGGATGAAAACAACACAGAAATAAATCACTCAGTGCCTACAACAAATACGTCCCAAATCAAAACTAGATGATCTGTCTCAACTGAAAACATGAAAAACATGTTGTTTTGTGGCTGCAGGGGGCTTTGTTTCTTAACTAGGGTGACTCATTATAAATCACTGTTTGACTGTAAAAAATATATTACTGATTAACTATTTTGTTTTCGTGATTTATTGTTATGTTTTCTGTTTTTTTGGTTGTTATTCAGTCCTTTGGTACCTTAATTGTTTCCTTTAACTTGAATTTGTGAATTGATCATTTGTCATGGATCATTTCTTTAACTTTATGTTCACTTAGTCAGGAGACTGATATTTGTGATATATATTTGTGAGTTTACTTATGATGACCAAGTTGGCCCGCCCCTGTTCACAAACTGTTTGAAGGTCGAGCATCGAAACGTTGCAGGCTAATAAATATATTCTCTGCCAGTTGGACAGCGTGTACGCCTGTCCTGTGAAACAGATGTGCAAAGTTCTCCTGTACCTGTTTTACTACACTTTAACAATGGACTGTATTCGCTATCTGAACAGTAAGTGTACATTATCGTTGTTGTGGAGTATAATCATCATTAATAATAGTCTGGTTTTAACAGCGTGGACTTTGTGGGTGTATTGTGTGACAAAAGACATTTCTAATATTATACAAGCAGTAAACATTGTATATTGTATTATTCATTCGTATCAGAGAAAGTCTTAATTTATTATTGACTATTTATTTGCTCTTCTTTTTTACTACTATTTCTACTAATAATAATATTAGTCATTTGCATCATCTCCATAACAACATCTAAATGTCTGTGTATATTTTATCTGCATGTCAAGTGTCTCCTTTGAGGCTTCATAAGCAAACCACTCAGTTTAAGCTCTTCATTGATGCGTTGTTTTGTAGTTTACAGAGAGTAGTTAGCATCTGGACAACCAACAACATAAAGATGCTGCTTTTATGTTTACACATGAATAATTTTACAGCGGAAATATCAATTGTTTTAAGAAATAGCACCTTTACTGATACCTGATACACCTGATACACGAGTACAGTTAAGCCTCTAAGTGCTGAATTCTGTATAACTTGCTGCTTCTAAGCTTCCAGTCCTGTCCATTGTGTTTATCAGTGTATTACAAATCTCACTAAAGAGAGAGACACTCATAACAGTTGAAAAGATAAATGTAGTCCCCGCAGAAGTCCATCCATCTCCTGCAACACGACAACTTTCATTCATTTGTGGCACAAAACGGCGAGTATAGCGAGAACTGTCTGCAGTGATTATCTGGTTTTTCCATTAAGACGCATGGAGCATTGTCCCCCCGGACCTCTAATTTCTAAAGTGCAAAGCATCACTCTCCTCCGCTGCATACATAACAGCCTCTCCTCTTCTTGTGTGGGATTTATAGCAGTCATCAGTCACTTGTCTGCACGCAGGACATCAGAGTTATGATGATTATCTTGATGCGAGTGGCCCTTCACTTCCTCATTCCTTCACCCAGCTGCCTGGACGAGCGGCGCATGGATCAAACCTGCCTGTGCAGCACCATCTGGTGACCACTGCTGTGATTCAGGAAGCCTCCTCGCAGATGAATGAGGGGAGAGAAAATTCAACCCCCCTGCACACGTTATAGGCTCCCCACCTGTAATACCGCTCTGGTCCTCTGGATGGTGTCTCAATCCTGTGTCCTCCTTCCTCAGTGATGGTCGGGGGGATTTTATAGGCTGCAGAGAACAAACATGAGAAATGTTTCCTGCTTCATTGTCGGCAAAGTTCCTCCTGAAACTACGACTCTTAAGCTACATGTGGATGAATTACCCCATGAGAGATTTGTCTTGACGGTCACATGCCCCCTTTATAACCCCCACCCACCCAGAGCTCTGATTAAAGCTGCTGAGCACATTCATCCTGACACAACTGGAGACACAAATGTCTACAGTTTGAAGTCACATATTAGGAAATCTGTTTGGATAATCTTTCCTAATACTGTTTTTTTTTGGTTTTGATATTTTATACAAATTAGTTTGGATGATAAAAGGCTGCAAAATATTGAGTTAAAATATTCAGGATGACCCAACAAGCAGCCCTATTTTGTCCATCCATCCATCACAGCAAAATCAGCATACCCATATTAACACTCAGAATTCATTCCAACTCTTCTGAAGTGTCTGTGTGGGTGTTACCCTCATGTTAACACTGTGTGGTGTCAGTTTAGCGCTTCTGAATTACTAAAAAAGTCCTTGGAAAATAAAGTTTGATAAAATAAAGAGGTCATATTTGGTTATCACGTTTACTTTAAAACAAATGCACCACGTACACTTTTTATAACATATAACAATATGGTTAAAGCTAACTTCATACTAAAAGCCCATAACCCAAAACACTGCTTCACTTAGCGTTAGCTTAGCTACTTAGCTATAGTCAACAGCTCAACGGGAAAACTGTCCGTCAAACTGTTCATGTATCATAGCAACAGTCTCTTCCATCAGTTGTAAAGTTTTAGCTAACTAAAATGTCTGAATAAGCTGCTAAAGTTATCACAGGTTAGGGTGGCTGGTAACAGTGTGGCAGCACGTTGGCTCACCGTTGAAATGGACCAGGTCCCAGAGGAGGAATGTTCATTTCAAAACATAATGCCAACAGGAAGTACCTTATTTACTAAAGCCAAGGTCAAATGTGCAGTCTGCACTTGTCTGCACTCCTTCAGTCAGTGCGTGTGTGACGATGTAGGCGGGGTGAATGTACACTTCAAGTGTCACAGCCAGGTTCGGAAATTAGAGGAGTTTTGACACTCGGTTTTGACACCAACTATTTATCAACTTAGAGTGAAACATTTAAATGATTGGAGTCTGTCCGGAGTATAATTAACTCTACTCTTGCTCAAATTTTACCAACACCAGGAATGTAACTCTTAACTCAATTCATTATCTATACCGCTTGTCCTGTTCAGGGTCGTGGGGGAATGGAGCCTATCACAGCTGTCATTGGGCGAGAGGCGGGGTTACACCCTGGACTGATCACCAGTCAATCACAGGGCTGAAACATAGAGACAGACATCCTTTCATGCTCACACCTCCAGGCAATTAAGAGTCACCAGTGAACCTAACGAGCGTGTGTTTGGACTGTGGGAGGAAGCCGGAGTACCTTACTTTGTGTTTCACTATTTAATAAGTGACAAAAAAATTCATCCAGCTCTTTACATTCAAGCTATTTTACGGTTTCAATTACCTTTTCCATATTACACACGGAAAGGTACCAGCTGAGTGTTGGTTGACGCTCATGCAGGAGACCCTGACCTTTGACCTCCCCTGAGAGGACACAAAAGCAGGTTTTATTCTAGTGAACGTGTCGTGACGCTCGAGAACAATCCGATTCTTTTGAACGGCTCTTTGCTGCGAACGGCAGGAATTTGACTGCCTGCTCTAGATCCACTCCCCTTCATGCCGAATTACCACGGGCAGCTTTTTGCTGTTTTTTTTGCTGAAATCTCTGTCGTCATACAGAGCGTATCATAAATGATTGGCAAATCAATGACGTTGATTAAATGTTCCTACATTATTCTGTTATTTCCTAACTCTAAACCCTAACCCTAGTAATCTCTGCCCCCTGAAAAAGAAGAAAACAAAAGAAGGATGAGTCGCTCTCGGAAAGGAGTGGAGCCATGAGATCCGGCTCTCTTCAAAGAGCTGTAATTCCCAACACTACAGTGAATGCTGACATACTATGATAATATTTAACTAACTGATGCAGGCTGGAACAGTGGTAGTGGTTTTATATACAAATAAAGAGTCCAAGGGAAGTTTTATTTTTCAAAGGTAAAACCAGCAACAACAGCAAATCTTCTGTTAACACGACTGTCGATGTAAAGGCAAGAACTAAAACTGCACTGCAGCACAATTATGTAAAATGAGCTGATTCCACCTTAAAAAACATCAACAACAAACCAGCCTCTCGCTACAAGTGTTGAGAAAAACATTTTCAGGGGAATGTTGGAAAAGTTGTGGTTATTATTTCAGAAGAGATTTATGTAATTAATCTTCTTCCTGGTTATGAAGTAGGCGGGGCCTCGTTTGTACCTCTGAGTACAAATCCGGATTTAACGACAGCTGTGGTGTTGTTGATGTAATTATGTCACGCATCTGTTATTATTAGATTACAAAAAGTTTGAGGCACCCTGTTAACCAAATAACCCATCACGTGTGTTCTTATCAGCCGCGGGTCGAGGTTTTGGCCCGTTCCTGAGTGATATCAGAGACTGAAGATGTTCTCGTAGCAGCTTTCATCTTTATTTTTAGCAAGATAAAATTAGCACAGCTCGGCCTTTGTGTTGCACAAAGAACCCTAAAAATAAAAGAAGAAGGCTTCTTTACACACAAAGCAAACTTCATCCTGTTCTGAGAAAACAGAAGACCAAACACCTTCTGTTCACGCGAAGGGAAACATCATGATTGACGATCAAAGAGGGAAAACAATTATGCAGATGCAAACCAGTGGTGCAAGAAGTGCTCGGATCCTTAAAGTACCAATAAAACAAAAAGTTAAAATACGCCATTACAGGTGAAAGGTTGGCATTTAAAATCAGTAGTAGTCTAGTCAGCACAACTTATAAAATAAACTAGCTCTGCATGTGTGACTGATATATTATTGTATATTAAACAATCGTTACTGACACATCTAAAAGCATTTGGCACCGGGTCGAGCTGTTATACTTTTAATTAGTTTTTACATGCATTAGCAGCTTAATGAAGCAGCTCCCAATCTGGGGATCAGGCCCCGCCAGAGGGTCACAACATACATCTGATAGGTTGTAATATGAATTAGGGGGATAAAAAAAAACATATCCTGTTCAGGGTCGAAAGGTCGTCGGGAGCTAGAGCCTATCCCACCCTGGACAATCCGCTGGTTAGTAACAGGTCTTCTCTGTCTACATGATAAATCTGACACTGGCAACGTGAACAACTTAAACCAGCTATTCTAAATGTTTAACCTGACGCACCTGTTACTTAAAGATTTAATCAGTTTGACTGTTGCTGTTGAAACTTTGGTTTATAGTGGGCCAGCGTACGGTGACCAAGCATGTCATCCTAACTTTTTTAGAGCTGGAACATTGTTGGATCAGATCCACTCCCCAAATACTGTCCTATTGTCTCCTTAGTATTTATACTATGATCTGACTTGCTCCAATGTAAGCGTTGGG
The DNA here is from genome assembly GCF_022749685.1 of Semicossyphus pulcher. NCBI lineage: Eukaryota > Metazoa > Chordata > Actinopteri > Labriformes > Labridae > Semicossyphus > Semicossyphus pulcher. The sequence continues at coordinate 6,771,103 of NW_027211604.1, read as the reverse complement.
AATCCAGCACCCTGTGACCTGTATACTACAGACTTGAATAGGTCAGCTTTTTGATGCATTCGAACAACCAATGAGGCAGTATAACTCTATTGTTATGGAAAGATAACACTCTTGATCACTCCAGAAGTTTGATGCTTTCACACCACCATTGTGGTTTTGCACAAGCAGTCAGCATCAGTCAGAAACGTTGATGAATGTTGACATATAGCGAGGAGATTTAGCTTTCTCATAACCAGGATACAGGCTTCTGAATTCAGGATGTAATGCTTCATGTAACCAGGATACTCATCTACATGTGAAGTTATTACAACTCAGGTAAAGTACAAGTGCCTCTTGTTAGTTGTACTGGGAACCATGTGAGGTGTGGCATAAGGGCAGAATAGATGAATCAACGTGCTGATAACAGACAAACTAAGCAAATCTTGTTTTGGGATTTGCCGAATAACAAGCAAGGGAGCTTTCAAAAAGATTTGACAAACAGAAATGGTCTGAAGAAGTTTCATATAAATCTGATTAAAGAGATTTACAATCCAGAGCCCAGGGGTCTGTCCGTGCACAGCTGAGGTGTGGCATCCTGCCTCTGGCTCTGGAAACAGGTCGCTTCCACTCAGTTCTAGAGGAGAACAGAAAGCATTCCCTCTGTGATCTGAGAGAAGTCGAAAATGAAATGCACTTTTTGTTCTATTATTCTTTGTATCACATCATAATGATCACCTTTCGTCCCAATTCAGGGGCTGCATCCTTCGGAGGCTGATTTCAAGGCCTATTGCGTCACAGCAGCGCATCGAAAGCTGTCCCATTTCGAAGGTAAAAGTAAAAAGTAAAAGTTGTTGGTTCAACTCAATCAAATAGCTAGCTATACACATGTTAAAAAACGAAAGGGGGCTTGAAACAAATTGTCTTTAAAATAATAAGTGACGTTAGTTATGTTAGCTAGTTAGCCAGCTAGCTACCTGTTGCTAGGTGACAGGAGCGGCGCCATGGAGCAGAGCTATGTGACGCAACGGTAAGGGCGGGAAGATCTGGTGACGCAAACAGGAAATCCTCCGTAGACCAGTCCGTTATTTCAGTTCGACCTTGGCGGTCTACGCAGGCTACGAAGGACTCATCCTTCATAGTGTGCGTTCTTCCAACGATGCAGCCCCCGAATTGAGACACAGCTTGTGTCTGATGAATGCAGACTTCAGTGCCTCTTCACAAACAGTGATTCAGTTGGCTCGGTTTGTGTTCAATGCTTTCCAACAGCGTAGGAGGACGCTTCATGTTTGATCTAGTAAAAGGGACAGTCTGTACTTGAGAAGTGCTGAAGTTGTTTTATTTAAGGAGAAGGATTGTTTTCATTTCTTATTTGACATTGACGTATATCGAGGTGTTACCGCTCTTTTGTTCTCATTTGTTTTTGGCTGACTGAGTGACGGTATTTTCAGAGCCGTAGAGAGAGAGAGTCGCGACATCGCAATGGCGGCTTATGGAGCATATTGGACCTCCACTGACGCGACTCTCTGTCTACACGGCTCTGGATGCTTTGTTCGGGGAGTAGGCGGCGCTGCTCTTCCGCTGTCCTCACCTACGTCCGCAGCGCGCACCTGCTTTCAAACACGCGTCATCGGCCAAATGAGGACAGTCCGCCCACAAAAGCGCACATTCACCTGATGCACCTGGTGCAAACCACTTATCAGACATGGTCACAGCTAAACCCGGAACACACTGAATCATAAAAACTATCTCTCAATGTCTAAGCATTAGTGAGCTCTGATATGAGATGTATTTGGTGTCCTGCTGGCATGTGTTGCAGGATGATAAATGTTCTTATTACATTTGGAAATGTGTTCAATCTCAAACTGCAGCAGGAAATGATTCCTGATGTGCCTTTGAACAGATAAAAGAAGCCCTTATGTGAGCTTTGAGTGCGTCTTATAAACCTGATTCCAACCAGCTGAAGTGCACTTTAATCTCCCCACCAAAGGTGCAACTGCTCAGCAAAGATGCAAAGAACAAATAAACTCCACATTGAGCTGTTAGAGAGTTTTTATTCCGGGGCTCTGAAAGCTGAGAGGAGCCTTTGTGCGAGATATGATTTACTCCTGGAACTTATTTTGTGCGGCGACAGGAGACATAACAGACGAGACAATGAGGCCTCTGATTTGAATAGAGATTGTGAAATATGAGTCCACGGAGCGGGCTTCAGGGGAAATAAATATGAGGTGTAAACTATCCTTCATTTCGCAGAGACCTCCTGGGTCACAGTTAAAGAGCTTTTCACACTTTTTAGGACTGTCTCTCATTTGGCTCTTTAGGCACACGCGAAAAGAGCAGCGGCAGGGAAACACATATTGGTTCTAGTCTCTGCAATTGATCACGAATGCGGAAAAAAAAGCTGCCTCATTATCGCTCTGAAAATTAGATTTCATGGTGGAGAAGTAGACTAAATATCTGCCTCAGTGCAGCCCCCTCCTCACGCAACTCTTCACACAACATCTCCCCCAGCTTACTCTGCAAAAAGCCGCCCCGTACGTAGCTCGTCTCATCACTCTAATTTCCCCAGGGCCTTTATGTATGAGGAAGTTTTTTTAGAGATGGGTACTTCTGCGGCTGTCATTTACTCCCTGACATTCCTGCAGATAAAAGCCCGTCCTCTTCCACCGTTCCGTATTCCAACAGCAGCCTCAGTTTGTCATATTGGTTTTGATTTGGCGTCCGAGTGCCTGCCCTCTTTACGAAGGACGCGCACGTTTGAAAACCAGCGCATAAACCTGTCATTCTCTCCTGAGGCCTGCTCCTGAGAGGCGAATGCATTATTTGTGGCACTTTTTGCTCCGTGGGACTCGTGGGTGGGCCTCCGCATCTTGTCCTGTTAGTCTGCATTTGGCACTCTAATCAGCTAAAGGCCTGCGTGATTTACATTCACTGTCGGTCGTCCGCTCCTGTATCACCGTCCCAGACATGGCCAAGGTCACTTTGCGCGCTGAATCTAACAGATAGTCTGTCCACGCTTCCTTATGAAGTATTAGCTGTTAGAAATCAAGGATCCATTCTGCCCTTTGTCCCGACCGAAGACAAGAGGCTCCATGTCGTCGGCATGCATGACATGACTGTAAGCAAGTCTGCATATGCAACCTGCTATTTGTCTACACTGTGCATGATTACCTAAAGCATCCCTCACATCGCTCTGATATTAACTACCTTATGTTATATGACAGCCTTATGTAACACTGTGATATTTAACAGCACAGCAGACTGTAGCGAATGACACAGCTCAGGCACAACTACAGCTAATGAGCAGCCACGCTGTGAGCGGGCAGCGAGGAGAGATCATGTGTCAGAGACGACAATAACACAAAGATTCACTTCCTTTAAAATAAAAGTTCTGTGAGACATAAAGCGGACGAACTTCACAAAGATATTTAAGACTGGTGTGTAGGCCTGACTTAATTTTGCTCGTCGATTAGTTTTTCAAAAATAAGCTTTTATCCAAAGCGTCATCAGGAGTATCTTCAATGTCATCATTATCAATAGCATCAATATCATTAACCATAACAATAACAATAACTTTGTTGATCCCCAAAGGGAAATTCACTTGTCCTGCATCTCATCTACCGTTTACTGAAGAATGAAAAAGAGCCTGTGGCAGCAGTTTGCCATGTTTTGTCTGTTTGCTTATGTTCAAGTTCCATGTTTTTACCTGGCTGTCAGACAAATCCCCCTCTGGGATTATTTGGATGAAGATGCACTTGAGCCAAGAGGCATGTTTCACTGGTAACAATCAGCAACACCTGCAGACTAATGGCAAAAAAAGTGACAAAAAATGGCTTTCAAATTTTGGTTTGCTTTCAACGCAATAAAAAGAAGATGGTTAGACTCCAGTAACCTTTTGGAAATCCAACAGCGCGGACATATCGTGATTTTATTCTACTTTACTTTCTTCTATTGTTGCACTTGTTGATGTATTTTCCCGTCTCAGTCTCTGAAACTGTTGAATTCTTCCAAAGATGAAAAATTCTCCTTGAGCATATAAAGCAATTCAGAACCAATCAAATGCTCATTCAGCCATGATTTTAGGTGTGGGAAAGGTCTTAATTTACCCATAATTCACTGCAACTTAGTCCTACTTACAGCAATAAAGAACTTGACAGGGCTGTGCAGCAGCTACATTCAGACGTCCTCCTGAAGTCTGGCTTGTAGTTAGATCTAAGGTAAAAACAACCGGTTCCTTAACGCACCATTTCCAAGTGCAAAAAGTACAAAAGCCCTGAGCGGACATGCACCATACATTTTATTTACCCAGTTTTCCTGTGATAACGAGTCATTTCCAGTTGTTTTCTCGAGATCTCGACTTATTTATCTCGTTATCTCGAGATGACAATGCTGAGCAAACGTAACGTCAGGTGATCAAAACTCGTACCACGAGAAAAACAAACAGGCTGAACTTCCCTCATTAGTGTGGGCCACGGCAGCATGGCATGTCCTGGTCTGTGATGTCACAGTGAGCATCCTGTTGTTTGGTCTTCACAAGGAAACAAGCTTTGTTATTTTGAGATAATGAGATTGGTTAACCCGTTATATATTGGGAAAACCAGCGAGAAAAATAAGTTCAGATCTCGAGGAAACAACTGAAAGGAACTCGCTTTCATGAGAAAACAACATTTTTTATCTCAGAATAACAACATATAAGGTCGAGATTTTGAGAACACAACCATATATTACTCGTTAACACGGGAAAATGGAGTAAATAAAATGTATGGCAGCTTGTCCTCTCCGGCTTCTGTAGAGAATAGTGGGAAAAAAGACATAAATACTTCCAAAAGACAAAACAGGACATCTTCAAATGACTTCTTTTGTCCAACCAGCGGTTCAAACCACAAAGATATAATATCACAAAAGAAAGAAAAATAAAATGTCTTGGCTGAAAACAGCAAATGTTTGATAGTTTTTAACATGAAAAATGCCTGGAATGATTATTCTGTTACATAAATAGTTTCAAATAAAATTTCTGACAGCTCTAAAACAAGACAAGGTCAAAACCTAGCATGTGGCTGACCGCATCAGGTCAATGTGCGCTTTTGTGTTACAAGGACTGTCCTTATGAGGCAGATGACAACGTGTTTGAAAGCAGGTGCGCGCTGCGGACGTAGGTGAGGACAGAGGAGGAGCAGCCCCACCTACTCCCAGAACAAAGTATCCAGAGCCGCATAGACAAAGACATAGGTCCAATATACTCCATTATCCGCCATTGCGATGTCGCAACTCTCTCTCTCTAGGGCTCTGAAAGAACCGGCACTCAGTCAGTCAGGCTGACCCAGGCAGTCACCTTACATTAACCACAAAAACTCAAATAAGGATGCAATAAATACCAGCTTGATGGTCCTCAGTGCTCTTTTCCCAGCAGACATTTTGCTTTGTCATCGCAGGTGTTATTAATAACATTAACGACCGCTCTGTTTTATTCATCTGTCCCAGCGTGCCAACATTCATTTGTATCCTTTACACCTGTGCTTTCTTACTGTGACATCTCAAACTGTTCTCTGTGAAAAACGCTCCTGTTCTTCAAATATTAGTGAAAGTACCAGAGCACTGAACAGAGCAGAGAATATCCATCACACTGCCTCTCAACAATATGAGAAAGACGACCGTACTGTCTCATCAGCTGTCCAAAACAACACTGGGAGCGGACTCACAGAAGCTGTTTCCCTAATTCAATTTGGTTGTTAGGCGCTGATAGCAAAAACAATTACTGTAGCTATAGGAAGTGTTTTCACCGAGTGCTCTGGTGCTACAAAATAACCAGGCAACAGACCCAGAATGCCTCCGCAGATTAAAGCGTGCCAGTGCAAACGTCCCTGAGTGAACAGGACAGGACAATCAACCGGAGTGGACACGGTGCGATGATGAGTGAGAGTTTAACAGTCGGTAAAGGAAAAACCCACCTCAACATCGCAGGCTGTGTTTAAAGAGAGGAGCGGCGAGATCATGGGAAAATAAAGCATCAACATAATAAAGGACTGGAAAAGATGGTAGAAGAATTATAGCTGCAAAAGGGCACACGAACGCTCTGAAATACCTTCAGCTTTGCCGGTTTGCAGAGCTTCCCATCACAGCTTAACACTAAAGCTGCACCAGCGCACGATTAAATGATCATGTGTGTTAGGCTCCTGCAAGATCATCGAGGGCTGTGATAGTGTAATAAACTGCAAAAAAAAGGGAACAGGATGAGGAAGGAAAGGGGAGACGTATGAAGAAGAAGTAGAAGAGCTTCTGTAGTGTTGGAAGGAAAAATAGGCCAAGGCTAATCCCCAACATTACAGCTCAGCATATGATTAGGGGCTGCTGGAGTAATTGCGTAACCACGTATGCCATGAAGTCATAAAAATAGTATTATTATGAAGATTTAAACCTTCCTCAATCTGTGTCTCTTACATCGACAGACCTGTAAATCTTTAAACACGGTCAAGTCTTAAGCTTACATGAACCCCTGAAACTAATTCTTTAAGCAGTTGAGGATGAATATTCATGTTTTGGTCGGCGCTCAAACCCTGACAAAGCCTTAAAGCTCAAATCAATTCAGACAGTATTTGATACACAGGCCGTCGTGAGAGGCTGAATACAAAGTGCTGAAGAACCGAACTGAACAAAAACAAAGTTACAGTTGAAACGTTTGAAAAGCAGCAAAAATACGAGCAGCAAACAAGCGAGATGGCAATCTTCATCATCGGTTATTAGTCATGCTAGCGACATTGTAGCGTAGCTTTAACAGACCAATACACCTATGTCAATGTGTTTATGTGTGTCAATGTTATAAGAGCAGAATCTGTAGACGAGGGACTAGATTTTTGGTGTCACAAGTGTTTTGGTTTCTGTTTGTAGTCCGGGTAGCATTGTCCACTAGTGCTTCAGCGCACATTAGCTGTAAACAGGAAACGTAGCAAAACAGGCCGAACACATCAGCCCTCGTGCAATCTAGCATCCCACTGGCTATCATCTGATGACGATTTAACATTCGATTCAAAAGAAAAATGGCCGCTGCTCCTAGAAACTATACCGTCAATTTGGGCGTTGACGAGGTTGCAGACCAAAGTAAATCTCATCGCCACACGAAGCAAAGCAACGAAACGTGTTAGCTGGTAGGGAAGGCACAGGTGAAGCTAATAACTTAAACGATGGCTCAACTTTATTCATCTGTCACATTACGCTTGTAGCTAGTTCCAGCATCATAACAGCAACATAATACTTTTACTACTCTTACCATTGGTCATAAAGTGAAGTGCTGTCCAATTTGTTTGTCCGACACAAGCAGGGCTTGACATTAGCACCCGCCAACCTGCCAAATGTGGGTAGAATTGAGCAGTGGTGGGTCACTCAGTCACTCCTACTCGCCAATTTGGCTGGTGGCATTCTATTTTTCTTCAGTAAGGTAGAATGCATTTAAGTTTTTAATATGGGATGATCCCGAATCGACGTGGGTCAGCGCAGTATTGACATTGATCTGTGTGTGTCTCTCTGCCCCTGACTCAATAGGGTCGCGACCTTTCCTGTATTTCCGTGTACAACCTTTATAAAGCATAAACTTAATCTCCGCTGTGAGTGAGATGAGCCGGAGGTGATCCACGCGTAATTTATCAAGAGTCTATCATCATGCCGCTCGGGGAGGAGACAGACATTAGGAGAGGAGCACATATGACACAGGTCTGTGTGTGTTTCTCGTGCTCTGTTCCTGACTCAATAATATCGCGACCTCTCCGTATACTCTGCCCGTGTTTAAGCCCAATGTTGGATAAGCTGTTGTGAGTCTGCTGATTTGTCTAGATAACGAACAACTGTTGGGGTCGCAATCTTGGTTGGTCCATCAGTTTGGTCAAAACATAACTATAGAACGGATTGCCATGAAATTTGGTACAGTCATTCATATTGCCCACATGATTAACTGTAAGAACTTTGGTCACGCACAAGCATGTAAGCAAAAAAAGTACTGCTGTGCCTAGATAATGCTACATCAACACAACAGCGACAGAATAGTACAGACAGGAATTTACAGGTGGTTCCTTTACAGGTGACACAAGGAACAATGGGGCTGCTTTTAACTGTTTTGAATCACTCGTATTATGTTTGAACTTATTTATCACTGCCAGTGATGGAGGCCTTGGTACCATGTCAGCACTGATTTGTTGATCCTGAAAAAAACATGCTTCCTCTGACTGAGAAAAGAAGGGAGATGTGGATGTTTTTCCCTCTCTGTTCCTCATAAATATATATTTAACAGCAGGATGTGAAGGTGCTAGCGTGGCTGTAGATTCTCGGTCTTGTTAAAAAGTAAAAATGTAGACTTTAGAGACAGAACTCATTATTATTGCATTTTATTTTCAGTTCTCGCTCCATCCCTTTTATTTCCCTGTTTTCACACTTGGGTTAACTACAGTAAATCCCCATTGCTGGGTTATAATCAATATTGATTATTGCCATAGATTTTTGTTGTGAATGTCGGATGGAAATTCTTCACAGCATCACTGTTTATTTTCAGCCCTTCTCTCTCTCTCTCTCTCTCTCTCTCGATGCTGAGTCGTTGGCAGGCGGAGGGGATGTTCCGGAAAGATAAAAGAGAAAAGCCCAACATGTATTTTTACAATCAGCTGTGATAAAACGTTTGGCAGGTGCTTCGGTAATGCTGCTGGGAGAGTCGTGCATGCACAGCTGGGCCTAATCCAGCCTTGTGATGTAAACTATTGGAGGCTTACTTTTTGAATGGAAACACACTTTGTGTGATCGCGTTGCAGATACGAGGAGCCGGAATTGGATTCTGAGCGGCCTCTTCCTGTCTGATCAAGGTGTGCTCTCCACAGGAAAGTTAATATTTTAGTAGGCAGAGTTCATTCTCTGTGTCTGCAACATTTTTTCTTCTGCACATTCTGTTTCTACATCCTGCCTCACTATCGATCATCTTTCACATTTTCACTGATTAATGTCTTTCCCTTATCTTAACCAAGCTGTAGCCTCCAAATCTTAAAGGGTTAATCCATCGATTTTACACATCACTTCCTGTCTACAGGTGTTAGAAAGTATGCATACATGAGGACTTTTGTGGTTTCAGGTGAAGCTGTGTGAAGTCACACATTTCCTCAAGTGATGTCACTCGAGTCAGCCTCTGCTCAGGCCGATGACCACAGGTTGGAAAATGAATCAAATCGGGGGGTGTGAGGTCAGAGGGCGGTGGGCTCCTTCAGCTGCTACTCGTGTAACAACAACATAATCTCTGATGGAACTGCTGGCAGCAAAATTGCATTGTGGGTAAAAGAATCTCTGTGAAAGAAGGATTGACTTGATGAAAAATGAGGTATCTGTGCTGCAGCGTTATTGATCTTTTTCTTCCAGCTGCCTATCGTGAGAAATAATGGCAAAATGACCGTAATAGTAAATCTGTCTCCATGAAATAATAATTGCAAGTAATTGCTTATTGTAAATCTATAAAGCATTATGAAGACAACTGGGAACCATGTAAAATGTTGCATAAATGTGATTCATATGAGATTAAGTTTCAGATGTTGACCTGAAACTCATCTGTTTGTGATGATTAGCGATAAGAGGTACTGACCTAGCATGTGTTGAGTATCATGACCAACATGACCAGTCATAGAATTCCAACAAAACTGAAGGAACGCCGCAGTATTTGTTTAAGCTCAGTGTGAATCTGCACTGTTCTAATTGTCCTCAGTACTTTTACCAGTGTTGGGTATCGTTACTTTAAAAGTAACTTGTTACATTGCTGCGTTACCTGCTGAGAAAAGTCACGCCTTAGAATATTTTTGCATTACCAAAAATTAAAACCGCTTTGCGACTCGTTACACATGTGGGTTATTTTTTTTAATTTATTAGTTAATTTGTCAGGGACAATGCAAAAGGCATTGTGTAACATGAGACATACAGTATGTATGGTATATAAGGTTTCTAGCCAGGGCTAACTTGCAACCCCTGTCCCTGGTTAGGCTACATCGGGACGTCGTGTAGCCTAGTGTATGTCTACCTTTGAATGTATTGACTCTACCGTTATTGCCTCGTTTACTGCCCATAAATGTTAACTCTGCAGCCTAATAACTGGAATGTCAGATTTAGTATAACCCTTACAGCTCTTTATTATGCTAACAATCTGACAGCGAGCTGGGCAGAGACACACAGTATTAGGCACAGCTGTTTCAATGACAACAATACAACACAGGCTCTTAGTCACACCAGTGTTACGCGTTAAGTTAATCATTACAACAGAAATACCCCAAACTGACTTTTATTGAGCCTCCAACATGTCACTGCTGAAATCCAAGGTGTTATGTTTGTGAGCCCTTAAAGTTTTCACAGGTTTGTGCACTGAAGGATACCAACAGGAGCATGACTGAATTGTGAGACAATAGTATCGTCTAAATACGGAGCAAAGCTGACCTTCTGACACTGGTGTGCTAGAATTAATCATTGCATATATGTACAGAGACAGCTTACATTACAAAACAAGCAAGTGTAAATTGTTTTAAAAAAAATAGTGAATGATGCAGTCCTCCAGATGTGTAACAGAAGATTACTCCTTTGCAAAGTCGACACAGACTAAGAGATAAAACGTTAAAATGAATGTTTATGAGAGTAACTTTGCAGAGACGACCCGAGCATGAACTAAGACTTAACACTGCTCTTTAGAGCACCCTGGGGTCCACCGCCTCATAGATCCGAGGTTGCGCTGCAGCTCATTAAAAGGTCGGATGTGTACTTCCTGAAACTAGAATCTACTGTATGGAGGCTTCCATTCACACGATCTGATCTTGACTCTGCTGGTTGGTTTGAAGTACAGTGGCGGCATGTTGCGCTAATTGCATGAGGTGGAGTGATTTCTGGCTGCAGGAGAGGACGAGTCCAGCTAATCTAGACAAGCAGAGATGAAAGGAGGGATAGCTTTCTTGAGGTCAGCGAAGGATAATGAAGGAGAAAGAGAAGGACTAAACCTCCCCCTTCCTCACACGATCATTAAAACAGAGATTGGAAAGGGTTTCCTGGTGGCTTAGCTCACTAAAGCGAGGGCCATGAAAGCAGCATCCCTGGGTCAAATCCAGCCAGGAACCAGTGTTGCATGACAGCCTCCTTTCTCTCTCAATCCATCCTGTCAGTCACTCTAAGCTGGAAAATAAAGCTAATTAGTGTCAGAAACAACGCAGAAAAAATCTAATACATTTATCAAGGTATTAGACTCACGTACGGTTTTAGCTAAGGGCTTTAAATGCTGCAAAAAAACATCTTTTAACCTATTGTATAAATTTGTAACAGTTCATTTTAAATAATAAAAAAGTAAATCTAAATTGTGTGTCCAAAAATACACTTCTGTGGTCGAGACGTCTTCCCCTTTAGAGTAAGTCAGCCAGATAACAATCCACACGCAGAGCAGCATAATTTATATCCCACCACACTAACCGCGCTGCTGTTTGTGGGCAGATCTCTGACAAGCTCTCACAATTTATACCCTGTTCCACCATCTGCACTGCTGGGGAGGCTCCACTGACAGGGTTAGTGCACTTACAGTGTGTTGTCAGCTGAAATGTACTGCAACATGTCAGCTCGAACTCCGAACAAGAGGAAGATTATGTAGAGTTTATACAGCGAGAGCGGGACTGAGTGATTCTGCTATATCTCTCCATCTACATATCAATCTGTCATCCGTCCATCTGGCAAATTTTAACTTACATGTGTAGGAGGAAGAAAAAGGGTTCCTCAGACTTTATTTCCCACGCAGTTACATGTTGTATTTTTACTTTCATTTATTTAATCTGGTATGGAACAGGGAAGATGTCTGTGAGCATCCTCTCTCTCCTGCTGTTTCAGCATCTCTAATGACTCCTCCAGGCTCCCACAGTCATGATGAGTTTCCACTTTCACAGCAGGCAAAAATCAGTGAGTCAATAAATACACCAATGCAGGTACAATGTCTACCATGTTCACCATGGTATTTACCTATGTTAGCATGCTAACCTTTGCTAATTAGCCCTGAACACAAAGTACAGCTAAGGCGGACGGGGATGCTTATCAATTATTTAGAGCTGTAATCTTGATTTTCAGGTAGATACATGTCTCTTCTGTTAAACCAAGGTTTACACAAAGGTAATTAAGCATATGGCCCATAGAAAAAGCTTTTCAATATGCGGTATTCTTTGGTATGAAGAACTGGGTGTTTGGTCGACATTCCCAGGAAAATCAGGAGTATAGATAGCGGAGGCAGTGGAGTGTTTTCTTATTTTCTCCAGTGTCTGCTGAGTTGCGAGTAACGGTTATCATGGCCGAAACAAACAAAGAAAAGATTGATGACAGAAGATGAAACTTCAACAGCAAGTGCACATTGAGGGGGGGGGGGAGAGAAACAAATGCAATGTTCAGATGGAGACAAAGACCCTATTTACACCTGGTATTATCATGTGTGCTCAGGTGATAGATCACAAGTGGACAGCTCTTAGAACGACTGTTCACACCTGACATCAAAGTGCGTTTCCAATGACCACTTGTGATCGGATCTCACTTTCCCGCTTTATATGCACATACACAAGTTTCTTTTAGTTTCACTGGCCTATATAAAACATCAAGTAATAAAATACTGTGATGCAGAGAGAGAGAGAGCCGCGCTCATGTGGACGAGCGAGAGAGAAGGAGCGGGTGAGTACAGGCCGAAGGGACTACATGATTTAAAACTGTCTGGTATATTTACTCCACATTTCTGTTGTTTCTTAATAAAGTGTGACTCAGTGAGACGGGAGTGTCTGTTAACAGTGACAAACAGGCAAGCAGATCCGGGTGAAAAACAAATAGATCCTTGTCATATTCGTTCAAAGCCTTAATCGTCTTTTTTAACCCAAGTGCTAAAAAAAAAAGCAATGCAGACTTGAAGCAGAGGGAGATCGAAGATCTAGACGAGCAAGAGAGATGGAGCTTGTGAATATTGACGGAAATGACAACATGATATAAAATCTTCTTTGATCATGAAGCCTGATCAGTGACGTGTATGGACACCTCAGACTGGATTCTGTTAGATGTGCGTGACAAACAGACAGATCTATGCTATATTCTATGCTATATTCATTTTGTGCATTTCCTGCTCTAATGCATAAACTGTGTTTGCACATGCACTTGTAATAAAAAAATATATATTCAAAAAATTCTCAGGTGACAAAGCGATAAGTGAAATCATACAGGAATGACAGGAAGTGGTCAATCACTCAGCAATCATTGCCCTGAATACCGAAACTATGCCCTCTTTCAATGTGGCCCAGGACACATTAGCCTACACACTACCAAATGCATATACACTATCTGCATCTCCGGCTTTTGCCTTGATCGAACTCGAGGCCCCGGATGCATTTACATCCGTACGTACAGTAACCCCTCGAACCCACAGGATCCGTCTGCGCCGCGTTTCTGAGCCCTCGCCCACAGGAAGCGTGTCTGGTCCGCATCGTAGCCGAGCGCTGGCCCAAGCAGCTGGATTCTTGAGATCACAAGATCGTGGGAGAACTACATTATCGCGGGAGAATTGAGAAATCATGCGATAACATCAATGTTAGCAGAGCAACACACAAACTACAGTTCAGTTTGCGCATCCGAGGTTGATTATCTGCTCATCTGGAAATCATTCTGTGATTTCTGTGCTTCTACCATGGAGGAGTACACTTCTTAATTAAAAGTGTTATTTTTTCGAAATTTCAGTGTGTTGATCTTAAAATAAACGGGAAAAAACGGGAGGTCGCGACGCAGATGGAACGCGCCGGAGACGGATCCTGTGGGTTCGAGGGATGACGCTGTGATCCGATCACTCTGCACGCATGTTAACACCAGGTGTAAACAGCCTCAAACAGTAAAAAACCTTGAGTCAGGACACTGTTTGGATATCTTTTAGTGACGACCAAAAACCCAGCTGCAATTGCCGCTTCTTGCCACAGGTGCCGCCACAGAGAACAAAACCAAAATCTTTGATATTGCTACTTTAAGTATTCGGTCATAAATGGAAATATTTGACAAACAAATTGGCGCGATAAGGGTGCTAGGGTAAAAGTCAGGGCCTTACCGAACAATTCATCCTGACAAGTACATGACTGTGTGTATCAAACATCAGTGCATCCATATAACATATTTCAGCTGGGCTAAAAGCTGTGACCTGAAACAGCCTGATCACCATAGCAGCTGATCATAATTACAGTAATTTCAGTCTGTCATTTGCAACCTTTCATTCTGGAACAAAACCGAGGTTGCCGAGGTTTTCTTTTTCCTGAACACAAAATAGGCCAACAACAGAAGTGAGCTGTAAACTGAAATTGAATTGAAAGCATAGTCGCTGCCCAAATGTTGCAGCGGTCAGCTGCAAACTAGCTAGAGCTGGAACCTGAAATCCATTTTCTTGTTTCTTTGTGAAGCAGGAAAACCTTCACAATGACAATACCAGAGGCAATAAAACTGATCACGTGTTCATTGCCAGGCAGATGACATTACTGGCAACCATTAGATTCAGCCATTCTTCGATTTCTGTCTTTTGTTAACCAAATAACTCTGCTTCCAGTGTGGGGTTAATAGGACCAGACTCAACTGCATGACTGCATGCCAGTGGAAAAAAATCCCCACTGCGATACCTCTGGGGCAGCGTTACTCATCCCCTCCTCCACACACATTTTCCAGGAAAATCTGATCATTAGTAGCGGATGTCTTCGAGGTTCCAGTCTGCATTTCTCACCTTGACATCACAGCTCCATGGCCCCAGTGGTAGAGGATTAAATTTATGGCAAACTAGCTTGCTACAGTACTCCTCTCCCTCTGTGTGCCCAGAGCAAACAAACAAGGGTTTATTTTGTCCACTGTGAAATGTGTTAGTCAGAACAGTGTCCCGCAGCGAGACGCGCAGCCACCTCATTATCAAAATGCTCATTTATCAAATTCAGAGGACAGAGAGTCCTTAAATGTCAGTCCATATGTACGCTATCAGCTGAGAAAACCTGACACTGGTTCTGGTAATTGTCCCTTGTGGGAGCGTGTAAAGAGGAATAATGGGTCCAGTGTGTTTTGTTGGAAGCAGACGGTGTTATAGCTACAAGCTTTACACTCAGTAAACAGAGCATCTCCATGCTGTGAAGAGCCGTAATCAGAGAAATTAAAACTTTGTGATCTACTGAAACAACTGAGGCGCTCAGATCAGAACACAATCTGGAATATTCAAGCAACAATGTGAGGCTTTTATAATCTAGCAGCATTTTTATTGATTCTTTTTAGTAGATCTTTAAACACAGATGACTTATTCTGAGATGCTAATCAGAGGACCTCAAAGAAAATAGGAAGCTAAGGAGATCTTTAAGAACATACTGAAGGAATAACTGTGACATTTTGGACAACATGCTAATGTTTTCTGGCCAAGGATTAATACAACTCACATCTGTCTGGAAAATATGAAACGACAACCAGCGGGCTAACTTAGCTTAGCATAAGGGCTGCAAATGGAGGAAACAGCTACCCAGACTCCAACAGAAAGTGAGTAACATCTGCCTTGGCTCACTAATTGATTTGTTTTATCATGTTACACACACACAAAAATTAAGCATTATAATTACATTTCTAGTGTTGATGCTAAGCTAAATTAGCAAGCAAGATAGTAGCCTAAGAGTTAGCATATAGGCATGTGTGGTATCAATCTTCTCATCTAAATCAAATTAAGAAAGCAAAATAAGTGTTTTAGCCAAATTTCCTTTGACTTTTTGTACAATTTTGCATAATTTAGTTTGGTAGTATCGCTTAGTCTTAGTCTTAGTATAGCAATTTTTGGTTTGAGAAAAAATGCCAAACATTCAATGATAACAGCATCTTTAATGTTAATATGTTATATCTAGTTAGTTTTGTATCAAGATATTTAGCTAAATATCTTTAGTTTTGGGCTGTTGGTTAAAAAGAAGTGATGTAAACTTGTTAAAAAAAAAACATCAAAAACTTGTACAACTGGTACCCCTCTGATAAAACCAAAGTGGTTGCAGAACATGTGCAGAGCCCGGGGGGTATAGGGGTATTATTTTGAGTGACAGTGACCGATGTTCACACGTATAGCTCTGCTCTCTGTTCTGATGAAAACCACAGGATGACTAAGACCCACCGCAGAGTCACTTTTGTTGATTTAATGTGCTTCACTGGAAGCCGTGCTGCTGACTTCACTGCCCATGGACACACTAGCTGCTGTCAAACCTACGCAAACCTCTCAGCACACACACAAGTACATTTATAAAATCAGCCCTTGTTTGTGATCTGGACGATGTGTGTGGTTGACATTGTGTCCAGCGTTGCACAGAACACGTCCTTAAGGGTGAACCGGGGCTGTGCTGATGTTCTCTGAGTTGTGACATTTGAATCGGGGCTTAAAGTCACACAAACTCCTCCGTGTTGATTATCGCACTCTGACAGGTCCGACACGTTCACCAGGCGGCTGAAGACTTAAAGCGACTGTAGACATGAGAACATATCGGCCCATTGATCACGCAGAGAATCCCACGGCTGACGGGATAATTGCTCCGGAGCCTTTCATTACCATAACTCCTCCGTTGATCGTAGAGGTCATAACCCTTATTGTCAGCTCCTTTATGCTGCCGTGTTGATCAATTCTGGACATCTGGCAGGCTTTATTGATCGCCCGGAGAGAGCAATATAATCAATCATTTTTCAATTTCTTTAAAATAAAGGGTCCACTGGTGATTTATGTTAACTTTATTCTGAAAAACAACCACAAACCGCTTCCTGCCACGCCTACAAGTAGAAGGCTTGAGTGGATTAGATTAAACAAGATGGTAGCATTAGAGGCAGCAAGTGTTCTTGCTTCCTTTTCAACCGTAACTCTGCACTTCTTTCATATGCAGAGTTTTCTAACGTTGATTTTATGGTTGTATTGTTGATTTTGTATGTTTGTATTACTGTTTACATGCTTTTTGTGGCTTTCATACAGTCTAATATTAGACAGTCCCTCCGGGATGTTTCAGGTGGCATTTTCTGTGAATGTTGCGACAGAAAAATGTCTGATTTCACAGCAGCTTTTTTAGAAAGTTGCAATGCAAGGCGCAGCGTTTTGAGGCTTTTTTTCCTGTTACACATCCAACACATTACACATCCACTGTGTGATGTGCTCCTATAAAGCCATATATTAGCTGAGCCATCTGTTTTTGTCTTTTGAAATCACCTCCGGTCAATTTCTGTGACAAGATGATAAAGTGTGTAAAAACTAAATGACACTAAAGTCAATAGCCATGAAATGCTCATTTTGCACTGCATGTGCACATTCAGTACTATCATATACGCAAAGGAGAATCTACACATTATTTATTATAACCACTCTCTCATTCTACTGTTTATTTTGTGGACAGTTTTCAGCACAGGAACATGGATAAATGATCAGAAGAATCCATCGAGTGTTGGATTTATTATTGTGGACTCTCTTCATAGAGTCCAGAAAGAGACTGGAGGTCGAGGCTGGATCAGGATGCTCATGAAAGTGAGATGATCACACCAGAGCCCTCGAAAGAACGGATCAGCTGTCAGCTTCACAGTGAAAGATGCCTTTTGTTGTTTATACGACATCGCAGACTTCAGGGGATCAATATTTTGAATTTTGATTATTTTGGTGGAAACAGGATTTTGGGTCAGATTTGCAGAAAAGTTGGCAAAAAAATTACAAAGTCGGGAAAAACTGGCAGTGAGTGGTCGAATTTGCGTGAATTCGCGGAAACACAACTTCCTGGAGGGACTGATGAGACATATTTCTACGATTGTTATTGGCATTGTAACTATAAGACTGTATTATCTCATGTTGCTGTGTGTAGGCCCACCTGTCCACCTGTCTGTCTTTGAGTGTCTCTTTCTGTCACGTCACGTTCACCACGAGTTCTGCTCGAGGTTTCTGCCTGTTTTCTGAACTTCTTCCTGCCACTGATGCCAAACGTTTTTGTTCATGTTGGACTAACGTTGGGTTTCTGTAAGTAGATACAGTATAATATAACAAAGGGTACGGTCTTGACCTTTAAGTGAAATGTCCAAAGAAGACTTTTGTTGTGATTTGGGGCTATATTGATAAAAATTGATTGATATAATTTACAGGTTCTAGTCAAATCAAAAACACACTTTTATATTTTCCTCATTGGTTTTGTATTATTGTGTGTTGGTGTGAAACAAATAAAATCAATTGGACTTAAGGTTTGTGTGTTTTCTAACCACAAGCTGCCATTACTGTACATGAAAAACTAGTGTAGCACCTCGCCTGGGAGATTCTCTGACTCTGTGTCCCAGTTACAGTAAAAGTGCCTCTCTTCCACCACTCGCTGCTCTTCTTTATCTGCCTCTGAAGACGCCTTTGGCTGTTGATGAAAGCCACATTTTTTTTCAAGCTGTTCACGCTTCAGCCTGCAGGCTCAGACTGATGCTTTTTTCCCCTTCTATATGCCTAATGTAAAGCATTTACTCCCTCTTCTTATGGCACGGGGAGCTCTCCAAAGTAAACACAGAGCTGAGAGATGGACCTTTGCAGAAGGTCAGCTCTTACAGGACTGCTGTTTGTTTTCTCTGGCACGACACACAGACGATATTTTGTGTTTCCCGTTCCCCTGTGTACGCAGGCTGACCACGCTGGTGCCTGTGCTGAATAATTCTTTCTTATTTTCTTTGCACCTAAAACGCCATAATGATGTATGGTTGTCTCTCATAACACATCAATAATTAATTTCTGTTGGTTTACTTTGAATTACTGCTTCCTTGCACTGCAGCGAATGGTTCTGCAGCCAGTGCCAAGTGTATCTACAGAAGTACTAACTTTGCATCCCCTGAGGAAATATATCACCACTGCTGCTTATGTTGGCTCCTTTCCCTCGTCGTATTCCGAATATACCTCTTACATGAGAAACTATAGAAAAAGGGGGTTTAGAAGTGATTTGTAATGAATTTGAAATGTATAAATATAATTTTATGTGCACATAAAATGTAAGACAGCCTAGGGTGTTGTATTTGTACTAAATGTATATTTAATTTGTTAAGTGACAAATGTATTGGTGCAATGTGAAAGGCAGATTTCACACCTCTATTCAAAGATCTAAGGCTTTAATGTGTGCATGACTGCAGGAAATGTTCCCCAGCAGGAGTCATTCTTTCACATTTTCTCCGTCCCCCCCAAAAAAATCTTGAAAGCGTACTTCCCTCCTCATAAAAGCCACGTCCCAACTTGAAACTCTTTGAAGCCTATAGAGCTGTCTGGCAGGCAGGTTCCTCTTTTCACTGATGCTACGTGTAGCGCAAACCGCCAGGGTCTGTCAGAGGATGTACATCTGAGAAACAGACATATGTGAACTTTTTTACTTGATAAAAGATCTGAGAACTATATGAAACGACCTCAACATCTCTATCTTTGCGAAGCTTTATGAAAACAGCCTTTATGTGCTTTTATTTTGAAAGGTAAAAAAAACATACCAGAGCGACCTTTGCTGCACGTTGCCTAATCCTCCCTGCTTTAATCTGTCATGGAGACAAAAACACTAATTAAAAAATAAACAATAAGCGTGCATTTTAAATCATTCCCCATCAGCCAGCTCCTCCATGATCACATTAATAGAATGTGAAAAATACATCTTGTTATTTTCTCTCTAAAAACAAAAAAAATGCATCTATAATGTAGCTTTTCTTCCAACAGTGTGAAAGTTTTATGAGCACTGTCAATAGTGTTTATTGTTGTATTACTCACGCCATTGTATTCTTAGAGAGTCGAGCTTTTCGCTGGATTTCTTTCCTTTAATATTAACATTAATTGTACATTATTCATTACGTTCCAATTATTCTATTTAACTAGAGCAGCTTAAACACAGCTGAGATTTATTGTATAACACAGGCAGAATCTCCCCCGGGGTCTTATTCTAAAGTTTGAACTTGTAGTAACACTTGAAGAAAAGTTTGAGAGTTTGTCTGCTTTTTAAGTTTTTAAACGCAGCGTTTCAATGATAGTTTAAGTTGTAGAGGCAAAGATAACAAAGAGATATCTTCTCTTTTGACTCTCTTCGATGTGTTTTTGTATTCACCAGCTGAAACACTGCAGTAAGTAGATGAACAAAGAGGTTATTAGGTTGCCTTTGTTCCCGCTTAGCGACATCTCCACTGACTCCAATGGCAGTGCGCGGAGACGTCAAATCGTCCCAAATATTGGCAGCCAGCAGCAGATTATGTCATGTTCAGTCATGTGCCACATAATGTGGTGATTATGTGAGTATTGATCAGTATTGATGAGATAGATATGGACCATCGACAGCAGATATTTAGTCGATGTGGTGACGCGTTATGTAAAGCTTCAGGGTGATCAATTATTGTCGGATCAGATATATTCCTGAAACAGGAAATGTTTACACCAGTTTTTAACTGAGCAGATTCTCTCACTTATTCCTTACCCAATAAAAATTGGTATCACTTTGTCATGAAGGCGTATGGTTAATAACTGGTAATGAAGCAGTTCAAACAGGACTTCTTTCTTTCATTCTGTCCCCTTTTTCAATCTCTCTTCCCCGCTGCCGATCATCGTTTACCCCTCAAGTGTTCAGTTTATCAGCCAATCAAAAGCTAACTCCTTCTCACAGCCAATAGTACCATGAACTACTCTCAGTACCCACCACTCTCCCTTAAGATGGACGACATGACAGCTCCCTTAAAGTGAAGCCAAACCCTCTCTATCGCCCCCTGCTGACTGGCTGCAGTATAGGTCATAAAGCCCGCCTCCTCCATGTTAACAGATGGGACATGAGTCAAACTATAAAATCAAAATACACGTTAAATACATTTTTCTCAAACATGGTTTCTGTCATTATAATTAGTTCTTATCATGCTGATTTACGTCCAAGTGTTCATTTTCAAGTGTAGTTTTTATAGGGGGGGGCGTAACATCATGATTGACAGCTCTGTTGACGAATGCCGCTCTGTTCCAGATTAGCAGAGTAGAAGAAGAACGCTGAGAGGAGATGTAACTAAAACAACTAGCATCAATAAACTCTTCAAAACAGTGAACATCTGCTTCAGAGCAACAAAACAAGCTGACATGAGGGATCTCTGCGGAGGAAGGGGCGGGAAATCAAAACCGCAGCTGCAAAGGTGCTATATGGCAGCACCCGTTCCGGAGAGCATTTTGGCTTTATTTTTGTACAGGAGAAGGTGGAGACACGTCAGCCATCTTTATAGACAGTCATTGGTCCAGATTGGGTCAACAAATTCACATAGCGGCCATTCCTCTGACACCATGCTAATGGGAAAGTTCCAACACTGTTGGAGCTAATGTGATAATGGGATAAAAGTGTGGTAGTAAAGTCCCCTCTCTCTCTCACAGTTCAAAATAGTTCCAGTTTATTCCAATACAGTCCTGTTCTAATGGACTGTCCCAGTGTGCACATAATTAAGTAAACCTGAGTCAACAAGGCTCTTTTATATGAGCTGCTCATATTAAAGTGGAACTGCCTCATTTAATAAAATGTACTTATTCATGCACACATACACACATACAGCCTAACACAAAGGAGAGGGTACATCTTTTGTATTTAGCTCTCTTTTTAAGCCTCACAGAAACAACATAATATTAGAAAATTGGTCCTTTTATGAAACAAACCGCACAAATACACAACTGGGAAAGTAAGTGAGTCGGATCCCAATGCACAAACCTCTGCAGTCTCCAGAGAACTATTCCTGTGACCAAATGTAAACTTGTTCTGTGCTCGGCAGTCAGCAGCACACTTCAGGGAGAAGCAGCGCTCACCTAGTCTCCCGAGGCCGCTGTATACATACATCAGGGGACGAGTGTGGAGTGCTTTCAGTTTCAATATGTTCCTGGCCTTCATCTCAGCCATCCAATCAAGCTGTGATTAAGCGCCGCAGTAATGAGAGAATGCAATGAGCTTCAATTAACGAGGCGATGGGACAGAAAACCAGCAGCAACCCGGATGCCAAGAACAAGCATGGAGAAGCGGGGCGACGTGTTTGGCCGTCAGCACCTCCTGTCCTCAGAGCGGCTACGCGTCTTGCGTGGAAAATGCCAGAGTCCCATCTGGGATTATTTTGTGCTAAATGGTCTGAATTCAGTTCGCTGCAGAGTCTTTGAGGGGATTTCATTTGTGCAGCATGAGACAGGGAGTTAGTCATGGTCTCATTATACATTTAAATATCATCCCACCAATATTACTCACTCAATTAAAAGTTAGAAAAACCAATAAATTGGCATAAAAAACAACCTTACATGGTAAAAATAGATGGCTCGAGGTAGGAAATTGATGATGGACATATTCTCTCAACTTGGGCTTCTTTTAGCAGTGCTGGTGGTCTCCACATAACCCAAACACAGGGGTCAGATAGCCACGGTGTTTACTGCCGGAGTGAAGGCTCTGAACGACATAAAAGCGGTAACACAGAGCGGACAGGTTGATGGATGGAGGGAGGGAGCACTTGTTAACAAGCAACAATATTTTCAAAAGCAATTAGCATCAAGCCTCTTCTTTGGACCATGACAAGCAGTGTTTATGAGCTGAATCCCAAAGCATTCGGTGATTAATTACACGGCTGACAATGATTTGTGCAGCTTGATTTTAATGTGGCGATCACACAGCACTTCCTGTATACACTTGAGCTCCTCTTAGAGTAATATTTACAACGTCTTAATGTGGGGTTGTTCCGACGCTGAGGCCAGGTTCAGAGATTCCTCTGAAACAGCCTTTGGGAACTAGTAACAGCTAGTACGTCCGTCTATGTACCGATCAAATACCTATTTAATAGCTCCAAAAAACATACTACACCATAAATCACTTCCTCTTGGTCACTCTAAAACAGTACCCTACACGGCAGGTTGGGCTATGCTGCCAACCTGGTTGCATTATGGCTGCCACTAGCAGCTCCTGTTTAAGAGCTACATGAAGAACTGGCTTCAGGTAATTTATCTTGTGCATTAGCAACAACAACGAGGTGATGGCCTGACACTCCTCAGAGCAACACTGAATACAGCACTTTGAAGTCAGTATTTCTCTGATGCTTTTGAGGTGACGAAAGTTGGGATAGGCTGCGAGCCAAGATGCCGCTAACGTTAACGTTAGCTTGTGTGCTCCACTTGTTTTTAGGTTGGGATTCCTTCAGTGTTCATTGCTGATTGAAGATTTTTAACAGGGGCAAAATTATTGGGAGTGGTTTCCATCCATCCATCCATCCATTATCTACACCGCTTATCCTGTTCAAGGACGTGGTGGTGGTGGTGGGGGGCTGAAGCCTATCCCAGGGATGATCGCCAGCCATTCACAAGGCTGACACATAGAGACAGACAACCATTCACGCTCACACTAGAGTCACCGTTGAACCTAACGAGCATGTCTTTGGAGTGTGGGAGGAAGCCGGAACATGCAAACTCCACACAAACAGGCCCACTTTGTATGAATACTATGTATCTAGCAGTGAGCCGGCAGCGCAAACCACTGCACCAACGTGCCGCCCCAGAAAACACAGCGTCTCTCGGACAGTCTTTGGGGTACGCGAGACAGATATGTGTCAAAACACTTCACACACACTCTTTGCAGAGGCTGCTGTGCAAAGTGCCATTCTCCAATCAGGACTTAACCATCCATGCTCATACATGCGTTGATAGCTGCGCCTTTGGGAGCAGTTTGGGGTGCAGTGTGTTGCCCAAGGACACTTGGACATGTAGACTGCAGGAGCTTGAGATTGAACCGCCAACCTTCCAAGTGGGAGAGGACCGACTCTTCCACTGAGCCACAGCTTCTATGTATTTGTACATGTTTTTACAGAAGGTTTAACCTGGGCCAGGCCGTACAAGCTGTCATCTCACATCCACACAGAGTGAATACAGCTGTTTTCTTTTAAACTATCACACTTGGTATCTCCCTATTTTAGGCTGTAAATTATTCTGTGGGAACATGTCTATATACTGTATCCATCTAACTATCTAATGGGAAGTTGGTGAAGGTAAATCAGAAACATTCCCATCATGAAGTGAGGTGCTGTTAAGATTTTACTCTTTACATCTCTGGCTGTCCACACAGCAAAGGATCAAATCACCATGGTGATGTACTGACCGGAGCCGGCTAACACGTACCGCTGAGGTGGTGAGTGCACGTCATTATCATGCAGGCCAACAGAAACATACCACTGCATGTGCATTTGATCACCAGGGAGCCAGGACAGGAAGAGGCTGCGGTGTTTAATCCACACAAAGAGCAGCGCGGCAGAACCACTGAACGACACAGCAGCTGATGGCTTAAATGAAGAGCTGACAGCTTCAGTGAACTGCCTGGCATTTAATGCTAAAAGTAATTAGCGCTAATTAGCATCAGCTGATGGCTAGCTGATGTGGCGCTGCGTTTCCTGCCTGGACTTGTCGGTTAAGAAGTTCCCTCACATTAAACACATCATGAGCACGACATTGTTTTATGCACAGTGATGGGATTGATTGAAGCAGATACTTGAGGCGACCACGGGGCGGCTCCACGCTTATTGATTCATCTGCGAACAATGACGACAGCGTGCGCCCATCTGCAACAAGCTAACAAGCTGCTTCGTCTTCATAAGGAAAAGGTGTCAAGTCTTCCCATCATCTCGCTTTTATTTATCAGGCCTGACAACCCCTGCACCTGTGGCTCAGACCTGAGCACGCACACAACAAGAAGAGCGCGGGGCCCCGTAGCTCAGTTTTCATTATACGCTAATGAATGTAGGAAAAACAGCAGCCTCATTTTCAGGAAATACAAAATGTGGAAAAGGTCACTCTCATTAGGCGAAAAACAAGAGAGGAATACAAAGAGCGAAAGGTTGGATGTAGCAATGAGATTGTTTCCATCGTGGCATTCAGAGACATGTGTTCACAGCTCGGAGCCGCCAGGTGAAAACCTTTTGACCAGCAGCACCTCTCCAGGCTGAAGAGCCTCCCGCAGCGTGACCTGCATGTAGTCGTTACTGAGCCTTGACAATTCTTCATTCACTTTCAAACTGGACTCGATTGGGTGATGACAACCCTCCAGTCTCAAGTGTGACTGCAGGGATTACAGTGTTTCACCTGGCATGTGATAAAAGTGACACGTTCAGAGACACAGTAACAGGTTTGATTTATGGGCTGGGAGCGACAAGAATAGACCTGCAGGGATTGATCGATGGATAAGAAAGTAATGTCAAAATATTTTTATAATCTATGAATCATTTTGGAGATTTTTCAAGCGAAAATGTCAAACATTTGCTGGTTATAGCTTCTTAAATGTATAAAAATGCTGCTGTTTGGCATTTTATGAATGTAGTATTTGGAGTTTGAACTGTTGAGGGACTGTGAGACTGTGATGAGCATTTTTAACCACTTTCTGACACTTTATTCTTCACAAATATTCTTCAGGGTCATAAATAAAGAAAATAATCAGTTGAGAAAGAATGAATTTGACTTAAACACAAGATACTTGTGCCCTAATGATAAGGATCAGTGCGCAGTGAAGAAACCCCTCTCCTTGTGCCCTCATCCCAAGACTTAGACTTAACCTACCACATGACATTTTGTGGTCACTGCAACCCAAGCAGCATTGCCAACTTTGACGCCAATACTAGAATAATGTATTTAACACAAAGAAAAAAATAGAGAGAGGTGTGTTAGAAAGAAGACGGGGAAGGCAGAGCCAGGATGAGGCACCCTGTCCAGGGCTACTAGATCAGGCTGTAGGCTTCACCGCCCCCTACTCCCTCATTTTCCTCAGGGAAGAGAGGAGAGAAGAGAGAGCAAGGAACCCTAAGCTGATACCACCTACCCTACCACATGGCTCCTAACGGCCCCCACAACTCATACTTGTAGTTAGATGAGCAGCGAGAGGCAGCACATCAAGAGGGTTATCAAGTGGGCGCCTCCCTTCACCGGTGTTTGGTCAAGTTAGGCCCACGACACCTCGGGAGACTCTAAAATCCTTATGTAAAAACTACGACTACTCCTGGTGCCAACGTTATATACAAAAAAGGAACGGCCTATAAGAAGGCAGAGATGTGGACTTATAAAATAATATAATTCCATGTTGTCAAGTATGTACTGTCAAGAATGTACGCAGCACAAACTGGGAATCATGATTGGACGACTCAAAAAGCTCCCCGGTATGTGATTGTCATGATTGGATGACTGGCTGTCAGTCAAACTCCTCGCTATGGCAACACGCAACATCAAAGACCCCAGCTACCTGATGTTTTTTCCCCAAAGATCATCATGGCTGCATCTGTGCCAAGATAATACAAATACAATTCATTGTCATACTTTTTGAACAGGTTATAGAAATTAGTCAATAATATCATTATTAGACGGCGAATAACACCTTGTCTTTTCTCTATAAAGAGCGGGTACTACAGGTAAGGGTGCTGGATCTTGGGTGGAAAAAAAGTGACTTGACTTGCTTTAACTAAAGACTCAACTTGACTTGACATAACCTGTGACTTGACTTGACTTGCCCAAGAAAAAATGACTCGAGACTTGCTTGAGACTTGGACCAAATGACTTGAGACTTACTTGGGACTCGGGAGCAAAGTTGACTTGGTCACAACACTGAAAAAAGGATTGTTATTACATTTGTTTTGGCCCCCAACTGGCATTATTTCTCCTCATCCAAATCCACTGACTTGTTTTAACTGCTCTCCCTAATGGCCTTTTGCTGACTCTGTCCACACACTCCCAGTTCTCCCAGCAATGAGACAGTGGATCATGCTATGAACCCTCTACATCCCAAAGCTATTGTGTAATAAAATGATTTCAAATGATTAAACAATGTGGATCTACCCCTTAAATCTCTCCTGTATTATCTGTTGTACCGTCCTTTATGTGTCGAGTCTTTTTCAAAATAAAGCGTCCACTTTTTCCTGCAAACAGTTTTTGTCTCTAAAGCCAACACATCTCTGTCCACAAGCTGGGACTAATTAACAAAAGCAGCCTAGACATACACATATCTCAGTGTCAGTTTTTACAGAGTTTATAATTATTAGCCGGAGGACATCATTATGCCGGCTCAAGGAATTATTGAAGGGAAGCTAACTGTAGACAGGGCGGAAATGGAACAATGTGCTTGATTCATGCGTAGTTACATAGATTACAGAAGGTAGGGAAAGAAATGGTGGAAATGGTGTGCAGTGGTTAGTGCTGTCGCCTCACAGCAAGAAGGTTACTAGTTTGCATGTTCTCCCTGTGAATACGTTGGTTCCCTGGGTACCCCGGCTTCCTCCCACAGTCCAAAGACATGCTCGTTAGGTTCATTGGTGACTCTGAACCCATGTCCACACATACACGGGTACATTTCAAACGTTGTTTTTTTGGCCTTCTGTCCACACACAAACGCCATTTTAGGTCACTGAAAACGGATCTTTTGTAAAACTCCGGCCAGGGTGAAGACTTTTAGAAACTCTGTTTCCATGGAGACGTGTAGACGGGGTAAACGCCGTTTTTTGGCTCGTGACGTCAGGCTGTGCGCCGTTATCTCCTTTGTGAGGCGTCACAAATGAGGCGACCTTCTTTGCAAAATGACGGTAGGGACAAAAACAGTGATGCTTCTAACCTTGCTAACAGGACTTTTTACATGTTCACACATATATGTACAATTACTCGGCCACTATGTTGAGGGACAGGTTCGATTTTTTCAGACTTTTGATTGGCCGTGATTTTCTTTTTCTTCTTTGCATGACCGGGTTATATCGCCGCCTGCTGGTGTGGCATTCTCATGACAGCGTTTCTCTTGTGTTTTTGTTTGGATGTTTTTTTTTTTTTACGTGTAGACATGGTCTTAATTGCCCGTAGGTGCGAATGTAAGCATGAAAGGTTGTCAGCCCTGTGATTGACTGGCGATCAGTCCAAGGTGTGCCCCGCCTCTCACCCAATGACAGCAAGAAAAGGCCCCAGATCCCCTTGTGACCCTGAACCCTGAAAGGATAAGTCGAATAGATAATGGATGGTTAGCACGTTTATGAGGTAATCCAATGAATGAATAGAAATGAATAAAGACAAAGGGCAGTACACACAGTAGGTGGCATTGATGATACATGCAGGAACCCATTAGCCTGAAGGTGCACGCTGATGATTTTCACCCTAAAATAAAGCACACAGAACGTACACTCACACACTTGAACTCTGTCTCTGTTTGTGGCTCACAGGCTCGCACAGGCCGCCACCTCTCCCTCTCCTCGCCCACAGGAGCTCACAGCAAATCAAGTTTATTACGGCTTCTAATTGCAATTACAGTCTCGAAGGGCTTCGCAATGAAACAATAAATGAAAATGATAAATGAAAATTGAAACCCGACCTTAAACCCTCAGCGGGAACGAGGGGAAACCCTTCCAAGGAAACGTGATTAGGGACAGGATGCGAGAAACCTTAGGGTGGACCGCACAGGGAGCAGCCCCGCTTTGCCCTTTCACACATAGAGAAGCCAAGAGTGGTGACAGTTTTATTAGTTTAAATACAGACATATGCAGCGCTGATATACTGACTGAATGTAGAGGTTGTTTTTAAAGATGCGATTAATCATGTGTTTTAAAATCTAAACTGTTGAGCCACACTGATGGACTACCAACGATAGCAAACAAAATTAGCATCATCTCTGGCTTGAAAAACAGTGAACCTTTCCTTCAGTCCTCCGCTGTCTATCTTTTTAAATTCATTCCAGCCTAATAGCTGCACTTTTACTAAAGTCCCCGAGGATTGGAGAATAATCTCAGCTGATATAATAACTTAAGTCTCAGAGGGCTTTGTCTGCAAAATTTGCTCATTTATTACTCATGAATGTTAAATGTTTGTTTGGTTTCCTCCTCGCTACAGTCGTCTGACTGCGGGAGCATCCAGAGCACCGACATTATCAGGACTACTGCTGTTCAAGAGAAGAGTTTACACTGCACAAACACTGTAGTGTGAGGATTTAGCTGTAGTATTGTGTCTTTAAGGGCAGTTTGAACACTATTGTTCTGCTATTGAAAGATGAGGGTTTGACAGGAGACTCGTTAAATCAGATTTGCATGCTTCTCTTAGAACTATTTGAACATGTTTTCTGACATGACAGTTAAGTCGCTTATGAAACACAGCAGGGGATTCATTTATTGGTGGTCTTTTGCACAGTTAGCAAACATAAAAGAGTTTGATTTCCAGGTAAGGCTGTTCAATGAATCTAAAATGTGTTTCATGTTGCAAATTTACTGCAGCATTCATTTTAAATCTACGTATGGAGCTGCAATGTTCTTCTTAAATGTGAGCTGACTGACAGGTCACCCACATCAGCGTCTGTTTTTATACTTTATCTTGTAAATTAAATGGAATCTTATCAATAACATTTTTGCACTCACAGGCAATTTAGAGTCACCAATGAACCTAACGATCATGTCTTTGGACTGTGGGAGGAAGCCGGAGTACACGGACGGAATCCACGCATGCACGGGGAGAACATGCAAAGTCTGAATGGGGACTCGAACCACGAACCTTCTAGCTGTGAGGCATCAGCGCAAACCACTGCACCACCGTGCAACTTTTTGGGATTTCAAGATGCTCAGATAAAAATAAATTCTAATCAACATGAGCCTGCTCGTGTTCATTTACTTACTAATATTCAGGAGAGTCAGGCAGTGTAACCACCAAGAGAGGTTGACAAATGTAAAGTTCTTGTCACACACAGACACGCCGACTACAAATCGTCTGGTCTATCTAACTAATAAATATGGACACACAGAAATTCCAGCACACCGACTCGGGCGATACTCTCACCAATCAACGCAACCTTGGGCTGCTGTCAAGAACGATCGTTGACGTGTGCGCACTTTGCAGGACAGGCCCGAAAGCTTTGGGTAGATTTGATGATGTTATTTTAGGTTGCATTTGTTACTGTTGAAAATTACTCATTTTAATTAATGGACTTGCTGACTTATATACTTTCAGTATAATTTACTCAATTTGCATGAATTTTATTTACTACAGTCGAAAACCCTTTTTATAGAGTAGTTGGACATTTTAGCAGATATTTTGTATGCACAAGAGCTGTTTTAACATCTACTAAGGCTATTGATCAAAGATGAGGGTTTGACATAATCCATGTTTAATCGGATTAGCATGCTTGCCGAAGAAAAAAATTGACCAAAAACTACTTGAAAGCAGCACGTAAGTCAGCTAACATGAAAGTAAACACAATTCGGTAAACACAGCGGGGTGTTAAACGGGGCTCTTTGCAGGATTAGTAAGAAAAAACAACAAAAAAAGTAACAGCTTGATTTCAATATTATACGCTTTAAATATATTTCATGTTGAATATCAACTCTTGCAAGTATCAGATCCATGTAGCTTCAGTTTTTGTTCATATCAGTCTGTTTTCGCCAGCTGTTATACATTTCATCTTGTACATTTAATGCAGAACAAAATCAGGTCAGAGACTTCTGGCTGCTGGCACAAACACTCCCATCAAACACACCTGGGATTTGGCACAGTGTAAGTGCAGTCTTGTACTATTTGCTGCTGCATGAGCAGGGTTAGAGGTGACATTACATGCCTTGCACAAGGGCACCTTGAGCACGTTTTTAAAGATGAAGGTGAAAGGTCTCATTTCTCCCTCTCCCCACACAGATTTCTCGCTGCTCCTCTCGCTGATTAGACCCCCAAGGTCACGGAGTGGGAACTATGTGCACCCATTTCCTACTGCTGCAATGACTCAGATGAGATTGCTATATCACTGTCAGCAGCCGCTCACAGGCTTGGCATCTCTGTCGGTCCTGGTTGGACCTTGGGCACCTGCGTCAGTGCTCAAACCGCGGCTCGCGCTGAATAAGTGGGCCCACTCACTGCTGTGTCGCCCGGGAGGTTGTTGTGCAATAACGCACTAGGAAGAGAGGGAAGGAGAGAAAAAAAAAAGAAAGGAGTCCCTTCCAGCTGTCGGGAGCATCAGTGCCAAGCTGCTCGGTTCACAGTGAAAACGTCCTGCGCGTGTCCATGTGGGCATTGATCCGCGTGACAGATCAGCGCCTGTAAAGCAACCCTCAGGGTTCAGGGTTTGCCCCTCCTGGCCAGCACCAATCTGAGAGGGGTAGAAGGAGGGGGGCGGGAAGGTTAGTTTGAAGAGGGCAGAGCTGTGCGCGAGGACGCCGATTATTTCTCCTATTATTTCACCGCTGGAGAGAAGAAGAAAAAAAAACACCCAAACCCGGTGGACAGTAACAGCTGAGGGAGAAATCAGACGGACCAAACGTCAGAACCTCATTAACTCCAAGGAAAGCCAGCCGGGAGAGAAGAGAGCAGGAACACAACCCTCACTGCTGCTGCTGGTGAGACTATTCTTTTCTTAATGCTGCTCATTACCTATGCTCTCTGTCTTTTCATGTCACGTTATTTGTGGGGTTTCGCACATGTCGCTGCCAGGACAATAGCAGGAGGTGGTTGGAAATGTTTTTAATGGCAATGTTTCATTCACATGCAACAACTACCTACCGCAGTATAATTGATGGTTTAACAGGTCTCCCTCGCATGCTCAAGTGCTGATGTGAGGATGCGGCGGTGCATGCCACAGCTGCACGCGACAACAGAGCGTATGTCTGGGTGTGAAAGTGCTCTTTTGGCGGTCAAAGCAACAAATGTGTTTTTATTTGTTTTATTTGTGTGAATGCAGCCGCGTTACATGCTTTCCTCCTGCCTGACTTCTCAGGACTGTCAAATGCAATGCGACACTCCGGCGCGAGCGATAACTGTTACTTTCTGTTAATGGGCAATTAAAGGAAGGCGCGCGTGACGTTTTTTTGTCATAAATCCGCACCTGTACGGTAACTCCGGGCTCGTGCTCTGACCCAGCGTGATAGTGGGAATCCTGTCAGGAGCAAGCTACCGCAACCTGTGACAAGACTGTTGAGCACGGGCTAACTTAACCTTGAATAAAAGCCCCGGTACAGCGGAGGCTGTGGCAGCTTTCTGCCCCCTCAATAACAACAACTGTGTCTGTAAAATGAATGCTAGCTGCGCCGTGTTGGTGTTAAACCTTCACCAATCGATACATTTAACTGACGCAAACAGCAGATTAACACTTGACGACTGGGGAAAAAAACAAATAATGTTGCCACTCGTTTTTCATTTAACAGATTTGTTCCTCTCAAATATTTCAACTCGTTTAAACTGTGTTTTGCTGAAGCATTTAATGAGGAGTCAGACGCCTTCCTCATTAAAAACACAACCCCTCTCCTTCTCTCTCTTTCTCTCTCTCTCTCTCTGTGTCCCCTCACCCCTCCTCTGTCTGTGAGCATGCATGCCATACTGTGTCAATAGCCACACATGCTGCTGAGGCATGTTCTACTGCAATGATGTTTTCTACAACCCCCGACCCAACAGCTTGAATAATTCAAATCCCCAAGAAAAACATCTCACCCCTCGCAGAGATACATGCACCTTAAAAACATGTTAAAATGGGTCAACAAAGATGACACAGACGAGACACACACTCAGAGCGACTGTGGCATTGTTGTCTGTCTGCTGTCCGAGGAGAAGCAGGGTCACACAAAAGTGTGCACAGACAGCATGTCGTTCCTGTGTTTTTAAAGTGGAAATGTAAAGCGTCTGCACAGGTGATAAGGCAGCGAGAGTAATTATGATTAGCTCCATCTCTCCGTGCTTTTGCAGCCGGTGTCAGAGGCCGTGCTCTGATCTTAATTACAGGACATCCTACAGATCAAGGTTACAAGATGTCTTTCAGTCTGAGGATAATTCCCCCACTCTCTCCGCTCCGTCTGTCCTCCTGCCTGCCACATTTTAAGTCCCTTTTCCTCCCCTGCACATCACATATTTATGTTTTCACCACACCTCTCATTTGATGTACTGCACAGTCATCTGTAGCTCCTCGCAGCCATTTCTCAGCCTGCACGCTACAGGGCTCATAACGCGATGACTCCCTGGACTCATGAGTGTGACCACAAGTAAATGACTTTTTCTCAGCCAGTTTCTTCATCTGCTGAGACACACAGAGCTGCGTTTTCACGGTGAATGGCTGCATGGTGTAAAAGGAAGCAAACCCAGATTTATTGTCCAGCAGGGAACGTGTCAGGCAGAGCAGATTTTGTTGACGGAGAAGGTGTTATCTTTTTCCGAGAGCTACAGATGGATATGTTGTGCTTGTGTGACTTCGTCAACCTGCTCCGTCTGAAGAGGCGCGATTAGAGGATCTGTTTGTAATTGCTATTCTTTGGATTCTGCGTGCAGATGCAGTCAAATAAAACGTGTAGCCGAGATGGAGGCAGATAGTTGCAGGGATTAGAATTTCCATATTGTTCCTGGAGGCACAGTAAGGCATGATGCAGTAAAATGCAAAGCATCTCCAGTGATTACAAAATAAATGAGGGTAATGTCTCTCAAAGTGTTTGGGGAGAGCACAGATTTAGGTTTTTATTTTTACATTATGCAAATATTCTGCCCATAAATTACTCTTAATGTTCACAACATGTTTGGGGAATGGCTCTATGCTACATAACAGGGATACCCTCCATTCCTCCACAGGAGAAAACAGCAGGCATGCGCCGGGCAATAAAAGAAACTCAGTAGTGGATTGGAATAAAATTATCGTTGCCGATGATAAACTTTTGAAAAATGTGGTCAACCAGCCAATCACACAGCAGAAACAGTCCGCAGTATCTAGCTTGTACTGTGAGGTACATGCCTGCTTCCCACTGCAAAGCACTGTTTGAGCTCCAGGTGAAATAAGTAGATGTCACCTTTAAAAGAAAAAAAGAGTGGAACTAAGGGGCAAAAAAGAGCCGTAAAAGAGAACACTTTTATCCTCCCTAAATGATGAAATTGTTGACAAAAACAGCACCGTGACATCAGTTATATGGACATTAGTGGGCAGCTTGTCTAGCAGCCCTCTCACTTGACATCTTGTCTGCTAAAGAGCCTTAGAAAAAAACTCAACTTTACCATTAAATTGTTTTATTAAGTGCTTTTAGTGGTTTTAATTAACAAGTCTGTTTGTTTTTAATAGTAGGAGACCTCTGTGGACAATTAAGCTCCCATTAAAAACCTTATGAATGATAAACACTGAAGTAATCCAACCTAAAAACAGGCCAAGAGTCTAGAAGCTAAAGTTAGCAGCAGCTCAGCTGGCAGCCTCTCCTTGCGTCCCTCGTCTGTACAAGAGCATCCTACAGACACAAATGTTAGCTTGAAACTCCTCTATTTAGCATTATATTCAGATTAAATTAGCAGGTCTGTTTGTTTTGAAGGAGAGGAGACTTTGGACAATTTGGTTGCTGTTAAAAACCTTGCGAACATAAACAAGTTGAGCTCCTAGTTTCTAAGATAACGCTGAGCTAACGTTGGCAGCTGCTCTAACTGACGTCCTGTGTCTGTTGAAAACCTTCAGAGAATTGGCTCATGTCAAAAACTTGTTTTAGGAACACTGAAAGAATCCTAACAAACAAGCTGAGCCTAGTCTCTAAGCTAACGCTGAGCTAACGTTAGCAGCAGCTCGACTCGCAGCTCCTCCTGACTTCCTGTGTGTGTTGAAGAGCACAAGTGAGACACAGACTTTTTACGTTAATCCACTTTTAGTGTTTGTTTTTTTTTATGACCAGGTCAGTTTGTTTTGAAGAGGAAGAGACCATAAACTGGCTCACGTTAAAAACCTAGTAAAGGAGAAACACTGAAAGAATGCTAGCGCAAACTTGCTGACCTAATGTTAGAGGCAGCTCGGCTCACAGCCCTACAGACATCCTGTGTATGCTGAAGGGCATCGGAGAAACACTCATCTGTATACATTTCAACCCTTTAATTTACATTCACTTATATAAAACAGAAAAAAAAGGATACAGACTTAAAAATGTGAGATAACATGCGCTAAAGCTAATGCTAATGAGCTATGTACTAAAGTTTAACTAATGAACCGTCTGGTTTGTTTGAGCTTACAACATTATTAGAGAGATAAGTCAACATATATAGAGAGATAGAGATATAAAATTATGCTGATAATGTTCTTTGCTATATTAATAAGCCGTAAAGCACACAGGCACACACGCACACGCACACACACACACACACACACACACACACACACACACACACACACACCCCTATAGAGGCTTGTTGTGATATGTCAACATGTGCTGAGATCCTCCACAAAGCTTAAGTGGCGATGGGGCTCAGGCATAAAGCTACATTCTGATGAAGATGACGATAACAGCTGACAGGAAGTAATCACCACAGCCCTCTTAGTATACTGAAGCCTCGACCATGATCACGTCAGTCATGACCAAGTGGCTTGGAGGGGAAATTTGCAGCCTGGCTCCACGGGGGCAGAGCTGATGAGAAGTGGAACAAAGCAGGACAATAAGGAGGCCGTGCTGGGTTAATACAGAGAGGGAGAAATGGAGACACACTGACTTCACTCATCCAGCTCCACCAAACATAATCTGTAAGACCAAGTGAGGAAATTGAATATTTTAAGGTTGTGGAGTGCTTCTGCATTACTCTGAATTTCCGAGCATATTCTCTGCTTCTTGGAATTTCACTCACCTCGTTCATTCTCCTGCTCCCATCATTTCCTCGTTTATGGGCAGGAGAATTAATCACTGCAGCTCCGTTCAGGTCGGAATAATGTTACCTCCAGACGCCCACTGATTTATGATCATTTTTGTGATTGTCACTGATCTTAATCCTGCACAAATTTCCCAAGCACATCTGTGATTTGTCAGGTAAAATCTCCTGTAACAGATTAGTGCTGTATTTTGGCAGAGACTCCTGACGAGAGCGATCTCATGTGAATGCACGGCCCAGTAATTTAGGGACTTAAACCGCTTGCCAAAACCGCATAAAATATTTTCAACAAGTGCATTATGTGCACTGCAAATCATCGCCTGTTGTCTGATGGAAGAATGTGGGAGCTTGTGCCAAAGTTGTCGTTCACAAAGATCTATTAGGATGAGATTTGCGATTTGGAAGTGTGTATTTGGCTGTGAACGGCTCCAAAGCGTCTTGTTTGGTGGAAGAAAGCCAAAGAATTTCAAATTTGTGCAATATTTTGCATCACTTAGCACTCTTAATTGCCTCTTAATGAATTCAAGAACATTCATCCTCTAATAATACCTGTGATCAGTAGCTATTGTGTTTGCAGATGTTCATCTTTTGTTTCTCAAACTCCATTTGTAACAAAGGATTGAAGTGAGGAGGAAATCACCACCACGTAATCATAATCTGTGCACCAGAAAGGAAGAAATCACAGCTTCAAAAGGCATTTAAATGAAGCTTTTAAGATTGGAAGCCACACGGAAATCAGCACTGCTGGTGATGTTGCTTCTTTTTGAATCTTTATGTAACTGGAGGTTGTCGAAAAAATCCACTGCTACCCTGCCCTCGCTTATTTCCTCCCTCTCTCCTTAATTTGTCTTCAGGGTTCACTCTGACCTTTGAGGTTGACAATCAAAATCTCTCAAATGTCAGAATCTTCCAGGAGCCCTAATCTTCATACCACGACCGGCTCTGCTGCAGACAAACTGTGAAACCTTTTTAAAACACTGTGAAGAATTGCTCCGGCCGTGCATTAATTTGATCAGCTGGCACAAAAAGAGTAAATAAAGCATTAAATAATGGACTTCTGATTGAAGCTGGCAGAGGATTAAGAGGCTTTTTGGGCTTTTCAAGTCAAAGATAATGAGCGGTCAGATTCTGTTCCCGATCCAGGTCCAGAGCTTCAAGGTTATTTGTGAAAGACAGCAGGTGCATATTTTGTGAATTAAGGTGTCGGGCGCATATTGCAGTCGAGTGTGATGTGTGCAGAGGGAGCGGTGGCACACGTCTGGTGTTTTTGAGGCTGCAGGCACACAGGAAGACAATTACAGCCTCGCATGGTTGCATAACTTCCTGTAGACGATTGAAAAGAGCCTCTGTAGCCAACACAGTGAGATAATAAGCCATCAATACATCACAATGGCCATCTTTTTTTTTGTTATACACATCGGAGAAAAGAGGAGGAACACAGCTGTTGCCTCAGTAACCCCCGGGTGTTTCTGGCCGAGGACATTGAGAGGGGGATTATTGTGAGCCAGCGGTCCGGAGGGGTTTCAGTGATGTCAGAAGAAGAGAGGCGCTTTAATTGTCTTATTTTTATTCTTTTAATGAACCTGAGTAAATTGTGTGAGTCACAAGTGTCCCCTGGGTGTCACCATCTTCAGCCCTGATCATTCGCACTGCAACCACCGGGAAACAGAGAGGCATGTCGAGATACAACCCAAACAATGTGAGCAGGAAGAGCACACAGCGTTTAATTAATTGAAACAGTGAATGTGATGTGTGTGATTCTGCTCCGGCAGAGTGCAATGAATCTTGATCAAGATTTAATTGTAGGTTTGACATTCGTGTATAATAGAAGCAAGATGTTCAAGCGAGAGCAAGGGCAGAATCTCCCAGTGTCCTCTCCTGGAGATAGTGCCTCCTGAGTTGGTGCCGTTAACTGATTTGGCGAGCATTGTATAATCTATCACAATATGTGTATGAGGTAGCATTTTATCTAAGTGTTTTTACTTAAAGGGATGGCCCCGGGTTAAAGATAACACTTAGGCCTCACTCAATAATGTTGTGTTAAAAAAATGACGGCAGGACAGTTAAAGGACGCTTAAACAATTAGGGCCTGTGTCCACAGACTTCAATTTCAGAGTGCTTCTCACTGGTGCTTACTGTTGCTAGGTTACGAAAGCACTTCCGCTTCCTTCTGCTTAATATTTGCTTTTATTTAAAGAAATTGTACCCTCGACAAAACGAAAGGATTAGTTTCTCTTCCGCCATTGTTGTTGACACAGTTGATATTGGATGTCTCGCCCCTTCTTGAGGAAGACGGTAGCGCAGTCTGTAGGGACTGGAAACGGTTCAAGTCCGGATACGGACCAAGTACGGAATTGGGGCTGGTAGCTGGAGAGGTGCCAGCTCCTTTTCCTGAGTGCACGTCCATAGAGTCCTGTTTGTGCATGTGTGTATGTCTGGCCTTCCTGTGTTTAGCATGTTTGTAAAAAACTGTGAAAAGATTGAATTTGCCCTCAGGGATTGATAAAGCCTACCTTCTTCTTCTTCTTGATGCTGATTGGTTGATGAGGGAGAAGTGACATTGACAAGGGCAGAGGTGTTCCGAAAGATGAACTATTTTCAACTGAGAGCGCAGTGACAAAAAACAGCTGACGCAGAGGGCACTATTGCGCTCAGGACAGGTGCTAGGATATTTTGATAGTAACTGGTGGTTGGACAAAAGAAGCAATTTGGAGACATCAGTTAGGCTTCTGGGAATTTGGGATTTGCATTTTCCGCTGTTTTTGATATATTTTAGACTTAACAGTTTATCGATAAATCATGAAAATAGTCCGCAGATTATTTGATATTGAAAGCAGTTGTTGCTTTCAGCCCTAGTAGCCAGTAGAGTTCAAACAAATATATTTTAAATCCTCTTTTTAAAAATCAAAATGGCTGAAAAATCATCGGGCCCACGCTTCTTACTCATGAATATTTATTTGTTTTTTTGTCGTATTGGATAATAAATCAAAAGTCTCTGGGTTTTGAACTTTTGGTCGTACAAAACGAGCAGTTTGAAGACGTTGCCTCAGGCTTTTTTCAGTTTGTTTAACAATTTATAGATCAAACTATTAATCTGTAATTAAAAAATATTCTTAGTTGAAGTTTTAGTGGACAGTAAAGTGAGTATCTTCCGGTGCAGTGGGAGTTTTGTGGTTTGAGCGGTGTTTCATCACATTGCCATATAGCAGGTTGATAATGAATGCACACTGTTACATGACATCACCTCTGCAGAGGAGTGAAATGTTGTTAATGTAACTCAAAGTACATTCTTGCACATAAATCAGCAGCTCACGACTGACACCATAGTATTATTCTTTGTTTTTCTTAATCGCAGGCTGCCAGAGGATTGTGGGCATTGAAACGTTGCGTTTGGCCACCCTCGTGCTGCCCCGGCCTACTCTTTATGGCAGCAGGTAAAGTGCAGAGACGTTTCCTTCACAGGGATTATTTTACATCACTGTTGCGTCTCCGTGCTCTAACACGGTGTAGGTGTGATGATAGCTGTTGGAATATATCTCTTAAATGCACAGGGGGATTTTACAGTTGAAATAAGAGCATAAATTGTTCCTGTCAGGAACAATAAGTATCAGATTTTCTGCATTTGCCACGGGGAATCTGTTAGTCAAGGTTATAATGACTGAGTAATGTAAATGCCTCGATGAACAGAGGGAGTCGTGGGGATAACAAATGCAAAATAGTGAGATCAGAGAAAGCAGCGGGGATGCAAGAAGGATAAACATCAAGGTGATGAAAAGACTTTAATTGCGATGTCACTATGTTGGAAGAGCGTAGGCTATGGAGCCCTGACAGCTACAGCATGCTCACCTTTAGTCCTTCACCTTGACACAGAGCTGTCGGGAGGCTCCTGTCTGAGGCTTTCAGGCTGCACCGAAGCTTTAAAGTTCAGAGACAGGTTAGGGCAGGGGCATTTGAAGACTAAAAACGTTAGCACATCGGAAAATCCGGTCTGTTTAAAGCCTTGTTGCTGCAGCTTTATGGGTAAAACATAAAGCAGGCAGTGCAGCATTAAAGTAGTCCTTGTGGCTGTGATTAAGACGTCATTTAAAGTTCATTTACTGTATTTTTTATCTGCAACATGAAATATTCACAACTAACGGGCAATAAAACATCAATTTATTCCATTTGATACACTGTAAAAGGGATTATAGACACAATAAGCTTCAACAAAATAGCATGCAGAGTGTATATTGAATGTTTACCTACTTACCAGCCTGCCAGAAGAGCTTTTATTAACACTATACTGCATGCTGCCTTTAAACGTACACTGCTTTACAGACATGAACTGCAGCTTCCAGTGCACTAAAATCACCTGTATAAGACCTTTACGGCAGCTGAGGGGCAAACCCATGAATACTGATTCAGTCCTCGGGTAATCCTAAAACTGGAGCCGAGCAAAGACGCTCTCATCGCCTCAAATGGAAATAAATGTAGTCTGGCTACAAATGTCACTGCTGTCAGCGCGGAGTCAGTTTGTCATTTTGTCTGAACAGGGAGTGTGTGGAAGAGGAGAAGGAAGATAATCTTTGTATTAAACAGAACGTGGAGCTTTATCTTTAGGTGTTATATATGCACATTCAGTGCAGCCACAGACAAAAGGCCTAAAGGACGCTGTTTGCCTTCCTGTAGCGTCTGTGAGCTCGACAGTCAGACCTTGGCTTTGCCCTGATGCATATCCATGAACATCACGACTAAGCGAGGGGACATCTTTCTCTGATTCTGACACCCTCCTTGAGTCACTTTGACTTCCTGCCAAGAAAGTGAACACAGTTATCTGTGAGGACGGGACGACTTGCAGCGGGGACTCTGTCCCCCTGAGATACCTGTCACAGGTTACCTCTGAGAACATGGACGCCTTATCAAAACAGTTGCTGATGGGGGCGCTGGTTCAGCTCAGTTGGTAGAGCAGGCGCCCAGAGGCTACAGATGCACTGATCGCAGGTTTGATTCCCAGTCTCTGGTGCATGTCATTTCCAACACCTCCCCGCACTTCCTGTCTCTCTTCAGCTGTGCTATAAATAAAAAAGCCAAAAATAACCTTTAAACAAACCTCGCTGAGGAATTTACTCTAGTGCTGTTTAGATACCATGCAGCCTCACTATTTGTTTCATTGTTATCGCGATATGAGCATTTGCATGATACTATACCGAGTATACTGTTCAGGGTCACGGGGGGCTTGAGCCTATACCAGCTGTCATTGGGCGAGAGGCGAGGTACACCCTGGACTGATCGCCTGTCCATCACAGGGCTGACACAGAGACAGACAACCTTTCACGCTCGCACATACGAACAGTTTAAGAGTCACCATTGAACCAAACGAGCACGTCTTTGGACGAGAACACACGCAGACGGGGAGAACATGCAAACTCCGCACAGAAAGACCCACTGCGTCTAAACTGGGATTCGAACCAGGAACCTTCAGTGCTAACCGCTATAGCTAATATACACTCTTTATTTATTTATCGCACTTCATATTGTTATCGCAGTATTGAACAACATAGTCTTCTCATATGGTGCAGGTCTAATGTACACAGATGAGTATTTTTATGCCTCGGCGACGACCCTGGCCGCATACATTGTGTTTAGCATGGCCCGTCCTTCCTTCTCATACTTGTCAAGACGATTTCACTGGATCGCATGGAGTAAACTTTGCACTAACTTCCTCTTGGATGAAGGACGAACTGATTAGACTTCAGTGTTCAAAGATCGAGGTCAGTGACCACACTTTGGTCCATTTCCTGAAAATGCAACATCTCAGCAACACCTGAAGGGAATTTTATCAGACGTGGTTTATATTACTTTTAGCAGTGATCGATTAGTGGACAATCTTCCTTCGCTCTGCCCCTCGTGTACCCGTTTGCTCTGCTATCACCAGAACAGTCTACTCACAACCACATGCTCTGCAGAGAAACAGACTCAGAGAGAGACGTTCTCCTGTGTTATGTCTCTGCTCTCAATGATTGTGGTGTGATCGCTTACATATGCTGCTGTTTTTTTTAAAGGGTAATGTATTCTTTCAAATACTTTCAATGTACACATACGGTATATTCCCCATCCCCCGTCCCGTTGTCATGGTGGAAACACTGGTAGATTCCTCTTAATAATTAACCTTCTCTGGTTGCATTTGATGGATCGTGTCCACGTCTGTTGGTCACCAGTCGACCATTGCTGCCTGTGGTTAGATAAACCCATCACTGGCTACTTGTGGTCAGTCACTTCTCAGCAGGTGGCCTCATCTGTTCTGCCATATCAGTTCAGCTAGTTAATCTTTAATGCCCTTTGGTCAATTCCTGGATGTTTCCAGTCAGTTGCTGTCTCGCTGAACTCATTGTCGGCTCAACATCAAAGCTTTTAATGGAGAATATATAAGCGTATATTACGGGTGAATTTGCCTTTAAATTTAGGGCATTCTCAGTCAGATCAAATTAACTTTCATGCATTATAGATGTGTTCAGCTTCCCATATTTCAAGGTGCCAAAAGTATTAGCCTGCCATCCAAAAGTGAATTCAATTCTGTAGTTATTTCCCGGCTTATTATAACCTCTTCCTGTTGTTTCCCCAAATTCAATTCATCCTATTTCAATGCAACACTTGAATATTACTCAACAGTCGCGCTCACAGTGAGCTTGAAAGCCCCGGCGCTCCGTGTTCACCGTTGTGTGTCGAGTTACGGTCAGGGTTTTCAAGAGGTAAGTTTGCCAAGGTTTTAATAATGGATGAGGGAAAGAAAGAAAAAAGGCAGAACAGTCTGAGTGAATACAAACTCTGTGGAAGGTTTATTGTTGGAGTTTTACTGCCCTTGAAATCGCATCAAGGAAAGTGCAGGAAAACAAAGTGTCCTCAAACGACACAGCAATCCAAATACCTACACCGATAATGGCCAATAATTCACTCGAAACAATTAATCAATTACTAAAATCACTACCAGCTATTATGAGACTATTGATTTATTGATTAATTGATTGTTACTGCAGTCGAGTTTGGGTTTTCTAATGATTGTTGGGGACTATTTTGTGTGCAAGTGTTAATGTGTGTTAAAAACAAGAAGCTCATATGGGATCTGCAGTCCAACACCCACACTTCCACACTTTTTATTGAGCCATAAAAAAGATGTGGTACGTCTCGATACATGTATAATGCAGAATGCCAAAACTACCAGGATGTCTTACTACATCTGAGGGCGTTTTTGCAGTATGCAAGCCAGCATGCTGTTTTGTCCCTCCTGACCCAAAATCTTTTGCACAGCAGAAGATTTGTCACATCAGCTGAGCTGCCAAGAGAGCACACAAAGGCTGCAAAGTTAAGAGGAAGTAGCATTGTGTCCCGATTGTGTGCATACTGCATGAAAGTACATACTTTACAAGAGCAGCTGCTGTACATATTAACATAAAACAAAATGTGATTTGGAACGCTCTTCTTTTCTCTACTACTCCAACATCCTCTTTGGTTTCTTCACCACTACCATGATGCCTCCCACTTAGAACATAGTGTGTGTTCTCCTTCAGGGTTTTCTCCCAGAAAGCCTTGCATACGTCTCCCAGGAGATCGAACCCGCTCAACCCACGTCACACAGTGCAAGAACAGGTTTTTTCGGGGCACGCAATGGCAATGGAAGAGCCACCATTCTCCCTATTACATGTCGGTGTCGGTTAGTGTAACATCGAGATGAAGGTAAAACAGTTACATAATGATGCTTTTACAGTAGAGTCTGCAGCAGGTTTCATAATTCAGGCTGGTGGGAAAAAAAAAAGCTTAACAACCAACTGCAGAATCTACAGAAAAAGGAGCAACCTACCCAACAATTCCCTTAATGTTCAGGAATCAATACTCCAGTGTGCACTGCTGAGTGTTTTTATACGACCACTTTTATATTCCATGATACAGTATATTAAATATTGGTGTTTTCGCTCCGTGGATCCCAGCAGCCCTCCGTGATGTTCAGTTATTCTGAACTTTAAAACA
Source organism: Semicossyphus pulcher (assembly GCF_022749685.1). NCBI lineage: Eukaryota > Metazoa > Chordata > Actinopteri > Labriformes > Labridae > Semicossyphus > Semicossyphus pulcher. Next base: position 6,727,545 of record NW_027211604.1, on the reverse strand, counting down.
TTCACGTCTTTGAACTCGGGAGAGAACGATAAGAACATTATATTCACCGTGAGCCCGCGCCTCCGGAACTCAAAGTACTCGCCACTTTGTCGGGAACGTCGGCTGCCGTTTATTTTGAGACCGCACTGTGATCTTACTATTTTATGTATATCAGTGGGACCAAAATAAATGCAAGCTACTTTGCCTTTGAGAAGGGGATGAAAAAAACAACAGTCAGCGCACTGAAGGATTATTTGAAGACTTCTCCAAGAGTTATTTAAAAGAAGTCTCATCAGTTACTTTTAATTAACCAACTTTGTAAAGTAACTTTGGGCAGGTTGTTCAAGTAAAGTGACTATCAATCCTCAGAAACCTTCATTTGACACGCTCTTACCGGTATTGACACACCCATTCTCCTGATGAATGACTGTGACTCATTTTGTGCATCTTTAATGACCAACTTGAGAGGCGAGGTGCTTTGTTGTAAGCTTTAAACAAGGTTTAATAGGCACTGCATGTATGCTTTTTAAATTGTCTTCACAAAAGATAAAGCTGGTGCTTCATAGATTTACTATGTCATCAATAACAAACTACTTAACAAAATAGCACTATTTGGGAGTAGTAGGCGTCAGTTAATCCTGTCGTTAGCTGTGATTTGGAATCAATAAGAAAGTTCTCTCTAAGTTGTCGCAGCTTGTCTGACTAGTCACTCACTTGTCCTACAAATGTGTAGTTAAGACTGAAGCTGAGGTTGAAGATAGCTGCGAGACATGATGTCAGATAAATGTGCCAGCGATGACTGTAGAAGGTTTAATCAGTGCTGAGCTGGCTGTAATATTAAGATGTCACAAGCCCGTTTGAATTAGAACCAACATGCCCTTTCCCTTTGCAATACTGACGGAGCTCACTTAATTTGATAGCGTTTAATCAATCCATCCTTATCCTGGGTCGCAGGGGGGCCTGGAGCCTATCCCAGCTGTCATTGGGGCGAGAGGCGGGGTTACACCCTGGACTGATCGCCAGTCAATCAAAAGGCTGACACATAGAGACAGACAACCTTTCACGCTCACACTCACACCAACGGACAATTTAGTCACCAATGAACTTAACGAGCATGTCTGACTGTGGGAGGAAGCTGGAGTACCCAGAGGGAGCCCACGCATGCCCAGGTGAACATGCAAACAGAAAGGCCCACTTTGTCCAAACCGGGATTCAAACCTTCTGGCTGTGAGGTGACAGCTCTAACCACTGCAACACCATGCAGCCATATGTGCGTATTTTTGAGGCTACTTGTGATGCTAAAATGGAATCCAGTGACGACCGCCTGCAGTTCAAGTCTAAGAAGCCATCGTGACATGTGACTCTGCTTGCACAACAACACTAGTGTGTCGCTGGCCACATTTGTAACTGGAAACATTTATAAGTGAAACGAACTCACCCGTGTGTGTCTGGACTGCAGGAGTACTGGAGCTTATCAGCCCCACACACTCTGCTGCTTGAAACAAACAGAGTAGCACTAACAAAGCTTAACTGCTCTCTCCAGCTGCAGTCCGTCTCACTTGTTGTGTTCATCACGGCCTCTGCCCGACCAGCAAACTCCACCAGAGTGATAACTTGCTGCACCAGCAGTCAAAGCCGCTTTGATCACCAGAATCACTCTCACCACACTCTGTCAGCCTGTGCAGTAGCAGCGGCAGCAGCCCACACAGAGCAGCCAGCTTTACACTCGTCACAGACACTCGATGCGGCCGCAGAGCGAGTGGCCAGCTGCACCGAGCCGCTGTTCGCCGTCATCTGCTTTAGTTTGTAGCAAGAGTGGGCGCTCACCCTCCCTGCGTTCAGCATCGCTCCAGCCAGAGACGTGCTTACCTCAGCCACAATCGGTCATGCTCGCTGGAGTGCTGCACAGGCCGAGCAGCTGGTGATATGCGCTACATGAGAGCAGGCAGCCATAGTTGCGAGTCACACTTGCCAGAGGCTCCCTCACAGCTGCCATCATTCACTCTAAGTAGGATCCTACTGGCCACACAAAGAGGCCCCAGTAAACATCTCATCCACTCCCATCAGGACCTGAAGCTGATCTCAGGCCTACTCAGATTCACACCCACCTCGTTCCACTGGAGGGGAAGCTGATTATTATCGAGATGGTGGCTCACGTTGGTGGAGGACACTGGAAAAGCTATGAATGTGTTTATGCACAGGTGTTTGTTAGCTGCACCAACATCCACGGGCCATATCTGAACATGTCGTCCATCCATCTGTGTGCTGTAATAAGAAGGTAATGAAACTTGATGTGTGTGCCCTGATATGTGGGATTCACATTTGCAGCGTAAGGCCTTTTTTGATGCACAGTTTCTGCTCTTCAGATAAGATTAAATATTTCTTGCAGCATAATGTATTTCAGGGACGAACACCATCAGTAATATCCCTCTGTGTCATATAGGAAAGATGGGTGGCCAACTCTCGCCGGGGGCGTACACGCCTACAGATCTGGCTGAACGATGATAAGTTCAAATATGAAGTGCCTATTTAAAATTCAGTGAACCTGCAGTATTTCTTCAATGTATATGGACATTTTTAATAACATATAAGACACTGAGTTGCATGTTCCTAGTCAGATCGTGCTGACTCTGCGTATTCCAGCATAAATCTTTGAACATCATTCAACGTTATGGTTTGCATATTTCCCCAAACACTAAAAAAATCAAAGAGTAATTTATAAAACTGATAAAGGTAAAATATAGCTTCCTGTTGGTTTATTTCATATTGTTAAATCTATGTACGTCCAATGCATCTGTCACACTTTCAAGAGGGCACATTTTTCATTAACACTGATAAAGTAAATTGCTTAAAACTCCTGTACAATACTGTCACATTTTCTTTTGCAATGTAAACGCCTGTTTTATGATAAATGGAATTTCAAGCTGGGCTGCACGGTGGTGCAGTGGTTTGCTCTGTCGTCTCACAGCTGAAAGGTTCCCAGTTCAAGACCTGGTTCGGACAAAGTGGGCCTTTGCTCAATAGGCTAACTGGTGACTCGTAGGTGTGAATGCGAGCTCTAAAGGTTGTCTGTGACCCTGTGATTGACAGGCGATCAGTCCAGGGTGTACCCGGCCTCTAGCCCAGTGACAGCTTGGTTAGGCTCAAGCCCCTCCACAACCCTGAACAGGATGGGCGGTATAGATAATGGATGGATGGATGGATGGATTGTAAGCTGTGTACCAAATGAAAGGATCAGATTTCAGATTTCCTGAAATGGAACAAGCTTGTTGCTTTGGAAACCGGCCTCATTCATCTTAACCCAGTCATGTCCACAGTGGATTTTCAAAGCTTCCTTTACAGCACTTTAAGTACCAGTCGAGTTAACAACAAATCCATTGAAGTTTTATAAAGTCAGTCAAAGCACCCTCTGTTTTTTGGTCTTTCATCACAAGAGGTGGCTGGTTTTTGGATTTCTTCATATACACAAAGTCTTATCCTAACTTTGACCGTAATAACCATTTATTGCCCAAACCTAACCCCAACCAGCCTTTCACTTACTATGATGTTCACCTAAGCCCAACCATTACCATAACTACTGACCCTAAAATCAGCTAACCAAATGGGGACATGGCCCCTATAACATGGTTCCCAATCCCAACCAATAAGGCTGATTTGTGTCCCTGAAAGAGATTTATGTCTGTCAATTAAACCTGAGTGAAATTATGATTTATGTAAGGCCACGTCTCGACAGTTTGCCTACCATATCTGTCCTCGTAATACTAAATGTAGCCGTCATAAATGGGTTAAAGTTGCAGCTTAAAGCTCATGTTGTTCTATTGTCAATCCTTAAACACTTACAGTACATCCTTGTTTGGATGGAATAAAAAGCCAAGAACACACCTAACTCCATTTCCAGCTACTGTAAGTGGCAGAGACAGGCCTATAGAGCTTCAAGGTGAACCACAGCGCGGATGTTTGATTTATGGTCTAAATTATTCCGTCGGGCCAGTCTAGAGCGTGTGCCGGACTCTCCTGCTCTTTGTATAGCCATTACCACAGAGTGAAACCTTGCATTCCAATTACAGTTGGGCTATATAGCTGTCATTCACGTTAGTAATGACTATAGCTTCTACTTAGGCTGAATCCTGCAGCCTGCCCATGAATATTTTGTCTATTAGCGTGATCGATAGCTACTGATCAAGCCACTTCAGAGCACTCGTAAGTTGAATGAGTTCAGTGACGGTGCGTAAAGACCCACTTGACTCTTACAAAAAATAAGCAGGTTGTTACACTGCCAATTGATTGTTGTTCGCGTGTTCTAAATTGGTTTTGTAATGTGCACACCAAGGTGGATCCCAATCGCTGACATTTATCTTCAGGAATAAGCCAATAAGCGATTGACCCGCAACCTCAAGAAAAATCATCTTATTGTGATAATTCAATAAAAGGTTTCAGGACGTGATCCGCTGTAGTGTGCAGCAGCTTTACTGGAGGTTTAACTTTAACAGTATCTACGTTTTACACATTAGATTATTTCAAGGATTCATTTGGAAAAATGTAATTACTTGATTGATCACGGCTCCAGTGGTCGCTGGTTTAATGACACAATTGCAACATGGTTGGACGCATTCATCCTTTAACAGCCTTTGCTAAATCTATAACCTTTTAAATTAACTAGATACTCATGCGGCTGCAATGGATAACAGTCTCCTCCAGACTGCCTGTAAACCATGAGTAAACAGCCATGCTGAAGATGTAGCTCGAGATGCTGAAAATATTTAACCGAGGATGGCTCGAGAAGAAATGTTGAAGGATGACAAAACCATTTATCGTTAGGGGTACATTAATGTCTGAACCAAATCTTTTGGCAATGCATCCAATAGTTGGCATTCAAAACCACAAAGGTCAACCTCATTGAGGTGATATAACAATGTTTGGGGATCACCAAAATCATTGGGATTTATTGTTTGGTGAAATGGAGTGACAAGTACATGTAAAAATCATAGACTGTATAAAAATGGGATGTAGTCTTTGGTTTTACAAGTGAGGCAGTCTAGACATTTCTTAAACCTGCATTATTCCTAATGGCCCAATTGGGGGAGACTCCTCTACCTGCAAAAATTCCAATAGTATAAAAATAGTATAAAACTAGAGAGAGAGACCCTACTTCTCAGTTGATTGATTACCCCAGTAGTCTGTGAAGGTTCTCAGTCATCCAGGTCATTGTAATTTGAAGCTTAATCCAAAAGGACAACTGGTAAATGGACTGTACTTATATAGCGCTTTTCTAGACCACTCAAAGCTGCTTTCACACTACATGTCACATTCATACACTGATGGTAGAGGCTGCTACTTAAAGTGCCCAACTGTCGATCATCTGTCAATCAGATATCACATTCATATGCCACCGGGAGCAATTTGGGGTTCAGTGTCTTTCCCAAGGACACTTCGACATGTAGCCTGAGGGAGCTGGGGATCGAACCTCCGATCTTCCGATTGAAAGACGACCGACTCTACCACTGAGCCACAGCCGCCCCTACATAACTGAACTGGACGTTTGCAGAAGCCTTTCGGATGAGAGGTGAAACTGCTTCAGTACAGCATGTTTGTTTTTTAAATAATGGTCCCATCCACAGTAAAATGGAGGATAAAGCAGCTCATGCTTCAGGGCGTGGTTAACTATAATGGACAAGTTGCTACCACAGCAAACTGTCAACCAAAATAGAGACATAACGGTTCGTATCCACTCTTCTGTCAAAATATTGTCACTTCTGGTTCAACAAGATAGAGCAGGTCCACAAACAAATGGAGGACTTTGGTTGAGATAGCTCACAGAATTAAAACTTTAACCTGCTTGTGGCACTAAAGGAAAAGGCAGAGGATCCACAAAGTCAGGAATTTTCACTGGACGCCATGAATGTCTGTACAAAATGACATGCCAATCCATCCGATAGATGTTGGGGATATTCAGATTACAGCATTTCCATCCCACTGCCCGAGCACGGCTCAAACGATAACCAGAAAGGAGGGACAGCGAATAATAATTCTGAGGGACACCTGACATGTTCATGCACAGACCCTCTTCGTTACAGTACTGATGCGAAGTGATGTGCAGAACATTTGATTGATGGCTGTGACATGGAAGTCCCATCGGAGAGAAAGCAGCCCATCTCATGTTCTTGCACTGGTCCCTCTTAAATCTTATGAAAGCACCGGACTCAGAGGACATGATGAAGCCAGACAGACGTTTACCCTGTGCCCTTTTCTCCTTGCATGCCCCGTTTCTCTGATGACTTAGGAGCACTATCTGCCAGTCTTGTGAATGGACTGTTCTGTTGAATTATTTACGCTGGTACATTCTCACTTCATGACCTAGAAATAAGTTGGGGTGGTCTTGGCCAATGCACCAACAAATAAATGATGCTGGTGGCCGGTGTGGTACAATACATCTCGAGTTTGTAGCAATGACCTTGTGAATCCCATTGTTATGTCTGAGTTTCACTTTAATGGACCAACCAGGAAGTGGTTGCCATTCAGTCTAGAGGTCTTCACAGGTCGGGACCCGAACCCGGGATGCGGACAGGTTTGGTGACTGCAGGTTCAGAGACAAGTTGAAGCCAAAGTCGGTAATGATGGATACTCTGCTCGCTGATGTGGACAAAAAACTTTCTTGGCGAAGGATGAATTATATGCACGGACAGGCACAGTGGAGAAGGCAGGACACAGGTTGGACAAAAAGGTTTGTTTTGACAGCTGACTAGCGGTAACTTAAGTAAGTTGGTGCTGATCAGGTTTGTTTCGCCTGGCCGGGGTCGGGTCCAACATAACTCCGTTTGGGCCCCAGCTTTCAAATAACAGACGGGTTCGGTTCGGTTACGGGTCTCTTAGGGTTCGGGCATGAAATTTTTGACCTGTGCAGACCTCTAATTCAGTCCGCCACCAATTGGCTATATTAATGGAAGAAATCTAAGACCTCTGATGCTCAGGAGATCCTAAACAGCCCATTAAATTAATGGTTAATTCGTGTAAGATGTATTATTTCAGAGTACTTTGGAGGAGCAGTTGGAAAAGGTATTTTACATAGCGCCTAAGAGCCCCAAATTTGACCTGAAGGGTTCAGCTCATTAAGGAAACTAGGCGGCGTGAAAGTTTAAATAGCAGAGCTGCTGTTGCTCTTGGGCTTGTCCTGAAATGTCTTGTTAGTGAAAGACTTTATTGGATACTAAACATAAGAAATGAAAAGGAATGTAACCTATCTGAACAAAGTGATTCCTCGTTCATAATTTATTACCTCCTGGCTTAAAGCCAGTGTTCCTGTGGGAGATAAATTTGATGGAGCGGTGACTCAGCGTCTCGCAGAGTGGACAACAGCTTTTCCTTGGTTGAGTGATGGATGGGTTTGCTCTCCTTAAATGCCTTTATACATAATTAGTTCGAGCACATAATGTCACCATGAGTTTGAAGTGATTTATTATGATAATTTTGACAATACTTGTTAGCAAAGTCTGTTCTCAGTTTGGATAACTTTATTAACAAATGCATCTTTTCCCTGCTGAGTTTCTTTTCGGCAAAAGTTTCCATTTTTGAAAGCTCGTCGCTGCAGGTGTTGAATCTCCTGTGAAATCCAACATTTCTGACTGAAGGTCCTTGAGAGTTCTCACGACCTATTTAAAGAAAAGTTTTTACTTATTTTTAACTGATTTTCCCTTGAAACTCGTACTCACTCTGGGGCCAACATTTGTAGTCAAACTCCAGCTCAACATGAAGGAGCTTTATAGGGCAAGTCGACCCTCTTGGCCTAAATCAGAAAGCCAGGCACATCAGAACCTGGATTTTGCCAGAAATCGGCAGTGAGACGGCTTGAAAACATTTTGAAGATGAATCGCAGATGCAATCAGCAGGTTAATTGTATAACAATTACCGCCATGCAAACAAGTGGAACATGCTGTTATTCATTAATAATGCAGGCAGCCCCAGGGTTAATTAGCTGGGGTGCATCACATATCGAATGGGATTTCTCAGGTGATAACTCAGACAGCACGGACCGGATTGTGACAAAAGCTGGAGGGATAATGCAGTTCTGCACGGGGTCCAGTGTGGCCGTGCTCCATGAGGGGTTTATTGTTCACTTTAATCTGCTGTTCATCTTCCTTAGAGTACTGCATCCTCTCACATGCTCCATCATTTTTCAGTGTCTCTAGAGCACAATATAGTCCACTGCATAGTCCCATGTTCTCTCTCCACCGGCAGAGTACCGCGCGCCGTATCTATTGCATGCACACTTCATTTGTATTCCCACAGCATCCTAACAGCGGTAGGTTACTGTGCTGACCGGCAATATCATTTCCTGCACACAACTGAGCTGTGTCAACGTCAGTGTGAACTGATTGGCTAAACGTGTGTGTCCATGCGTGCAGCTGGAGGGAAGTCTCATACTGAAGGCTCTTGTGCTGCAGCTTTTGTATGGCATGTGTTTCTTGCACTTAACGGAAAGATACAAATCTCCTCTTTTCGCTGATTCACTTTCTGTTTGAGTGACACTTGACTCTTGCAAACCTCAATATTTTTCTACTGTAAAAAAACAGAAGCAGGTGCATAAATAAAAACTGGATCTAGAAAGGAATGAAAGAGGGGGGAAAGATGCCATCTGGTTCCTCTCAGTTTTGCATGCGTCCTCCGCTGTATACTCTACTTCTCATGTTGCTCACAGCTTCTATAGGAGAGTGCAGGGAACAAATCAATACCTGCACACACATGGCATCCATTTAATGCATGCCAAGTGCAAGTACGACAAAACAACTCGATACAAAGCAAAACGTCGAAACTGATGGACATTTCTTACATTTGGTGAAAGAGTAGAACGGTCTATAAACGTACGTCTCACTTCTTATGTTTTTCCCACTTCCTCTCGTCATAAGCCCCTCTGGTTACCCCTCCTAATGAGAAGAGACTTTGTTCCAGCTGTAATCATAATCCGTTGAGAAGATGCAGAAAGTGTCGCAGTCTGAACTGAGATATTAATTTCCCCTCCGTGTGGGGCCCCGCTCGGCCGGCCATGTAACGCTATCAGCTTTGAAGGAATCTTGTCTGCTTAAGCCTTTTACAAACGCTCGGCTTGACATCTATTTTTCTTGCTTAGAATTTCATTTGCGCTGATGGTGCAAGAAAAGTCCCTTTTCAGAATAAAAGCGTCGCAGCTGAGAGCTGGAATCTGTCGTAGATGCACAAATCTGTTAATTACTTTTGATGTAAATCAACAGATCGTTTTACAGTGTTTATTGTCCTAAAGAGATGCTGTAATGCCCGGACAAATTGTTGTAATACTCATGTTTATAATCAAGCATGCAGGTTAATTAAAGTTATCAAATATTGTAACCCTTAATATTGATTTTTCTCACAATACTGAATAAAAACGGCATCTTAAACCCAGAGGATATGAATGCTGTTTTTTCTGATCCACTGGGCGAGCAACATTAAATATACTCACGTTTATTCTTTCATATTTTGTCTCCTCACGCTTTTGTGTTACGCAAACAGTGACTTCTTCTCGCTCTTAGCCCTGCAGCTTAAACTGCATCTCAGCCAAAGAACCACTGCTAATGATGTTATTGTTCTTCCTCACTGTTGTTTTTAAAGGAGGATGTTGAAACAGCATTAGCAGAGAATCACTTGAGCCTGACACAGTTTCCCTCCCATCCCCACACGTGGCATTTGCACCCAGCTTGAAAGAGGAATCTTATTTCTTATATCTACTGCATATGGTTTATGTATTATCCCCCGCTATGTGAAAAAGGACTCTGAAATGGGAGTATAGCGGTCTGGATTTCATCATTAAACAGGTAAGCAGAAAGAGAGCAATAAACAGTGAAGGTCTGCAGTGTGCACCGTGCAGGCATCGAGCTGCAAGCGGAGTAACAAGGCCTGAGGTAATGCATGTGCACAGGTGGTGAGAGCCAGAGAAGGTATTGCTCTTCACCAGGAATCCCTGATGAACTCTGACAGATTTCAGCTACGAGGCAGACACCCTGTCCCCGGCTTAACAGCTGCTTTCCAGTTTTTTCTACATCCCGGCTGTAGTGACTTGTATGCAGATCAGCTGCAGTTTATCTTTTTGTGTCTCTAATTGCAAAAAGTCACACTGATTTACATGATAATTCTATTTATCTGATCGGATCTCTTTCTCCCAGCTGCGTAATGAGTGAACAAATTGCCTTAATACGGTATGCTTAAAATAATAATGTGCGGTTTTAATATCCGAGAGAGTTTCTTAGTTACACTCTTACAATTGGAATTAATTTAAGAAAACAAATTGTGACCTGTCACCAAAATGGAAATATGAATTAGTGTTAGCTCTCTGTAAGGTCTGTTATTTTGTCCACACTGTTTATTAATCTCTGCTGCTTTCAGCGCCGGGAACACCCTCCAGTCACTTCTTTATTGTATACTTAACAGATTTGATAAATGGATATCAAATATTGTGCGTTCAGCAGTATCTATAGAGAATTAAGCAGCTGTTCTGAGTGTGTGCAAACATGCTCGACTGGGTAAGCATTATAGATCTCGCACATTAGCATCCTGACAGGTGTTGATGGCTTGTAGAAATATTGAACCAAGGTGTGTGCCAAATCAGCTTTCTTCAGACACAGAGGGGTCTATCAAACAATAAAACCTCACTTTCACATGGTGGAGAAACGGCTTGAAAAAGATCACGCAGGCCGGGGTGAAGGCCTGCACAATAGATTGGATTTTCATCGCAGTTTGTGCATAATTGCAAAAGACTGTCTGAATCATAATGAATTAGAAACACATCACACATGCCAAAATAAGACCCATCAGATGGAGCCCTTTATAAATGGGGCATGCATTCACACCTTTTGGCAATCAGATGATGCAAAAGCTAGCTGTCAACTACCCTCAGATTAATGGGTTTCAATTTGGTGGTGACTCTGAGGTTTGCTAACACAATTGTGATGAGGAAGGAGAGAAGAGTGAGGAAACGGTCGATAAAGACCCTGTGGTTAAAAAAGAAGCACCTCTGCTATTTCAGTTATTTTGGATTCATGGTCATGTTAACTTATAATTTATTGTCAGTTTAACTAGAAGTTATGTTTTGTGATTATATCATCTCAACTAATGAAAAGTTTTCTAACTTACAAAAATGGTTCAATTGAAACTAAGAATGAGACTCAAAAGAATTTACCTTATGATATAACTGACCCAAATATAAATATAGGCTTATAATTGAGACAGTAAGACATGGAGTCGCCACATGAGTGGTTGTCGCTGTCAACTCACAGCCCGAAGTAGAGGTCTTCACGGGTCCAAAATTTCAAAAGAGAGACCCATAATTGTGCGACCCGAAACCAAACCGGACCCGTCTATTATATGAAAGCTGGGGCCCGAACTAAGTTATGTCGGACGCGACCCTGGCGGGGCGAGATATGCACAATCAGCACCGACTTCACAGCTGACACCGCTAGCTAGTTGTTAAAACAAACCTTTTTGTCCTACCTGTGTCCTGCCTGTGTCCTGCCTTCTCCCCTGTGCCTGTCCGAGCATATAATCCATCCTCCGCCAAGAAAGTTCATAAAACAGATTTTCTGTTATCCATGTCGTGTTTATACAAACAGCAATGCTAATCCACTAGTTATTTCAGATTAAAAGTCCACTTGTCCAGGTTCCGGTGGTCCTGTGAAGACTGTGGTGGCAATTTCTGATGACGAGACCAATAAAGTTCTTAGGGGAGCAAAGTTGTCTTTTGATGTCATTTAATTGAAGAATATTAAAAGATGAGTAAAAGCAATTAACAACTCGAGCTGGGTCAGACCAGTACTACACAGAACACAGCTGTCTAGCTGACTGACACAGACTCAAGGTTCACAGTGTATGTTATACATTACAGAAAGAACTCCCTCTCACAGAGACAAAGTAGGGTGTTATTGTTATGACTTTAGCTGAAGCGCCTGACTATCTAGAGTTTACCCCTTGCTCTGGAGCTCTCAGCCCAGACAAGGCCACCAACTATCTCTCTAAGACAGAAGGAGCAACAGTAAATCATGCACAAGACCCTGGAGAGGAGCAGACAATACATATCCTTAAAATTAACCTTAGCTGATTATACCATGATTATTAACTCCATAATATTAAAGAAATTTAAACACATGATCAAACAGGTTAATTTTAAAATTTTCTTCACAAAGACCTCTGGCCCGAAGGCCCCTGGTTCCCAACCCGGCCCGGCCTCAAATTAATTTGAAAGACTAGTGACAAAACAATTGAATTGGCAACTAAACTGTAGTTGGAAATTCAGTAACCTAAACAATTTCAAGTTAATTTGACTTTTATTTTTTTTGAATGAAAACAAATTCATCTTAACTTCTAAAATGTTAAAGCAGTCCCGACACAAACTGTTAGTTTAAGTTTAGTTTAAACAACTGGTTTACTGAAAACAAGCCAAAGCATTGAGACATAGGCCCGATACCGTCACTTATACATGAACATTGTCTGATAACAAGTATGACTCCTGGATTAGCGGGCTTAAAAAACATATTATTAGTGGAAAATGACAGGCTGATATTTTACTAGATGTGCATTGTTCTTGCGCTACCTTGATGTTCGGGGAGCTATTGATGCACTGACTGGCAGACTTGCTGTTAACCCAATGATGCATGTATTGGATGCCCATACCGGTATTGGCATTGATATAGGAACAACTCTAGCTGATATGCACACTTTAATATTAGTTTATTAACCATATATCATACAGTCATCACAATATTGGGCATTGTTATCTCACCCCTGATTTTCCCCATATCACGCAGGCGTTCCACTGTGCAGCAGTTTAATATGAGGCCATCCCCTGAGCAGGAGGCCATCATGATTTTATGGAAGCTAAGGTGGCATGTCAGTGGGTTCAAACATTACAGTACTTGAAGGTACTTACAGGAATTTGCACTTCTCTGCTGTTTCTGTTATTGTTTTATCGCTGCTCTGCGGTCTGCTGCCTCCCAGCCTTGAAGAGGAGCTTAAGCTCCTGAAAGCCTCTCCTTGTCAAGTATCAAGTCGTATTCACTGTCACATGCTCTGTATTGTCACCACATGAACCACATTCTTGTGTTTGCAGTTTAAGTTTTATTTTCAAAGACGTTTTGAGCTCCTTGAACATCAAATCACAAATGTTTAAGGGCTGTGACAGTGTTTTGCTTTTACCCACTTTGGCCTCATTTCGGGGAGCCAGATTTCACTTTTTTCCCTCTCTACTGTCATGTAAATTTACGCACACAGCATGAAAAGTCCAAATCTATCTGTGTAAAAATAACTCCATCTGGTCTATTATTTATTAATTTCTTTATGCTAATAAAGGACTCAAGTGCATTTTAGGATGTGGTACAGTTTTCCTCTCCTGTAAGCGTGCAGTCAAAAGAGAGTAAATCTTGGCGAGAGCGGTAAGTGTGAGACCTCCGCCCTTACATTCCTGCCAAGTTTAGCTCTAATAAAATCATTTATCAAGTCGCTTCACCCTAAATTCAGAGGGGATTAAATATGTTTGGCCTTGATTAAACTGGACTAGCCCGACCATTCCGGCTGGTTTATGCTACAGTTTTATAGTTCCTTTCAGCACCTAAGCATAGTATACTTCCTGTGAGCATTACTCAGCCAGACCTTGGCACAGCAGGATGAACATGACACCATGAAATTTATCTTCCTTCTGCCCTAAAAACAGCAGCAGAGGCTCATTGTCGTGTGGTGCTGTGTTCATTATAGATCGACTCCACTCTCATTACATGTCTGTGAGGAACAAATCTAAATCTTGACAAATTATCACTGGCGTAACATTATAGTGATGGGCCCCACTGGAAACAGTGTAGCCTGGCAGCCAAATACATTGATCATTTGGCAGAGATGAGGCCTAATGATCATAATAACGCTCATGCCCACAGTCCCGAAACAGAGAGAAAAATTGTCCTCGCTCATTAGATCCACCTGTTTTCATTGTTCAGGAAATTATGTACAAGAGAGGCTCCCAACCGTTGTGTCTGTCGTGTCCCCACTGAACTCAAGTGCCACTTCATACATGACACCCACTGATCCTAACTAGATAATATTAGATAATACTATCATTTCAAAGCAGGTATAGTTAGAAATGCTAAAAAAATGTAACTATGAATGATTACATAATATAATCCAAATTATTGTGCTTCATATTTTCCTCATGTTGTTTAGAGCTAACTAATTCAACTGTATACTCCTGATTATACCAAACTGTGATGTTATTGATTATTACAGCTGTCAACAGTCTTCCATGCACTTTTAGCCAACTATCTGTTGGTATACATAACTGTCAGCTTTTCCCCTCATTACTTTTATGATGTATGATGTTCATTACTTTTGGTTCCCTCTTTCTATTTAAGCTGTTGATCATCAGACTACTTTTAACCAACCATAGCAACTGTTTTCCCGTTAACTTTCCCATTAACTGTTTCATGTCTTTTAGCCGTCCATTTCAAACAATACTCCTTTACTGTAAGCTAACTATCTGATGTTCGACATTACTTTTAGCTAACTTTAGCTAACTTTCAACTGTTATGTATCACTTTTAGCCAACTGTTTGAACCATTTCTCTTTTTTTTTGTTAACTATTAAATGTCACCTTTAGCCATCAATTTCTACTTTTAGCTAACATTTTCAATTGTTATTCCTTCCCGCAGCCTAACTTCTTCAAACAAACTTTTTAAGCTTCTTATTCAAAAATGTCATCCATTACTTTTAGCTGAAGTATAATGATTCAATAATTGTAATAACGTTAATTGAAGCGCTACATTAGCAAGCGTTATTTTTTAGCTTACTACTGTTTACCCGTTAGCTTATTGTTTCATCTGTTCAACAATTAGCTTACTCTTTCAACAGTTTACCCATTAGCTTACTGTTTAGCCATTAGCTTACTGTTTCAACTGTTTACCCATTAGCTTACTGTTTCAACTGTTTACCCATTACCTTACTGTTTCAACTGTTTAACCATTAGCTTACTGTTTCAACTGTTTACCCATTAGCTTACTGTTTCAACTGTTTCAACTGTTTAACCATTAGCTTACTGTTTCAACTGTTTACCCATTAGCTTACTGTTTCAACTGTTTAACCATTAGCTTACTGTTTAGCCATTAGCTTATTTGTTTCAACAGTTTACCCAGTAGCTTACTATTTTCACTGTTTACCCATAACTTTTTAATCTCTGGTGGGAATCACTGATCTACGAGTCACTTTTAAAGTTAACTGCAGCCTTTATTGGGTAACTTTTGTGTTTCAGTTAAGCTCTGGAAATGCTTCCCTCTTTATAGCATAACTGTTAAGCTCCCTTTGTTTTCATACACGGTGCCTCAAATATTGATTTTTACATGATTGAAGGCTCTAGCCACATTTCCATAAACAATAGAATTTCTTATTCTTTCTGCCCAAATATGACATCGGACAACTTGTTTGACTAAAATTGAAAGAGTGATGCATGAATGTCTCAGTGAACACAATCAAGCGCTTCCCACCAACATTTCAAAACAACAATGAGCTCATTTAGAAATTCTTTTTATACATGCTGTTAAATATAGGACAAAAACATCACTGTTATTTGCTCAATGCATGACTGTCACATCAAACCAAATGTGACAAGATTTAGGTCTATTTTTAGTAACAGCCAGTCGGATTACATGCCTATAGAGCTGTGTCCTAAATTCAACAATTACTGCAGTCGACAGTGTTTATTGGCTGATGAGGTCCACCATTGTTCTGGATGTTAGCTCTTTACATCCTCTGCAGTAACTTCACCAGGGGGATTTATTAGCAAACACAACATACCATGACCTTTATGTCTAAATTTAACTTTCCATTAGGTCATGAATGAGAGCCGACCTATAAAAATAAATGAAATATGTCCTCGACTGACATCTTTCTAGGAGGAAACAAGGCACTATTTTACCGCTTATTATTTCCTTTATTGTTGAACAAATCAGTCTGCATTGTCTTACAGTCAGATTATTCAGCTTATTTGCATCAAAGGCATTTATGGCCTTTTAATTCTGTCAAATGCGATTACATTAGTCATTCTCTTTTAACTGAAAAAATAATAATAAATTGACAGAAGACTTAAAAACAAATGTTAGAAGCCTGGAAAATGGCTCTCCTGTCACCTTAGGCGAGCTATTTTTAATTGCCAACAAAAGCGCCATGTCTGTTTTTCCCCCCGTTCTTTCTTATTTTCTGTTTCAAGCTCAATCTGAGCCTCGGGGACCGCGCAGCCCCTCATTTGCATGACAGGTATTGGTAAATCGGGTGTGGGATTTGTAGACGGCGGCTGGCAGTTGGTCTTTTAATGCTTGTTTGTCTTATTCTTATGGAGAGACTTTGTTGACACTTGTTAAGAGTGCTGTCTAGTAAGCTTTGTGGATGATGTTTCACTGCAGCTCTAATTGGTGCTTGAGCTAAGAGACATGAACTGAACAAACAGAAGGAAGATGCTAAAGGTAAACGCGATAGATGGAGTTTATGGAAGGACTAATAAGAATATTTAACTCTTTACTGGTTTTGTTCACAGAGCACGTCCACCCATCCACCTTTTCAGTGTCTACAAACCATAATGGCCATCAGTGTAAAAACTACACCAGGTATAGTCGAATCAATGTTTTCCATAGGAATTATTCACAGAGGACATTTAGAGCCTTAAAGATGACACATATGCAAAGATGATCCCCATGTGAGTGCAACTGACTTGAATAGGCGGCAATATACGTCAGGAAATTATCATTGCAATTTTCAGACGGACATTATAAAGACAAGGAAATGGTACCTCCAACCCCTGAGGGCGAACTGTAGATTTTATGGGGAACATTAAATCTTTAATGGATAACGATCCAGGATTAGTTTTAATATAAACCCTAAGCAAAATGTCCAGAGAGAAAAGAGAAAGAAAGATGGAGAGAAATTTAATATGTGGCAAAAAAAAAAATACAAGCTCAGCTTGTGTTTACCAGCGTTTGTGAAGCAGCACAGGACCGGTTTAATTCGACACACTGTGGGACTTGGCCTGCCCTTGAGCTTGACATCTGTTGAAAGAGAGATGAGGGCGGAAATTATGAAAAAATAGCATTTCAACTGATTTGCATGAACCTCACTCAGTGTAATTGGCTGCTTTTACAATTTATCTGAAGTGGATTTTCGAGTGACACAGTTTGGATGAATGCATGATGAATAACCTGGATGCTTCTGTATTAGAGTTAGAATAACCTGGCCCACTTGGAAACCTGCCACAGACTCAGAGACGCCATTGGCTCACTGGGACCTTTGTTGTGTCTGTCATATTTTACAGCCAAAGAGGGATGGTTGATTACATGGAAAGAAGACGGAGTGACGCTTTATTTATGGCAACAAGGACACTCAGATGCCTTTAATATCGTTACATCAATAACACCTCACGGTTTATAGATTAATGAGACAAGATGACGATTCATTCTCGTCAAATCCTGTGGGAGTGCGTTGATTGTCAACATGTTCCTTACAATAATTAAAAGAGCTAATAGAATAAATTATTTCTTAATTACATTTCCTATAAGATTGGTCCGTCAGGGTGATTGATGGAACACATTAATGAGCATATTTATGACTGCACGTGCTACCTAACAGCCATCTCTCCATTAGGAACGAGATAAACATCATTGTCAAAGCAGTGAGGCCATTTTGGACTTCAGGCTTTCTGCGCTTGATTTATTGCTTATCAAAGAATCTTTTCTTCCAGCTTTATCAACAACGAGCAAACACACTCAGTAGATGTTTAGTCTGGTCTACAGTTAGAGAGTATAGCTTGTAATGACCCTACATGCCACCAACAGTGACGTCAAAGTATTTCTCTTTGTTGGTTTTTATAAAAGGTGTCCAAAAATATCTCATAATTTGGGTTGCATGAGCGGCTCATATTCCTCACAGGGCTGCACAGTGGTGTAGTGGTTAGCGCTGTTGCCTCACAGCTAGAAGGTTCCTGGTTTGAATCCCGGTTTGGACGAAGTGGGCCTTTCTGTGTGGAGTTTGCATGTTCTCCCTGTGCATGCGTGGGTTCTCTATGGGTTATCTCCTCCATGCTAACTGTAGTGTTGCCCAAATCTTGTTCTTTCAGTTTTAATGGCGGTTGGCAAACCAGCTTAAAGGTGCATTATCGCCACCTACTGGACTGGCGGTGTAGCGCAGTTACTTTTATTGCTTCTGCATACATCACTGGCCTGATTTGCATAATGTTCCCGGGAATTTAGGCAGCTGTGGAAACGCAGACAACAATGGGTCGCAGGAACCATTTAGCTCCCTGAAGAGAAGTTCCTGAAACTAAATGTTCCTGGAACTTTAGGCCAAAAAGCACCTCATGTTCTCTCCGTGCATATGTGGGTTCCCTCCGGGTACTCAGGGTCTGCATCCTTCAAAGGACACGGTCTACAAAGGATGAGTCATTTGTGGCCTGCGCATCCCGCCAAAGGCCGAACTGAATGAAGATTTTCTGTCTGTGTTAACAGCTCTTCCTGCCCTGACCCTTGCATAACAACGCACCTCAAACAAACATAACAATTATAGATCCTTCGTGGCCCCTGGAAAAAGGGGGACACATATGTCGCCCTTATCAGAAGGAGCCTTCGAAATGGGAGAGTCTTGGATGCGCTGCAGCCTTCAAATAAGTCCTTCGAAGGATGCAGCCTCTGAATTGGGACTCAGCTTATGTGTCAGCCTTGTGATTGACTGGTAATCTGTCCAGAGTGCCCCGCCTATCGCCCAATGACAGCCCCCAACCCGGAGCAAGACAAGTGGTTTAATGGATGGATGGATGGATGGATATTCTTGACACATATATATGCAAGATTCAAAAATAATTAGCTGGTAATTCAGGGTTTTTTGGCTCTTAAGCTTCCCTGCCGGTGTAGAGATTTATTAGATCTTGATTTAACTTTGTGCTCAGCTATAATCAATATTAGCAAAGCTCTTTAAAGCTGTTTTAGAGTCATCACAAACACACAGTGTAGAAAGATGCAGCCTCCGCTCATTTGTGTCCTCCTCCTGTACTGATCAGTGCAGGAACACAGACAGCCCTGATTCCCCCGCAGCAAAGCATTTGATCTTCTGTCTGTACCGTGGCAATAAAAGAAGGGGGCTGGATCTCACAAAAGCACAATGAGAGCCTTTTAAGTACGACACACAGATGCTGCACATGCGTGTGTGCGTGTTCGCTCAGCTGGCTGTGTTGCTGCAGAACCTCAGTCAGACGTTTGGCTTCCTTGTGTTTTTTTTAAGATGCATTCAGTATTCTGAGCGCATGCATTTTTAATGAGGGGTCATTTAATCTTTCCGTAAATTGCCAGACTGTAACCTCCCTGCAATAATTAACAATAATTACAGAGTTAGGATTCCAGTCGCTATGCAACATGTAGAGAGGAGATATAAGGAAGGAGGATGCTGTGTGCTGTTGTGTAACGGGTTTGTTTGTGTGATGTATCATCCTGCTGCTGTTTGAGAGCTACAATAAACACTATTTGACCCGACCGAAGTTTGGAGTAAACTACGTCATCTGTCATGATTACTGAGAGTCCTCTGAGTGCAAGCACACACTCAAGCACCCACAATGAGCGTGTAGATGAATGTGAAATGTGCGTACTGAAGATGTAGTCGGTTTAATTTGTTTTGGGGATGTTTTGGTGGGTTGTTTAAAGCTTAATGTATTCGCTTTGAGGTGGACACACATCTGTAATGGTAATGGTTCTAAATAAGTTAGGGAGCCAACTCCAGCCTTGGAGAAACAAGTGCAATAACGTCCCTCCTAACAGTGCAGAATTATACATAACAACTGCTCTAAAGCTGGGGAAACATTTATTCAAGGGTTTGTTGAAACTTTCTTTACATCCCGACAGCAGTCAATAAATCAAATGCTCTGACACATGAGCAGAGCCGTCTGCAAGCTTAAAAAAGCAAGCAGTCAGACTTTAAAGGGGGGGTATGATGCTAATTTCAAGCTTCCTATTTCACTCTATGATACCTGTGGAGTAGCTCAGCATAATTTACAGTTAAACTCATCATTTTTCTCACACTGGTGCTCTGTGCAGGCCTTCATACAGCCTCTGCCTGAAACGACTAATTCAGCTCTGTCCCTTTAAGAAACCCCTCCCCTACAAGCTAGTCAACAAGTCATGAGCTATTCTTGTATAGCTATGTATTTAATTTCCTGTTTTGCTTTGTCATTTTGTTTCCCATGATGTTCTACTTCCTGCCTTTGTGTGTTTTCCCGCTCATTTGATAACGTGCCCCGCCCTTATTGTTTTCACCTGCCCCTCGATTGCTCTCACCTGTGCCTGATTAGCCTCCCCTCCCCAGTGTGTTTAGCCTTTGTCTTCCCCTGTCACCTTTTTAATCACGTTAGTCATGTTTACTCTTTATAGTTTTAGTCCAGTTTTACTCGACTTAAACTGAAAACATTTGAATCCAGTTTTAGTCAATAAAAAGTCATCACCTTGGTCATTACTTTTAATCAAACAGTTTTCTCTCTCTTTAAACTAATTCAATTCGCCTAATACATGTCCACTCTGAGTCCTTTCATCTGTCCTTACATTAATTATTTCCTGACTATGTTCTCCATGAGTAATATAGATCCTTATGAAGTTATATGTATATGGAAACTTCTGGAACGTAACTTTATGTGAAGCCACAGAACGAAGACGTGCAGTAGCACATGCTGCACATTCCTCTCTTGCCTTGTTTACAGCAGCGGTTTTTACCGTTAAAACTCCTCATGTAAACAGACTGACTGAAGCAGACAGCAGATAATCGTTCATTTTTTTGTGCAGAAGAAGCGTCAAATGACGTGTAATACCCCGCTTTTTAGTCCCGTCTCGTTAACAAAAAAAAACGTACGTGTCCTCAGAGTTCAAGATTGCTCCGCACAGTCTCTGGAACGGGAGGAATTCACAACAATTATCATCGATCTATTTTTAGCTCGTCAACGTCTCGTCTTGTCATGGAAAAAAGTTTGTTGACGAAAATTTTTTGTCATAATTTAAAACGAAGTCAACACTGGTGTTTAGCAATTAATCAATGCAATTGATCAATTTTATATAGCGCCAAATCTCATCAAAACGTCTCTAATGATCGCAGTCTTTGTTAAACTAGTGAAACTAGCATTCTCACCAAGCTCTTCCATCTGCTGCAGACAACCATGAGAATCTTCATATTTTGCATAAATCCAAATAATTAAAACTGTCTTATATGAGATGATTTAAGAGTCATCACAATATATCAATTAAAAGTTTCAGAGTTGCTTAACCAGGCAGGTTAAGCAGGTGTGTTTTGGATCAGCAGCTCAGAGGAGACCGTGTCCTCCAGACAGGTGTGACACACGTACGCAGCTCACCGGTAAATATCATCACAGAGATAATTATTGTCGGAGGATTGTTCAAGTCTACAGCTCACTGATGAGCGGCAGGGAGGGGAAAACAGCTGCGTGAGCTCTGATACTGCCTCACCAGCGAGCTCTCGTTCAAGCGCACAGTGATGCGTGAGAAGTGATGCATGTAAACAAGCTGCTGCTGATGGTGTTTAAGGCATCCGTGGACTAAAGAAGACGTATGTGCAGTACAGATCATGTTAGTAAGGTCGCAAACAAAACGGACACAGTTAAGGTGTTAGATTTATGTCGCATTATAAAAGTCTCACAATATGACAAGACTCATGCTGCAGTGTGTAAACATGCCAGTGTGTCAGTTTAAGACCAAACTGACGCCTTCAATCACATGAGTCGTAAATATAAACCCGTCAGGAGCAGGTGAGTTTAGCAGGATGGCGGACTGTAATTGAAGTTTAAATGAATTAAATAGAAATAAAGTGTAAAAATGTTCACATCGTATGAGCTGTGTGCCTCACCATGACATCCCCTCCCTCTCCCTCCTCAGGAGTCCTCTGTACACACTGATATGGCTGCTGCACTTTGGAAGCTTCAATCAGCGGACTCGGGCTTGTGGATCCTCCTCCTGCTCCTCAACCTCCTTCCTGAAGTCAGGTACAAAAAAAAAAGCACACTGTATTTCACCTGTATACACCTTCCTTTCATTCACTTCATTCTGTCCCTCCTGTTTACGTTGTGTTTTGTATAATGCCTGTATTAATCAGGCTCACTGCTGCAGGAGACATTGTAATCAAAACAACACCATTAGGAGAAAAAGTTCATCCATATTGTAAGCAGAGAAAAGGCACACACTGTTTTTGTTATTACACAGTCAGATGGTCTCAGCTGTGACTGTCAGTTTGGCAAATTGAATAACCAAACCTCGATAATAATGCAGAGAAAATAAATCTGCAGAACAGACGAGAAAAACCTCTAAAGGCACTGGAAACCAAACTCCACAATCACCTAACTATTATGTTTGAGGTTTATGAAAGTTAGCATCTAAAAGGTGTGCGAAATACGTTTCAAACAGACGCTGAAATGTTCTAAGTCTCAAATTTATACATTTTCCTGACATTGGGTTAGATTCGGGCGTAATTAAGCTCGGATATGTTCGAAAATGATGCCATTAATTCCAAGAACCAAACACAAGAAACAGTCAAGAAGCAGCTATTTGGCTGTGTACAATTAGCGTTAGCATCTTTGGTTGTCAAACTAGGAACAGAGCTCGCTGGAGGCATTGTATATCCCTCGGCTAACTTGCCTGCTGCCACCGTGATCCGATCTCGGATGAGCCTAAGAAAAACCGATAGATGGATGTATCTTCGGGTGTTGGGTCTTGCGAGTGGTTGTTTTTTTGTTTTTTTTGCAGCGTTAGCTTAGTTCAGTCTGTTGATGATCTATTTTTGACGACGGGTGTTTGTTGCCGTGGCTTTTAGGGAATAATACGGCACTAGCTAACGAGATAGAGCTAACATTTAACATTGAATTCAACCCCTAACAAATAGCGGCATGTAGGCTAACGTTGCATGCTAACTGCTAACTATGATATAGATAGCAGAGATAGCTAAGGCTGCACTACACTGATGTTCGCATGGGCCTGTGTGTGGAGCTGTCAATCAAAATGAGATTGTCCACACCCACACAGGCTTGAGAAATCCTCGAACAGCAAATTAGCCGTTAGTGAATCAGGTTTTCTGATACGTATATGAACGTTTATTTTCACTTTTTCGTGTTTAATGAGATTCTTAACTTTGATATAATTTATGACTTCTGACTATTCAGAGCCAAATTTTGGAGGCTTTAAAGTCTTTGTTTCCTCTCCTGCGCCCTCAGGCGACACTTTCTGCAGTCAATGACGTCCTGGACAACACTGTGACTTTCACATTTTTGGACCAGGATTAAAATAGAACCCACCTTGTACTTAATTAGAGTAAACGTATAGTGAGCTTATCCGCTCATCTAAATGTAGCCTATGCTGTCCTCTGCACTGGTCTAAATTTCACTGACTGGTGAATTAATTTACATTGTGCAGCACACCACAGCTATGATTGTCCATTCACAGCATTTTCACTCCTGCATCCTGTGCACATTTTTCACTCTATGTGTAAAGAGTCAGCAAAAAAAAAAGAGGAAAAAATACAGAGACAGACCTCCAGGATGTCGGGGAGTCATTCTAATCACACCCCATGTAATTTTATATGCACAGATTGCACAGGTTCGCCATGTTAGCATTGTTGCTAAGGAAGCATGTCATGGCAGGCAGAAGCAGCAGAGTGTAAATCACTTTAAGATTTTGCACGCTAGCGGAGGCTCACCGATCCTGGGAGAAGAAATCAGAACAGTGTGACAGGGATTAGCCCAGTTTGCTTTGTCATTGTGCCACTTGGCTCTCCTTGCTTATTAGGAGCACACAGCGCTGGTAATTACATATATTAAATAGAAATGTGTGGCCAGGGGCCGATGCTGGCCAAACCTGGCAAGATCTTTAACAACAATATGTGCTTTGGCCTCGCTGTAGCCTCACATTCAAGGGCAGGGTGGATGATGTGAGGGACACACCTGCTGTCTAACACCCTGGACGTTTATCTCGTGTATCATTGGTCTGGGCCAGTTTTTATGGTTTGGGCAAGACCCCTTCGTTCCAGTGAAGTTCTGCAATTGCTCACTACGAAACACAAGCCAGCATGTCCATATTGCAACATACTGTGGGTGATTAAATCAGGATTCAGTCAATACCCAAAGAGGACTCTAAGGAAATCTGCAGAAAAGCAGGGGTAGAGAATGAGAACATTTGCAACGTTTTGGATTTAAAGTTGTAATCTGGAAGATCTCAGTTTTGTTCTCTTTGGCGGCACGTATGCCGATAAACGGTAATTGCGGGAGCACACTTCCCAGATATCCAGACGGTGTTGCATGTGTGCATTGTGACGTCCACGGTTGGCTCCGGTTGTAACGGTTGTAAATCTTGATTTACATTTTACAAGATACATGAATGCTCATTCCTCCATTTGACATAATGCAAACACTAGCACTTTTTAAAAGCCTACCCAGCCTAGTAGGTAACACATATCTTAAAGTTGTAATCTAGAAGATTTCAGTTGCATTCTCTTTGTCGGGACTTTTGGCGAGAAACAATAATTGCAGGAGGACAGTTCCAAATGTAACCATATGTCCACGGTTGGCTCCGGTTGTAACTCTTGATTTTCCTGGCTGACGGTCGCTTTCCTTTTTAGACTGTTTGCTTCATCTGAGCGTCGAGTTTGTTTCTTTTTCTTTGGATTTTCACTTATTTTTGAAGTTGTATCTGTAGTTATCCATGTTTTCTTTGTTTGTTCAGCCATAGTAGATTACTGTTTACTCGCAACACTTGCAGAGAGCGGAAAAGCAGCCGCTTAGCTCCGCCTACCCTCTCTGGCAGACCAACCACTGCTGGCTGATGGAAAACGTGTCACTAACTGGGCGCTGCTTGTGGTTTTTTTCCCTGAAAGTCACCACAGACACCCAGTCTGTAATAATGCGAATGCAAAGGCTTTCATCACCACTGTGTTACCTCATTCAGCGATAGATAGAGACTTAACAGACATTTGTTGACATGAAAATCTTCAAGATTTTTACTTTAAATTGAAAAGTTCTTTGTGCAGATATGGAACACATATTCTCTCTGAGTGTCTTTGATCATAGCCACTTCAGGTGAAAGTGTAAAGGTTAGGTGAGTTATAGTGCTAGCAGGAGCTAATCAATAGCACAGGCAAGAAAGGTGGATTTATTCACTTCTAAAAGTCCAAAAGCACCTAAATAAGAACATGCTGGAGGCCCCTTGCAGACTGAGTGAATAGTGGGTTTGGACAAACATCAGCACTAACACACTTCCCAGGAACTCGTCCACAATGTCCGAGAGTCTGCAACACCGATAAAGTCCCGACATTTGAATTCAAGCCCTGACTTCAAACCGCACCAACACTTTTGGGATGAATTGAAATGCCTATTGCGAGCCAGGCCTCATCACCCAACATCTGTTGCCGACCTCACTAATGCTATTTTGCTAAATGGGAGCAAATCCCTGCAGCCAGGTCCCAACATTTGTGGGAAGCTTTCCCAGAGGAGACGCGGCTGTTGTGGCTGAAAAATTAATGGCCATGGTTTTGGAATGAGGTATAATGCTCAGGTGTCAACATCCATCTACATCAGAGGTTTCAAACTGTGAAGGGAGGGCTGCAGGAGAGCTGGAGGGTGGGCGCAGAGGGAGAGACATTGCACTACAATTTGCATCAGAATTAGTGCTCCCTCTCGGAGTCTTAGCCTGAATCAGTCAAACCTAAAGACACAGATTTTATATCCTTATTCTGAGGCTCAGTGTGACGTTCGCTTTCTGAGGATATTATTATCTCTGCTTAATCTGCTTAGACATCAGAGGAAAAAGATGCTCCACATAACTGCAGAACCTGTCTGAGAATCATCACATTTTCAGGTTGTCTTTGGTATCAAAGAGATCCAGTAACAGTTTAGGGTACATCAATGATTTCACTGCAAACAGGAACGACTGAAAGTGAATTCGGAAGGCTTTTAATGGCACCATCAAAATGTCAACAAATATGAGCTAGAAACAAATTGAAAACCCACCATCTTAGATTAATATAAAGACCGGGTAAAGCAAAATCAGAGATTTGTTTCTTAACATATTAAACATACAAAATACACATCAAATAAATGTTTCCCAAACATGGTTTCTGTCATTATAGTTAGTTCTTATCATGCTGATTTACGTCCAAGTGTTAATTTGTCTGACAAGTTTATTTTTAATTAGTTATTTGATGACGTAAAAAGGATGATTGACAGCACTGTTGACAAATACGGCTCCTGCAGCCGATCTGTTCCAGATTAGCAGAGTAGAGGAGGAACGGTGAGAGGAGACGTAACTAAAACAATCACTACAGTCATTGAAGTTTCATACCTGTGAATGTCTGCTTCAGACCAACACAAGAAGCTGTTCTGCTGTTAAACACGCCGACCACACGTTCGGGATCTGCTGTTTTTTGTCTTTAAGTTCAGTGTGTGTTTTGGTTTTTGTGGCTGGAAGTGGCTACGGTGGCTCCACCCGCCGATCTCTGCTGCGCAACTCTGGCTCCAAATGACGTCACCATCGCAAGACGGCAGCGCCTATCAGGGGGGCTATTCTGTACAATTAGAGCAGATGGAGACACGTTGTCCATCTATACATACAGTCATTGGTCCACACAGAGAGGCTGCACTTTTCCGTAATAGGGCGGGGTTTCACCCCCCCAACCAACAAGCCCACAGTGTTTCAGAGCAGTGAATACTCTTGTTTGTCATGACTTTGAACCGTTATTGTATAAATTAAGTGATTTTGTTCATCACTCATATTTGGCAGGGTGCTGAGTAACATATTTTTCTGTGGTGTGACAAACTCAAAACAGTATTTTTTTGTGCTTTTGCCATCATAAAGACGGAGCTAAATTTAACACTTAACCTTGAATCACAGGAGGGACAACTGTGTCTGTTCAAGCATTGTGTTTTTGTGTGACAGACTCTGTCCAGACCTTGACTTTCACCTTGTTCACTAAGAACAATATTAGTGGATAAATATTTAATATACTCTCAGCTATAAAATTGACAGAGTACAGGAAGTCTGACCTTGTATTGATTCTGTGGCGCGAGGCCAGAAAACAAGACTGTAGATGGAATCAGTGGCATTAGCATTCAGGACGGTAATAAAACTATGGGAAATCATTAGATGTGATGGGAGCAGCAGGTTAATAATGGAAAAGCATTAAATGTTGACACATTCAGGGACGGAAAATTGTCATCACACTCTTTGAAGCAGGGCCCAGGCAGTCAATGCATTTCATTATGCACGAACCTAACGGCATGTGACGAGGATTTTGTAAGTGTTAATCTTTCTGCAATTACTTGAGACATGATGTAGAGCACGCATGCAAAGCCTTCACACTGCAGTCTTTACTTTTTATTCAGTTTATCAGCCACTAAATGAGGCTTTACGTGGTTCATTTGAGGGAAAGCGTCTCCACAAATCCAAACCTGAACTAAATGTGGAATTCTTGCATCTAAAAGTGAAAGCATGCATTAATTGTCCGTCATCGTTGAAGCTGCTGGAGTTTAGAAATAATCCTCCAAAACATCAGAATATCTGCGTATCAGCAGCGCCGCTCCTCTCCGAGAGCTGCCACCTCCCTGATGCCCAGCGATGCTATCGGCCGGCTGCAAATCGGCTTTGCTACAGTCGAGGCAGAAGACTTCCCTAATGGATTAAGGTGTAACAGACAAATCCTCCACATAAGGGTCTGTCATTCCGCACATCACCGCATTTCCTCATTTCCCGCACAGTACAAGACGAGGCTGATTAAGCTATTATTCCCAGGAATCCATGTATTACATATAAATGAGCAGGCTGAGTTTATTCCCATTCGGAGGGGGTCTCTCAATCTATCAGCTCGCCTCGCTTCCATCCCCCACTTCCCCTTCCTCCTGCTTCTAGTCAACACTTAACAAGTGCGGACACTCAGGCTGTCTTCTTGTCTATTTTGTTTGTAATGTGTTGCCAGGCTGCCGGCTAACGCGGCACATAATCGATAGCTATAAGGATGAGAGTGCTATATGTACACTTTGCCTATGGATTGGCTGTGAAGTTGGCCGGCCTTTGCTGGCTTCCCCACAACGTCTCGCATGAATAATTCACAGCGTGGCAGAGAGGGGTATCACTTTGAGGTGTGACCCGGTCACCACATAACAGTCTGTTTCAGTTGTGCTGTCAAGGTTAATGTGTCACAGGTCTGGACAGCCGTAATGAATTCAAGGAGGAGACACTTTGCTGATTGAGTGAGCATTAAAATAGTTTTTACTTGATGTCTAAAGAAAAGGAAATCGAAGGTTCACTTGGTTAGTCATTAAATTATCAGTGAGTATGTGCCTCCTGCAGGAAAGTTGTAAATTACAAATACTTTGTGACTCATTCTTCAGTCGTCTTTTCTCTTACTTGTTCTGTACTTGAGCATTTATTTCTCAGACTAATTCTTACTTTCCCCGACACCTTTTAAAACTAATATCTGTACCTTCGACTCCTTACATTTTTAAAACGGTCTCATTACTTTAGCTTTAATGCATTTGGGGCAAAGTATCAATATTTCAACTGTGCATAATTGTGTGCCGCCCTAAATGAATGGGACAAAAACCCAACAAAAGACGATTCCCTGACAAATCTTTCAGTGCACATCACACACAAAAGACATAACCTGACGAAAACGAAGTAAAAGACATGAAGTCGAACAGAGCTACATGAGGAGAAGAGGCCTCTAGTGAATTTGATGTGTTACCAACAGGGAGAAACAGATTTTAAGACATTCCTCATCCAACATGTTATTGACAACAAAATTATTGTTGATTATTTTAAAGTAATAATCTGGAAGATTTTCATGTAAGTAAATGTCTGTTGAGTCTCTGTCGCTGGATGAGGTAACACAATGGTGATTGAGTCTATGGCCCACTGATGAAAGCCTTTGCATTTGCAGTATATAGTTTTATTACAGACTGGGTGTCTGTGGCGACATTCACAAGCGGCGCCCAGTTACTGACGTGTTTTCCATCAGCCAGCAGTGGTTGGTCTGCCAGGGAGGGTAGGCGGAGCTAAGTGGCTGCTTTTCTGGTCTCTGCAAGTGTTGCGAGTAAACAGTAATCTACTATGGCTGAACAAACAAAGAAAAGATGGATGACTACAGATACAACTTCAAGAAGAAGTGAAAATCCAAATAAAAAGAAACAAGTTGTACGCTCAAGAGGGAGGCAAACTGTCTGAAAAGGAAAGCGACCGTCAGCGAGGAAAATCAAGAGTTACAACCGGAGCCAACCGTGGACGTCTGGTTAAATAAGGATTCGTCCTCCCAAAATTACTGTTTATTGCCATTAGGTGGCGCCCAAGAGGACGAAACTTAAATCTTCAAGATTGTCAGTTTAAGTATATTGATCTTTGATGTGGGCTGCACGGTGGTGCAGTGATTAGCTCTGTCACCTCACAGCTAGAAGGTTCCTGTTTGAATCCTGGTTTGGACAAAGTGGGCCTTTCTGTGTGGAGTTTGCATGTTACCCTCCAGGTACTCTGGCTTCCTCCCACAGTCCAAAGACATGCTCGTTAGGTTCATTGGTGACTCTAAATTGCCTGTAGGTGTTAATGTGAGTGTGAAAGGTTGTCTGAGATTGACTGGCTATCAGTCCAGGGTGGACCCCGCCTCTTGCCCAATGACAGCTGGGATAGACTCCAGCCCCCCTCAGTGAACAAGCTCAATAGTCTGTGCGAAGCTAACTGAAGCTAACAACATGTTGTTAGCTTCAGTTAGCTTTGCACAGAAACAGTCAGTATAAATGTCCCTCTGAGCTCAGGCTACTTTTTACTATGAGAGTAGATTTTAATGCCTGTGCCATCTAACATTAACTAAACAGTTCTTCTAACTTCACAGGTCTTATTTTGCGTGCACCTTTACATCTCCTGGAGTAAAGATCGTGTGTACGTTTGCCACCTCGGGCCTGCTGCTGTCGTTCACTGCTGTCGACATCAAACACAACAGCTTTTCATTCAATGAAAACCCTTTTTTCATGCTGCGGGACTATCATTGAGTCAATGGTTCTCAAGCAGAAAGGCAGGTTAAGTGTGTGTTATTCATATGCTGCATTGAAGGGTTGTATTCACGCACAATCGGTGCAGGTACAGCAGGTCAGAGTGGTGCCAGACACCTGCTCTTTAGCCTCTAATGGAGGCTTCAAATGGATGCTAATTAAATCAACCTCCACCTTCATTTCCACAGATTAACAAGTGGTTGAGATAAAATGGTAACAGTGGGTTTGTTTAACCTGTGTTGTTGCTCGTGTGTGTTATGGTGGAGTTTGAGCAGCCCTATCAATCGCAGGCTGAGAGTGAAATCCTCTCATCTGATGGGAACCTTGAAAATAAGGCCCAGATTCATTAAGCCCCTTCCAGTGCTGTTAATTCTTTTCAAGTTTCATTGATCTGTTTTGTAATTAACGCAAGTCAATATTCTACTCATAAAGTAACTGAGAGCTCGAGCAGCTGACACGGACGGCCTCATTTCTAAGAGAACAGCTGGATTGGCTGTCAGCAACAGGAGGGTTCTGTCGTGTTAAATTCCTGTCCTTCCACCATGCCAAATTCTCTCTGAACGTCATTGATCTGTCCCCTAATTACTTTTGAGTTTCAGTCAATTTTCTATTGATATAGTGAGCATCTGGCCGATGATCTTCAGAGCGACCAATTAGCGGACAACCCGAGCAGGCATGAATCAAAGGGAGGCGGGAATGGATTTCCCAGAGGCCGTCTGCAGAGCCGCACGCTGCAAACCACTCAGACCTGGAAACACACGTCAGCTGACCTAACGTCTGAGGCCACTCTGAGCGCGGCCTCAAGATATTAGCAGTGCAGGAAATAGTAATATTAGATCGGGTGTTAGTTATTAGCTTAAGCGTGTTATTTATATCCTTTATGGGTGTTTTTGTTAGCTTGAGGAACTCGCTTTCCATCCAGCGTCATCTATAAAACACAATTGTTTCACTACAGCCCGTATCCCACGCCAACAGCAGCATCCGCCCCCGACTCCCTCTGAAGTTCAGCCTGCGTCTGAGGTAAAGCTATGGATAACAAGCCCATTCAATACAGATTAAAATCCTCACACCTAACTGTGCCTTTGAATCCTCTAAGTGTTGTGAACAGAGGGTGTGTGATTCACAGTGTAGGTGTACGATTAAATGAGAAGAAGAAGTCGACCTTTCTGCCTGACTTTTAGGGATGTTTGGGTTTTAAAGGATTATTTCACAGAGTTACACTTGTTAAACTTTTGTCATTTGTTATTAATTTTATTTTAATACAACAGTAAGTTCTGAGTGATCTGATTGGACAAGAGGTATTCCACGAGGGCTGATATAGAGTACAACATCACTGGGACTTTTCACTGTGTGTATCACTCCGCCTCAGCCAGGTGTTCTGAATACTGAAGCAAAATCACATGAGAGGGAGTGATGTTGCTTTTATGCAACAGTTATACAAGCGGCAAATAGTTTTTCTACAGATTTTCTTTGCTCCAACAACTCAACTACTTGCACAACTTAACTGAAACTGGACTGTTGTTGCTTAGCAACCCAAACATTCTCCTGCACTCTGTGTCTACAGGTCACCACAGATCAGCTGTTTTTATCATGTACATTTATCTGTTTTAATTGATCATCAACTAGTGAAATAAGAGTCTGCTGTGTGATTCAGAGGTACCAGCCTGATTAATGTGGACATACGCTGTCTGCTGTAATGTTAATTAACAGTGTTCAGAACACCTGGCCGAGGCGGAGTGATACACAGAGTGAAAAGTGATGTTCATTATATCAGCACTCATGGAATGCCTCTTATCCAATCAGATTACTTTGTTGGAACTAACTGTTGTACAATGTTAATTAACGTTACAGCAGATCGTGTACGTCTACATGAATCAAGCTGGTACCTCTGAATCACACAGCAGACTCTTATTTCACTGGTTGATGATAAATTAAAACAAACAGATAAAAAACAGCTGATCTGTGGTGACTTTTAGACACAAACTGAGTAGCAGAGTGCAGGAGAATGTTTGGGTTGCTTGGCAACAACAGTCCAGTTTCAGTTAGTTTGTGGAACTAGTTGAAAAGAATCTGTTTATTACTTTTTCCTGCTGTTTGCAGCTTGCATAACTGTTGTTTTAAAGCAATATCGAGGTCGTGATGTGCCTACAAATCACAGCAGTGCTGATATTCAGTGCATCACTCCCTCTCATGTGATATTGCTTACAAATCATTACTCCACACAGAAAGGCCCCCCCTCGATCATCACATATCCCAAAGTCCTTTCCTAGTTTAATCAAAGAAGGTGATCAGTTTCTTTCTTCTCTGCTGCGCACGTCTGCACGGCTTCAGAAAACGAGCTCGAAGCTTCCTTCCTGTCATGGACTCAAAAAACGACAGCTGCCAAAAGTGAAATCATGAAACGCAAAGACAGAGACGCTGTGAAGTTTAAAGGATAAAATATCACACGGAGCAGCTGTAGTGCATATTTTTACAACTAAAGAAATGCCTGCGACTCCTTTGGCAGTTTATCAAAGAGCTTTTTAGGGGACAGAATATTTAATAGGTCCTATAGGGAGGATGCTTTTTATTCTCCTGTCTGTGCTCGAGAAATCAAATGTTTGGCAGAGTCTATAGACAGTTCTTTGTAGTAAACTGAATCACAGGTCATGATCGCAGTAGCTGTGAACTTTAAGTCCCTCCAGTCAAGCTGAAAATCATGTTTATTAGCTATTGTGATTGTTTAATATATCATATTTGTAGGTCTACACACTGTTTAAGAACTTATTTTATTGATAATGTTAAACTGGTAATAAAAGACTTACAGGTTGTTAAATCTGTTGATTTGTGTTATAGTTAATACAGCTGGTCCTTTTTAATCGTGATGTTTGGTTTGGGGTTTATGATCCAAAGTATTTATGCAGCTCACTTACAGTTTGTTTTAACAGCAGTTAATAAAGGAAAAAAAGTCTGGAGTAATATGAACGCAGATTAATACGCACAGGCTAAAGTGGGCTTTATAAAGCAGCCTTTTGAAAACACTGTGGTTTGGAGTGAGACGGAAATATTAGTCCAAGTCGTCAGATGGCGTCTGAGACGTGAAATATGCTCACCATGCTGTCTGTGGAGAAGCTGCTCTGCTTTGCTGGTCCGACTTAATGCAGAGATTAAAACTGTAACATGCAAAGGGACTATTTTGTCTGTTTCTTCAGTGTGTTGGATGGTCACTCACAAAACAGACAGAAAAGGCCATCACTGCTCAAATGGAGCGACGCTTGCAAGCTAGTGCAGGCAGGCAACTGGAGCTGCACTAATTCACGCTGACATGCGTCACTCTCCACAATCACCTGAAAAACACTTCCTCCCAATTTGGTGGGCTATTTAAGCTGCTGGGTCTCTCCCTCTGCTCCGTCATCGCCACCGCTGCCCTGTGCCAGTACTGCACTTTGAGTGCCACCACTGCCCCGGCAAACACCTGCAGCCTCTGGCTTTTCCTGCATGTGAAATAAATCTGCGAGGCGTGATGAGGTCGGAGCCTCGACGCCAAACACAAGCTGTGTTCTGCTGCTGCAATAAACATCTCAAACTATTACAAACGTGAGCCGTCTGACTGAAATTGAGCTTAGAAATAGTTTGATGCATTTGATTGTACAGTGAAAATAACTTGCAGCATTAACAGCAATGTCGCAAACTGCAAAACATCCACTGAAACTTCCACATGTCAACATTTGTTCCCTGTCAAGTGATTGCAAAATATTCTCCACAATTCTAACATCTTTATCTTTATCAGCAAGCCACGAGTATGAATGATCAGCAGGCAAAGATTCTTTTTGGGGCCTGTGGTTAGACTTGGCCCCGACACTTGTCCTGCTGTTGGGTGCAGTCCAGTAATAAGCTACTTGTCTTTTATGGATTGCTTTTCAAACGACTTACAACTTTATAAATTGGCGAGAAAAACATTTGTGAAGCTGCTTTCATTTGATTTAATTTCTCCAAGGCCAAGTGTGTCTCTATAACTGCAACTCTAAAGCTGCTGTATCTTCATACACCACATGACTGATCGCCTCCTGTAGTGTTGCTGTTAGATTGCACTGTGATAGCACTTCCTTCACAGGTCCTTGTACCTGTTGTTCCACCTTCCTCTGAGCTGTCACAGGTGGAGGTGTTATTAGCACCGCTGGGTTGTAACAAAAGTTGAAAGGATGTGATTACAATGTTAAATTCTGGGGATACTCAGGTGTTTTAAGATACCTGAGCTGAAGTTAACTGCCACAAAATGAATTGGCTGCTGTTTTGATAACTGATTAATAGTTAAATTAATTTACTTAAAGCTGCTGCGTTAAATGTTGATCCTAAAACAATAAAACAGGGATTTTCTTGACTTCCACAAAGCTCAACGGACGGTCAAAGTCGAGCTCAGTGGCTTCAGGACGACAGCAGAGAGGATGTCTGCTGTCGTGTCCCTGCTATTTATTGATTTATATTTTATTGCTATTTTTGAACATTTTTTGGCCTTTATTGAGTGAGAGGACAGTGGATAGTTTTGAAAACGGGAAGAGAGAGTGGGGATGACACTCGCCAAAGGGCAGAGGGTGGGAGTCGAACCGGGGCCGCCACATCGAGGACTGTAGCCTTTGTATGGTTCGTACAATTTAACTGCTGCGCTAAACAGGCGCCCCCTTTTTTTCATAAACATGAACGACATTAAAAAAACAGTCAGCATTGTGTTTGAACTTAAAGAGTAGAGATGAATAATAATAAAGGAAGAATAATAACATATGACTTAAAACAAGACAAGGTCAAAACCTAGTATGTGGCTGACCGCAGGTCAATGTGCTCTTTTGTGGGCAATGTGTTACAAGGACTGTCCTTATGAGGCTGATGACGTGGTTGAAAGCAGGTGGGCGCTGCGGATGTAGGTGAGGACAGCGGACGAGCAGCGGAGGAGCAGCCCCTACTCCCCGAACAAAGTATCCAGAGCCGTATAGACTAGGGATGCACGTTATCGGTATCGGCCGATATTGGCTTAAAAATGAACCAACATGGCGCTTTTAATTAACTGATAAAATAATGGGCTGCTGCATACTTGATTAAATGCCCGACCTCAGCGCAATGTCCCCGGTGCGAAGAAGACCTGCGCGGCGCAGCGTGATGACGTCACGTGTGTCTACCTGCAGCATGAGAGAGTTAGAAGCCAAAATGTTGCGGTGTGGAAGTTTTTCAAAGTGTCCGAAATAGATAGCAAAACTGCTATTTGCAATGACTCAGCTTCGGTGATGCGAGGAGGAGCCAAGGCAAAGTCTTTCAACACTACAAACTTGATTAACCATCTCAAGACCCGTCACCCCGACTGTTGTAACAAATGTGATAAGAGTAAGAGTATCACCGTTATACTGTACGCTAAATAGACATATAATCGAGATATTACAGTATTATTTATGCTTAGACATGATGATCTGGTATTTCTCACATTGTATTATGTAATCCTCCCGCCTGTCCCTCCTGGCTTTCAAACTAACTGGTTTCCCTGAGACAGCGATTTCTGTGTGTATAACAGCAGATGTCGTCTGCCTCGGTCTTCACACGTCCACAAACATATTTCAGGAGATTTTCGGGTCGTACCTCGTACATGCTGCTGCAAAACTGATTGTATAAGCGAGATCTATATAGTTTGCAAGTTCGTGTGAGGACTGGTTCGATGTCACTAGAGCAAAAACAGCACACCTGCTTACTCTCCGCTCAGAGCTCTCACGTGCCATCAGCAGTGACATGTAACATTTTGTTTGGTGTTTTGTTTTTCTCAAACTACGGCTATATCGAAAGCTGTAGGCCTATAGGTCATGACCTTACACATTATGACCAAGAAATACATTTTAACAAGTGCAATCTGAATGTGCATATACCCGAGAATTTCAATTGATCCCCCGCCAAACAAGAGAGTGATTTCACACAAAAAAGGGGGCTGGGCTACGACATAAGGACAAAGCACTCTGATGGACTCCTCTCATCCGAACATCCACCTGACTTCAGCTGCAGGATTTACATATAGGATATAGCATTTGCATAATCATAGATCTGCCCATACTAAACGAACTAAAGGTGTAGAGTCACATTAAAGCCATGAAGCACTGAAGGGAGATATTAAATGGAAAAACGATTAAGTATACTATCTCTATGACCAGAGGTGAGTTTTTAGGGGTTCAATCAATTCATGAAGATTCTGTTTAATGTCTGTGCTGTATATTCCCATCGCATAAGCAGGTCACCCCACTTTTTATATTCTTAAACTCCATTGTGTTAAATGTACTCTCTAACTTGGTGTGCGTCCTGTAGTTGTGTCTCTGTGTGTGTGTGGAAGGTCGTCTGAATGTCCTGAATGTCGCAGTGTGGCTGGCGTGCTGAACGGGCCGCTGTGACTGACACAGGTTGCTGCTGACACGCTTTTTACTGCAGAGGCTATTTTTGTAACACCTCACTATGAATGACGGATAAAAGCATTTATGTGCTCCAATAAAGTTTTACTACGAAAGTGGCTTTTTTTACGCTCCTTTTTATACGTGAAGAAAACCACTTCCACTGATACCCTTACACTACCTCATGTTAGTAATCTGCACCAGCGCTAATGCTAACATGTCGATCTCTCAGAGGATTTGAAATCATCATGTTCCGCTGATATTAGCAGTTAAAAGGGAGAAATGTACTTAAAAGGAGCGAAAGCAATCGGAGATGAGGAGAGGGAACGTGTGTTAGTGAGATGAAGAGCGGTGGAAAGGATAACACTGCGAGTAATGAGAAAGAGGAGCGCTAATATTTTCAGCCTCTCGTTTCACAGAGGACCAAACTCTGACATGCGCTGCCCGCACAGATGGGGGTGCATATGCTGCCTGTAAAACCTCTGCTGTATGTGTCCTTTACCTGTGGCTTCAGGAGCACTAAATCAAGGCCATTCAGGCAATACACCGATCAGCTATAACATTATGGCCTAATATTGTGTAGGACCTCCTTTTGCCGCCAGAACAGCCCTGACCCGTCGAGGCATGGACTACGCTAGACCTGTGAAGGTGTGCTGAGGTATCTGGCACCGATACATTAGCAGCAGATGCTTTAAGTCCTGTAAGGTGCGAGGTGGGGCCTCCATAGAGCGGACTTGTTTGTCCAGCACATCCCACAGATGCTCGATTGGATTGAGATCTGGGGAATTTGGAGGCCAACTCGACACCTTGAACTCGTCGTGTTCCTCAAACCATTCCTGAACCGTTCTGTTGCAGGGTGCATTATCCTGCTGAATGCTGTTTCCATGAAGGGGTGTACTTGGTCTGAAACAATGTTTGGGTAGGTGGTGCGTGGTAAAGTAACATCCACATGAACGGCAGGACCCGAGGTTTCCCAGCAGAGCATTGCCCAAAGCATCACACTGCCTCGCCTTCCTCCCATAGTGCATCCTGGTGCCATGTCTTCCCCAGTTGAGAGACGCACACGCACCCGGCCATCCACATGATGTATAATTGCTCTGTGGTGCAGTTCTGATGCTCACGTGCATATTGTAGATGCTTCCTGCACTTTATGAGCCTTGGTTGCCCATGAACCTGTCGTCGGTTTACTAGTTTTCCTTCCTCGGACCACTTTTGGTCGGTCCTGACCACCCGACAAGAGCTGCAGTTTTTGGACGCACATCCAGCTGTGACCCATCACAGCTCGGCCCTTGTCAAAGTCACTCACATTCTTACGCTTGCCCATTTTTCCTGCTTCCTATAACTCAACTTCGAGGACAAACTGTTCACTTGCTGCCTAACATATCCCACCCATTGTAACGAGGTAATCCGAAAGGCCTCTTATGTTCTAACTGACTGGTGGACGGAGCTAGAAACATAAGCCTCTGTAGGTCAGTAGTATGCTAACAGATGTGTTCGACTCACCCTTGATTACACATCTATTAGCATACTAATGACCTACAGAGGCGTATGTTTCTGGTCAGTGTACATCATGCTCCCTGGTTGGACAGTACATGGAGTGTAGTGCAACCAGGATTTATGCGTCTGCTTGTGAACTCAGCAGGAGCTTAGTCGATGCAGCGGTTTCTGTTCCTCTTCTCTAGCTGTAAAAATGCTGAAAATGTTAATGAGATTTTGAATTAAAAGAGGAAACATGTCTGCTTTAAATCTACATTCCTTGCAGCTGTATAAAAAATGATGCACTCGTCTCTAACTGCAGTCGTCTTCCATGAAAAATAACCACACCTTTCTTTACAATGAGCTCTAACAGCGCTGAACAAGCACACAGCGCGATGGAGCGTGCCTACAGTTATAAATGATCTCGTCATCGGTGCTGATGCAGGTGATTGCGTCCCTTTAATCCCTGCAGATATCAGTGCTGCATGTGACACGGAGCGGCCCGGCCGCCTTCTAAAAAAGAAAGTAGGCTGCTGTCACAAGCGTTGATATCACCCTCCTCAGATCGTATCTCTGTGTTAGATAATTTCCTGCTGCTGTAGGCACCCTGTTGTCTTATCCAGCACATTTCACATGTGGTGCTGCGAATAAAAGATCTGTTTCCTCTTGCAAAATGTCCTTTATCTGAAGATTTGGTGCTTTGAATTGGAATTTAAATGAAGTCCCTGCAGTGACAGGTCGCTGCAGACCTCCATGCTGGGCCTGCAGCTGCTTATTTAAATCTGATTAGGTTGAAATAATCGTTTATAGTGCTATAATATGAATACTGAACTAAGCCGACCGAGCTCCCATGATGTTTGAAATAACATTCCTTCACTTTACTTGTTTGTGCACGTCTTCAAACGACAGCTCAGCCTTCGTTTTGCCGCCTTAACAGACACCAGAAAGACATCTCCCTGCCCTCTCTGCGACCTTGGTTGTCATGGCAGTGAATTAAGCGCTAGTTAAAGATCAAGGACAACACGAGAGGCGAAAACTGTTAAAATCCAAGATCAAGTAAGGCAGAGGCTTTTACAGGGACGGACGGGGGAATTGAGACCGTGCGTGGGAGGAGCGTGGATGTGGACGGAATAGAA
This sequence comes from Semicossyphus pulcher, assembly GCF_022749685.1. Lineage (NCBI taxonomy): Eukaryota > Metazoa > Chordata > Actinopteri > Labriformes > Labridae > Semicossyphus > Semicossyphus pulcher. The sequence continues at coordinate 6,688,486 of NW_027211604.1, read as the reverse complement.
AGAGGACCACAGTGCAAGAGAGGATGGGAAAGTTTAGCTGAATGAAACTGAAACAAATCAGACTGTGAATTTCAATTTGCTTCACTTGGAGTAGACTCCATAGAGTCATATAGAATACTAAATATTAGTGAATCCTTAGTGGATGAGGGAAACATAAAGTGACCTCACCAAACCAAACTTCCATGCAGAGCTGAGACGGCAAAGTCCTGCAAGTAATTATTGAGCCCACTTCCACGAACACTCACAGATAGCATCTTCTCTCTCGACACCATCAAGCACAGGGCACAGAGCAGCAGTGTTGCTGCTCGTACCAGCTGGACATTAACATTTTCCAATTGATTTTATTCCCTTCCTCTGGTTCCACTGTCTAAACACACAGATCCTGTTAAACACAGTCTGCAGATCCTGGCTTCTAATGGTGATCAATGGGCCAAAGAGGCCCTGAATTGGCCTCCACCTCTCGCTTTCACTGGAAGTGTTAAACAGATGGAGGAGAGGACACGCCGGCCATGGCGGCATTATTGCTGAACAAGTATTGAAGACCTTTTCCCAGGTTGAAATAGTTTCAGCAGTCCTGTTTTCTCAGAGCAAGAAAGCCAATGCAAATCTGCCTCTCTGAAATGTGTGTAACAGTCTGCTTGCTCGAGTCAATACAATGGGTGAAAGTAGGCGGCACGCTGAGAAAATGTTCCCAGCGGACACAAAACCTAACTTGGCATACACTGCAAACACACATTACAAAGTGTGTTCAGTGGAGGTGGTCTGGGCATTCGCTCAAAGTGTCCCTGAGGGGCTCTGCCCAAAGAAGTGAGCCTGGCAGGGCCCGCTGGGAAAAGGCTCCAGGGTCGAGCCAGAGCACACTAAAGGGACACATGCATGTCGCAGAGCATCACAGATGTCCAGACGGTTGTCCAAATTAGAACTGGTGGATAACTGGCATAAACCACGTAGGTTACTTTTCATTCAAGATCAGAAACGCTGTCTGTCTGTTTGGCAGTTTGCACACTGACTACGTCCAGTGTTCAAACGTGAGCTCCATTCAGGGTCTGATTTGACCCGTTTCATGAGGTCACTTCTTTTATCCTGCAGCTCCTGCAAGTTGAATATCTAAAAACAGTTGAAATAATCTGTTTCAATCCTCTCTGTACACTCAGCAGGGCACACTTTCATTTTATAATGCAAAGAAAAGAGCTCAGAGGGGCACCAACAGAGGCCGGAACAAACGTTGGATCAATTGGGACCTGAGAGAGAAACTGTGGTGAATGCACTGCTACTCTGTCAGCTGCTACAACTGACTTTTCACGCTGAAAGGTATTACTTCCTTAATGTTGAGAGAGGACTTAAGAGCGGCATTCAAGAGTGAGCTGCTATTCTTTATAACAGCGCCTGACCGATATCTACAGGTCGGCCGATATTGTACTGCCCATCACAGTATATTGGTATTGTGTGTATGTTTGTTATGTTTTCCCATATGTGCCAGTAAGAACAGTTACAGAGGATATAATCTCTATTTACAGATTTTACATAGAAATGTAGATCAGCGGCTATCTGACGATGATTTAACTTCCTATTAATCTATAGACAGACATCTGCAGGCTAACAGCTAACGATCTGTTCTAGATCTAAAATTCAACTTGAGACAAATTCCCTTGATGCTGTCTCACGAAAGCCGTTCAGATTTCCCGACTTCCTCGAATGCATCAGAAATGATCGACCCGGCCTCCGTTCAACAATCGAGCTTTCTTGCTCGTTTTCTTCTCCTCTTGAGGACAGACCTGACAAAGCTCCATGTTTACTTTTCACAACTCTGCATCGTGATGTTGAAATTTCAGCAAAGGTTAAGACCCGTTAACTGAAGCAAATCACAAGAAAAGCAGTTTATTTTTCTGTGAACAATGCAGCAAGCGGAAAAGGAAGTCTTGACTGGAAGTCGTTTATCGCTAACCGCCGGCTACACACCCGGCATGTTCACCGTTGTGCCCAGAGGCTGTATCGCAGTCAGACTATAGCGGGTAGGATCCGGGATTGATGAGGATATAAAGCTGAAAACATGCGTTCAAAAATTCACAACATTTGTTAACATTCCCCTCTAAAATCTGCATCAGTATTGGGGTCAGACATCCCATATCAGTCAGGATCTAATAAATGGAATTAATCTTCCGGGCACCATTAATGTCAAAAATCCAGACCAATCCGTCCAGTAGTTGCTGAGATATTTTGGTTTGTGGGTTTATGTAGCAAAGATCTGTATAAACCACTCTGTTTATCTTAATTTAAACACTTTAAGCTTTCACGTTTCATTACAGAAGTCCCACTTCCCACACATTTTATTGGGGCAGCTCCTCTTAAAAAGTGAATAAACGAATAAACATGATAAATTATGTCCTAGATAAAAAATGATACATGTTTCAAACGTTCCTGGAGTCGGCCGAAGCTAATGCATGCTAGCAGCTTTTGCACCCCCCCTGTCGTACCCTCCTGTGCACATTATCTGCTCACAACAGGCACGTGGAAGACAGAAGAAAGAAGCAGACAAAGGGAAATCAGTCTCATTGTAAAGGCTTTGAATGATACAAGGCATCCATTGCTGAGAGACAATGTGCTGCATAATGCACAGCTGCATAACATTATCGATATATTGTTGCTCGACTGGGAGAGAGAGTGAGTGGGAGGATCTGGAGAGGAAGATTAGTTATGTTTTAAAGGTTAACTTATGCATGAATTCAAGCCCGGAATTTGCTATTTATTAATCAGAATGTGCTAATTAGACATCACCACCTCCATGCCTTCACCCCTCCTCGTGGGATTTAGATGACAGGAAGATGGCATTAAATATTTCTTGCCACACATTAAATAAATAAAGCAATTCCTCCATAAACACAGTCAAGAAAAGTCATCAGCTTCCAATATATCTTCTTCACAGAGCTCCCAGCAGCCTCACTAATCCCCTTCATTCGATTTCGGCCGCCCGCAGAGCTCAGCAGCAAGGCAGTTCAGCGAGTGCGACGTCTGGGCACTTTGGCGGTGGATGGATATCAGGGCTCTTATCAGTCATCCGCGGCTCACACACTGCTGCAGAGGAAGTCATGCAGACTTAGGGAGAGAGAGACGAGGTTGTGGGTGATGTCGGGCATTTCCTGAGGTGCCCACTTTGAATTCAAGATGCATGAACAGCCAGAGCCAAATGTTTGTTTGGACGGGAATAAATCAGAGAGACTGTTTGTTTTTCTTCTGACTCTCCGACCTCCTTCCATCTACAAGTGTACTCCACCTCACCGAACGCTGTCAGACTCAGCCTGTGCAGCTTTTACATAAAACTCTGAACCAGAGCTATCCTGTTTTTCATCCCATATATCGTTTTTCAAAATTCAGTTAAAACACAATGCCTTCATTACCCACAATGCAACTCAAATGCAAACAGGCAAGGCAGGAAATGGCCATTAGCAGCCAGTTGGGGCTACAGAGGTGTGTTCACCTCGCTTCTTCCTAACGACACACCCCCAGACTTGTTTCACTTTCAAACTTTGACTCTTCAGACCCGACTCACACTGCTTGAGTCAGCGTCTGTGATCTTATATCACGTCCTCGGGGCCAACAAGCGGCTTTATACAGCTTTCTTGACACATGCAGTACTTCTGCCCAACACCTGTGAACAGATTTGTTTGAAAAAGGCTGTAAAATAAGTTTTCCTTAAAGAAAAAAAAATCTATGTTTATATTTTTATATTCTAGATATAAGCTCGCCACAAGACCGAAAACACTGAAACACTGCAGGGGGCTGTGTTATCGGGGGCTTGTTGCTTTAGATACTCCCGTTTAAGCGGCAGATCCCTGTGCTAAAGTACATGTTACTCCTGGCCCTGTCTGCAGCGGTGCTTAGCTTAGCTTCCGTGTATGAACTCCTACCGGCATCTCCTAGCAGGGGTCGCGCTGACTGTTATCTACTGTACGTAGTACACTGACTATTAGGGGTGTGAATCTTTCAATATCTCACAATGCAATTTGATTGAATTCTTTTAGATCCGATTCGATTTAATTCTTCAAGATCCGATTCGATCCACAATCGATGCCCTATTTGTTACAAAGGGGTGCTCACTTCAGGATTTACTCCAGTCTGCTGCGTGCTAAGAAAGCCGCAGTGGTAAGTTATTGTAAGAGATTAAAGCACAGTAAAATGTGCTCAAGATTCTGCAGCTTTTATAATTGATACAGTAAGGTAAATACACAGAGGCAAACCTGAGACAGAAGACCATTTGTTTGTGTAAAAAAACCAACAAGATTGTTCAGTACTTGACTTGAAGTTCAAGTTATGTGAAATAAGAAATACTTTACCTTAAATAAGACCAGCTACCTCTGGATTTATCAGAAACTTGCCTTTTAAAATATTTCTACCCAAATACCAGTTAAACTGTGTACAAATGGTGCCAGTGAACAATGCATGTGCGCGAACTAGCTGATGTTGAACATTTATTTAGGATGAAAAAGAAAAATTGAAGTTTCAAATCGATTCAGTTTCGACTTCAATCGATTTCAGCATCCCTACTTACTATTTATTTTAGCACCTCATACAACCCCACTTCAAACAAGCCAAACTGTCCCTTTGAGTGTTTATCTTGCAGATCTCTGGGTTTTTTATTCTGACACAATTTCAATACGGTCATCAATTATTTATTTGAATGGTTTATTCACTCATATAGCCTCTCAGCTTTTATGGATTCTTGAATAAAAAGCATTTTAAAAACTGGTTTATCTCAGCGGTTAAATCGTGCGGCCCCAGGTTCAACTCTCATCCTCGGCTCTTTGCTGCCTTTCATCGCAACTATCTCTTCCACGGTTTCCAGCACCATCCACTGTCCTCTCTCTTTCAATAAGACATAAAAGGCAAAATAAAATAAATTTAAAAAAAAAATAGTAAAGATGCGGATGTAGGCAGTGGCAGATTATTTCTATTGCAGAGAACTCAGGGTCAAGGTTTATCACAAAGGCAGTTCATTTGTCTTTTGTTGTAAGTTAACAGTATAAATCATTTGCCTCACAAAGGACTCCACCAGAATCACAGACCCTTCTTTATTTTAAAGCAAAGTAAAGCTTTTTTTTGTTGGACAAACTTAGCAACCTTGTTTCAACCTCCTGGTCCAAGACTTCAACCAATAATGACGCTGCAAGTTTTCCAGCAGTCTGACCTTTGTATGCTGATTAGCCTGCGCTAACAGCTGACCTCTCACTGTTTTAAATGCCGCTCAAACTTTGACTGAACATTCAGCACATAAGGAAGTAAAACCCTTTCATGGGAAATATAGGTCAGTTGTAGCAGCTGACAGAGTAGCAGTGCATTACCCAGCTTAACCACAGTTTCTCTCTCAGGTCGGAATTGTTCGACTTTTGTTCTGGCCTCTGTTGGTGCCCTCCTGAGCTCTTTATAATAGAAGTGCGCCCTGCTGAGCGTACGGAGAGGATTGAATCACATTATTTCAACCTGTTTTAGATATTCAACATGCAGGAGCTGCAGGATGAAAGAAGTGACCTCATGAAACAGGTCAAATCAGTCCCTGAATGCAGCATAACTCTACATTTACTCCCCTCAGTCAGGCCTGTTTGCCATCACTCAGTGAGCTCTCAAACACCTTCATCTCTCGGCGCTGCCCAAACAGCTCTCATTACAGCTCACTTCCCCTCCAGCCTCCCCGCTCGCTCTACAGCTCCTGGCTGGCAGCAGGCACCCCAGCACCCTCAGAGACCACCACTACATCTCTTCCCCCGCCAACTCTGCCATCTTTCACCTGTCAGACCGCTTCACTGCTCTAACCTTGGATCAAATCCAGCCCGCTCACTCAGTGCCTGCCCGTTTCACCAACTCAGACTGCCCGGGCCCACACACGTTTGTTCCCACCAGTCTGCAAAATCTGTCTCACATCACGAGTCAGGACTCTACCTCTGCAGATGGGGTGTTGATATTGAGTATTGAGTGATAAATAAACATATAAAAGAGTTCATATTAGCTATAACTCTTAGTTTCTATTTCTGTTCTGCATGTTTTACACAAGAACTGTTTGTAACCTGACCCTCCATTCATTGTCTATACCAAGTGCAAGAGGCAGGGTGCACCCTGGATTGATCTGCCAGTCAGTCACCGGGCTGATACATATGTTGCGTTCGAGACAGCTGGGAACTCGAGAACTTCCCAGCAGAAATTTTACAACAACTTCCAAGCTCAGAGCGTTCCAGGTGCACAACACCAAACATAAATAAAAAACATGGCCGACCGTGACGAACTGATGTTTCTTTGGCAAGTCTTTAGCCAATTTAACTTTCAGAGATTATTTAAAGTAACCAGCTGCCTCATCACATTGGAGACATTTCTTATTGAAATTTTCATGCAGAACAGGTGATACTATATGATAGTCATTGTTTATCAATCAAATGCGGGCAAATATATATAACGTTGCTTTTCAGTTGATAGTTTACCATCAACGATGAGCCTCTCCATGGGTGCGGCCATTGTTGTGTGACATCAGACATCTGATTCTCGTGAAGTCACGGTACATGTATCTGCTCCAAGTTCACAAGTAGGAACTCCGACTTCAAATTTTTCTAGTTGGAAGACGGAAAAACTCGACTTCTGAGTTGTCTAGAAAACGTAGCAATAGAGACATGCAACCTTTCACTCTCACACTCACAGGCAATTTAGAGTCACCAATGAACCTAACGAGCATGTCCTTGGACTGTGGGAGGAATCCGGAGCACCCGGAGGGAACCCACGCATGCACAGGGAGAGAATATAAACTCCACACAGAAAGACCCGCTATGTCTGAACAGGGATTCAAACCAGGAACCTTCTAGCTGTGAGGCGACAGTGTTAACCACTGCTCCACCGTGCAGCCTCCTGAATCCAAAATAAATCCAAAAACCTGTTTTGTTTTTTCACTAAATAGACACACGTTAATGTGAGGGGAGCCGGTTGGCAGCTTGGGCTTCTTCTGATCGCATCAAAATATTGTGAAAGCACGGTCATTGTACCATTATATTATTTTATTATAGCCAGAGCTCCATCTATAGGTAAATCTTCACATGCTTAGTGAGAAAATGTGGCTTGCTCACAAAAAATAGTTTTTCTTATCTATTGCGATGAATTCGGAATTTTGCGATGTCTCATGTTGCCATAATGATGACATTACGAGTTATCGTGCAGCCCTAATTCAGATCTAACTGCTCGGGTTTGCCAAAAGAAAGTTAATAAACTTCATTTTATGCATATGGTGAACATGTTGTTCAAAATGTACACACTAAAAATTGCAATATATTGCATTGTACATATTGTATTAAATGAATGGTAACACTAACACAGCAATGACCATCAATTAATATGCATCACAGTAAACATCAGTGACATCAGAGCAGGGAAAACAAAGGTATGCATCAATGTTCTTTGTATGTAGTTATTAGAACAAGTTTAATGTCTCATAGTGTGTAATATATTCTCGCTCGTCAGAAGAAGAGCTCCTTCATTTCATCTGAAGAAGGTTGAAAATCCGGGGCAGACGTTGGACTGAGCAATAATGAATCAAACAGACGACTTCTTCAGAACAAGGCCAATTAACAAACTTTATATTTGCAGGGTGACGTTTCAATCAAATCTCTACATCTGAGGGAATACGGTTCAACCTTTATTAGTTTAATTATCTATACACTCCAGGACGTTTAATATCCTAATATCTTATTTATGTTCCTCTCTTACAATGCTTCAGCTTTATCCTCCGACCATTAACGTGATACTCCTAATAAACTGGTTCCTTTAACTCCCTAATTAAAGATGTAATGAAGGTGAAACGTGCCATTTAAAGAAGTTCAGATGTTTGGACCTGAACTATCACAGATCCATTTTCTCCTCCTCGGGTTAACATTGAGCACTATTCACTGCTCCATTAAGTCTGAGAGGTTGTTGGATGTGGCGGCGACTTACTTGTCACAAACAGTGAAGCATGAGTTGTCAATTTGGTGCAGTGAAATGTCACACTTTGGTGGATTTCTGCGACAGAGTGTACAGCTGCAAGAACGACGGAAAGGTCTGGCTGTTTGGCACCGGGTCTCTAAAAGCTACAGGCAGGAAAAAGAGAGTTCTCCAATGAGCAGTCGCTGAAGTAGAGATGTATAGGAAAGAAAGTCATCAATATTAACAGCTGCTGGAACAGATTAATTTGATGTTTGGTATCCTAGTGCTGACAGTATTTAGTCAGACCCTTTAAAAGTCTGTTAGGCCATGTGAGTCTTATTCTGTCTAGACTTCCTGTTGATTTCACACCTTAAATAATTTAAACCGAGCAGCTGATTATCTTTATTTCAAATGAGCGTGTAATCAGACGAGGCCTGGGTGATGCTGCATTTCTCTCCTCAGTGATGCTTTCGCTTTGTATTTTGTTGTAAATCCATCGTTCCTTTCCTCTATAGCGGCATGCATTTTAGCTGATAGATAACACCTTTTGAACAGTGCGGGGAAGGGAAACATTTTAACATGTGTGATGGAGCTGTTTTATATCTGGTTTTAAAAACTGCAACAAACTTTAAATATACTTTGCTTTGGAGGGTGAGGTCACCTACTGTCACGGTTATGGTTTCCTCTGCTGACATCACCTAATTTAACTGTCCCGGCATCAACTGGTGTTAAAAATGAAGCCAATGCAGAAGTACAAAAAACTGCAGTCCCTAAGTGTCCACTTGAGGCTGGCTCCAGAAGCCAAGAGATAACATTATGGCAGATAGGAAAATACCCATTTTTACAAGAGAAATAAACATGTTTACAGCCTGGTCCAAAAAACGTTTTTGTTATAAATGGCTTATTTCTCTACTCAAGAGTACCGAACGTTTTATATAACTCACCTGTTTTAATTATATTAATCCTTAAATTACAGGGTGGGGTCACTAGAGTGACAGGCTGATACAGCTGGGTGTCTGCTAGACGTCAACACAAGCTGTGTCTCAATCCAGGGGCTGCATCCTTCAAAGGGCGTGGTCTACGGAGATTGCGCCATTCTTAGCCTGTGTCGACCGCTAAGGCCGAACTGAAATGAGACAGTCTGGTCTACGGAGGATTTCCTTGCGTCAACAAACTTTGCTCCTGTCGCCTAGCAACAGGTAGCTAGCAGGCTAACAAACAATCATGACTTACATTGGATTATTTAAAAGATAATTTGCCTTCAAGGCCCCTTTCTTTTCTTTAATATGTGTATCACTGACTATTCGATTGAGTTGAAACCAAAAACATTTAAAAGTGTACTCCTCGGCCATCTAAGAGTCCGCCACCTCATTTGAATTGGCGTGCAATGCATTTCGGGATAAGTTGGGCTGTGAAAGATGCACCCGATAAAAGGAGGATGGATTGGCCTTCAAATAGGTCACACAGTCACTGAACTTTACCTTTCTGTGTTTGTGTTATTGGAGCCTTTCAGGGGTTTTTTCATGCAAAAATCGGACAAATAATCTGTCTTGGTGTGTGATTTATGGAACTATCTAGCCGTCCAAAAAGTCTGTGCTCCAGTTTTTTCAGTGAGTTAAATTCAGCATTAAGTAGCAGGTATACTGCGCTCACCATACCTAGCTTGTTAGCTTGTTCAGTGTTTATTATTCAGCGTCATTCACAAGCTAATGAATCAGCCATGGGCGCAGACCGTTTAGCTTTGATAACAACCCCTCGCTCCTCTCCAGCTTCACTCTCATCTTCAGAACACCAACGTGGCGGCGGCCAAAATCCGAATTCGAGGCTTCATTTACCAAACCAGAAACCAACAGATATATATATATATATTTCTTTTAATGTCAACCTGCAACAGCCAGAGAGTGAATGATTCAGACACAGCTCAGCTTGAGCCAAGATGACAGAGAACTTAAGTGTTAGATAATCATCTCAATGGTAATATATATTTATATATTCACCTATAGGTAACTGCTTGGACTTAAAGTAACTGTATGTTGATGTAGGTCTGGTGTTGTCTCTTATGGAAAGCTACACACTGTATGGCTAAGCCACAAATGGACGGTGCATTGTGCTCTTTGTTCATTAATAACTAAGCCATGTCACACACACTCACAGGCCTTTCCACAGACCACATCTGACCCGTCACAACAGAAACACAACATTTGTAGCATTATTGATTAACACTCCATTTACAGTAAGTGTTTCAGCGAGCCAGCGCACACAATAGCAGGAACCCTGCAGGTATTGTATTATTAATGTTATAACTTGTGCTTAAATGTCAACAACAGGATCTTTACCTTTTCACAACCACACGTGCGACGTTGTGTTGAATCATTTCTCAGGATTTAGCTGCAAAAAAAAACTCAGCTGTGTTTTGAGGCCTTTTAGCTGCACAGTTCTTCACTGCAGCCTCACACAGCATTGGTAACTATCCCTGATCGCATGATCAAATACTCACTATGCACTTTTAAGCATCAAACTTGGACTTCACAGCGCCCGCAGAGAATAATGCAAGCAGACAGCATGACGGTTATTAAATATTAACAGTATTTATATGGTAAACCCATGACCAAAATCAATATTTCATAGCTGCTGGATGTGTCAAACTCAGCGTCACGTTGGAATGACAGTATGAAACAGTGGTGGGCTGTGTGTGTTTACACCTACAGCTTACCTTTCCTGCTCGTTACGTAACGTGTTCCCTTCAGGCAGGATTCAAACTTTTAAAAAATGTCAATTGTTGACGCAGAGTTTGTCCTCTTTAAATGTTTTTTCTTTGTGTGAGGAGTTCACGATGATAATGACGGCTCTGTCCTCCTTTCTTCTCCTATTAGGTATTTATGTGTGTGTGTTGAGACCGTGTGAATAATGGAGGGGGTGTGAGGAAGTCAAACAAGCGGCTGCATGATTATAAAATCTGTGTTTTAACACAAAAAAAAAAAAGTCAAATTCAGCCGGAATGGCCCATTTTTTTATCCTCATCAGGGAATTGAAACAGCTGCCTGATACAGGAAGACGTTAGCGCGCGCGCGTGTGTGCCTCAGTTTAAAGCGCACAGATGCTACACACCACACAAGCACTTTGTTTTTGTGAAGTGGATATTCGAGTGTGCAGTTGGAGACATTGTCGGAGCGGTTTCTGGGGGACTAAAGGTTTCTCATGAATGTTTGAGTTTCCTCTGGTGCAGTGGGAGAGGCCGCGGAGGCTTTTTGTTTGATATATGATTCATGTAAAGTGAGATATTACCTATCGCGCCGAAACACGTCGCGCCACTTTCTAAACCTTTTTGTATTTGCTGTTTTTTTGGTGCGTCTGAGCTGCTTCAAACATGCACGACTGCCACTTTCTGATAAGGTGCGTGAATGAAAAGCCAGAAGTGTGTATTCCCCTCACATATTTATGAGTACACTGTTCCACTGTCATAATTTAGCATATTTTTGGCAGAGCTTAATTATACAGTGAGGTACCCGCTTGACAAGCAGAATATATCAGAGCGTGCCCCGCTCGATGAGGTGCAAATCGTGAGCTTAGTGTTAAAAGGCTCAGTCTCAGAGGAGTGCACTCCGGAGATGCTGGGCTGAAGTATCTGACATCATCTGCCTAATCATTGGTACGCTCTTCTTAAAGTTGTACTTCTTAAGACTTCAGGCCTGGTTCTCTGGGTGACGAGCAAGTTCTCCTCCAGTAACTACTCACTGAAGATAGGAGAAGTCAAAGTTTTTCTTTATTTCCTTAAAATCCTCCACTCTCCTACGACTATTAAGATGATATAACTTTTACTTTTCTTGTTTAAATTTTAAGGCTGATCTTTTGTTGCTTTCACACAACCACCAGCTGCTGTGTGAGCCCACTCTCTCTCTCTCTCTGTTTCTTTTAGCTCCTGAGTTACCTTGTTGTTAATTTCCCCAAACGAACATCTCTGGATTTCTGCACAGATGTTTCCAACACCTTTAACTGATTTGTTTTAAAGATAAGTGCCTCTTGTTGAAACACACTGAAAAAAAAGTCATTTAGCACGGTGAGATGAAAAAGTTTGTTGCCTGGTAACAGACGTAAAAGTTAATCGATGATGGATTGAGCGTTTGGGATTTCCTAGATCAGTCAGATCGTCCTAAGTGGGGTTAGGATTTGTTTAAGACACGTTCTATCATAACTCGGACTTTTAGGGTGCTTTCACACCTGACAGCTTTTCGGGGTTCGCTTGGACAGGTGAGAACACGCTTTCGAACTCAAAGTAGGACCTAATATAGGAAGCAAACCAAAACACAGTGCATTGTGGGTTGTTACCGGATGCTGACAGTTGCAGAAACAGCCACGCAGACGGGCAGCAAGATGAGCAGAGGACAGACGTGGGCGAGCGATGAGGTGAGGGCTCTGATCGAAATATGAGCTGACCAAACAATTTCACAAACGCACAAAAACACGGAGGTATTCTAACTGTTCGGTGAAATACTAAAGGAGAGTGGAATTGATCGAACTGTGGAAAAATGTCAGTGAAAAAAAACGGCGATTCTCTCTCGTGTGTGGAGACGCTGCTTGCAACGGCAGGGGCAAAGCACGAGGGGAGGATGTTTAGATGTTAGTCAGGCGTGGATGAGGATCTCGGACGGGTAAAATAAGAAAGAATTAGTCGGCGAATGTACTTGGGCGGCTGGGGTAACACAAACCAAAATGTTAAATGTGTCTGACTTTTCTACTGTCTGGCCGTCTGATAACGCTGAGGTCTCTTAATGTTTGAATTTAAAATCTGCTGTCTTGGAACTTGGATGCCGGCATCTTGTCAAACGTACATCACCACGCGTTCATGTCGAGACGGAGGGCATGCGCAGAAGAACCGGGTCAAGTTGTTTACATGGTACAGGTTTACATTTGACCGCTTTATGAAAAAGGTCGAAACCGTTGTGAACTGTAAACAAAGACTTTTTCCGTCTGCAAGCTGCTTCACTGTGTCATAATCCAACCTGGTGATGGTCATTGAAATGACTCCAGAGAGTCGGTCTTCTTGATGGCGGTCTGTTTCACTTTGGTATTAATTTCAGTCTGTTTCATACTCGGTGAAGAACTCCTCGTAGCAGGTTTGGGACGGGAAGTCTCTCGGCCCCTGAAGAGCGACTGCTGCCGTCTACAGAGCACCCAGACAGTGTTTGAATAAGGAGATCAGTCAAAGATCATTCCAAAAAGTGAATTCATCTCGGTCTGAACGCGGCGAGGCTAAATATTATCACTACTCAGGCAGGTGAGTGTAGGAACGGTCACCTGAGTGGTTTTAATGGTTCATTTAAACCTTATACTGCAACACTGGAAGTATCTCTTCGTTCTTTCTTTAAATAAAACTTCATTAATCTTGATGTCTTGGTTTATTATACTGAACACTGCAGGAACATGAGGGAGCCGTGACGCTTAACTGATATTTATTTTTCGCCCACGCTGCCCACGTAAGAGCCACTTATCTGGGCTGAAGTCATTTGCCTAAATAGCTCAGAATGAAGCCGTGTTCGCTGCTGAGAGCATGCACGCATGTCGACAGGCCAACGAGACTGATTATACATGCAAACGCTTGAAGTGGTGACCCTCGCCGTGTTACTGTTGTAGCAGATGGGGTTGTAGGTAACGTGGACTTTTTAAAGCCCTTAAATCTCCGTGCTTACCGAGCTGCACAGCGCCGCGTGAGGTGCATCAGGACGTATAGTGGTGGTTGATGGGGGGTTACTTGGATATTATAGGGCAGCTCCTCGGGGGGTTTAGGTTTAATTAAAGACGTTCTCATTAACTCATCAGTGCTCCACCTACACTATAGTGGCCTTTTCATCTCACCACAATATTGTTCTGCAGGGGATTGTGGGCCATGTGAATTAATAAGCAGTGGCTGATAGCATATGATGAGTTCCCGACTAAACATAGAGTGTTTCTTTCTTACGGAAGGATTCATTACATAAAGTCACTGTGTGGAGGTTTAAGCCTGTTGAGACAAAAAAAGCCTATCCCAGCTGCCATTGGGCGAGAGGAGGGGTACACAGGCTGGTCGGATCTATAGCCCCTTTTACACTGCCAGTTCACGGCAACGCCTCTGTTACGTTCCATCTTCTATGGAAAACGAGCAAAGTCGTTCCATCTCATAAAATGGCAACGTCGCTATGACGCTGAGGCGGAACCGCAATGTAAAAAGAGCTAATCACAGGGCTGACACATGGAGACAACTCTTCACACTCGCATGACGCCTACATGCAATTTAGAGGCACCAATGAACCTAACGAGCATGTCAGGAAGCCGCAGGGAACCCACACATGCACGCGGAGAACATGCAAACTCCAGGAACCTTCTAGCTGTGAGGTGACAGCGCTAACCACTGCAGCACCGTGCAGCCCTCAGTCAGTCTACCAGGTTTTGGCTGACCATCAGGGTCAGCCCTACACATGGGTCTGTATGACTGAGTGAGTGAGTGACGGTGCTTTCAGAGCCGTAGAGAGAGACAGTTACGACATCGCAATGGCGGATCATGGAGGATGTTGGACCTCCACTGATGCGACTCTCTGTCTATACGGCTCTGGATACTTTGTTCAGGGGAGTAGGCAGGGCTGCTCCTCCGCTGTCCTCACCTACGTCTGCAGCGCACACCTGCTTTCAAACACGTTGTCATCGGCCTCATAAGTACAGTCCTTGTAACACATTGCCCAAAAACGCGCACACTGACCTGATGCGGTCAGCCATGTTAGGTTTGACCTTGTTTTATATAGCACCAAATCATAGAAGTGATCTCAGGACACAAACACAGCAGGTCTAGTCCGTACTATTTGTTGTACTCCTTACAGACACCAAACCTTGTCCCACCATGAGCGTGTACTCTGCAATAACGGCAAGGAGCTGCCTTTAAAGTTCGACCGGGTGGTGATGAATAACTACATCAATGCAAATAAACAAAACATTCATTATTTAATAATTCTGTTGCACTGAAAGCTGGTCTAATGTTTTAATTGATAAATCATAAGCATGTATTCAAACTGTACTATATACTGTAAGAACGCAGCTGGCTGTCACACCACCACACAGTGAACACAGCCGAGTCTCAGGGTTTCTTTCCAACAACGTGTCAAACATTGTATATAATCTCCTGACTCCACCTTCCTGTCTCCGTTTCCTCCTGCAGGGCAGTAGTTGGACACAGAGAGCCGCTGCCAGATGACAGTAAAGACAATATCACCATCTTCACCCGAATCCTCGACAGGCTGCTGGATGGCTACGACAACAGGCTACGTCCTGGACTGGGAGGTGAGACACACGACAGACGGAGCAGTAACTGCATATCCCCTCTCTGTTCTCAGAGGAGGACATGGACGATTGGTGTACATGGAGATGTGTTAGTCTTAATGCACACCATACACCAAACACCATAAACAGAGTAATAAATGATTTATGTAAATGACCATATAATATACCCCGCACCAAGCATCTAAAGAAATCTCTCCAGCTTATATAATAGATGGAAAACATAATAATTCAATCACTGTCTTGAATTTAAGGTTTTTGTTTTCGTCAGTGCAACCAGCAGCTAATTCTGCAGCTGACAGGGGAGACATTAAAACAGGATTGTTATATTTGATTGACATTTAAATATTTTCCTGTAATAATTATCTGACTCAAAGCAGGTTTTTGCAGAATTGTTCCTGGACCTCATATCTCTAGAAAGTCTGCAAACCTTTCCACTGCTGCTAGCAGTCATGCAGTCGACATACAGACAGTAGGATCACTGAAGTCAGGTCACTATGTGCAGAAATCTGCCTTCCCCTGAGTGGAAGTCTTTGTTCAATCATGCCCAAATGGCAAATCAGCACATATGTCAGTGGAAAGCTCTCTAATTGATGCCTTTTCATCCAAATATTCGGCCCCCTAAGGACAGCAAACTGCACAACAGCGAGCACACATGCTCAAGCAGGCTCTGCCGTTCCTCAGCCAGCCAGCTGGAACGCTCCTTTCTGCTCTGCTGCTCGCTGCTGGAGCCACGAGCGAGGCTACCGGGCTGCGGACCCACCAGGCTGCACGACCTGGGCTCCGTGGCAGCAACCAGAAAGCGAGAGAGAGAGAGAGAGAGAGAGAGAGAGAGAGAGAGAGAGAGAGAGAGAGAGAGAGAGAGAGAGAGAGAGAGAGAAGGCACAAGACGCTAATGTCGGGGATCTGCCTGCGAGCCGCTGAGCTTCAGAGGGAGATGGAGAGGCCTGAGCGGCTTGTGATGGCGTCCCTTTGTAGTGCAGTGACTGAGCGAGCAGACCTGTGAGCTGCAGTGAAACAGAGCAGGCCCGAGAGAGCTCACAGGCTTATAGGCCAGTGGAAGCTAAAGAGCAATTACACACCAGAACAGCATTTCCTGCACCTTCTGTTCTCGGAGACTTTACGAGCGCTGGGGCACTTAGATTTGGCTGAACAGGCTCTGACTTAAAAGTTAAACATGTGGTTACAAGTGCACTTTGTAGCATGTTTACCTGAATTTATGTAGTTATATGCACTTTATTTGAGACTCCGTCACAGCTTTATAAAGGCTTTTATTGCAGGCTTACTTGAATTATTCATTTAGCAGCACTGAGGCCACATTTTAAATGATTATTTCCTCTTCATAATTTGTCTTCTGCTAACAAATAAGATTAAAGGGCACTTGGAGAATGTAGACCTCTGCCAAGGCCATTAGTCGGGTCTATGATATGCAAATCTGCAAGCATAACCACTACGTGTCAGGATATATTTCCTACTACGATCCCGAAACGAGATTTATGATCATGTCAGCTTTGCATTTTTTCCCCACAGTGATGTTTGAGGTTGCTGCTGTGTTTTGTTGTACATATCTTGTACTACAAGACTCCCTTTGCCTGAGACACCAGTGTTACAGTTTGGTCAACAACACATTTATGCTGTAAGTCTAAACTTCTTTCATTTAGACAATATGAGCATCGCTTTATGTTGTCATGTTTTACAGAACACAGAGGGGGGATTTCACTAAGAATGAATTGCGGCCCCTGATAGCTCCGTCCGTTATCTGCTCTGTCTCAAGGTCTGATTCACAAAGCAAGCTGCACTGATGATATTCTCAGGCATCAGTTGAGCGAACACTGACGGATCTCAACTCCATGCACAGATCGATGATGAGCAGGGAGAGGAGTGGACAGCTCTTTTAACAGTTTATCGTAAAGTCCAGACTCGACAGGTGTTTACTAGTTTCACTGTAACGCAGCTCGTCCGTATAATAATCCCTGTCCTGCAGAAAAAGTGTGCCCGTGTGCCGGAGTTGAGCCTCGCACTGATTGGTCTCCCGATTATAATAATCATGACAATATATTATTAGATTTTTTCTGCTCGCGCTCAGATTGTTTTTCTGCTCTTGGATTTTTTTAAGCAACAGCCAATAGGAAACAGGGTACAGGGTCGACCAATGACGTTGTCTCTACCACGCTGTCAGTGCGTCAGCTTTACTTTTAGAGCGTCCCATATGGGCGGTTACTCTTAAACCGCGTTTATCCACCACGGCTTCACCATAAATGTATAACTTGCTTTTTCCATGACTTTCAGAACAAATGGTCGGTTGTTTACGCACCATTTTTAGTAACATAGACACACAGTTGCCACATAGCACACCGGACTCTGGTCGATGTGTGCTGGAGGAGAAAACAGAACTACTGCTGCCATAAAAATACAAGAATGCGCAGCGCAGAGATGCTGTTTGCTCTGCAGCGCACTTTGGGGTGCATGCAACCCTCTGCGTGTGCTGGGAGAATGACGCCGAGTCTTTTTGTGTCATTTGCACAGGTTTTGCGGGCACAAAAGCTGCGCAATCCTTCAGTGAATCAGGCCCTGAATGTGAAACAACCTGGGAGACTGTTGTGTCTCTGCAAGTGATACTAAAACACTACAGACAGTTTGGTGTGAATCTTGGTACGGCAGGAAACAGCAGCCATTTTTTCCTTCTGATTTGGATATTTGTCAAATCACAGACTGTATCCAGGAAGTGGATGTGGCCTGTGGTTTCAAATGTGAAGCCAATAGAAAAGAGCCTGAAACCGCATTCTGTCTAATGGCTGGTTGCACTTGAAGAAGCCCGACTGTAGGAAACCGGTTGAGTAAACATTTCGCTAATGAGTTTATGTTCGGGTCTCAATCGCTACTTTCTCGTCTTCTTTAATGCAGCACGATGTCCATTGTGAAAATGGTCCCATTTAGAGTCAAACCAACAATAAAGCCGAGTATGTTTGACCTGTGATTGACAGCTCCCTACCATCTCAAGTTTCCTGATTGTGTCTGCTCCTTTTATACAGTCCAGGGTCAAAGATACATTCTCTTTATTAGCTTGCATGACCATGAGAAGCCCCCTGGTAAATGTTTTCATTCAGGGCCTCAATAGCTCTACCTGCTGACAGACCCCAGTTGGGGCCTTCATCACTCAAGGTCAAGGCCTCCTCCATAAACCAGCCAGTCTTCCTCCCGCTGGTCGGCCTCTGCCTCACCACCCCCAGCCCCAGTGAGGACCAGTCGCATGGGAGCGTCTCGCACAGAAACACTCCACAGAAACCGGAGAACAGCATTAATTTCACTTCCAGCGGCCTCTATTAGCTCTGCCCTATGCTCTGGTGCATTGTTGTAAACAAAAACAGGGCGACTCATTCTGCTCCCCCGCCTGCCATGCAAACTGCTGACTGGCTGTTGTGATAATCACGTATTTGTGCGAGCTATTTGTGTCACAGGAATGATTAATGTGGAAGTGGATCTCCTCTCTCACGGGGGCCGTTTGCCAAAGGACTGGAGACGTCACCTGTGGGTGGTCGCTTAGATCTGGGACACAGTTAGAGCCGACGGTCTATTCATTTTTAGAGAAAAGCCTCATCAGTCTCAGGTTGTTGCACCGCTGGGAGCGGCTATTTGTCTCAGCGACGGCCCAGAAGTCGGCTTTTACACATTCGGCCCAGAGGAGCTGATTCAGCCCACAGCGAGGAGGGCGAATTCTGATCCGTCACGACTTTCTGACCCCGTCCTACTTAAAGCTACGGTCAGACCAGTGGTGTAGTATGAGGAACAATTCATCCACAGCTCAGAGTGACATCACAAGGAACGATTCTGACCGACTTTAGTTATTGGGTGTGGCCTACATGGGTCCACCTTGACTTGGTTGCTGTAAATGCAATTTTATTATTTTATTAATATTATATAGTTTTATTTTAGGCCACTCAGTTAGCTCACTGTATAGAGAGGCTGACTCGTCTATCGATGAGTATGTTCAGTACCTGGTTCAAGCCCAACCGTAAGCGCTTTTGCCTTAGAGCTACAAGGTTCCTGGTTCGAATGCTGGCTCAGACAAAGTGGATAGGTGGGTTCCCTCTGGGTACTCTTCCCATAGTCCAAAGACATGCTCGATAGATGGATATTGATAGATAGACAGATAGCGATGTGCTTTACTGAACCCAAACTGGGAAATTGTGGCGTTACAGCAGCAGGTTATCAAAGCGACTACAGCAGGAGAAAATAAACACACAGTAAAAATAACCCTAACACTAGAAGAAGGAATGTATACATCCAGTAATTGGAACAGCAATAATAAATAATTACCTCAACTATATCAATCTAAAATATAAACTAACATATATCTAAATATAAACATATCTGAAATATGTTAGGCTCATTGGTGACTCTAAATTGGGTGTGTGAGCATGAATGGTTGTCTGTCTCTGTAGCCCTTTTTACACTGCCGGTACAAGGCGGGTTTATCACGCCTCTGTAACATTTCGTCTTCTAAGTAGAACTCACTGAGGTGGAATGGTGGGGCGACGTTGTTTCGCCCCTGAGCCGGCATCGGAGGTAGTAACAGAGACGAAACGGCGTCTGTGTAAACTGCAGAGCCAGCAGGGCGGCACAGCACTGTGTGTGTATTTGAGGCACGCGCTGTTCGTATCCACCTCGCTCCTGTTTCACTTCGGCAACACTGGAAAGTAATGTAAATACACACACAGAGGCGGCTTTACGCCGGCGTGGCTTGGTTCAATGTAAAATGACAGAGGTGGCATGAGGACGGAGCTTCGTTACGGCGCTGAGGCGGAACCGCAGTTTAAAAAGGGCTCATGTGTCAGCCCTGTGATTGACTGGTGATCAGTCCAGGTGTACCCCGCCTCTCAGCCAATGACAGCTGGGATAGACTGCAGCCCCCACAACCCTGAACAGGATAAGAGGTATAGATAATGGATAAATGCATTTTTATTTTATTTTAACATTTTGTATTTATGGATTTATTCATGTATGTATTTTGTTAACTTCCCTCCCCTTTTTTTCTCCCTCCTTCCTTCCCCATTTTCTTTTCCCTTTGCTTTAATATTTCTGGTTTGAGTTCACATTTCACCTACACATTGAGCCCTTAACGAGATGATTATTTTTAAATTATCAAGAATAATTAAAAACAATGTCTAACATGCAATCATACATGTCATTTTGATTGTGTATAAAGTAAATATAAAGAAGCAAATTGGCTCTTGGAATATACGAAGCAGAAAAGCTCCATCAGACAACCACGTACATCCTGCCTAATGTGATTATAATGTGTGCATATAATTGTGTAATGGCAGCAATGTGTGCCCATTATTCTGATAAAATACACACACACACACACACACACACACACACACACACACTCACACACACGCACACACATCCTTAATGCTGAGCTGCTGCATTTTATTCCTGAGCCAGTTTCCCCTCAGGGACCGTTAATGTTTTTGGGGAAGGCTAACTCAAATTATTTTGGGTCAAAAGGGATGTCTCTTCTCCGCAGATACAGACTTGGGCCCGGCCCAAAGCACATTTTATGCTGTCGTGGACAAAACGAGCTGCAGCCAAACAAATAGTACTTTTACTGAACTAAAGACTTTCAGGAGCGTCTGTGAAGCTGCTCACAGCAACATTTCTACCACTAAACATGGTTAGAAAAAACCTCCCGGGCCAAATGTTTTCAGAGAGCTGTAACAAGTGCTGTCGAGCAATGTGTGAGTCTACGTTTCAGTGAGTGTCTGACACTAAAGCGGTACGTTTTTAAACCTGCAATCTGTGGCACGACAAAGCTGACGTGGTTTGACAGAATGATGCAGAGAGACAGCAGAAATCCGGGCATTAGTCCGCTCAGAGGGCACAAAATCTTCACGACATCTACAGTTTCTCCTCGGCGTGAAGTGTTCGTCGAACCATTGATTACGGATGAATTCTTGTAGCTTAGTTAAATGCCAACCGGCATCCTTCACCGTCACGTTCACAAACAATCAGCTTAACAAAGACGGAGCCGCAGCAGAGCTCTCTGTGTACTGACTGCTCTGTAACGTTTCTGCTCCTTGTCGTCTCTTCCCTCAGAGAGCGTGACAGAAGTGAGGACAAACATCTACGTGACCAGCTTTGGGCCGGTGTCGGATACAGACATGGTGAGTGTTCCTCTCTTCTCCTTTCACTGTGAGTCCTTAAATCTGAGCAGGTCATCGCTCTGTATTCACTTGTAATGTGTACGATGTGCACACGTGAAATAGTCACATTGCAGGACGTACGATAGTGAAGCAAATTAAGTTAAACAGGTCAAACTTTATTGTTGCTCGGTGCAAAAAGAAAAGTCGCCAGTTTCTCTTTTTCCATCACTAATCTACAACAAAGGTCTGTCTGTTATCACATCAGTGCAGCTCTTCATTAAAGCACAGAGTGAACTGACCGCTGTGCAGCAGAGTCTGTGTGTCACCTGCCTGTAAACTGCAAACAGGCACGCGACGCTGCTGCCGTCACAGATCATGTCGGCGGGATGATCGAGGCAGACGCTCCGTTACACAAGGTGGCTTATAAGAACATGTATTCCCGTTAACAGCGGCACCCTGTCTCGGTGCTGGTTAACGCTGTGGCTACATGTAAGGACCATTCACGGAGCGGAGTGTTTACTTTTAGCGACTACACCTGCAGCGCACACACGGCGGGAGGTTGCCAACAGGAAGTAGGAGACGGTGAGCTCACAGGGCTGATCACGCTGATAACACTATTCTATTTTAACACTGTTAGAAATGGTTGATGACGTACCATATAACTGCAGCCCACAGTCCTGAACTCTCTCTACCTTTTCCTGTGTTTCATGAGTCACTGAACCAAAGTGATGGTAAAAGTCGGAGATTGATTGTTAACTGTTCACATGGACATAAAAACACACTGCATTTATCAGGTATAATTTCCTGTCTTTTGAAAAATCGCAATAAAGTTCGCAGAACAAAAAGTTTCTGAAAAATTGTGAGCCTTCTCTGCAGAGTTCTTTGATATCTCACAGCACCTTCATTTGGAGCCTTACTCAAAGTTTAGTTTTGTTGTTACAGCTTGTTTGCTACTCAAATACACCTCTTACAGTATTATCAATAGAAACGTTTACTGTTTTAACTTCCTATAACTCACTGTTTTTGTCCTTTATGGCTGTTTGAAGCATGTAATGAAGGAAAATGACGCACATCCACATTGAATGTTCATACTTTTTTTCACCTAATAAGGATAATTAGGTCATGAAATATATAAGTTATATAAGTTTATAATTTAAACACAAAATCAGGCACAAGTAACTTTCAAAATAAAGGTCTGTAATTCAGTCAGGAAATGAACTAATATTGTAACCAACAAACGGACCCAAAGCAAACTCTTGCTGCTTCCCCCTCGTGTTTTCTCGCTCTCTGCGTCCACAGTCTGACAGATGCAGCTTCCTTTAATGTACACTCCTGTTGTACTCACAGGAAGCAGCTCTCTGCAGGAAGTGTTCATCCTGTCCTCCTCATGTTCCTCCTCACTGAGGATTTTGACACTTTTGGTCCACGTAATTTTACTCCAAAGAAAGTTATCTGCTGACACATTCTTCTCTGCCCTCATGCATGCAGCACTTTAACCCAGTCTCTTTTTTTACACACAGACAATTACAGACTGTAAATGTGTATAAAATACCCCTGCACATCTTGGGACGACGTTGCTCTTGGATGAGTCTTTTTAAACAGCAGTATTGTGCACAGACTGCCGCCCTGGGTGACCTCCTTTAAACAGCAGATAGACGAGATGCTTCATGCTTTGTCTTGAGACCTCATGCGCCATTTGACATATTTGATCATGCGGCTCTAATTGAGCGCCGCGAGCGCCGAGGTCGTTTCTCCGGCTCAGCGATGAGCTGGCTCGACAGCCTGTGTCACGTAGCCGGATAAGAGGGGTTTGGAGAGCTTTGATTTGTCTCAGCGTCTTCGTGTTGTAACACGTTTGTACACATGTACTGTGCAGTGGCAGTTTAAGTTAAAGCTGTTGATTACAGTGCAAACCTTCAGTGTTGTAGGCTGGCGTTTGTATGTGCATAACACACAGAAATAACTTAGCAGAGTCTAAGTCAGGTAACATTAAACATACTCTATATTAATTTGATCA
This sequence comes from Semicossyphus pulcher, assembly GCF_022749685.1. Taxonomy (NCBI): domain Eukaryota; kingdom Metazoa; phylum Chordata; class Actinopteri; order Labriformes; family Labridae; genus Semicossyphus; species Semicossyphus pulcher. The sequence goes on along the minus strand of NW_027211604.1, from coordinate 6,665,092 downwards.
ATGAGCTTGTGCCATTTCTTCTTAACTCTGCTGAAAGGGAGTCGTTTATAAACCCGACTGCAGCCTACCAGTCAGAGCAGCTCCGTGTGACATGTGGTCGATTTTAAATTTAATATACGTTCTAATCCTCTGATTCAGAATGCGGCGCTCATAATGCTCTCTTGATTAAATGTACACATGCAGCATATCATCTGTATGTGTGCAGACTGTAGGAGCACACGCAGCTCACAGGATGCTGAGGTAAAGATTTATAACTGAACTTATTTTCCTACAAAGCAGACTAACATCATTTTGACCTCCTTCACCCTCATACACAATTTTTAGAGCCCTTCATGTTTAGACATTAATGTAGTGTTTTTATCTTTGTATCTGTCAGTGTTGTGCGTACATGGCTGTTACTAACACACTCTTTTTGTACAACAGCTCAGAAGCTACAATGTAGAGTTTGCACAAGACTTCCCGTAATCTGACAGGTTTGGTTCCCCCTCGAGCAGAGTCAGCTGGTTGTTTACTTTTTAGTATCGTGGGTGGATTACTGAACTGGAAAATTAAACATGGACAAAAGACACAATTTGACGACGCCTATAATGAGATGCAAAACAAGCAGTGGTGGACACGAGTGCACAGCTTCATTACTTGAGTCGAAGTGTAGATACTCCTGGTCAAATATGACTCCAATACAACTGAAAGGCCGTTGTAGGCCGTGATGAAGTTTGCGGTAAACAGAGCGAACATTTACAAATCATTCTTCATTTTAAAAACCTCAAACATGGGCTGAAGACATGGCCCCGCATGCTCAGGGGGAGACTCGTCATCCTCTCCTCCGTAGCCGTCGTTACAGCCATTAAATGAACCGCAAGGCACAGGTACGGCAACACCACTGAGGCAAACCACACGCAGAGCTACACAAACACAGTTTATCGTCTTTGGGATTTTAGAAAATAAAATAAAATTAATCCGCTGACTTCAGAGCAAAAGTAGCGAGTAACGAGAAAATTCATAGAAATGTAGTGGAGTCAAACAAAACATATCCTTCAAATGTCGCGGAGTAAAAGTAAAAAGTTTCCCTGAAAAATAAACTCAAGTACAGATACTCAAAAAAAGGTACTTAAGTACAGCACTCAGGTAAAGTTACTGTCCAGCCCTGAAAACAAGAGATCCGTTATTACAAATAGAAACAGAACAACCACAAAAGAGATGCAAAACAACTAAACAGACACTTAAAACTACAAATACAGGCAAACTGGCAACAGAGAGATGACAAAGACTACAGAAAGACGCAAATCAACTACAAAAATGACCACGATGCAAGGGACACAAAGGATTTGGTGTGAGAGGTCAAAGGTCAAGGTCACTGATTTCTCTACAAAAGAATCTCTCTCCCTCCTGTCTTGATCGTTGCTTGTGTTGTATTAACTCTCAGATGTACGTCGCTTTGGACAAAAGCATCTGCTGAATGAAACTGTAACATTGTAAATGTGACACACAAATTACACATAAAAAGGTCAAATGTCAACTTCACTGTGACCTTATAAGGCCCGGAAAAGCAGCTTCCTGGCCTTTGTTTCTCGTCCCAGTCTTTCTGATATCTGTGGAACCTATTGATCTGCAGATATGGCACAATGTCGACTTTGATTTCTAATTTACCTGTTAAGAGTTTGGTTGTCATGGTCACCGTGACTTCCTGTCCGTCCCTCTCTCCTGAATGCAATCTTAAGAAGAAATTGTATAACATTGGTTTGTTTGTTCCGCTCGAGAGTTACACAGTCACTCTGTGGGAAACACTGACGGATGTAAACTACAACTTGACTGCTTGGCGGACGCGAACAACCACCAGGCAGTATTCCAGTTTCACACTGTGTCCCTGTCCTGCCCCCACACTCAGAAGTTCTCCAACCCCTCCCTGCCTTTACGAGACCATCTCTGCAGATACACTCTGCTGACCACAGAGTGTTCAACTATAGCATAGTGAGATAGTGTTAGCCCCCGTACTTTATTACAATAGACAGTGCTTTATCTCTTTCAGCAGATTTCACCTTTATGGTCTCTCAGGGCTCAATTCTGGGCCGGGATCTTTTATTCTCTTCGCATGCTGCACTTGGCAACATCATGAATCAATGGTACGGGGCAGCGGAGCACCGCAGCAGCCCACTTGTGGAGATGTTTTGATCCGAGCCGAAGTTAGTGAGGTCACAGCAGGTGTTTGCTGTCTGCTGTCAGACACAAAGTAGCTGCTGTCCACACACTCACACCCTCGTTGTGTCGTAAACGCAGGTGCAAAGGTTTGGACGGCTCCCATATGTGGAAAGAAAGCATCAACATATATTGATTTTTTCTTTAATTTCTGCACTGCTCAGTCAGTGTTAGATTATATCAGAAATTCTCTGATCATTAACCAGGGAAGGCTCCTTCTGGCCTCAGGCGACGCTGCGTTTTCTGTCTGTATGTGCACATGAACAGTGCAGCCAGGCTTCAAGCACTCCCTACAACTTTTGTTCCACAGTCTCATTTTCCACCGGCTTTAGCTTCAGGAAGAATCAAACTATGGAACAGGCAACTCTAGTTGCAAGGCTAGAAATATGTGCAACATGTGTAGATTACAATCTTTCTTTCACAAGTGTTTTTTTAAGTGCAAAATCTGTTTTTATAGTCGTGTTTTTGCCTGTATCAGTTAACTGTTTAAATCAGATCGGCCGTTCCCAAACTTAAAAGCGCCTGGCCCACTTTGAACAACAGCAGATGAGTTGTGTGGAGGAGTCCTGCAGGTTATGACAGTAGGGCTGCAAAATTCATCGGATATTAATCCCGATCACTATTTCAGCGTACCCACGTTTAAATAATTGATTGACAGCGATATTGACGTTTAAAATGCGCGCTCCGCCTGTAGAAAACTCTGCATTTCAACTGAAGCCTAAACCCTAAACTAACAGCCACTCCTCCAGGGGGCGATGGAGAGCTTTTGGCATCACTTTTGGGGGAGCTGGCATGTCATGTCATGAACGCCTACCATGCAGCTGCAGTTTAGAGCGGAAGAGTAAACAACAGAGACCGGTGTTTAAGTTTAATGAGTGACCGTGTTAACTGGAGACTTTCGGCCGATTGCGTCTGTGGTTGCCGTAGTTACAGCAAGCTGTGAAGGGAAATGTAGCTGTCCTCGTGAATGCCTCTTTCATTATGAGCTCAAAATACACTCCGTTACGTCTTTGAAGTGTTGTTTGTGCAAATGTGTCATGTAGGCTACTAACAGTCACGTTTTGAACGCTGCTTGTTGTTAAGCTAAAACAGGAAGAGAGCGAGTCAACCGAAACAGCTCGTCATCAGTTGTTGGGAGGGATTTTAGGTTTAGAGCAAGTGATGTTAAGCAAGAAAAAATGCACCGCAAAGCAACACAACTAGCTTGTTAACCAGCTGAAAGAACAGCATGATGAGTGTGTGAAGGCCAAGAGGGATAACGTTGATACTCCCCGACCTCCAGCGTCAAGTCACATGTCCATAACAGCGACGCTGTGCAGCGCGACACCCTTTCCACCCAAATCCAAAAGACGGACTGAAACTACCAGTGTAATTTGCATTGCATGTTGCCTCTAGAAGACTCAGGTAAAGAAGCTAATTTTAAGTCTTAGCTTGCTGCAACATTCGTACATGAGCAGGAATGCAGCACAAAGTGGAACAGAAAATGTTGCTTTGTTTATTTAAATGTGTAACAAAAGAATGTTGTTATTAAAATGAATAAATAATCCTGATTAATAATCGTGATCTCATATTGATCAAAATCATGGTGATTATCATTTTGGCCATAATCATGCAGCCCTAAATGACTATCAAAACGATTAACACCAGCGTGGTAATGAATGACATCGACACCAACAGCTGCACTTTAATCTTTTAATACAGCCACATATTGAACATGAGCTGTCGCACCAGCGGACGTCTCTCTCTCTGTGTTTCTCTGGGGAGCGTGTGTGGAGACTCTGCTTGCAACGGGCGTGCGAGGGGTTGAGAGGCTCACTGTTTTCCTCTTCAACGTTGCACTAGTAGAACAATTTGTGTGTTCACTTTGTCTTCAGAGTGCACAATAACTTCCTCCTACTGTTCCTACTAAATGAGGTTCAGTGGAATTTGTTGCAGAGCTGTTGCACGCGGTGACACGATCTCCACGGGAATTAAACCCCCGGTCACAGATCAGCTCTGGGAGCTCTGGGGAAACGGGAGGACACGGCCGACGCTCACACAGCACAGTGAGCAAATGTGGATAGAAGGCTGCGCTAAATAAGTAGGTCCTGACTCTGGAGTCTGATAATGAGCGGTCTGAACCGCTGAAATCTGTGTTTGTTTCCAAAAGGGAGGGCACCCACTGGGAGCGAGTGGGATGGAGGGTGGCTCTTTGGGTTTAGAGAATAACAAGGACTATTTATTGCATGTTTAGAAACAGGAGCGAGACCAGGTAGTGTGTGAAGTTTGAGGTGAAGTTTCTGTGGTTTTTAAGAAGTATATTTGGGTTTTGAAGTTCTGGTACTCAGACCCAGTCGAGGCTTCTCCTCAGTAGGTCAGGGTCACGCGATCGTGTTTTCTGGTTCATGAGTTTCCAGGCTTCTGAGTTCACAGAGAGTCGGCTGGGTGATGCGAGTGTGGAGCGGGACAGCGGGCTCTGCAGGAAACAGTTCTGGGAAACAAAAGCTTGGGCCAGTTTTTCTAGGTCAGTGTAAGCAGAGGAAAATCCTGGAGGTATTTCAAAAGGTGGAAAGAGGCTTTTCAAGATATATCCTTGATGTGTTCACCAAGAGACGGTTCTGCATCGGAGGCAATTCACCAGAGTTTAACACGTTAATTTGGGGCAGATATCAAGCGGGGGAAATCTGCTGTGTGCCGTTTGTTAAGGATGTAAACTTAACTTTGTCTACTTCTTATTACTTTTCACAGCGTCATTGTTTGTCAAAGCTAATGTTTCCCTCCAGATGCCTTTAACAACCGATTTAATGAACCTTCCGTGCAATAAATTAAGATACCACTTTATAAATGCTTTTGATACATGCGGGGAATTGAACCCAGACTCACCCCTGCTGTTTGAATATCCTTGAGCACAAACTCAAAAGAAACTCCGGCTTTTAATGGCAGTGTGGGAATGAAAGTGCAGAAACCTAATCCATGCTGATTTTTGAGCATTAATTAGTCACCTTGAAGTTGTAAAAAGACATGAAGAACTTTATTTAAGGCTTGTGTTGTGGATTGCATGAGACGGACTGAAGGATTAGAGGTTGGAGATAAGTATATTGCTCTGTGGAAAGGGAGCGCTAAGATGGCACCGGATTGAACTTAGCATTAAACAGCACATCACTAAAGTCAGGAAGTTTAAAAGTGTCATTTTCTGAATTGTTCGGAGCACATTTGTCGCATTAACTGCAGGCGACCTTGAATTCAACACCTGTTTGAACAGGTTAAAGTGCTTATTTAACTAAAGGAAATGAGTTTTGATAAATTAGCAACAAGACTTTAGTTAACAGACACGCTAACAGCTCTGTGATAGTGTACATACGCAGAGAATAGACTGTATAAAAAGATGGACGACACAACAGCTCCCTAAAAGTGAAGCCAAACCCTCTCTATCGCCCCCTGCTGAGCACTACAAAGAATATGTTTTGTACTCTACTGCTCAGGACCAATCTAGGTCACTGTACAGGGACAGCGACCAACAGCTGCAATGTAACACCATAATACAAAGTACATATGGCTCGCTAAGGGCCCGGACGAGCCCACGGTACCAAGAACTGACAATGTAATGTGTGTCATGGGCCCAATAATGACCGTAGACACAAAAGTGCCGCGCTATATCAATTAAAATTTGATTGATTGATTGAAACAAATGAATAAGCAAGGGTTAAAAATGACGAAGAAAAGGCTCTCACCATGCATCCAACATTTATTTTTGTTCACCATTTCCTGCGCAACGTGAGGTCAAGTCTGTCAACAAGGCATGTCTTGAACGGTCATTAGGAGTTGTTTTCGGACCTTAGTGGACGTTCATATCATTTTTACCTGTTAGGATCATATTTTTCCAGTTATTCCCACACAATGCAGGGTTCGTGTAGCATGTAAGAATGCAAACATTTGCCAGATAGCGCCTGAGTTTTCTGGGAAAGCCACTGGTTCTGCGCTTGTCCTGTAACTTATTAATTTGTCTCATACTCTGATACGCCCTTTCTCATTCCCCTGAGGAATAATGATTATGGTCAAACTAAATTTCCCTTGGTAATCCATCGTAAAGTTGGGGGACTCGGTGCCTTGCTCAAGGACATCTGGACAGTGGCCAGGAAAGGAACTAGCGCCTCTAAAACCACCAATGTTTCCCTGCTGGTTGCTCTTGAGGAAGTCACTGGATCCCAATAACCAGTTGGGTCCATTACATGAGAATCATGAACCTTTTGTATCAACCCATCTTGTTTCTGTTCTGACATATCACTGGACAAGTTAAAAGTCTGACCTACTACTGCTGGATGAGAAGTCAGGGGATCACCCAGGCTATTAGGATTCATCCTCTGGATGTCATGGGAACATCCATTGTTAAGAGATTTCACTGTGACTGTCCGTCACTGTCGTCCTTGGGGCCTCGCCGCTAGCGTGGCGAAAAATGTGGAGAAAGGGTTTAAACCCAGAGATGTTCCTAGACGGAGCACACTCTACACCCGGGGCATCTCGTACTTTCTGTCGTGTATATCCAGTGGACCAATTACCCGTCTCTGTTACATCAAGTGTCCCAGAAATGTCTGCTTCTCTCTCACCCCGAGGGCTCCTCGTTCAGCCTTCACTGGCACCCCAGTACGCCACATCTGAATTTACTGTCCAACCATCGCAACAGGAGGGAAGCTAAGAGCCTAATCGGAGTGCGACTCGGATATTAGGGCCAATAACAAGGCGTGTTGTTTAGAGTTGTTCCTTTCTGTGGCAGAGTTCTGCAGCCTGTCACACCACGAGCCTGAATGTGGGTTTATGATCTTGATGCTGATCTCCGGTAAGTAGGTGGGTGTGTTTTGCTTGATTCTTCTTGCGGTTTTCTCTTCTTCGGAGCCAAATCTCATTCACATGTATGCATTGTCATGGCACATTTACCTGCTTCATGGTGGGATTTGACAGCTCTGCTCAGATGAAATGGGAAGGGATTGAGGCTGTCACAGGTGCCGTGCTGCAGCTCGCTTTGACGAAGATGTCAGCGACGCTCTGATCCCACCGGGGCTTTAAAATCTCTGGGAGACAATATTTCTGTACTTGAGATTGTAAGCACTCAGCCATTTGCTTAAAATTCAAGAAAAGTCAAACTCCAAAACGCCTGAGCGGCTCAAGGTCTTTTAAACAGAACAGATGGAGGTTTGTGGTGCTAAAATCTGAAGGTGAACTCCTGAATTCTGCATCAATCATCGTGACCTTGTTCAAAGACTCGCAGGCCAAATTAAGCCCTCTTCTTCATGCAGATTGAAAATTGTTGTCAAAGACTGCACTCTTAAAATGGGGTTCGGTTTTATTTTTAATGCCATACATGTCATCCTGTTCCCAGCTTCACATTATGATTAATGTGCAGGGCTGGAACAACCTGAAAACAGAGCAGGCACAATCTGTTTATTTTTTGGTTAAAAATGGCAGCTTCAGGAAAGAGGACATTTGGAGACTTCATAACAAGAAAATGCAATCCGAACTGCAAGCGTGGACAAGCCATAGGTGTAGTTTGAACATTAAGGTTGGGGGGTTCACAAATACAGGAAGTGCAATGCGTACAACAGAGGAAGAGTGATGATGGTGCCACGATTAGGCCGACCACAGAAACCGAACGCGCACAGGCCGCAAAACCCGAAAGTAAACCTGACACAGATCCTCAGCTGTTAGCTTTTCCCCAGGGATGAGCCCTGCAAGCATGTTCATAGACGACCCTGCGTAGTCGAATATAAACCTTAGCATATATGTTAAACCACAGAGAGGTCTGTGGTGTAGTGGGAGCGCTGGGCATTTATAACCTAGGTTACGCTGCCTCCCCACAGCTGCATGCAAGTTAAAGGTATAATAAGTCGGATTTTCTTAGAAAAATAACAAAGACTTTTACAAATATAATGTAATATAAATCATCACTTATGGGCCTCTATACATGTGTGTTGGTGAGTGTGTGTGCAGACCCTTGTGAGACCCTTCCCTCTGCATCTATTCTGTTTTGCTTTGCACGGGACGTTTTCAGGAGGGGTACTGTTGTGGTTCCCTGAGCCAATCACAGCGTACAGGTGAGTGTGGGAGTGGTTCAAATTAGCAGCTGGGCCCCATTTGAACCAGCGAACATGGCGAAAGTGTGATGCAGAGTTGGCCTTCTTTCTGTTGGACAGGTAGGTGCCGTAAACCGGTTAGGACAAGCTAACCGGCGGTTAGCATGCTAGCGCAAAGTTAACCAACAGTTTGCATGCTGGCGCAACGGTACGCTGCGCACAGGAGAGTGAGAGTGAGTTTCTGGTGACGAAGAGCCCAGTAGGAGGGGCCCAGTTTGAATGTGTTGTTGACAAAATGCTACTTAATGTACCTTTAAGTGTGCCATTGATGGTCCATGCTTTATGAGCCTCTCAGATAATTTACTCTCATTGCGCACCTCTATTTGTTGGTATTTTTTCCTGACTGACCGCTGCATGGTGGCGGACAGGAGTGGCTTCAGCACTGTTTCCCTTAGCTTCCCTCTCTTCTCTGGGCTGAGCCGGTGGTGTTTAGCTCTGGATGGATATATGCTGTGTCTTTGTTTAAAACAAGTGTTGACAGAATGTTGACCTCTAACCTCTCCTTCTTTGCCTGTCACGGGTGCGTGTGTGAGACTGTCTCTGCAGGCTACCGTACCACAGCTGTATGAAAATAATCAGTCACACTGTTGTTACTATTTGTATCCATTATTATAGCGCAAGGCATCACAATAAACCATTAGTTCTGTGTAATAAAAATCAGATATTTAAACTGACAATCTCGAAGATTTCAGTTTCGTTCTCTTGGGCGCCATCTAATGGCAATAAACAGTAATTGTGGGAGGACACTTTCCAATTCCCAACGCTGACGGTCGCTTTCCTATTACACTGTTTGCCTTCATCTGAGCGTCAAATGTGTTTCTTTTTCTTTGGAGTTACAGACTCCAAAACGCGTCACTAACTGGGCGCCGCTTTTGATTTTTTAAGTGAAGGTCGCACCAGACACCCAGTCTGTAATAATACTATATACTCGAATGCAAAGGCTTTCATCAGTGGGCCATAGGCTCAATCACCATTGTGTTACCTCATTCAGCGATGGATATTGACTTAACAGACATTTGTTTAAATGAAAATCTTTGAGATGAACTTTAAGTAACAAAGTACCTTTTGTGTACAGCTACAAGGGGGTTCAGTGAACCCTGCTTTGCCCGTTTGTTTATCCTAGTTAAGGCAAAGTTCATGAATAATAGAAACAAACTGTCATCTAAGCTTCAGACTCAACTTTGTGTTTGAATATTCAAAAGTCGTCGATGAAACAAGATGTTAATCTTTTTACTATTTAACTCAAATCTCAATCTTTCCCAAACCCTTGTCCTCTTTCAGCCTAATATTGTGTCCATACACATACAGCAAACTACAATAAGATGTGGTGAGAGTGATGTAACAGTGTGGCTGACCTGACTCCTGTGTAGAAACACCGTGAGCGTTACCAATGCAAGACACCAGAACCCAAAGCTCGCTCAATGGTGATCTAAGGCCTACGTGTCGCTCTGTGGACGTTGCCAGGGAACATAATCCACACAGCAGTCATGTTTCTTTTTAAAGCACGCAAAGCAGAAACCAGTCAGAAGCAGCCGACAGAAACATATTTTAAGGAGATAGGATTGACATGATGAGCCCCTTGTGCTGACTTCCCTGAAAGCAGCTCAAAGCAACAATTAGATAATATTTCTTTCTCACAGACTTACATGATGTTTCTACCTGTCTAAACATGTTCACCGTCTCATTTTTCTCTGTGGTTCCTGATTATATCTGTGCAACAAAGTGAGAGTATCTGAAGTGTTGCACTCTGAAGTTTGTCTTTGCCTCAGAGCTGCAGAATCTGGTGAAAGCTGGAGATAATTGGAGTTGTTGTGGGATTCACAGCTCATTGCGAGTCTCACACAAGTTACGCTCTCAGCAGGGAAAGGTGAGCGGCTCACGAGAAGCAGAGCGGGAGAGAATAATTGACAACTGGAGAGCGGGATGGATTAGTAATTAAGACATTAATCAAATCTTTTGTTAATCAGTGCAAAGCCCACGGTGTGAAGTTCAGACGAGGCGGGTCAGGCTTCAGGAAGTGGTCTGTGTCATCGGCTCGGCGGCTAATCAGAGTGTTACCTCTGATCTGCTGTGTGCTGTCAAAAACAAGACATCACAACATATATCACACAACTATTGTGCTCAATAAATTAGCTTCCTCCCACAGTATAAAATCCTGTCAGGGGCACTAAATCAAAGTTGCCAAAGTAGTCAGCTAATGTAGACACACTGTGGTGGAAAAATAAGACAATTAATAACAAGGCAGAAATGTGTATTTGCAGGACACACGTTGTCTCCTCCGTAAAGTAATCGTGGTTTTATAAAATATTTGAGAAAATGCTTTAAAACTCCAATATTTAGTCATAAAATGATTGATGTCGTTATGTCATCAAATCCAACAGACAAGGGTGCAGTTGGATCTGTACTTAGGCTAATCTTGAAATCAGACTGCCCTTCTAACAATTGATTAGTGTGTGCATGCACCGACCTCACGTGCAGCCTGTTACAGTTGCACCTGTCCGTTTCCTTATGTTTCCCAGTATATATAGAATGCACGCATTTGACTTTGCTTTTCTTACTTCTATTTTATGCCATATCTTTCTCTACGCTTTCTCTGTGTCAGAGCAACTGTAACACCTGTCCCCCCTTAGATTAATAAAGTATATCTGATTCTGATGATGGAACATGGGCTAAGATCCATGGCTTCTGTGTGTGCTCGACCATCTGTGATTCAGGTTAAAGTGATACATCGAGTGCAAATCTAAACAAGCTAAGATATACCCACAAATTAACCCTATGTGTGATCGATGTAAATCTGCGGATGCAGCATTGATCCGCATTGAGTATTGGAAGGCTATTGTTGATGCTCCCTCTACAGTCTTGACAGTTAAAATGTATCCAAACCCTCTAACGTCACTGAACTGCCCCTGAGGATGCAGGTACCTGTAGGGGGCGATAAGGTCATTGCTTTTACTACCCTTCTGGATGGACCTCCCTCGGTCTCTCGCTGGATAAGGGATGTTTTGTCCAACTTGAAGCTTGAAAAAATAAGATATACATTAGGGGGTTCTGAAAAGAAAGGCTGCGAACCAGTACCAGCCGTTGGGTCATTTAGTACTGGGCAGTGAAACCCAATAGGCGTGACATTCCAAACACACACAGAGTCAGAACCATCGTACAGGCGGTGCCAAGTGTGCAACCGCACAGGAGCTTGCACCTTGAAAAGCAGCCAAACTCAGCTGGAAAACCGCAGACCTGGCAACCCATGACGTAATATGAAACTTTGTCTGATCATGAAGCCTGCAGCTCTGCGTTTATCAGTGAATTATATGAAGTACACACAAATACGGACAGACTGCAACGTGATTGAGACAGGTAGGCTGCAGAGTATCAAAACACACACATAGTGTCATATCTGTGCCTCTCCGCGCTCGTGATAACTCGGCATGGATCACCTCCTGCTCAGCTCATTCACAGCATGTGGTGGAGGCGTATTTTATTCTTTATAAAGGTTGTTGACAGAAATACGGGAGCGAGCGCGACCCTGTTAAGTCGGGCAGAGCATGAGAACCACACACAGATCAGTGTCCTCGCTGCGCTGCATGATTATAAACTGCTCACTGCTGGATCACATGGTTATAAACTCCACTAAACTGCTCATAGCTCACACTCTGGATCATCTGTCTCTGCCCCGTCTCTCCCTCTCGTCGAGCGTCCCGTTTTTTTGTTGTTTTTTCTTTTGTAAACTGTGAACTTACCAAGAAAAAGAACTGTGAAAGAAAGAAACTGCAATGTTCTGTTAGATTTATAGTTTAATAAAATCGAAGGCTGTAAAGTTAGATTAAAAACTAACGTCCACATCTGTTGAGTAAAAGCAACTAAAATGTGATGAAATATGATCAAATAATGTTTAGACTTTAATGGACTCGTTAATTTAAGATAAAAGGCCGCATTAATATTCTATCAGATATTAGCCCGAACCGTCCTGCCGTCATCACAGATCCAGACACTGTCGTTTTTTACGGTCCAGACTCATTTAGCCGGTCGGCTGTACATCCTACCTTAACTGCACCTTCTCATTTCCCTCATTTCCTTTCATTCTCATTATTTTCTCGGCACTTCTCTCCCCTGAGCGGCTGAGCCAGACAGACGTTTTTTTGTGTGAACACGACATGCTTGTGCCCTCTCTTGTTTCATAAGCTCTATTTTTATCTGTTTTTTTGCCTGAGAAACACGGCTGGAACAATCATACAGTATTTACTCAAAGTGCTCAGTAATTAACCTCGACTTGAAAGCGTTAGACACCCACTTAGTGAAGGCATATAGGACTATGACAGCGGTTTCTACATCATTAAACACACAGATTGTTTTACCTCATTCAAAAGCCACACACAGCGTGTGGCAGCCAGAGCCAGGTATGAGTTATATCACACGGGAGTAATTGTTGTAATCTCATGTGTAGCATTGAGACTAAGAAGCACACTGGATCGGTGTCTTGGGTTGTGTGCTAACGTAGCAGCCTTCGTTGCACTTCCTGTCTCCTTCTCTTACTCTGTCCCGTCTCTCTCTTTCAAACATTGTTTAACAAACGCACAAACTGATCTATGATGTACTCTTATAATCTAATAATCTTGTTTTTTAAGCGTCTTAGATTGCTGCAGTAAAACAGTCACAGTCAGGCTGCTCTCTTGAAACAGGGTTTAGTTATTCATCCTGTTCCCCAACGTCACAATATGATTCATGTGCAGGCTTGAGCAACCTGAAAACAGAGCAGGCACAACCTTTTCAAAGCTTATTTTTTGGGGTTAAAAATAGCAGCTACAGGTCAGAGGATGTTTGTCCATGAGGACCAGCACATTGCAGTTTTTAGAGTTTGTAAGGCGGGGCATTTTTAACTGTTTCAGCATTGCAGAGTTAAACTGATTGGACATACAGAACATCTGTGAGTGCTTTTACATGTGCCATGGTATCCTGGTTATCCTGCATGACAATTCCTATACTGGTGTCAGAAACAACGTGAAGCCTAGTCCTGCTCTGAAACCTGAGTGATCTTTGTTTGTACAAGAAATAATTCATTCATTCTCTAATGCAGCAGTACAGTTTCTATATGAGACAATCATTATGTAACCCTGTCCCCTAAAAGTTTTCTTCATTTGCTACTAAACTGAAAATACGAAAGGCTTTAAAACACATTATCGCATTATTACCTTATAAATGTCACAGGGCCCTATCATGCACCGCAGCAGTCATTGCTATTTTCCAGCCATCGCAGTCATCATTTTAACGCCCAGTGCCCACGTTGTGTAAATAGCAAGTGATCCTGCGTCCATGTTAGCGCCTATGGGCTTGTTGGTCTTAAAATGAGGTGTGGTCCGGCAAACAGGTGGCGCGTTGTTATCTCGAGGACGCAAAAAGTGACTGCGCCATAGACCGACAAAAACCTGGTGTACAGTCTAAAGTCTGTGGCTTTCTATAGCATCAAATAACTTATTAAAACTAAACTTGTCAGAAAACTTTACACTTGGACATAAATCAGCATGATAAGCACTAACTATAATGTTTGAGAAAAATGTATTTGACGTGTATTTTGACATGGTTAACATGGAGGAGGCGGGCTTTATGACCTATACTGCAGCCAGTCAGCAGGGGGCGCTAGAGATATTTCGGCTTCAGTTTTGGAGAGCTGCCATGTCGTCGTCTATGTTCGGTGCAAAAAAGGTGGTGTACATTGGGTGTATTAGAGCTTTGTAGCTGAAATCGTCTGCCTGCAGCAGCTGGAAGTGGCACCGATGCAGCATCAACAGAACAGCTGCAGGCCGGAAAACCAAAACATTGAAATGGTTCAGAGAACAGAGGAGAACTGTAGGTGATAATTCTCTATAGGTCATCACCACAGGTGACCCCTTTCACTGTAAACAGTTATATGTTAAATTGTTCATCTATAAAATATCGATCGTAGCAGCTTTAAGTCATCAATCACAGCCATTTTATATCAACGGAGATTGCTTAAGTTTGATTTGGACTGTTGTTTTGCAACCTGTAATTCTGAACAGGTCAACTTGGGCTCTGTAATAAAAGTAATCAATACGTCTGACCTAGACAACTAAATTATATGGTTATTAATGTAGATTTATGGAGTTCTCAGGTTTAGGATCTTTTTATATTTCAGTCATTTGTAAAATTAAGTAAGATTAATTGAAAAAGTTAATAGATTCTGAAAAATAAAGATGTTTTGACAGTTGTAGACTTGTGTAATCTGTATGTAGATCAGTCTTGGTGCTTAAAGGTGGTCTTCTCATCCTTCCAGGGTCCTTCTAGCATTTGATTCCCCTCCCTCTCTCTCTCCTGACATATGCTGAGTCTCTTCTATGTTTTCTATTAAAAGGCAGGATGCCAAAATGCGTATGCTGTCATAAAACAGATCTGCGAGGAGCGATTCTGTATTTATGAATCTATTTGTAACCCTGTCATTCGGGTGCCGTGAATGTGTTTTAAAGTGTCATTTAAATTACAGTTGTTTGCTACAGTAAATCTATTCATGATCCTCGCTGCTATAAAAGAGACATTTGAAAAGTACCGTTGGGTAGAAGCTCGGCTCTGTCTCCTCTGTCAAGGAGAAATCAATCAGTGTGTCCCTGGAGGAACACCAGCTGGCATTTGAACTGATTGTACCATTTGGCCTTGAGTGGAGATTGACTATGTTTCCTCATTCCTGTCTTTCAATCTTCAAATTAATTCCCTCGGTCCAAAAGAAACAAACAAATGATGCGTCCGTCCAGCTGGGCCAAGCTCACGTTTGTCCGTCTATTCATCACTGGATGTTTAACATTGGCTGGAAGGAGATTTGGCAATGTCCTTGGATCTTATAAATAAAAGGGGAGAAGGATTAAGTGCATTACATGAGTGTAAATGTGCTAATGAAGATTTAAATGGCTTTGGGTCTTTCTGTGCCAGGGACAGAACAAACTTTGTTGTAGTGTGAGCCAGAAAGTTTAGGTCGAAGACACACAGGACGCAGAATAATGGATCACCATTTAGTGCGTGTCCTTGTGTTCATCAGTCTTTCCTGTGACTTAAAGAGTCCTCTGTTGTCAGCAGTGGGCATCCACTTCATGACCAAACTAAGTGTGGTAGAGTTAGCTAAAAGGGGATGGCATTATGCTAATTTCAAGCTCTATTTCACTCTGTGATACCTGTAGAGTAGCTTAGCATAATTTACAGTTCACAGTACTAATCATGTTTCTCACACTGGTGCTCTGTGCAGGCCCTGATACAGCCTCTGCCTGAAACGACTCAGTCAGCTCTGTCTCTTTAAGAAACCCAACCCCTACAAGCCTACTTTCTTCTGATTGGCCAGCTCTCTGAAGCCTGCTGAGGCTGCATTTTGTGACATCACAAAGTGCAGCGTGTAGAAAAAACTGTGTGAAACCTGGCGTTCACAGCAGCCTGCAGATTGAGCTGAGAAGCCTGGATTACGCCAACATTTTGCCTACCTTTTACCTACAGAAAAAGATAGACAAGAGTGACAACAGTGCTCAAGACTAAAAGGGCAACCCCATGTAAAAACAAAATAAGAAGAAGAAGAATAACATACTATGCCATCAGTAAAAACAAGGTAAATAAAAAGGGGTAAAAGACATAACCTTAGTAAAAACCTGGTAAATAAAAGCAAGATAGAATAGAAAGTGCCATCAGTATAGACAAGATATGATGACAAGAAGATAAAATATGAAGATATCCATACATAGTGCATCAATAGTAAATTGTTTATCTTACTAATAGCTGCTGGGACAAAGCTACTTTTGTACCGCTTGGTTTTACAGGCTGCTAACCTATACCTTCGTCCAGAAGGAAGAAGCTGAAAATCCCCATTTAATGGGTGGACGTGGTCATTTAAAATGGAGCTAACCATCCTCTGTAACTGTCTGGTGTACAGGGATTCTGGGTTCAGCTGTGACTCTCCAGTCAGCCTACTTGACCACCGACTACTGTAAGCTAACTGTCTAGATTTTGTTATTGGTAACTCATTGCAAGGACAGTATAAAAGTAGACATAATACATAGCCTATGTGTAGAAGGAAGAAGGCCAATTAAGGATTACAAACCTTGGTTGACCTGTGTTTTTGCCCTCCTGTAACACTGCCTATTTTATCTAATTTGTTATTCAGTCAATATTTGTATCCCTTTACTGATCCTGCCCTGAATCTGTGTGCATAGTCTCAAGAAAAATCTCCTCATGCTCCCTGTAATGTCTCATAACAGTCTGGTTTGCTTTTGTAGGTCAAGCATATGTATTAAACGGAGATTACCAGTCAAAATAAACTGATAAAGATGTATCTATAACAGACATGTTAGACTATACTGAGCAGAGGCTGCAATTAAACGAAGAACATGACTCACTAGGTGAAGAAAAACAACGAAGTGGTTGACAAACGTGTGTTTGTCACACTTGTGCTTGCATCCATCCGTGCAGCTCTCTGCGGGCTTTATTAGCAGCTCTGTTGTGTGAGGACAAAGTGTTATTTTATTTTTATGGCGCTGCAGGTATGCAGGCCGCCAGGAGGTCAATCACATCAATTAAGAGACGTCCATCCTGCGCTGTTTAGAGGAGCCCTGTTGATGTGTTGAGTGGAAGCCGCTCACCTCTCCTGCTGAGGACGGTGACTTCCTGTTGTTACAGCCGCTGAGAAATGACTTTATCAGTTTTGTCGCTCAGGGAGAATCCGGTTACAGCTCACCGGTGAGCAGCACACAAGCCCCATCACTGTGTGAGCAACAGCACAAGAGAATTAAAGGGAAACACATACGCTGTGCTGTTATTGATCACCAATAATGTGAACTGTGGCGTGAGATACAGACAGCTTACTTCCATCTCGCTGTGTTTGGACGGCTGCATCAGCGTGCACAGCAGCTGTACGCAGCTGATCAGGAAGTCTGTTGCTAGGACACCAAATCCCATTGAATGAATAATGAGAAATAAATCTCTTCTGACTGGCTACTTCCTGCATTCATTTTACTTTGTTTACTTTTGTGTGTTGGTGACAACAAGGAACGACTTTGTTGCACATTAATAAAACATGAAACAGATGTATTACAAGGTTTCTCACTGAGGCTCGTTTGTGTCTCAGTCCACGGCTTCCAAAGATAAACACTTCGATGTTTAGAGAGGAGCAATTACATGATGAAAGCTTAAAACACACTATATATTCTACGATAACTGGTAAACACAATATATTCTACAAAGTATGCTATAATAACTAGCATAAATATGTATATGTGTGCACGTGTATCCTTGTTTACAGAAGATACATGTAATGGGTAGCTTCTTTTGTTTTCTTCTAATGAAACTGTTGTTGTGACTGAAAGCTGTTTCACATACAGCTGCTACAAGAAAACTGCATTTGTGTTATTTGGTTGTTATCTATCATATTTTGTCGGTAAAAACAAACACACGTCTCTGCAGGGTTTCTTTCTTTGGGATGTGGATTTTTCTTTCCTGTCAGAATTATTTGGTTATCTTCCTTGTTTTTATCCCTTCAGACATGACACCTTACTGAAAACATGCCTTTGAGTTTACATCTGTTGCACATTCATATTCATGTAACTTCCCAAATTAGCAGCGTGTTAAAGTGTTAGTTGTTGTTAGCATTCATTAGCAAGAGCTTTACACCCTTTTCACGGCAGACATTTTTAAGTGTCAAAGCAGAAAGAGCACAGGTAATAATAATAATAATAATGATGGCTCCATTCCATTTAGTGTCAAAGTAAGCCAGTAACTGAGCATGCATATTACCACAACCGAAATGGCTTAACTAAATGTTATGCAGCCATCATTAGCGTTATTAATCCTACATTGGCAAGTGAAAATTGCTTTAATAAAAAGACTAGGTCAAAACCTAGCATGTGGCTGACCGCATCAGGTCAGTGTGCGCTTTTGTGGGCAATGTGTTACAAGGACTGTCCTTATGAGGCCGATGATAACTGTTTGAAAGCAGGTGCGCGCTGCGGACGAAGGTGAGGACAGCGGACAAGCAGCTCTGCCCACTCCCCGAACAAAGTATCCAGAGCCATATAGACAGAGAGTTGCGTCAGTGGAGGTCCAAAATGCTTCATGATCCACAATTGCCATGTTGCAACTCTCTCTCTCTACGGCTCTGAAAGTCACTCAGTCAGTCACATACAGACCCATGTGTAGGGCTGAGCCCAGCGGTCAGCCAAAAAGAATCAAGTAATATTAAAGGTTTATATATTACAATCCAATGAATTAACCCTGCGCACATGTGCTCCTCAGATGGCCCAGTTTTTTGGTGATTGTTCTTCTAACTTTGGTGTGTTGATGAGCTTTAAGAAGTAATGTGGAAACAACATGGACGCTACAAAGAAGTCATGTTGTATTTTTTGTGCTCAGAGTTAATCTGAGTCACTCTACCTGGACAGTTAGAACCTTAAAAACTTTTTACAAATGACGTGTTTTTAGCCATCTACTCAACATTTCCTTGTGTCCACCACTTCTGTAATAAAACATCAACTTTGTCAAGTCTGCAAGTCATGTGTTACATTTTTCTCAGGCTCTCAGACGTGTTGTTCCAGAAGCTATTTATGTGAACTTTCCCTGGCAGAAACTCATTGTTCTCATTATTCTGACGCCAACTGAATGTAGAGTACATCCATGTAACCAGGGCCACATCCCAACTCTGCTAACTGGAGTCTTCTGTGCCCTCTTCTCCCTTCAGGAGTACACCATCGACGTCTTCTTCCGTCAGAGTTGGAGGGACGAGAGGCTGAAGTTTGACGGGCCCATGCAGGTCTTACCGCTCAACAACCTCCTGGCCAGTAAAATCTGGACTCCTGATACCTTTTTCCACAACGGGAAGAAGTCAGTGGCCCACAACATGACGACTCCGAACAAACTGCTACGACTAGTCGACAACGGCACGCTGCTCTACACGATGAGGTGAGACACTTTAAATTGACACCCCAGTCAGCATCGACTCTTTTTCGTTGAAGTGAAGTGATGTTAGCCATGTTCACCGCCAAGTTTAGCATGTTGGCATGCTAACAGATGCAAATGAGGATGAAAACAAAACCACAGCTGTGTGTATGGCAGGAAAATAATCTTTAAAGCTGGGGTGGAAGGCTCCATTTTGAAAGTATCCACGAGAAAGCATTGGGGAAAAGAGTGCAGGGTATCGTTGTGATCCTGTATCCACATAACCTTTTCTGCCACTCCTGTGCATGTAGCTCACTAGCTTTAGCTTGTGCAAAAGTGTGCGCAGGGGGGCAGGTAAGCCGTCTAAACAGTTTATTTGGACCAACTGAAATGATTTGACAGACATGCTACACATTTAACCAAAGAAAGCTGATTTTTTTTATTTTTCTTTGTCAGGGCATTTGAGTTATTGTTTGCTGTAGATGTAAAGAGTATTTCTATAAATATAATAATAAAGCTTCTAAAATAAAATTATAGTGGTACTCTTCAAGATCTCAGTTTCGGCATCTATGGGGATACACGGTAATAGCGGGAGCACACTTCCTAGATATCCAGACACTGTCGCATGTGTGACGTCCACGGTTGGCTCCGGTGGTAACTCTTGATTTTCCTGGCTGACGGTCGCTTTCCTTTTCAGACTGTTTGCCTTCATCTGAGCGTCGAGTTTGTTTCTTTTTCTTTGGATTTTCACTTATTTTTGAAGTTGTATCTGTAGTCATTCAGCCCTAGTAGATAAGTGTTTACTCACCGCTCCGACCAACCACTGCTGGCTGATGGAAAATGCATCACTAACTGGGCACCACAGACACCCAGTCCATAATAATACTATATACTGCAAATGCAAAGGCTTTCATCAGTGGGCCATAGGCTCAATCACCATTGCGTTAGATCATTCGGCGATAGTTAGAGATTTAACAGACATTTATTTAAATGAAAATCTTCGAGATTATCACTTTAATATAGAAACTTCACAGTGAACAGATCACACTGAATCACCATCATTAGCTTTTTGGCAGAGAAGCTAAATCAGCAAAGTGATTCATAATTTCGTTAGATTTTCACACATTTGATCATCAATCAAAGTATTGGACAAATTGAAATGATAACTTTCTGATGGTGCTGGATGAAGAATAAAGGTGGGACATGAATGTATGTACCCAAATGTAATGTAAAGTTATCCAGTACAGGTTGAGAATGTTAAGTTAAACCACATATCTGCCTTGTAGTGTTGCTATATAAAAAGTCTGGATTAAAAATAAGATTTGAGGAGCTGTTGCAGCCAATTACCTCCATCATTTCTGATCATTTCATCGTCTGATTGTCAGATCACTGAGATGCAGCCACACACAGACAACTCTCTGAATAATCACTTGATCAAAGATTGCCATTGTGCGTGCGTCTTTCCTAAAATACACCGTAAAATGGAGCATCAGCCACCATGACAGTCAGTCAGTACTGTTATCTACGGGACTGCAGCAAAAATAATTCATTGGTTTCAACCCATCGAAGAAATGATTGAATCTGTCAATCAATCAGCCGAGCTCGCAGCTTTGCATCAGCGCTTTATATGACTCGTTTACGACGCTCGTCCGCAAGGTCAGTATTGATTTTCAATGCCGAAGACGAAATAATGAAAGAAGTTTATTTTGTAGTCTCACATGAGCAAATTTGATGCAGCTGCAGTTCTGCCAAGGCCGAGGCAGACATCTGAAGTCTTATGAATTATTACAGGGACTGTCATGTAGAGATAAAAAATTAAGTGTGGTGAGATGCAGAAGACAGTTTGTGAAGCAAAGTATGATAAAGATCCGTCGGAGGAAAGCAAAAAGGCTTTTTTAGACAAGCTTATCAGTCATCACTTCTGGTCACTTTCAAGCTACCAATCAAAAGTTATTTATTACAGACTTAAGCGGGCTTTATCCAGACCCTGTGGTGTATTTCTAGCATTCAAATCTACAATTTATTTTTTGACAATACTTTATCTGACAAAAGATACAAGAAATCCAAAAGGCTACTGTGGAATGTGTCTCTTATCAGGTATTTGCACAGATGCTGGACGTGTTCAAATCATGCTACCTTACCCTCACAATGCAGCAGCGGTTGGTTAGCAGAAAGGGGTCTAGATGAAAGTTTTATTCGAGGCGCTAAGCGGCAAACAAAAGCAGAGACTGATAACTTTAAATTGCCTGAGAAAACCTCAAAGGTATTAAGCTTAAGAATACCAATCCATCTATTTTCATAAGCACTCAACAACTGCTTAAGTCCCTTTAATCAGCACGTCTGCAGCATCTGAACTGGCAGATGCCGTGAAGGGCCTCGCCGTGCCGGGTTGCGTCATTATTGTGAAACGAGGGGAGCTGGTATTGTCTGCCCGTGCTGCTGCAGTCTCGTTTTTGTGCGAGAGCATTTATCACTCTCTCTCAGTTCACCTCGAATTAACTCACTCTCCGTGCGCTCACCAAGAGCACTCCTGTTTCCCCGATAGAGGGAATTATTTTACGAGCAGGAAGAAACAGGAGCTCATCAAAGGCAGAGTTATATATTTTATGTTTAAACTTTTTGCAAGAATTTCTTTATTCTCAAATCCAAAAATTGGACTTCACAGCTGATGAACCACCGAAAACAAACAAGCCATATTCCACATTGGGAAATCCACTTCAGACTGATGAAAGCATTTCATATAAAATCACTGCATGACTAAACACTCACTGATGTGGAACAGACTATTCAATGATGCCTTAAAACAAAGACTTCTGATTATTAAACGTGTTATATTCAATACATAGAAATCTAAACATACTGTCCGTACTGCCGTGATAGTTTTAAGAATGGTATTGTGGATTGGTCAGCCATGTTTGTACTGTGTACAACTGTTTCATTGTTTTCCATGTAGTTTGGTTCAGACATTTCTGTCTCAGGATGAACTGTAATTATTTACTGATTGTCTAACTTTCCATCAGGTGAACATTTCAGAAACAGTTTAGGTTTGTTTGCCCGCCCTCTATTTATGGATAAGCAGACTCAAGTGATTCATGAATTCAGCGCTGCATTCATAGAGTAGTGAGATACTGCAATGTGTCAGGGTGGTGGTTTAAACAAAAAGGTAGAGGACCCAGGTGCAGACTCATTGATATTTATAGAAACACAAAACCAGGCAGAAACAAAGGCTTACCGTTCAAGAGTCCAGGTGACTAAGGTCCAACAAAAAAGGTACAACCAAAAAATCCAACAGAAACAGGAAACACTCGGGGAGCCACGAGGAAAATCCAACAGATTACAGGTAACAGGTGATGAGAGTTTCACAAACACAATGAACTGGCAAAGAAACAGGGGAAGAAAAAGGCTACACACACAGGGGGTAAACAGGGACAGGAGAGACCAGTCAACACAGGTGAAAACAATGAGGGCAGGGCACGCAATCAAAAAAGGCGGGAAAAGAAACAAAGGAAGGAAGTAAAGCAAGACGTGACACACATGGACAAGAACTACAAAATAAAACAGGAAACACTAAAAACAAAATCATTGAGACACACTGAATAAATTAAATAGTAATGAAATGCATAACTAAATATAACAAAACAAGGATCATAAATAACACAGTGAGCTCGGCTGTCAAACTCTTCCTGCATTTCTTCAGATAGGCCATCAGGCAGTCCCTCCAGTATTTTGTGTGCTTTTTCTATGATTGTTACCTGATTTCTCTGGAGCTTTTTTAGAAAGTTGCAGTGCAAGTGGCTGTGATTTTGAGCTTTTTTCTCTGTACAACACATGTACTGTGAGCGAGTGGGACAAACGCTCCTATAAAGCCATCTATTGGCTAAGCAGGCTGTTTGTCTTCTGACATCACTGTTGGTGATTCCAGTGTCAGGTCTCCAAATAAAATGAGTAAAAACTGAAGGAAACTGAAGTAAATGGCCATCAAATGTTTATTTTTCTAATGTGCATGCACATTACAAAGCTATCTACTGTAATCGGAATATGAGACTTTTGGGGGGTACCCTCTTTACCTATTTATTAATAAAATGTGTGTACGTTTTTTTGACGCTATTTAAATTTATTTTCATTTGGAAAACTTTCAAAATAAACATAAATTACAACCATCTGTTTCACCATGTCCATTTTGAAATCCTGCCAGCTACCGGTGCGGTAGTTGAGCTCAGCCGACGATAACGCAGGTTGTTGTGAAGGTGGCGACTACGCTGGCGATCGTGACGCCGCATGTCCGTGACAAAGCTTTAGCTAGATTAAAGCGCCACTGCTTAAACGTTTCACAGGAGGGTTACCCCACAGGTCTTTCCACTACATCGCACAAGCGGTAGACCCGTATGCATTCGTCCTTATCTTTGGTTTATGACTAAATGCTTAAAATCCCCTTCAGCCTCTGCTTAACTTTGTGTTATGTGCTAATTAGCAAATGTTAGCATGCTAACACGCTAAACTAAGTGAGTGAGTATAGTAGACATTATACCGGCTAACTAAACATTAGCATGCTAGCCTTGCCGCTGTGAGCATATTAGCCTTCAGTATTGATCACTAATGTGCTGAAGAACAGCCTCACAAACTTCTGTGCCTGTAGACTTTTACATGTGTTTCCTTTAGACTTCATATGAAGTTTAGTCATTGCACAAACAGCTTTCTTAGTTGCCAAAGTCACTCTAATTATATAGTCTGTAATCTTGTATTTATCTATGTTTTGTTTATGTCAGAATGTCAGAACGGTTAAGCAGCGAGATGAATGTGGTCAATTAGTTGGCAGCTTAAGTGCTGTATGATATGCAGCGCTGCATTGCTCACGTTTGATTTATGGTGTATTGCATTAATTTGCGTAGTTACTGAGCCACTTATCAGTAATGAGGCGGCACCAGAGAGCAGCCAAGAGGGTGTAAAAACAAGGATCACAGGGGTTGTTGCAAGTGCAACACAAACAGCTAATTAGATACAATAAGTTTGTATGTGGAAGTGGTTCGTTATGTCGTGTTTTTATACTGGGGCTGCAATAAACTTCATAAGTGGAGCATTCTGCAACACGCTACAGTGTTTGTACTCTTCATTCTATATTCATGTTTACTTGTTACATGTAAAATATGTACACGTTATCAGGGCATAAAGTAGACTTGTTGTGTAGTTTTTCAAATGACGATTAAACACATTCAGCACTTACAACGTTTACTTGCTCAGATATCCCGCTCTCATCCCCGGTGCTCCAACAACTTTGATTTGATGCATGGACTATAAATGTTATAATTGAGTTACAATAACCCAGTTTGTGGTCCATTTATGAGAAAGTCAGTCCACTGTAAGCTGCTTTATGAGTTTCTGTTTTGTTTGAAGTCAGCAATGTACTCCCCCGTGTTGATTAAAATGTACGAGAGAGATAATTTGCACTTTTTCTCCGTTTCCTTACGGAGCGTATTTCATGGCTCGACCATCTGACCAAATGAAATAAACTCTGGTGCTCTCTGGAGGGTTTTTTGTTTGATGTCAGTCAGCTGAACTCTCATTATGACCTCTGCTGGCTGCGAGAGGAGGAAAAGGGCAGTAGAGATGCTGATGTAGTTCAGGAGTAAATTTTAGAAGGCATATATATCATGTCTGACCGTGACTTTGGGTCTATAAAAATGCATTCTGTGTTTTGTTTCTGTTGACATGTGTCATATTATGTTTGCATCCATTGCCTCTTCCTGACTGGTAGAGTTGTGTCTCTCTCCGTCTCTCTTTCTACCCTCTCAGGTTGACCATCCATGCTGAGTGCCCCATGCACCTGGAGGATTTCCCGATGGATGCACACGCCTGTCCTTTGAAATTTGGAAGTTGTAAGTCCGTCCAGATGGTCACAACAAAACACAGAGTTCAATATGAGATCACACACACACAGTGATGACTGTTCTTTACAGGTGTGGAAAAACCTCAAGCCGCACAAACTAAGTGATACTCTTAGATAACCGTCATTACAAGTGTTTCTTTTGTAACATACAAAACCTTTCAATCACTGTCTTCAAGTGAGCGTTCCCTTGAACCAGCAGCACACAGCTATGCTAGCAGCTCTGTGAGGCTGTACTTTTGTTTGAGCCTTGAGCTAAACTTCAACTCCCACTAACAATAGTTACACAGATATTAAGCGGGTTATGTTTTCCAATCATCACAATCTTGACATTGTGTGTTAGGATCAGAGCATACTAGCGGAGCATAAACTATTCCACTTATGTCCCTAAACTCCCCCGCTGAAGCAGCTTGTAACAAAAAATAAATATAATCAGCGTTGTATTTACAACATCCTCATCTTTCACAGAATTAGAAATAGTTGCTGAGACTAAAACACACATTTCTGTCTCAAGTGAAATAGCTAGACTAAATAAAATTGCCATCCTACAGACTACAGACGTTTAGTCTGGACCTTCAACTTTGTAACATTATATATACATCTTAAAATTTGAAACAGTTGGGGCACTGGTACAGCTCAGTTGGTACAGCAAGCGCCCAATGTCTAGAGGCTGCAGTCCTCGACGCACTGGTCGCGGGTTCAACTCCCGGTCTGCTGATCATTTGGTGCATGTCATCCTCCACTCTCTCCTCCCAACATTTCCTGTCTATCTCCAGCTTTCCTGTCAATTAAAGGCAAAAAGCTTCCCCAAAACCCCCCAAAAAACTGAATATCTGCCTGTATATTGTCATTATATGTGGCCCACGATAACATCACGATACAGCGATTCTGCGATACAGGACCTATACCGGTCCAGGGTCGGGTAGCTGGCAGGTAACATCTCTGCGGACCCCTCACACCCGATAAACTGTTAAAACTTCTCCCCTCCAGTAAACGACAAAACACTGTACGCCAAAACAACCAGACAAAAACGGTTTCTTCCCAATGTCAATGTCACTTTTATTTATATAGCACATTTAAAACAGCCAGTGGCCAACCAAAGTGCTTTACATAAAAGCAGGAAGAAACAATAAAAGCATAAAACATATAAAAACGTAAAAACAACAATATGGATAAACCTAATCAAATAAAAGACCCAATAAAAGAGACTATCCTCTGCCGAAGGCCAAAGTGAACAAGTGCGTTTTCAAAAGTTAAGCCCAGAGGCTGTCACTCTGATGAACAGTCACAGAGCGTCGGAGATAACTAACTAATAATAACTAATAAGATTGTTCATCTCATTGTATGGACACACACACACACACAGTTTTTACTGTAAGTGCTGTAAAATCTACATCACGCAAATTAAGCCATTATATTTTTCATCATTATTTCAGCATCGTTGCACTCCTCATATTTGCACTATAGTCTTGTACATATTAGTTTATATCTAATGTTTAAAGCTGGCTTGTAGATTTTAGTTTGATATTTAATGTTTAATGCTCGTACATAGAGAGTGAAGTTAATCCGGAGTCAGAGTCCTTGTATGTGTACATATCTGGCCAATAAAGCTGATTCTAATTTAATGATACATCACGATATCTGATTAACGTAAGAGTACATGCCCCGAAAAAGTTTAAGTGCAGGATTAATATATTTATTCGCTGCAATTTGGTGTCACATTCACAGAATATGACACAAACTGAAACACTTTGTAAATTAAATTCACAGAACTATAGAACAGCTGTCAAAACAGATTAGGACTTTGGATTTGAAAGTGGCTGGCGCGTCTATTAACTTCTTTTCATCGCTGTCCGACTTTATCCCACCGTCTTCTTTTTTTTATCCCGCTGTCATCTTCTTCTTCGGCAAATTAATTCTCATTCACGTTACCATCAGTGATTTACACCACCGCGAGGAGTCCTGAAGTAGTGACGCTGTGAATATTAATCGCAGGGAAATCTGTTTAGAGCGGCGTTTATTTGTAAATTAAAATAGCGATGTTTTGCCAGCCTAAAGATAATCACATTGTACCAGTCAGGCCGACGATTTATTGCGGTATCGACATTTTGTCATCAGATTTCATTTTAAAAACTCTGAAATATTGATGCCATCCCAAATGATTCTGGATGGAGCTTTTTGTCTCAGCAAATGTCGATCAGCATCTGTGGATAGATGAAAGAAATAGAAGTTCCTCATATATATTTATTTATGATTCATTTTTCTCCCTCTCTCTGTTTCCCAGATGCTTACACCAACAACGAGGTGATCTACCTGTGGACGCAGGGAGACGAGCGGTCGGTCGCCGTGGCAGAGGACGGATCCAGACTCAACCAATATGACTTACTGGGACACGTAATTGGCAAAGAAACCATCAGCTCCAGCACAGGTACTTTATACACCATGCTCAGCCCTGACAGCAGTATATACAATACTTTAAATCAGATTTAGTGTGTTTAAAGAGGTAAACAAGCAACACAGTAAGCCTGTATGCCTGCAGTGTGAACAAACACCACATCTCACGTAGACAGAGGATGGTGCAAACAGTGAGACTAAATTAGATTGTCATGCGATAAAGCTAGTGTTCGTTTTTCTGCCTCAAATGTGAAGTAAACTTATTTGCCTCTGTCTTCTCCGTCGACATATCCTGGCACTCGTGTGTGTCTTTTATAAAGTCTGCACTTTCCTCCGCTTTCTGTCATTTTGGATTCAGCTCGCATTATTTGTGTCCATGCAGAAAACGATGACTTATCTCTTTCCTGGAAACCATTCAGCATATTTACAAAGATAATATGAAGAGGTGTGCCAGAGGTGAAAGTCTTATTTCCATTCGGTTTTGGGCTGCGTGGCCCCAGAGCCGACTTTAATAAGCACAAAATTACATGAGAATCTGCCAGCTCATGCTGTTGATTACGTATTCATTTGATCTGAAAGTCTCATCATAGAAACTGCTGCAGAAACCTTTTATCTGTCGCACACAATCACATCACTCCCTCTTTGCTCCCCCTTAAAGCTTAAGGTAGCGCTTTAACATAAAGGGATGAAATAACAAGGTAGGAGCTGCGTACGCTCGTAACAGCGGGACAATTATCTGAGAATAAGTAATAGAGTTCATCCACCTCAGGAAGAGAAGGTGTGTTTATTATATTTATTAGCTCTTATCATGTAGAAGAAATTAGAAGCTGCCACATTATTTTGATAGAGATCTATCAGGCAAATAACATCATCAATCTCCAGCTTTAGATAGCAGAAGAAGAGTGGAGGAAGTGCTGAAGTTCTGATTACTGCGCAGCTATAGATAAAAGGTGGCTTCAGTGGGGCGGCTGGTAATTACTGAAAGAGGGAAAAGCTTAAACTGAGCCACACCAGCTTTCCATTCTCGCAGATTTCACCTCTTTGGTGCAGCTGTTTACCTGTGCGGCTCTCAGAAGGCGTGCCGCAGTCAGAGTCGCACACGTCTGTCAGGCCGCGCGTGTGTTTGGAGACCGACGCGGCTTCGTTAGAAGACACTCGAGATGTTTACGAGGAAGCAGAAAAGTGTGGAAGCTGCTGGAATAACAGCACTTGAATAACTCTACTGAGGACACTTTCCTTGAGCTCATCTTTATTGTTGTGCTGTTTGGAGGTTTAACTTTAAGGCGAGAGAATTGGAAAGGTATTATGAAGGAGCAACTCGAAGTAAAGAGTGGCTACAAGTAGCAGCGTGATCCTTTCATAAACTGGTTCGGCTCGAGGAGGTTATAAAATCTAATTTCTTTAAACTTTAAACTTAATGGACTACAGTGAGCCGAGGGAACGGGAGGATTTGAGACAGTTCAGCTCTGGTTGGAATCTGCTCAGAAAAAAAACACCTCAGGGAATGGGAGGCTGTTTTTCTCATATCTTTGCAGCACAGATTACAGACATGGCAATGAGAGCTGGTGCTGAGGGGAACTGGGACTTTGTCCATTTGCTGCCATCAGTGTCAACACCTCAGCAAAGGAAATGCTCCGTTCGGGGTTAGCATGATGCAGGTACATGATGACCTTTAAACCTATAGCGGAAAAAACTTTAAGAAAATAAATGTATGTGTTCAATAGGACGACTCAACGGTATAGCTGTGAACATTGTGCTCTTCTTCTTGCACACGCTTTTCAAAGCTTTCCAGCCTCGTCTTTGGAACGGATGTGGAATATATATCGACCACAGATGAACATTACTGCCAAAACGACAGACTGACAAGATGACTCTGTATTTATACTCATCCGATGCCAGCCGCTTAATATTCAGATTATCTGAAGCATGTACTTCACACTCTGCAGCAGGTGACGGTACGCACCTCCTGCATGTTTTAAATCTAACCTTAGTTAAAGTAGTTTTTTCTGTTCTGCCCACTGAAGTGCACATTTTAAAAGCATTGCATTTTGAGTCTGAATCTGCCTGTGGGCCATCACAGCAACATTAGGCATCAAAATAATGTTAATTTCACTACAGGAGTCACTGGAAGGTCTCTGCAATTAGGTGGAAAAAAATATGTGCATATATCAGAATAGACAAAACGAGCTGGAGAACATCAGCATGAAAATCTAATATTGTGCATCCCTAATGTTTTGTGTGTTTTGTCTGTACCTTTAAGGGCGTCTTAGTTAAAATATTCAAGTATTGAGAGGAGCTTTTTCCTCGAGTCAAGAATATGTGTTAAAACATATTTGACAGTTTTTCCACATGCTTCATTCTTATTAATTCTAATTCTAATTCATACCTCATTTTTGAGTTTATTTTGTGCCCTTTTTAAAAGTAGAGCCTTTATACAACCTTATTTTCTAAACCTCTAGTACCTTCTTCAAGCTCAAGCTTTTCAAGTGCATCAGTCAGTTCTGTCGCCTTTTCTTGTTGGGACTCTATGAAGCTAGGGCTGTCACGGTGACCACACAACCGCAGTACCATATTTATGTGACGTCACCTGCGGGGCGGACCCAGTGATGGTCATTACCGCTACCAGTGACGTTGCTAGGTACACGTCCAGCATAGTCTGACACATTCAAATCTAAAGGGACGCAGTAAACTCACTGTCCACGCAGGGAAGCACCTCGTCTTTCCATGCAGAACGATACTTTATGATCAACAAGCTCGTTTTAAAAACCACAGTCATCGGCAGCCCGTGCACAGTCCGTGCACAGTCTCGAGACGTGCTAGTTTAGCCGCTACAACAACAACTAGCCCGTCACCACGGATTTTATTTCAACAATTAAGGATACAAACGTAGTAGTGGTTAATAAACTCGTGTGTGCTCACTTATGTTCATGACGTTTTACCGTCTGGGGGATGCACTGGGGCAGGAGTTAACCCCGAACCGCAAGTGGGTGTTAAAAAAATTCACTACCGTGACTAATTTACACTAGAGCACCATACCTCTTTTAACAAGCACTTAATTTATATCATGTCTTCTCTGGTTTAATGGGTCACGTGAGGGTCTGAGGACGACCCTATGAACCACACGCATGTACATGTTAATGTTGTAACTTCACTGTGAATATCTCAGCTCATGTTGCTCCTGACATGGTGTTTCTGTATTAATAATTATGACCCTGTGTGTCTCTCTCTGTGTGCTTCTCTCCTCTGCCTCAGGAGAATATGTAGTGATGACAACATATTTCCATTTGAAAAGGAAAATTGGCTATTTTGTGATTCAAACCTACCTCCCGTGCATCATGACTGTCATTCTGTCTCAAGTCTCCTTCTGGCTAAACAGAGAGTCGGTTCCTGCTCGCACTGTATTTGGTGAGTGCCATCTTGTGTTTGTATTACAACTCATATAAATGCACTGAATCTTTAATGGAACATGTTGGATCATTTAGAGGAGCTCTTTCCAGGTAAAAGCAGACGTTCACGCTGCATTTGGTCTTAAACATCACATGGTTCAGCAAAACAAGCGGACGACTTAAAAAAATGTTCCAATTAACCTAACGATGTACAAATATTGCTCGGTGCATTCAGGTGCACGTAGGCATGAAGGAGTCATCTATTCTTCCAAAGCGTTTATCACAGTATCGACAGATCATAAACCTCTGTGACTGCAAACAGCCATTCATCAAAGAACAGTCGAAGCAAAGCTGGAGAATGTTCGGCAGGTGATAGATGGAGTGTGGCATCTCTTGAAGACAATGTTCAGCTGCTTTGTCAACATTATAAAGACAGTCAGACAGGTGTCTAGTGTTATTATTCACTGAGCTCAAGGTTATTTAGTCAGAAGCAGAACTACAATACCATGGACTTTGATAAGAGTCACATGTTTCTGTAACTAAATACATTATTTAAAGGGGGGTATTATGCTAATTCCAAGCTTCATATTTCACTCTGTGATACCTGTGGAGTAGCCTAGCATAATTTACTGCTTAAACATTTGTCTCACACTGGTGCTCTGTGCAGGCCCCTCATACAGCCTCTGCCTGAAACGACTCAGTCAGCTCTGTCCCTTTAAGGAGCCCCGCCCCGACAAGCCCCACTTACTTCTGATTGGCCAGCTGCACTTTGTGATGTCACGAAGAAAAAACTGTGTGAACCCTGGCGTTCACAGCAGCCTGCAGACTGAGCTGAGAAGCCTGGGGATTACTCCAACATACTTTTACCTACAGATCTGAAACTTCACCCACGTTTGGTCTGGACATCCAACATTGTAACATTATATATATGTCTTAACATAATTTACCTTACTACCCTCTTTAAGGTCAGAGAATTAAATCCTAAAAGTAGTCCAAGACACAAAATATTTAGCTTTCATATGAGTATTTTATATTTTGCACACTATATTCTAATGGCCATTCTAAAAGCCATTTACTTTGAAACGAGAGCTGTGCATGTTATTCAACGTGTCCGTGGAGCACCCTTCATGTTAAGAACATTGTTTATATCGCCACATACTTAAAGATAAGATGTATTTCTCCTTCAACCTTCAATTATTGTTGTGCTGCATAATCTACCAAAGTGCCCCTTAACCTGTGTGTGGAATATTCAGCATGTAGATTTGGACATGAAGCACACACCTACGTGAAGTGTAGCACATGTTATGTCTTATAAGCACATGAGTACAATAGAAGCTCATTTGATTATGTTGATGAGAAACTGCTACAGCTGCCGTTTCACATTCATGTGTCCTCACAACCACGGCTCCTTCAGTTCCACAAACACGATTTCCTCGAAGAGACATTGAAAAAAAATCTCAGTCACAGAATAAATTCAATTTTTAGAGAACAACATCCTCCACATGAGGAGAGGAGCTGTCATCAGTGTCATTTTCTCACTCTAATGATTGAAACATTGACTGTGAAGGACAGCGCTCGCAGCAGTGTTCACATCTTCTGTTTGTTCGTGCAGTCACAGTGATCGGATCAAATAAGCATCTTTACTTTGCTCTTAGAGGTTATGAGTTATAACAGGCCTCGGTAATAAGCCTGATTTATCATGTCTGTTCCCTGTAAGGCTTGTATAGCTATAATACTTTTACTGGGGTTTATAGAGCATCATATATCAATATTTAATGATGTCCTCATTGAAAATTCAAGCACCTCCATGTCCTCATATTACACACCGTAAATTTATTAGCCTCCTTTTTTGCCCAGTAAAGACTTCTTTCCCCCTGTGAGGAGTAATAGCACAGTTAAATAGAAACACAGCGCACAGAAAGGCGTAAAGTTCCCCAAAATGCAGCGGCAGAAAACAAATCAATCTCCGTCCTCAAAGAAATCCAATAGTCACCTATCAATCTTTTTGTCACAAATTATAATTTCTCAGCCATGACATTGGGAAATGAGTTGACCTCTTTGTTCGGCGACACAATAGTCGTTTTTTTCGAGCCCTCTGTGTATCTATTTTTCATCAGAGGAGATAGGCTGGAACAGATGATGTGATTGCTTTTTATGTGCTCGGATGGGTGACCATTGTCCGACCCACATTTCATTCCCAGCAGCGCTCAATGTGAAGGCGAGGAAGTGAAATTATTGGTGAAAAGTTTCAAAAGTGTAAACTCCGAGGGATCGGGATCTCCAGATTAATTAATTTTAGCGGATGGACTCGTGGATTTGAGATGGCTCGCCCTAAATGTACGCAGACAATGGCTCGTCCGTCTCTGTTTGTGTTTGAGGCAAAAGGACATTCAGATTTTTACAACTTGGGTCTCACTGACGGTTTCTCTTTAATGGGCTTATAGTCATTGTCTTTTATTGTAGATGTTCTGGACCCTGAAACTCCGTTGGACACAGCACTTTGTTCGGGCATCTTCAGAATAAAACCTTTGTGTCGTACTGGCTGGAACTAAAATAAAGCCCGAAGCATCCTTTATATGGGTCATTAGATTAAGATAGTAGGTCTTTGTAGCCTCAACCTGCAGGACTGACCCAATGTTCTTACTAAGTTTATGCATCAGTTGTGTTAGTGTTATGTGTCTCTGCTTTCTGATTTAAAACAGTAGATTAAGGGAAAGTTGTAGCTCTGCAGCACAGTGGACAATCCTTTTTAGGTTATATCTTTAAACTTGTGTGTGGGTGTGTTCCCCACTGCATTCAAGCAAGCTCAGGTCACCCCACTGCTCAAAAAACCCACCCTCAACCCAAACCAGGTTGAAAACTACAGACCAGTCTCACTTCTACCCTTCCTGTCAAAAATACTTGAGCGCACAGTCTTTAATCAAGACTTCCGCCAAGAACAATCTGTTGGACCCAAATCAATCTGGCTTTAAGCGGGGCCACTGCTGGACAGTCCACAGCTCTATTGCTGCTAGATCTGTTAGCCGCCTTTGACACAGTGAACCACCAAATCCTCCTCTCCACTCTCTCTGAGCTTGGGATCTCAGGATCTGCCCTCCTCTGGTTCATGTCCTACCTCTCAGGGAGATCTTTTAGAGTATCTTGGAAAGGAGAAGTGTCCAAACCCCACAGCTTATCCACAGGGGTGCCTCAAGGGTCAGTGCTCAGTCCCCTTCTCTTTTCAGTATATACCACCTCACTTGGTGCAATCATCCGCTCCGCTATGCAGACGATGCCCAGCTCTTCCTGTCATTCCCACCAGACGACACGACAGTCTCGGCACGTATCTCAACATGCTTTGCCGATATCTCTTAATGGATGAACGAACGCCACCTTCAGCTCAACCTACCCAAGACTGAGCTCCTTGTCATCCCAGCCAGTCCCTCTATGCAACCACAGATCAATATCCAGCTCGGACAAACTGACCTCATACCCACTAAGTCTGCCCGGAACCTGGCGGCCAGCTAACCTTTAAGGTTCATGTGGCCTCGATTGCTCGATGACGATTTGCCCTGTACAACATCAGGAAGATCAGACCCTACCTGTCAGAGCATGCAACACAACTGCTGGTACAGGCTCTCGTGATATTAAGCATTGATTACTGCAACTCCGTACTGGCAGGCCTTCCTGCATGCACGTTCAAACCTCAGCAGATGATCCAGAACGCAGCAGCGCGACTCGGCACATGACACTGTCCAGTTAGTAAACAGCGCCTCCCTCTACGGTTCGCTCCAGGTTCACTCCCACGTGCAGGGATTAGAATGTAAAGCGTTGTCAAAATGATGTAAAAATTGCCGTAAAGCAGTTCAGCTGCTGGTTTTGTGACATCACAATAGAGACAAAATAGAAAACCATACATTTTACATTTTTCCAAGTCAAATCTTATTAGGCTTTAAAGCTGCGTACATATTTCTGGTTCTAAAGTCTTTAAAAAGAAGTCAATGTTTTCACTCCTGACAGCCATGATGATGCAAACTCTGCCCAGATGTGACCCAGGTTGTAACAAACTGAACTTCCTGTAAGTGTTTCTGTATGTACTGACATTTTCATCTCATCCTCAGGGGTCACCACTGTCCTAACCATGACCACCCTGAGCATCAGTGCTAGAAACTCCCTCCCTAAGGTGGCCTATGCCACGGCCATGGACTGGTTCATGGCTGTGTGCTATGCCTTTGTCTTCTCTGCCCTGATTGAGTTTGCCACAGTCAACTACTTCACCAAGCGCAGCTGGGCATGGGATGGCAAAAAGGAGGGCATGGAAATAAGGGTGAGTGATTCCCGCACTTTTGTGCTGCACCAACATTAACAGCCACAAACACTTCACCCCTTACAAACAGAAAGGAGACGCTCGTCACTGTTTTTCTGCAGATTAGATTACAGATAAATCGTTCTTTTCCTTTTCATTAGATAACCTCATTAAAGAACGCTGCTCAGTGAGTCCTCACGTTACACTGGAGGAGCCATGAGGGCAAACTGCACTTTGGAAGCACTGATAGAAAGTTCCCTCCTTAAAGCAGCCCGGAGTACTCCATAAAGACTGTAAAGAGGGGTTTTATTTATTCATTAACAGCCAAATGGAACAGGGACAGCGGGGCGGAGCAGTGAGAGCAAGAGCTGAGGTAAAGTCCCAGAGACGCTGGCCCTGATTTATGACGGCAGCATATGTTCAAGTCTCTTCCTAAAGTCACAGAGGGCTCATTCTCCCCAGAAGAGATGTCGTCCTTACATCCAGTCTTATACACACACTGATCAAATGTGAGTGTGCATTAATTAACATGAACCCCCTGACGCCAAAATCAAATAGCTTACATATTTCTAATTGTTGAATAGTTATGACCATGTAGGACAGAGTATAAATACAGACTGGTGCTGAGAACTTAATTAAAACAGGCATTTCCTGTGCTTCACTCAGTTTCAGGTTTTGTTTGGAGGATGCCTAACAAGATGCTTTTCTCTGAAGTTCTGATGAAGTCGCATAAATAAAACCTGATAACCACGGGGCTTAAATTCATCATGATTTCTGTGATGTTTTCTAACTTTCAGAGGAAACTAAATAGATTAGAGAGCTGAGACAGTATCAGCGAGAACACAGAGGAAAATAAAATCAGTGAATGTGTGAAATCCGCTGAATTAAACGAGACTTTACTTCTAAGAGGCCTAATTTGCTCCAGCAGTGGATCCGCTGATTGACAGATTCAGGTGTTGATAACCTGCTGTTTGATTGACGGTGCCGAGAAGGAGACTATAAAATATGTTTACTTCCTGTCAAAAGTATACATTTACATGTATGAA
The DNA here is from genome assembly GCF_022749685.1 of Semicossyphus pulcher. Lineage (NCBI taxonomy): Eukaryota > Metazoa > Chordata > Actinopteri > Labriformes > Labridae > Semicossyphus > Semicossyphus pulcher. The sequence goes on along the minus strand of NW_027211604.1, from coordinate 6,628,895 downwards.
TAATTAATGAATGGTATGCCCAGATGGTTTTTGAGTTCAATTACCGCCGTAGTTCCTCGCGCAGTGAGCAGAAGGTGTCAAAAGAATAGCATCAAATTTGAGTTTGTGTTCAAGTTGCAGAACCACATGTGGAGTTTACAAAGTCAGGCTGATTAGTGACGGAGAGAGAGCTGGAAATCACCACCACATGCTCGCATTGCAGATGTTAGAAAGTGGAGAAAGTTGTGCCTTCATTACTCATATTTATATTACATTTCTTTATTTTTATTTTTAACCAGATTAGCGCAGCATTGAGCGTTGAAACTTCTCTTTAATGAAAAACGTTCTAATGATGGCAGCAGGGTTAAGCGTTATCCATCAAACTGACATATTCATATTCGGGGGCGGGGCACTTTTGTTTTTAAGTCTGTCTAAGGCAGGAGTCTCTAAAATTACTTAAAACAGCAAAACAAACTGTGATGGACGCTGAGGGTGAGAGTGAGGAAGGGCAGTGTGTCTCCAGTTTGTTGCCTGCTCCGACGCTCTCTGCTCCAGTGTTGACCGTCAAGGAAGTCGGCTAAAACTTTTCAAGGATGTGAATATGCACACTATAAGGCCCCGTGTCCACATGGCGCCTTTTTCAGGCAGAAAAGCTCTGGCTGGGGGCTGGGAAGCGCTGGGATGAAGCGCTTGTGCGGTGAGAGAAAAAAACGCTGTCGCGGGATTTGTTTCTATGACAACAATAAATTTAACTTACTACAGAGCTAACGACAAGCTTACAACACGTAGGGCGATAATAGCACAACACTTAGTAGCGACATTTAGATACTGTTTGTTTGTCATATGTACAGCTGCGGGTAGACTGAAACGTCCAAAACCAGTCGCCCCTCCATGTTTGGTGGTAACCAGGGTGACGAGTGGAGCCCCATCTGATTGGTTGCTTGAAAAAAGCGGCGGTGACGACACAAGCTCCTTTCTGAAAACTTTTCTTCAACTCAGCGCTCGGAGCGGCCGCGCTAAAAAGGCGGAGTGCTCAGAAAAAAGGACGCTGGGTGCGACGCGTTTTCTCTCGGTGGCCGCATGCGCTCTGTCCTCATTGACAACGATTGACAAAAGACGCTGCGTTCAAAAAAGCTGCTATGTGGACACGTGGCACTACTTTACCTGACTGTGTGGAACTTTGAGGCTTTCATTTCAAATGATTATGAAAAGCATTAAAACGTGAGTCACAGGTTAAACCTCGCGTAGGCTTATATGAGTGTTGTGCTTAACACATAAAATAGTAAGAGGAACAATCGTCATGCAGTGAGAGGTAGGGGGACTCTTGAATCATGTTACGATGGTAGAGAGCTCCCTGGTCAATGAATGTCAGTCATTCAGAATAGACAAACAATACAAGACGGTGATAAAAAAAAATTATATTCTAAACGACTCTGCAAACATACACGGTGAAAAAATACAAAAGAAGTAAATCCACATTAACAGACGTCCTTCTTGGTTTGGTGTCATGCTTGTGAATGATGTGAAAAATCACATTGTAAACATTATGAAACTGTCCTAGATGTAAATAGTGACCAGGTAAAAGCTGTTATGTTTCTATTATTATTTCTTATGCTGCCACGAATCTATCTCTACCACTAATGCACCAACAGTTTGACACAATCAGAACATCCTTTCCATTTCTTTATAGCTTGACATTTGCTCCTCTGAGTGATTGGCAGGATTGCATATTGCTGCCACAGAACTTTTCAGTCAGCGGGGATAATTTGCAGCGTTATATTGAAGGCGAGCGGAAAGGTTTTTTATTTTTTTCCTTTTTCCGTTTTTCCTTTTGATGCCTCGTCTTAATGGCAACAGCCGGGGCTGCGTTCTCTGGAGCTGTGCTGAGCATGCAGTTGTCATGACAGATAAAAAAGAATGGGGTCACAGAGGGAGACAATGCACTCCGATGACACTCCCCGCTAGAACGGGCTACTGGAAAGCAAAGGGATCAGACTTCACACGCTTTCCCCCCTTTTTCTTCCATATTTGCAATATGATAAAACAGACACCCATGAGGACAGAGTGTCTTTCAGGAGTTTCAGCTCAGGAAGTCCTTTTGAAAATACCTACCCCAGCCATCATCAGAGCAGGGTTTCATCCACCACTCTTACCGGATCCAAACGATGACTTCATCGCCCCCGGGCTCCGTCTTTTTCAAGGACTAAAATGGAGAGCTCTAGACGAGTCAATGTGCACTAATTTACCTTGCTGGTTATGGAGCTCCTCTGCCGTTTTCATCCTTTTTGTCGCCTAACATTCTGTTTGACAAGCGATCCATCTAATTAGCTCCCCCCTCACCGGCTGAAGGTGCGCTTATTACAGAAATTAGCCGGTGGGGAGTTGGGCTGGAATGAAAGCCTTCCTATTTCCAGGCTCTCCATGACACCTGATTGGACTCTACAGTGTTAGATATTATGTGCCGCTTTCATCAGGTGGAGAAAGGAGCTCTGGCTCATTGTGCGACGGGCTGCACAGCTGGAGAACAAGTGACTACATCTACTGACATTTGAATACAATAGTTTGTTAGCGGAGACGCAGCCTGCCATCATCATTTCCAACAGTCACATGTCAGCATGACACTGCTATCATTTTACTGAACAACAGGGAAGGGGAAAAAACATGTATTTCTGGAGGCATCGTGTCATTACCTTTTATAAAAGGAAGTTCTATTTTACAGCCTTGTTGTTGGGAACAATTCAACATATTCCCACAGTATCCACTTTTCTCTAACGTCATGCTCAGGGTGAGGCTGAAAAGGACAATGTCATATCGCTTGTTTCAGGCTGCAATTCAAACCAGAGATTGGTTATAAATTAAGTCTTAATAGAAAGTATTCTGTCATTGCTATTTGCTTTTTTGCCTATATATTTTATTTTGGTATTTTGAAACACATTTCAATAATTAAATACATATAAACATAAGGAATCTGACAAATCGTCATTGTGTAGCATCTCAGCGATAGAAAAGACAATGGAGATTAAAAATCTGTGGGACATTTTTCAAGGACAACATGTTAGCCAACGTTAGACAGCTACCTATAGCATTTAGATACTTCCTGGTTAACATCACTGTTTGATAACCAACAAAGCAATGTCAGCTAAGAAGTGGTTAAAAGCTAATATTAGGTGTTGCCTTAAAGTAGCTAATGGCTTATCAGAAATAGTTTGATAACCCAGCTAAACATAGCATTCAGGAACCTTCTAGCTAACGCTACTGTTAGATAGTGTCACAAGATTAGACAGGACACGAGTTCATTCCGAGCGAATGGTACTTAGCAAGCAATTAGTTGAATTGTGAAACTAGTTGCTGCCTCGCCAATGGCTATAGCATTCAGCAACTTCCTAGCTAACACCGCTGTTAGATAGTGTAACACGATTAGATAGGACACAAGTTAATTCCTAGCTAACAGTAGGCATACTTTAGCTAGCAATTGGTTGAATTGTAAAATGAGTTGTTACCTCACTAATGGGTTATAATATATGTTTTAAATCCTAGCTGTTAATAGCATTTAGCAACTTCCTAGCTAACACCACTAACATGATTCGATAGGAGAGCTGTTATTTTCTAGCCAGCAGTGATGTTCGCTAGGAAGTAATTGTAACTAGCTGCTTATGGTAGCTAATGTGTTATCACTAGGTTGGGCGATGTCTACCAGAGTTAAAGCACAATGCTACGATGATAGAGTGGTCAGTAGGGGTGGGACAAAATATCGATACAGCAATATATCGCCGTCCTGACTCGTGCAATACAATTATCGATAGGCTGGTTCCAAATATCGATATTTTCATGTACACATACAAGGTGCTCTAAACAGATTTCCCTGCCATTTTGACAGCAGGATAAAAGAAGAATCAGATATCGTGATGTATAATTATGATTGTCTGCAATATATCAATTATCGCAGAATCGCTGTATCGTGATATTATCGTTATCGTGTTCGTATCGTGCTGTGAGTTACGCACATCTGTTGTTTGACCTTTAAATATGGAGGGATGTCCCTCCAGATTTATCGTGTCCGTTGTCTATTCAGTTCCTGGTAAATTTAAAAAGAGATGAAACATTAACAGTTTGTCAAATCTCGTATGTTTAAACAACGTGCAACCTGGAACACAGCAGTACGGCATTATAACGGTGTTTGAGCTTCCCACCCTGAGCTTGACGTCAGTAAAAAAAATGGCCACCGTGTGAGTATGGTGGTTTTATCTGACTACCATTTGAAAACTGTTTTTTATTGCATATTTACACAATTAAACCTAGATGTAGGGATTTAATCAGTTCAGTGTAAATATTATTGGTAAACTATTTTTCTTTTCTACTTTTCTTTTCAGGAACCGTTTCAGGCTAACATGGCCAGGATTAAAGATATGGTTAGGCTTTTGTTTTGTTCTTGTGTGTGTCGTGTGTGTCAGAAAAATGGCTGCCCTGTGAATATGGTGGTTACATCTGACTACCGTTTTTTAAACTGTTTTTTATTGCATATTTACACAATTAAATATGGATTTAATCAGTGTTGCAGATACACGTTTGTAAGTTTTACGACGCAAGTCTCAGAGGAACAAAGCAGAAGTGAAGATGATAAACTGAGGAACAAATGAAAAGAAACTTTTTGGAGGAACCAACGTCGGCTTTGAACAATGATTTCTAAGAGCGTTTTAACAATAACAACAGGTAACCTAAAACACAACCTGTAGTTATGAGATCAAGCTCAGGTCCTCTGTACAATTACCAGATTTGCGAGTTGGCATAGTTGGTTGCGCGAGTGCCACTTAAAAAAATACTCCCACACAGTGGCACAAACGGTGACATTGTGGCTCCCTTAACACAATCTGCGCACTCATACGCCCTCATGCTCACAAACTACAGGCTATTAAACATGCGGACACCTCATCTCTAGTCCTAAGACGGGGACAGACTGTCACAAGGTTCAGTTACACGCACACATGCACACACTGAGCTCCCAACAGCAGGACACAGCGCGGCACAATTACCCCGAGGATATTTAATCTCACTCGTAAAGAAATTCTGATGCAACGATTTGCTGAAGTAACAAAGACAAGGTCAATAGATGCATTGTGTTCTGTTCCTGCAGTTTGGCAAATGACTTTGAATAGAGCACAAGAATCTGTGGCTGGAAGCAAACTGTGTGCTGTATCACATTAGGTTCATAAAAACATGCACACAGCCCAATGCCACATGTGGTTTCACCAATAAGTAGACCATATAAATTACAGCAGAGGACAGCCGAGCTAAAAGGCGGCAGAAAATTACTTTTGTCGGGTTTGCGGACAAAAGCATCCCTTAATGCCACGGCCTGAAGAGCTGAGGGGGCTATGATTAAGGTCGTATGACACGTTGTAGCAGTCATTGGCTCTTCTGCTGATCTAAGCCTTCGCTGTGATAGAGGAGGCTCCCGGTGGCGTTAGATGGGGAGGAATCGATCTGATGGGAAAGTTTCTTGTTATCCAGGGGGCATCAGTGCGACTCTTTCTCCCTGCACTAACAGACTCTAGATAGACCCCTTCAGGCAGCAGCCCACCAATTCTCTGTTTAATGCAATCAACTGTGTGCGAGCTTTTGTAGCTTCCCTAACCCTCTCTGTATCAGAGATGAGCTCGAAGGATCATCCTGCTCCTGTCCCGCTCACTTGAGGAGGAAACGCAGATCACACTGAAGCGTTTTCGTCTCTGTCCGGCTCCCTTCACCGTGAGCAGACAGTCTGCAGCTTATTGAGGACTGAATGACATCATTGCCTTATATTATTCTGCTCAGTCCCTGATAGAGATGTTTCGTTACAATCTTTTCCTTCAACACAATTTTAATCCTGTTTTATACCAAGTACAGATCTGATACCAGTGTGTAAGAAAATCAACTGCTGTATTAAACTTAACATCCTGTAAGGATGTGAACTGATTACTGTCATTGCTATAAAGCCTGGCTCAGGTAAACACCAGGGTTGCGCAATAAATCACAATTTCATCTTTATCGCAATACGAGCATGTAGCAATATATGCAAATATAAAAAGACTGAAATTAAAGCAATAAATAAATAAAAATGTTTTCTGTAAACACAAATGAGCATGCATAAATTTGCCCTATTGGATGTCCATGCTTTCACACTTTTAATGCGTTCAGATGAAGCCCGAGCTATCCGCTACCAGATTAGATCAGATTGATTGGTGTCCATTTAGTGAGCTAAATAAGCTAAATAGCTAGTAAGCACTTTTTAATATTAGTTTATTTATCACACATATCAGTAGCACAATATTGCACACAATAATCGCAGTTTGCTCATGTCATGCAGGCCTAGTAGAGACTCTTTGTAGTAGGGATGGGTCATGATTTCCGAATATTTGAAAGCAAAAAGTTAACGCGACTATTATCTCATCTTTAAAATTTGTTTTAAAGTTGTTTTTACCAGCGGTTGTAATGCGGTACTACCACCAGACGGTGGCTGTAGCGCATCTGAACCGCCATTAAATAACAAAAGAAGAAGAAAGGGCGCCAGCGCCAGGTGCCGGTAAAACAGGTGTGGCGCTGTGAGATTTGGAACTGTAGAAAAGTGCAGATATTTCTGCAGCCGTCAAAGATTTCTGTGTGGAAAAAAAACCCCGAAAATGAGGTCAAGTGCAAACTTTGAAAAGTAAAACTAGCAGGTCATAAGTGGACAACAACAATGCACAGTCATTGGAGAGCGAAATAAGAGTTGTGAAAACGTAAATCTGTCTTTGTCTGCGTGTGTCTGCGCACACAGGGGGGTCTTGGAATAATGGTCGAATAGTTGCCAGTGAATATCTCAAAGTATTTTTGCTTGAAATGCCCATCCCTACTATGTAACACATCAACAAATACAGACAAAGATTGCGTTCAAGTTTTTTTTTTAGAATCTAGTAGGACAGGCGGTGGCTCATAAGTTACTGTATCAGATTGCTGACACCCACCCTATTTTAGACTGTATCTGAGGCGTTTCCAATCCTGGTATCAGAACAACTAAACTCCCCGTGCACCGAAGTAAGAAAGTCGTCTACTTCAGACCGAGAACAAACGTAAACACACATCTTGTCACATATAAAGCCATTTTCTGCCTCCATTTGTTCCTCTTTGTGAGTATCGGGGACAAAAGAGCAAACAAAACATTTGGTGATGAGCCGTGTGCAGAGAGACATCCACCGTGAAGCGTTTCAGAGGAGGGGAAAGAGGGGACATTAGTTATGCTAATTAAAAAGATGAAGTCAAAGGAAAAAGGAAGGAAAATTAAATGAAGCTGCAAAAGTGGAGCAAAAATTAAAGCTGGGCTCAAAGCAGAAGTGAAAACAGGGAGCACTGAAAATGAAACACTCTGTTACATGACACACACACACACTTTAATTTGCTTCTAGATGTTAAAGTGGCCACAGAGGGGATGAATGGTGTAAAGAGAATCGCCCCAGTACAGACTCACACACACTGCATGCCACACAGGAAACTAAGACTGTGCCCGGTGATCAATCTCGCTGCCCTACTTGTTCCCTCACATTTACTGCGTGCACTCCTCTGCACTCTTTTAGGCTGACAGCATCCTCTGGTGATGCAAGTTCGGCTATCTGAGCGATCCAATTTAGCAAATAAAATCTGGTCTCCCTGTCCGACGTCAATATGAAAGACAGTCTAATGACTTCTCTCTAGGAGCAGGAAGACGACAGTTTCTCCAGCCTGCTTTTATCACACAGCCTTTGTCGTGTTTGTTTTATTGCAAGCTGTTTGCCTGAAGAGGCCTGGCTGCTCTCATTGATACAGTTTGTCAGACATGTTTTCAGGCGCTCTTGTTTTGCTTTGTTTCTAATCCTGCTCTGTGCTGCTACTGCTACTGTTAGCAGTATCAGACGCCAGCCCAGCCTGCTTCTTGCAGCGATCGCAAAGTATACGAATTGTTCCCGTTCCTGCACTCGTCATTTTTTTCCGGCCTGATAATAAGTTCATCATGAATTTTTATCGTGGCTTTTTTTTTGTCTTCTGCAATCCAGATTTGTATGATGCAGATTTGAATTGACATTATTATCAGTTTAAAATGTTCAAAAGTACTTCCAGCTAGATACTGATGAATAGAGTTTGTAAGTTGGGTAATTTTAATATAATTGGTAAACTTTTTTTCTTTTCTACTTTTCTTTTCAGGAACCGTTTCAGGCTAACATGGCCAGGATTAAAGATATGGTTAGGCTTTTGTTTTGTTCTTGTGTGTGTCGTGTCTCGTGGTGTTGCTTCTATTTCCTCTTTATGAGTTCAAATGGAAGTATTGTTGAGTCTGGTGCTTCGCTCCTGACGACCTTTACCTTTTACTGCCTTCTCTCTTTTCAGAGGAGAGAATCGGCGACTTTGTCCAAAAAGGCAAACAACACCTTCAACATTGTGGGCACCACCTACGCCATCAACGTAGCTAAAGACCAGGGTTTAACCACCATTTCCAAGAGTGCCCCCGCACCGACCCCTAAACACCCCTATATGCATAAAATGGATGACCCCTACACGGAGGCCAAGAAGTCCTACAACCGTGTCAGCAAAGTGGACAAGATATCCCGCATCATTTTCCCCGTTCTGTTCTTCATCTTCAACTTAGGCTACTGGGCCACATATGTCAACAGAAAGCCCGCCATCATGGAGGCGAACAACCCAAACTGATTCTGACCAAACGTTAGGCTTGATCCGGTGTGTGGTGGAGGGTAGACAGGTTTGCAGGAGGCCAAGTCCATCACGTCTTATCGTGTGTGAGTGTGTGTGTGTGTGTGTGTGTGTGTGCGCGCGTGTTTCGTGCGTCTGTTTTTCTTCACAGTTTGATATTTTGCACGTCTGTGTAGATGGAAGGCAAACTTTAACATACAGTAGATTCACATATAATAGTAGGACCTTGGAGGGAGCACATCGCCACATCAGACCGTGTTTGTGTAGCGTTTCTTTTCTCCACACTTAGCTCTGGCCCTGTTCCACTTGCTGTGAGTGACCAAGTGATCCTTTTGCTGTATCTTGATTGCTTGCTGTTTTGTAGAGTAGTCAAATTGTGTTTACCACTATGTTTTGACATGTTTGCGCTTTGCTTATAATAAGTTAGAGCGAGCATGCCTTTTGAAGTTTTCATTGTAGCTCATTACCAATGATGAGGTTCTGACACATCCATCGAGTTAACATGCATGCACGCACACAGACACACAGGGATGCAGCGGGAAACGCCGTCGGTTGCTTTACCGCGCTCCGGGGCGGCCTGTATAGTTCTATAGGAACATCATTAATAATCGTCAGTGTCTGGCCTTCAGCTCGTGCTGAATCTCAACAAACCCGACGCAGTATCATGAGGAATTGCTTTAGCGTCCCATGGGGGGGGTGCCTGTACATTTTCTAGTCCAGTGGCTCTTATTGTTTTAACTGGCTGAGTATGTTAGATGACAGAGAAGCTATGTGCCTTGGTGAATAAACACACATGATAAAGGAGAAGGCTTTGACACACTCACACATATATCTGTGTGTATATTACATGCAAACTGGTGTCCACAGGCTCCGCGCGCCGCAGTACGGACACGGTCACTGGGTGTAAAATTGCCCATTAGTGCGGAAGGTTACCAGACCTCTGCCTGTGAAGAGATGAAGCAGAGAGATTAAAGGATCCAGCGTAGTCCAGAACAATTATCGTGTGCATTTATGTTTTGGCTCCTGGTGCGGCGTCTCCCTGAGCAGAGCGGTCAAAACAAACTACCACCATTACCTCAGACTGGAGTCGGATTCTGAATAGCGGTTTGTTTTACGTGGAAATGCAAATAACACTAGCTGTTTTCTACATCACAAACACTCTTTCTTTACGTCTGCTGTGTTTCTTTGTTTTCTCTGCATCTGTCAACGTAACTTTTTTGGCTCCATTTTAAATTGTTCTGCCTTCATCAGCGAGATTTTGTTTCATGTTGTACTTTTGCCCTTTTCTACTTGATCGTGTGAAGTATATTGGTGTTGATTTGATTTTCTACATATGCTGTACTGTTCTTGTGTTCTGAAGTAGACAACAAAGGCCAATACAGTGTCTAAAGAAAATTTGGAGACACTCATCAGTGGGGACGTTTCTACCACGATATGATGGACAAAAAGATTTTTCCAACAGTAAATTAAACTTCATTGAGTTACTGTGATCACACTGAATTGCATTGAATTGTCTAAATGTAAATCCGATCGGTCTCCCGCTGCGGTGCCTGTCTCCAACTTTTTGCGTTTAAGTGACATTTGTATTTTTGTTACGTGTTGAATTTCGTACGTGTTTTTACAGATGTTTTATGATCCTAAAGCAATTTTCTGTTGCTTTTGTTTGCCGGATGCACTCTGGATATTTTGCATTATTTAAAGCATAGACTCTTTGATGAACACTGTACTTTAGACGCCATCATGCGGTGGAGCTCCTCGACCTGTATCTTCAGTGGTAAGCATAGAAGACTGAGTGGACTGTGTTGTGGCCTCTTTAAAAAGGTGTTAATAACACAAAACATGTACAATGTATCAGTCATAGGTTAATGCATGACAATCTGTACATGTGTATGTCTGCAACCTCCAATTATGGTGTTTGTCACACTGAAATAGGGCTTAGTATCAATGTTTCTGTAATCATCAGTTACTAACATCACTTCAGCATCATCTGCATACACACATCGTGTTGGTCGTGCTAACGGTTAGCTAGCACGGAGCTCTGAAAGTGTTTTTAACCCAGGTTTGGTAGCGCACAGACTTTAAGGTGTGATTCAGTGTGCCAACACACACACTGAGGGGGTTCTCCATCAATTAAAGTACTCAATAACAATCAGGTCACATTTCAAACCACTTATCGCAGCCTCAGCTAAGATGTTACAAAATTAAGTATCATTAATCTACTTTCATTATTCCTCAAGATATTTATTTCCTTACCACGTAATCCAGTAAAAACACACGACACAAGTCCAGCAGCGCAGCAGGTAACGCTTGCCCACGAACACATGAGTAATCTGCTGTCCAGAGTCCCTGAGTGCTCTCACATTTAAAGTAGTGTGCCTTGTATTCCAACAGATGGCGATAACACGCTGCCTGCTACAAACTAATGGAGGAAACTAACGAGCCAGGCCGTTGTTAACCTTTCCTGCTTCAGCGTCACGACCGCAGTCAGAAAGCACAGGGGCGACTTATACCCCTTTCCCACCGAAATTTACCGCGATGTTGCAGGTTTTTCAGACCCGGGCAGACCCACTTATAAATAGTGATTGTCTCTTTTTACATTGCCAGTGAAGTATACTCCTGTCGCTCTCTTTTCTGCTGCGTCAAGGTCTGACCTCCCTGGTCTGGGCGGAGATTAGTGTTTTGTGTTCCCATCATTGCCGATCGGAGCCGAGGTGATAATTAGCCGGGTCTGAGTGCTGATTGTAGCCTTTCCCACTACGCAGAAATGCCGGGTTTTTTGACCAGTGGATAAGGGGCTTTATTGTTGATCTGCTCCAGCACCGAAGCTGTAGCTAGCTTCGGGGCTAACTCCTGTCACTTTAATACGCCAGCAGCATGCAAGACCCAGGAGCGTGGCTGGAGTCTTGAGGAGTCGTAGGCTTCATAATGAACAAACAGCCTGAACTGATCACCAGTTCTGTCTACACGACCACCGATCACTCTTTTCTCGGCTCTTCCGCTGCTCCGGCCCCCGACACTTCATGTAACTCGCGCACACGCACTTCCGTTCTCTCTCACGCGCTCTACCACCCCACTCTCATGCACTTAGCTCTTCCCAAAAACAGAACTACGCTTCTAGTATAAGGCCCTACTACAGAGCTGATCATGTCAACACCAACGCACCTCAGAAGTGCTGTATGTACCACTAAACACCCAGTATGTAGTTGTTATTTTTGGGTAAGAAGCCTGAATATCTCCTGGTAAACCACTTCAAACATGACGCCCATCAGGCTATAACTAGAACCATGACCAGAGTGACATGAGAAATGATGGCAATATCAACTGTGGATGAGATTTGTGAGAACCTCATCAAGTATTTAAAGTCCTGTCAAAATTATAATTACAAACCAGGGGAATAGTTAACCTGTTAAATAGCAATATTAAATATGTCTGCATATTTTATAACACCACTGGAAATTAACAATCAGACGCCACACTGCAAGCGGAATCAAACGTGTTAACTGAGCCGACGTCCCTGCTGAGGCGCCGTGTCTCTTTTACAGACTCGATTTTTATCATTTTGTATTAAAAAACGGAGTCATGATAAACATCAGCTGAGGGTGTTCAAAGCCCGCTGGCTGCTGCTCAGTCAGGATCAGATGACACAAAGAGCTAATGTTTATGCATGATTTCTCTGAGTAATGAGATCCACGTTCTGCAGGTAAGAAGTTATGAAAGGCAGCAGCCGGTGCCGAGTATCTGAACTGCATGTGTCAAGTTGCTTACCTGTAAGACACAGATATCCCCAATAGGCTTAACGCCAGTTAACATGATCAGTGTCTTGAATAATGTAGAGACTAAAGACACGTTCAAGTGTGGTTAGACAGTTTATTACTGTTAAATACTAATTCTGACTGGTTAATTAGGACATTCCAAGGTCTGTTATGTCTCGATAACGGACCGTTGCTATGAAGAACAGTCCGTCGTTAGGGATTTGGCTCTAAGGAAAAAAGAGAAAACAGCGGAGAGAAAGCGATAAAGGTTAAAAGTGATGCTGACGAGACAGAAAAGCTCAATCAGGTGCTGCGCTGATCCTGCGGTCCCATTCACAGGGAGTAAAAGCTCTGTTAGCATCATTTTAAGTAGGCTATAGTTATCCGTTGCTATGGACACAGCTCTCACCGTGAAACTAAAAACAGAAATTTAATTATTTTTCAACTAATAAAATAGTTTCCAAATCATGGCTGCGTGGTGGTGCAGCTGTTAGCACTGTCACCTCACAGCTAGAAGGTTCCTATGTCGATTTAAGTGGGCCTTTCTGTGTGTTCTCCTCGTGCATGCATGGGTTCTCTCCGGGTACTCCACAACACTCGTTAGGTTAATTGGTGATTTTAAATTCCCCATAGGTGTGAGCGTGAAAGGTTGTCTGTCTCTATGTGTCAGGTCTGTGATTGACTGGCAATCAGTCCAGGGTGTACCCGCTCAATGACTGCTGGGATAGGCTCCAGCCCCCCTGTGACCCTGAACAGGATAACAGGTATATAGATAATGAATGGATGGATTTCCAAATCAATATTTTGAGCCACGTTATTTATAATTCATAAGAAGGTAACTGTGTAATAAGCGGTACCCCCTTCAGGGAGACGAGTCCTGCTCACCCTGTCTGGGTTCCGTTCTGCGATATCAACCTGCCCACTAAACATCATCCCTTCCATAGTAGTGTTAAAGAATCAAATGAATCCTATTCCCAATGAGAAGGGGTAAGTGGTGTGTAGTGTTTGTTCCATTTGATTTATGATGCTGCTCTTGATTGTAATCTACAACTCAAATTTATACTGTATATTCATCTGCGTAATCTGCAAGTCTTCGGACAACCACTTTGACCCACTTCCTGTTTGGTCAAACTCATTAAAATGTTACCATCATTAACAGGATTTCCTTTTTTTTTTATTCACACACAACATCTGGAGTCTGTGGTTAACATAAGTGAGGTGAAAAACACTTTCAGAGCCGCACAAACACGAGCCTCTGCACCCTGCAGCTCGACTAGAAAAGTAGAATCTCCGTCATCCAAACTGCTCAGACTGACGGCAACAGCAGGAAACACATGCGACGCTGCAAAACGACAAAGATTGATCAACTGTGAAAGGAGAATTGTTCTGAAGAAGTAGTGCTGAAGAATGTGCATGTACAAATGTCGTATTAGGTCACGAGTTTGTGGTAAATAAGGGACGTGTGTCTCCTGAGGGGTTTTGATAAACAGGACTCTACTGTACTGCTGCCATTTAGGTTGATTTTGTGTTCTTATTTCTGTGGTGAATCTTTTCCCTCGCAGGGCCAGAGTTAACTTCAGCAGAAACATGTCATCCTATAAGATACAGTATATTAAGAGCATATTACTATATGAATATATTTATGCTACTCCGTACAGCATTAAATATTATATATGTTTTATACGACATAATCTCTACAGCATTGATGCAGATCTCTTGATGGGTAGGAAGCCGTAGGCAAATAGATAAACTGAACAAATTATTATAAACTAAATGGCAACAATTCTAATTATTCAGAATAGTGTTACCAAGTTGTGAATTTGTAGATATTGTGAATTCAATGCCAATAGTTTTTGTGAATATTGATATGTCACGTCATTTATTTTTACATCTGATAATGTCGCTGTCCTACATTGAGCTCTGTAACACCAGGTGTTATGGTATGTTAAAGACGTACAGTAGAGGTATTATTCATCGAGCTACGTACGAGATCAGTACCTTGTGTGCACTTTTCAAACCCAACTGTGAATTAGCAGCCGTCTGCGAGCGGAGTCGCACAACGCCGTGTGCTCGCTCCAGAAATTTCACTGCATGTCCCCACGCGATGAGAGAGCAAAGACTTCCTCCACAGAGACGGCTCGGGAACATAGTGGACTTTGTGTTTTTGTTGGAAAGTGGCTCTCTACAGTGTATATGCTCAGTGACTGGACTCTGTATGTTGCCCTCTCTCGTTCATGTTCTTACTGTACATGTAGCGAATGGAAATGGGGATTAAAAAGGACGTATTTTGTTTCGTAGTTTCAGAGCCCTTCTTGGTCACATTCGAGCCTTAGAGTGGACTCATCTCCTCCAGAGGCTCGTCTGACAAGTATTTCTGTCTGTTCTCTCTGTGCATGCCCGTCCTTTTGTTTGTGATGTTGCACTGTGATTTGTTAGGGAGTACAGCGTGAAGACATCCTACAGGGAGGAAGACATTCGTATCAAAGCACAGCCAATTAAGATGTGTGCAACTACTAGGACTACTGTACTCTACACACAAAACACAGCATATAGGTTAAGACCACGGACTGTATACAAAGATGGACGACAAGACAGCGCCCTAAAAGTGAAGCCAAAACATTTGGAGCGCCCCCTGCTGACTGGCTGCAGTATAGCTCATAAAGCCCGCCTCCTCCATGTTAACAGATGGGACATGAGTCAAACTATAAAATCAAAATACACGTCAAATACATTTTTCTCAAACATGGTTTCTGTCATTGTAGTTAGTTCTTATCATGCTCATTTATGTCCAAGTGTTCATTTTTCTGACAAGTTTATTTTTAATTAGTTATTTGATGCTATAAAAAGGATGATTGACAGCTCTGTTGACAAATACGGCTCCTGCAGCCGATCTGTTCTGGATTAGCAGAGCAGAGGAGGAACGGCGTAACTAAAACAATCACTACAGTCATTGAAGGTTACATACCTGTGAACCTTGACCTCAGACCAACACAAGAAGCTGTTCTGCTGTTAAACACGCTGACGTGCGGGATCCTGGCTGTTAGCTTTCAGTAAGTGTGTGTGTCTACTGCGGCTCCACCCGTCCATCTCTACTGCGCAGCTCTGGCTCCAAATGACGTCACCATCGCAAGACGGCAGGGCCCGTCACAAGGGCTATTTTGGCTTCAATTTCATACAATGAGAGCAGATGGAGACGCGTCGTCCATCTATATACACAGTCATTGGTTAATACATAAACTTTTTCATAATCTCAGCATTTATTTAGCAAAGTTTGGGCCTCAGTCTCACAGTTCCTATCGACCAGTATTTGTCTGAATATATTCCAGATAGTATCTTACAAAGGTGAGAATTTAAGAAACACCTGATAAAGCTGGAATACTAAGTAAGAGGGTGATATGTGGCTTTCCAAAGCCTAACATGTAACATGGTTTAAGGCCACATAGGTGAAGAAGCAAACAGCAGATCCTTAAATCCCTTTTCTATGAGAACACTGCCTAAAATACCAACAAGCTTTGGTCTCTGCTGCATCAATAAAAACAATATCTAAACCTGAGATTAAAGACTCATATAAAATGTCTGTACATAGCACTACACAAAGCAGAGGGGGTTCAGTGTTGAACATTACTGAGTATTTTCATTAAACGTCGCTGTGCTGCTGTCTGCACACTCTGAAGGTTACTGCTGCTCCCTGGCTCCGGTCCAGTCCTGGCTGCCCTGTAGGTGCTTTCGACTGCACAGGAACGTTATTATGTCGGAAGCTAAAACGCCTCATTTTTCTCAGCACGCCGGGGAAAATGAGCTCCATAAAAGCCCCCAAACATGGACATATAAGGTTGTTCGCTCGTGTGTGCTTGCTATGATAAATGGAACAATCCATTATACATTTACTGGCTATTGTTCTTATGGGCTATAGGAACATACAGGGCTTTGTGTTTATGAGGCGCACGGCTGCTGTGGTTTTATATGAACACAATAAGAGAACAAAAAGATAAAACATGGCAGCCAAGGTGAAGACCATCTGCTGCAGGGATAACACACAATTTGTCAATACAAATCACAGCAGAATATAAGTCAGACATTTATAACACGAGAAAAAGGAATAATCAACAAACAATATCATGAAACAGTCACAAAAATAAAGTACAGAACGAGAAGAGACAGCCTGGGTGAAACAATCAGCATCCTGCCATCACAGGCCTGCTTTACGGCATGTCACATTTATACACACGAATAATCTCATATTATTACAGTAAGCTAACGGATGCTAAACGTGCCACCAGGGCTAATGTGCCTCTCTCGACGCTGTGATTCATGACGCCTTTGTTGATGAGAAGGAAGAAGAAGTTTATGATCTGCACAGAGGAGCTGCAGGGCGAACCTGTCAGACATAAAGGATGCCTCCGCTCTGTTTCTAACCTCAGCTGACCATCGTTTTTAAAGTGTCCACCTTTTCTGAGGTTTATTTGTGGGGCTGCTGACAAACTGTTGCCATCCTTTAACTATGGACTTGCTGTTCTTTACAGGAAATAAAGATTGAGTGCTTTCATGTGTCTGGAGTGTTTGGTAAAATACAAAACATTGACTTTCCCTTTCATTGTCTGGTGCAACTAACAAACCACTAGAGGAAGTCTCGCAGACACGCAGTTGTGCACAGGAGATGCTCACCATGACTCTGCAGTCAGCAGGGGGGCAGCTGTGATGGAGTTCAAAAAGGTGCAGAAACACGTCTCAGGGTTTCCCCCGGAGAAAGTTGTCGGGCCCAATGGTAAGTATCTTCTGAAGGGAACTGGCTCCCAGAGTGGGCCGACGGCCCCTTTCATTTATTCATCACATCTTAAAAAATAAACAACTAAAGTTTCGAGCACACTTCTAAAATGATCTGATGGATACTCTTTCATACCACCTTGGAGGGCAGAGAACATTTCAACAACGAAAAATGGAAACAAATTCAATCATCAATCAATCAAAGTTATCTCAAGACACTTTTAACAGCAGAAACCTCGAGCAGAACCAGGCTCATGTTGAACAGCCGTCTGAAGAGACTGGATGGGCCGAAAAGTGAGATAGAGGGAGATGCAGAATAGAGACAGGCAAAGAGAGCAACAGCAACAACAAATAATACATACTTAGGGTTACAATGGCAATAATAATTGTACAAAAGTGTAAAATGAGCAAGAATGATAAAACGTTACAGCAGACCGTGTATGTCTACATTGCTCAAGCTGGTACCTCTGAATCACACAGCAGACTCTTATTTCACTGGTTGATGATAAATTACAACAAATGCTCTTTGTACCGAAAGGAGCCAGTTGAGGCAGTTGGGGCATCTGATTAGGATGCCTCCAGGCCGCCCAACTGGGAGGAGACCCCGGGGCAGACCCAGAGCTCGCCAGAGGGATTTTATATATATATAACCCTAACCCTGTTATCCCGCAGGAGGAACTGGAAAACATTGCTAGGGAGGGGACGTCTGGGTCACCTCACTTAGCCTGCTGCCAGTGTGACCTGTCCCCGGATAAGCAGAATATGGATGGATGGATAGATCATAAAAACAGCTGATCTGTGGTAACCTGTATACACAGAGTGCAGGAGAATGTTTGGGTTGCTTGGCAACAAAAGTCCACTTTCAATTAAGTTGCGGAACTAGTTGAGTTGGTGGAGCAAATAATAATCTGAGGTTGATTGTTACCGTTTACTATTAAAAGCAATATTACACTCGAGGTTGTGACGTACTGAATATCCGGATATTCATTACAACATCACGACCTTGAGTGTAATATTGCTTGATTCACAGTATTCAGAATGCCTGGCCGAGGCGGAGCGATACACAGAGTGAAAAGTCACAGTGACGTTGTTCTCTATACTGTTGTATAACGCTATATATAATGCAAGCACCGGTGTTGTCACTTCCTGCAAGCACGCACACACAAAGCACAGAAATAAAGAAGTGTCAATAATAAACAGAGACCACAATTATGACACCAGCTGCCATGTGGCCGTCACCCAACAAAGCATCTTCAAACACTGCAGAGAATAAAACAACCTAATGAACCGAGATGGAACAATCTTATCCCTGCCATCCAGCTGTTGTGCAGCAACAGCAAATATCATCTACAGCAAGTGCTCTGATTCTCAAACATTAAGCAAAACCATGGCTCTAAGCAGACCATCTCTGTAATGTAATGTAATGTAGGTGAGCAGCAGATGACCTTAAGTATGTGGAAATGATGGCGATAAGTGCAGCTGAGTGCAGCTGCAGCATGAACTATAGGAGAGAGGAACAGCACTTTAGATGCAATTATGGAAAAATAGAAAAAGGAAGCTGTGACATTAACCTCTGACTTTGAGCTGATATATTCTCCACTGCTGAGCTGATTATGTCTGTGGAGAAAACAAGAATGTTTGCCACACAAGCCTTGAAGGAAATAATCGTGTGAATAAACTCTGCAAAAGGCAACAGTAAGATTTACATCAACACCGAGAATGTACATTAGCCTCAACAAGACACACTTTGGTCCCCAAAAACAAGAAGCCTTGAGGAAAACAGGCTCAGATTCAGCTCATAGTACTGCTAAAATTTAAGTTAATTCCACCCTCACAATGTTAATATTTTTTTTTATTTCTATCTGATATAATTTATGTTTATCACTGAGGTCTTAGTGGGTGGTGGTATTGTACTGCAGTGTGTTATATTAAAAGTTCGTTGTAATATCCTGCCTGAGGAGACACAATATTAGGAACACCTCAAAATGTCTCGCAGTCTAGATCAACACCACTGCAAAATACAGCTTCACTATTTATGATGTAATCGCATTAATACGTATGCTACAAGTGTGAACAGGTTAACTTTATATTTGTAAAAGTACAGGTGTACCTAATGAACTATGTAGCAGGAAAGCAAAGTCATTAATCACCTGCCATACAACAAGAGACCTCAGTCACCACTAAAATAAAATAATAGTAAAATAAATAATAATAATAAATAAAATAATAAAAATGTTAGAAATCAGAAATCCTTTCCATTGTTTTTATGTTTATTTCGTTAACATTTCCTTGCATAGAGGCAAATATTAAGCACAAAGAGCAATTTAAAACAGACTTAACAGTCACTACCAAGGGAAGCGGAAGCGTAGCCAGGCAACTTTCGTAACCTAGCAACAGCAAGCGCCGGTGAGACGCCATCTGAAATTGAGGTTGTGGTCAGTGCCAACGCCGCTAGTAGACTACAGGCCCTAATAGTATACATTTTAAGCTAGCTGACACCAATAAAGTGACCACAATTAACACTGTGGTAAGAGAGAAATGACCAGCATTTTCGGCAGCCATTTTTGCCACACAAATAAACACACTAGGACAGACTCAGGACATGTAGTTCTGCTAGCAAAAGCACCAAATAATTAGCTTACCTAGCTTGTTGAGGTGAAGCAGCTATCCTGTTCCTCTTACTTGTGTGTTATAGTAATAGAGAATGTGTGTCTCTTTATGTGTGTAAGCGTAGATCTGCCTCACTGACTGAGTACAATGTGTAAAATCTCAAGCTTTGAAATAAAGGACTTTTTGATTATTCATTTATTGTCTGTTATGAGGTTTGTTGTTCTATACTCAGCCTGGGTATCTATTTTCTGATATTGGTGCAGTCTACAAAACCTTTATTAACACTTAAAAGAAAAAGAAAAAGTACTTAAATGTTGTCTTAACACAAGCAGCCGCACAGGAACACAGTGTTAGGCTGTGATCACAGGCTCGACTCCCAATCATTTGGTGCATGTCACCCCCCACTCTCTTCTCCCACATGTCCTGTCTCATTAAAACTCTTTGACATATAATTACTAAAAAAGTAACAAAACTGTGGAACTTTTTCATGTGATTAAAGAGGAATCAAAACAAAAGTTTGTTTGTCTTGTTTGTAAACTGATTGCCCCTAGAGGGATTAATAAAGTTGTTTGAATTTAATTTTATTTGTATTTTCTTGTGTGCATTTATGTTTAGCGCCAATGTTTGTTATTAACATATTTTTTATACAATATAAACTTTTAAGGATTTCTACAGAAAATATATTGCTTAGTGTAAATTGGAGCCATGATAATAAAGCATAATTTAAGACTTAATATTTTTAATAAAAAGCAGCATTGTTCTATTAGTACAAAAAAACAAAGGTCATAAAGTCAACATAAACCTCTTTCACCAGAGGTTCCTATCACGGCAGGTTTAAAACTGGACCCATGCAAGATGGCTGCTGTTATGGTTCAATCCCTTTATAGCAAGTTAGTATGACACGTCACATCTACTGTGTTGTATCTATGGGTTTCACCCATATATAAATAATCAATAATAAAGAAATAATAATAAAGGGTTCACTCCTCTCAGTACACCTTTTTTCGCAGTGGACCTTGAACTCACCAGAGCAGTAAAAGCTCAGGTGATGCTAATAACCTTAACGATGTCTGTCCTGTAAGGTTAATAAAATACAACCAGCACTGAGTTCATTAGAGAATTTCTATGTATTGTTTTTTTTACATATTATATGACATTTATCTTCCTTTTTACTCTATTTGTTCAATGATAGTGGAAGCGTTTAGTGGCCGTAGTTGCAATGAGTAATAATCCTGTTATCTCGAGATTACGAGTAAATTACCTCGTTATCTCGGTGTAACTTCATTTTCTCGTGATAACTTATTAATTTTCTCTCTATCTTTGAAAAACAGCTGATAATACTCATGTCATTAATATGTTAGTGCGGGAACTGAAGCGGTAAAGGGGTATTTATCAGTTGTGGTGTTTTGACTTAAATGAAGAATCTCTCTTTGTTTAGCACAACTATTGGAGTCGTATTAATCTAAAAACCTCGTCTATACAATAAGTCTTACTAGATCAATTTAACCACCTCATTCAACGTACCAGCCAAATATAACCAGAAGCATACTGTATTTAAGCCATTGCCAGGATGTCTCTAAATGTTTGATATTTAATGTCGCTCTAATTATCCTACAAATATGGTGAAAGTGTAAATATTCACTCCAGTTTGCTAACATGATTTTCTCTCCAGGGAAACCAAATTTGATGCAAAATACATCCAAACTAAGCAAACCAAATGTAATGTTGGTACAAAATGTATGTATTGAGGTCAAACTATCACCACAGGGTGTAAAGAAGCATCCAAAATTCTTCCCATGTCAAAACTGGACTGCTTGTCCCTCTTTTGCATTCTGCAAATGGAAACTTTTAAACGCGATTTCTGAAGAAGATGAAAGGAGAGTTTTTCAGGCAGCTCTGAAATGCATGTGGAGGTTTGAATAAGACAAACCACAGGTACTCCCTCTATGTGTGATGACATTTCATGTGTCAATCATCTTTCAGACCTCTAAAAGCCTGACCTTTATTCCCTCTGATGTCTCTGACTGCCACACATAAGGAGAGTTATTATCTCTAATCGTAGCCACGTCGAGAGCAAGTGCCCTGCCGTGCCGTCTTCACGCCTTCCGAGCACTTTCTCCAACGTCGACTCTGACTTCTCACCACGGCCGCTTCTTTCCTCTGCTCTCTGTAAACTACTAAGGACAGTTTTTTATATTTTTACCATCAGAAAACAAATCATCTATTTGTACATAATCTTTTAAACAAATGTATTGTATTCTAGATCTATTGTGAGAATAAAAGCCAGCACAACTTGGAATTATTCTTTGAGTCATGTGGACAAGAGAAAATTACCTTTGAGTCTGCTGATCCTGACAGGAAACCTACAGCATGTTCCTACCTGTAGGTTAAAGTGTCCCTTGTTGTGCTTTCTATATGACATGGCCAATATAGAATATACAGTTAATATTACTATGTAACTAAGAGGTAATTAACTGGACTAAAAGTTATTCATCATTTAATTATATGGTATATAAAAATAACCCAACACTTACAACACAAGTCTTAATATTTTTTTTATTTCAATTTCTGGAGCAGTTCTGTCACAGAATTGTCAATTATTATCAATTTTTTTAAATAATTTTTTCTGAAGTAAAATAAATATATATATATATATGTATAATGTAATTAAATGGGCCAATAGTCTCATACTGATCGCAGGCTCTAGAAGTGAATTAAATTAAAATCTTATCTTGCGAACTTAAAATGCTCGATAAGATTTCATGTGTATTGTTGTCCAAAGAATCAATATAATATTGTGCTTAACACACTAACTGCTGCCATGTACAATCTAAAGTAAGGTTATATTACAGTTATTAGCAGCATGTCAGTACATCAACAGTATAAGCTGGCCTCCTAGTTTGTTTTAGGATTAATTTTAAGATTTGTTTGTTTTTAAATCTTTAAATGTGTTAGCACCTTGGTACATCTCTGACCTCCTGCATGTCACTAACCCCTCAAGGTCTTTGAGGTCCGCTGATCAGCTGCTTCTTGTCGTCCCCAAGACGAGGAGTGAGCGTGCATTTTCAGCGACCCCCTGAGGTTAGGATAGCCCCCACCTTACCAACTTTTATTCCTTAGCTTTTAAACCAGCATGAGAGTTGTGTGTCGTGTTATTGTCCTATTGCTGCTTGTTTTGTGTGTTTAACAGGCTTTTATGTTTTATGTATTTTATAGTCTGTGCTTTTATGTGTTCTGTATTGTACTGTGTTTTATATCTGCTTTTTAATTTCACTGCGCAGCTCTTTGGTAAACGTTGTTTTTTAAAATGTGTTATATAAATAAAGATTGGATTGAATTGGATCAGTCATTGTGTGATTGTTGTGTTTTTCTTCCTTGGAAATGCTGTTAACTTATTCGCTAATGTGTTTGTGTGTTAAAACTGGACTAACCACTGTGTGTTTATTTTGATTTCTTTTCCCTTCAGGGACGCTTTCCTCTGATGACACCTCGTAATATTACAGCTTTCCTGAACCTTGGCTCAGTGCTCAACAAGATAGCGCTGGCCCCCGGTGCTTGTTGCTCTGCAGCGATTAGTTCAGGTGCAGGAGGCCTGCAGACAGAGACTCTGCCTGGAGGGTTTGTTAGGCCTTGCTTTGTGGCTTTGCTGTTGTTAATTATGTTCAATGTTTTATAATGTTGAAAAAAAAGACGGTCGAGGATTTCAATTCACTGGAAAAGTTGTAAAATCAATCAAATCAATCATACTGCCTTACAGGTTCACTCAGTATGAGTGCAGGTTATTCCCATGGTGTGCCCTCGATGGACCTGAGAGGTGCACAATGCGTGTGCACCAATGACTGCATATGAAGATGGACGACGTGTTTCCAGCTGCTCTCGCTGTACGAAAATGAAGTTGTGTTAGTGTTTGCTACGTGTCCTCCTGACGATCCACCTCTACTCTGCTAATCCGGAGCAGGTGGGCTGCAGGAGCTGTATTTGTCAACAGAGCTGTCAATCATCCTTCTTACAGCATCAAATAACTAATTAAAAATAAACTTGTCAGAAAAATGAACACTTGGACGTAAATCAGCATGATAAGAACTAACTATAATGACAGAAACCATGATTGAGAAAAATGTATTTGACGTGTATTTTGATTTTACAGTTTGACTCATGTCCCATCTGTTAACATGGAGGAGGCGGGCTTTATGACCTATACTGCAGCCAGTCAGCAGGGGGCGATAGAGACTTTATGATATCGGTTAATAACTCATGACTGTCCAAAGAGTTGATGTAAAGCGAGTGAGTTGCTGCGGTTGGTCAGCCTGTATCCTCTGTGGAGGATCAACCACCGCCGGCTGACGGGAAATGCATCACTCAATGCTCGAGATTTTTCCAGAGAGATCAATAACTGAGAGAGTCAGAGTGACTCAACAGACTTTTATTTCACTGAGAATATAAGAGATGATGTCATTGCCATGTCTCATTTCCCTGTACACTTCTCAAAGATGAAACTGCCCAACTGTAAAAAAGAAACAAATGTTCCTCTTGTATCCCCTCTCTCAGAAGAGCATGTTTTAGTTTGTCTTTGTCTCTGCCGGGGAAGCGATCGCCTCATAAACGTTGATGATTTCTCAAGCATGCAGGAGCAGACTGCCTGGTCTAAACATCACGATGAGGCTGTTTCATGCCTTCAGTAGTGACTCTGCACTCTGCTGCTGGGACGAGCAGAGACCCCCGTGGCTTTAGACCACGGATGACTAACAAATGGGATTGGAAGTAGATATGTTGTGGCCCAAAAATGCTCTATATGTAGAATAATACAACGTGATATTATTGTTGTTGTAGTGTCACAGCTGCAGAGAGCCGTGCCGGTGTACAATTCGGGAAACTCAGGACAGACAGACGCAACAAAACTGTGAGATGTGACTTCATTCGATGGAAACTTCTGCGATTATTCAACATTTTCACTGAGTCATTGAGTTTTTCTCCACAGATCCGGTCACAGCGGTGTGTAGCTGAAGAGGGAATTGCTTTAAAATCTTCCTATTCTCTGCCTGACTCTATCTCCGGGACTTTAATTTGAAATTCCCCCCATGATTTCCAGCTTAGGTTCTGCCATCGATTAGCGAGTTAAAATTGACTATGTTGGCATGTCTCTGTGGCTGTTAGCGCGCTCGACGGTCTCGCTACATTAGATTAGCCGTGGAGTGGAAAGCTCAGATGCCCCGCAGTCGGCATGGGGTATCCTCTTGGAGGAAACGACTCGACAGCTGTACTCGTCCTTGGGAAGATAACCCTGCACGAGCCGTGGAAGAAGAGGCAGAGCTTTATAAAGGTGATGAGAGAATATGAAAGAGGTAATAAGGAAATGGACTGGGCCTGAATTTTAATGCTTGCAGCCACTTGTGCGGCTTGTTAGAGCAGCTGGAGGATTCGATTGCAGGAAGATGAATTGCAATAACATATAACTCCGACACATAGCTTCCTTCTTTGCGCACGCAGCGGGTGCATTGTTCTTTCCCCATCACCGTGTGCACTGTGCTTCCTCAGCTCTGTGTCACAATGCTGTAACACACATTATAATGTGCTCCACTGAGCTATGCACAAGCCTCACTTTGGATGGTGCCAACCTCTCCGGTTTGGGTTTGATTATCTGTGCGCCGAAAGTCAGCCCACATCCCATCTCCAGAGATGATACCCTGACATACTTACCCATTCTACTCCCCTCCTCAAAGCCCCCACCCCCCTCCGCCCCCTATACCTCCCCCAGGAGATGCATGGATGAGCAACCTTATTCTCCTCGTGGGGTGTTCCCCATGCATGACTGATGTTTAGATTAATATCCTTGACTGATTCCTGCTCTGCGGTGAAGAGACGAGGAGGCCTATCAGAGCTCAGCCGCCCCCTCAGGAGAACCATCGATTTTCACACCATCCTGACAAACAGAAAGCTCCTAAACCCACAAAATACTTTATTTGTTGTCCATTTAGACGCCTCCTCCTCCTCGGGCCCAGCTGTCCACATCTGCCTTTCTAAAATAGCTCTCTTTCTCTCTCGCTTACGTAAGATAACACCGCTGCTTTGTGAATCTTAGCACATTCAAATGTGTGCAAGATGTAGACGATGGCAAGATACAAAATAATGCACATCAGCTGCTTCACACTGCAGTAGTCCAGAAAATAACAAAACTATTATTAAAATTAAATCAACCAAAGCAAGAATCAGAATCGTGATGAAATAAATAGCAACAGAATCAAGACAAACATGAACATTTCTGTCCAAATGTGGTCTTGCAGCTGCACAGTTTAGATTCACACAAAATCAACCTCTTTTGTATTTTATAACATAAGTGCACATTAAACCACTAAAGCACTGTAACCATAGAAGCAGTGGGTCAGTATTTTAACTGTATTGTAAAGGGTTTTTTAACAACATCCTCCAAAGAGCCTCCTGTGGCGTCTGAACTCCACACGAGCAGGAATGGTAACATCGCCCCCTGGTGGCTCCAGGAAAAAGCTTCTCCTTTTAAAAAGAGGCTAAAACAACACTACAGTATCATTTAAATCCATAATGTACATTCAGTGTGTAAAAATAGTCACGTTTTATATTTAGTGTTAGCCTTCATACTGAGTGCAGGCACAAGCCAAACATCACAGCACAGGATTTCGTGCGTCTTCCTTCGTGTGTGTTCGTGTCAGACGTGTAATCCAGTTTATATTTGAACAGGCGGTTGATTCAGTTGTGACAACACTTGGCTCATAATTTTTGTAGTGTGGAGAAGGCGGTGAGTCAAACCGGCTTTTTGAATCGTCGTACTTTTGCTGTGACTCAGAGCTTAGGATCTGACATGCTCTGTATAAGCTCGAAGCTGACGTGTTCCCGAAGACATTTGGCTTTTTAATGCGAGGTCTGTTCGTGTATTTGTTTATTAGATGAGCTCTAAAGTAAAGCTAGTCCTCCTTGGGTCCATTATAAAGCTGGGAATAAAAAGTTTGACTGCACAAAAATGTTATTATGGAGTATGTGGCTAAATGACAAACAAGGCCTGAAATTGACATGCAAACAAAGCCTTCAAAATACGTCTAACAGAGTTTACAAGTACAAAAATAGGGTCAATATTAGCAAGTATGACAACTATATCTTTTGCATAGTGTGGCACAATCCCATTATGTGTTTCTGACATATGGGTACAGATGGTTTTCAGAGAAACAACATCAAAATGATGCATTCCTCTGTGAAGCAAGCCGATGCTAAGTTGAATATGAGTGGGAAGAGCTGTCAGAAATAATGTATCATATCTCTCCATAGGCAGCGATCTCCTACTGTTTCTGTTTCCAGATAAACAATGCAGCCTTGAACCAACATAAACAAACCTGAAGTACAGACAGAAGCCTTAAAAAATATATATTCTCTGTCTGTAAAAGTGAAGCCGTGCTGCTGTGTTTTCTCCTTCTGCCCAGCTGGTCTGTCTCAATGCTCAGCTAATTGGCCTTCTTCCACCGAGCCTGCGGGGTCTGGATTTCACTAAGTTGCTCCTGTCTGACACTTTTTTACTTGAGGAGTTGAGCATCTCGAGCCAAGAGACCCACTCTCTCCTTATCCCTCAGGATCGAGTGCTGGGAAGCCGGTTGATCTTTAGCCTTCCCCCTGCTCCTCTCCGCTTCCTGAAGCCCGGCCTGGACTTTATAGCCTACACTGGCCTGTAAACGGAGTATTTCCCTGGTGGGACTGTGAGAACATACCGTTTTATCCTCCGAGGAATGTGAAAGCTAACTCCATTTTATTTTCCTGGGCAGCAAGTGATGGGAACGAGACGACAGTGGGACTTCTCGCTTGTGAGTGGAGGCCTGAACCACAGCATCAGCCGTCCAGGTTTATTGTGTTTGTGTCTTACAGCTTTTATACAACTTGTCTACAGATATGAGCTTCAAGAATGCCAACTTAAAGGCTTGATTGGTCATGTGAAGTCACTGCAACTGGATCTATGTTGATGTATTCATTTTGTTGCCCATATTTTAAATCTTTTTTAAGATGCGTTGATATCAGAAAGATTTTAACCACCAAAAAGCATCTCAGTATACTTTTACATCCCCCTTCACGTTTCTCTCTGAAGCTTTAGAAAGAACACAACCTTTTGGTTTGATCAGTAGCTTCTTTAAAAATGGTCATAGATACACTGAAATGCTCTCACAGTATTTCGTAGCAACTTTAAAGTTGTAATCTTGAAGATCTCAGTTTTGTTCTCTTTGGCGGCATCTATGGCAATGAACTGTAATTGCGGGAACACACTTCCCAGATATCCAGACAGTGCTGCATGTGTGACGTCCACGGTTTGCCTCTGAGCGTCAAATTTGTTTCTTTTTCTTTGGATTTTCACTTCTTGTTGAAGTTGTATCTGTAGTCATCCATCTTTTCTTTGTTTGTTCAGCCATAGTAGATTACTGTTTACTCGCAACACTTGCAGAGAGCGGAAAAGCAGCCGCTTAGCTCCGCCTACCCTCTCTGGCAGACCAACCACTGCTGGGTGATGGAAAACACGTCACTAACTGGGCGCTGCTTGTGATTTTTGTGTTACCTCATCCGGCGATAGATAGTGACTTAACAGGCATTTATTTACATGAAAATCTTCGAGATTATATCTTCAACATAGCAACCAAACCATGTAATTACATATTCTGAGTCTGTCACAGTGCACACTAGCCCAATAAGAATTGATCTCCTTTTCTTGCATTGTGAAAGAGATGTCTGAATTGGAAAGCAGAGTTTGGGTACATTAACCTCCGAGCTTGATCCCTTAAATAGCTCTTAATAGCCCTTTAAATCATAATGTCCTACTTAAAGCTGAATCCAGAATTATTTTAGACCTGCTTTATAATAAAGAAGACATGGAAATATATAGGAACTGTAAATAGAAACCAAGGGTACCATGAATCACATGATACTTGAAAAGATAAGATTCCAGTAACTAGTTATAGTCAACACTGAAATAAAAAAAACATAATGTGCATACTGTATGAAGCTCAAAGGATTCTTTTCCCCACTCTTTCTGTGCATCTACGCTTCTATTATCTATACCGTTTATCCTGTTAGGGGTCGCAGGGAGCCTATCCCAGCTGTCACTGGGCGAGAGGCGGGGTACATCCTGGACTAATCGCCAGTCAACCACAGGGCTGACATTTAGAGACAGATCACATTCACACCTACGGCCAATTTAAGGGTCGTCAGTTGACCTAACGAGCATGTCTTTAGACTGTAGGAGGAAGACGGAGTACCTGGAGTGAACCCACGCATGCAAAGAAAATGCGAACTTCACACAGAAACGACCCCTGCATCCGAACTGAGATCCGAACCAGAACCCTTCTAGCTGTGAGGCGACAGCGCTAACCACTGAACCACCGTACAGCCCCCTCTCTGTGCAATTAGCTCTAAATTATTTTTTTTTTGTAAAGCACTTCCTATTTATACATTCATTTCCAATACTTTACACAGAGACTCAGTTTCTCTGCTATACCACCAATCCAAACCATAAAGCCATGTATTCCCTCACTGTGCATAGTAAAGCACTTTGAGCCACAGTTACCACATTTCAGCACAAAGTCATTTACACTCACATAGAAAACACTCAGAATCATGGACCTGCTTTAAAAGAGGCCCCGCACTGAGTGCTACACACCTCTACACTAATGGAGTCATGTCAGCGTGTGGTTATCTCAAACACCAAACTCTGGCTAACCAAAGCAGGGGCTGTGGGAGGAACATTAGATGCATCCCATTGCTTTTTCCATTGCTCCTCATTCACGAGGCCGTGTCAGTCCATTCCCTGCACCCTCGTTCAGGCCCCTCGATCTGCCCTCACATGTTTGTGAGAAATATTTTCCAAAATTGAAGGGAATCTCAAACCAATTAGAGCATGAAGGGAACAAGCTTACAAATGAGTTATTTGTGGTCTTGGCAGGTTTGCATGTTGTAATACACTTCTATAAGACTTTGTAACCTTTTACTCAGACTTATAACAAATATATCAAAGAAAATGTTCAGCTTTTCCTACCAATGTGGCCCTGAAACTAGATTGTCCGTAGTTAGGAGGATAAATGTGATGTGATAACCTGTTTTTTTTTTGGTACCTAAGAAGTAAAATAACTTTCTTTACCATAAATGTTTCCCTCCTGGAGAGAAACCTCATAATACAATAACTTTCACGTTTTGACATGACTCCTACTCGTTACTCTTGTGGTGAAATAAAAGTCATACTCAAAAAAGCAGGGTTAGAATAGAAACATTTCTGTCTATATTCACTTACAATTGAGTTCTCAGATGAACCAGGAATAAGGGACGTTTCCGGAGTTTTCATGAACGCACCATCCCAAAGCATCACGTGTTGAGTGTCCTCCGAGATTTGATATGGTTTATTATGCCCCCAGATTTGACTTACAGGAAGAGTACAGCTGGTTACAGTTAAAATTATGATTATTTTAATTGAGATTATTATAAAGTTGCATTAGAACCTTTGATAAAAGCCATTTATACCATCTGTTAATATCATTAGTTCTATTAGGGGCACGTTTACTTATAAATGTGTAAGCAAATTCTTACTTTTAATGTGTGCACGTGATCGTAACTGTCAGTATTTAGAGTAATTAGGTAGGCAAATCAGCAGGCAGGAAATGTAGCGTCCTATAATTTGTTTTCCTAGTTATTTTTCGAGTTTTTTGACACTTAGGATAACGTCCCCACTTAACAGAGACGCTGCACATACGCTGCACCGTGTAAACCAGTGAGCTCTGTGATCATCCTGGAAGGCTAAACTCGGGGTATACCATTATACCGTAGTGCCGCTTCAGTTCAGCAAGGTACGCTCGCCGCTCTGTAGCATAGCTTGGTAGCTAGGCTAGCTAACCTTACCTAACCTGTGTCTGTGCTGTTGCTAGCACACGCTAACTCAACCTCCAGCAAACTGCTCCATAGCTGGCTTGGTATAACTACGAGCACGTAGCCAGCATAACTGCCTGCTTCAAAGGATGCCGACTCCTAATTGACTGTGCACGTTAGCTAGCTTAGTTAGTAACTGTGTAAGGGACGTGTGAGAAGAGGGAGGTTGGCCACTTCCCACTACAACCAGCAGCTTCTACTGGTAGTCCTGACTACAGCTGCCTCCTGCTGTTAGCTGAAGTTCCTCCTCCGCCTGCGGGTGAGGTAGTTTGGTGTCTTTAGCTAGCTCAAACACACCAAGGCGGTGGATACATGTCTACCTCTCAACCACGAGACGAGCTTCGAAAGGGAAATCTTGCAGTTCATGTTTCGCCAAGAAGTCAGTGTGACGTCTTTTATTCCATCTTGTTCGTATCTTTTCCAACACGAGAAGAGGAATATGTCCAGATATAACATTTACAGCCTGTTGGACTGGATCTACGGTGGGGTGGACCCGAAGTTTGAGGGCAACGGGGGCCCCGAGTGTGCCGCCTTCATCGCGCCCCAG
The DNA here is from genome assembly GCF_022749685.1 of Semicossyphus pulcher. NCBI lineage: Eukaryota > Metazoa > Chordata > Actinopteri > Labriformes > Labridae > Semicossyphus > Semicossyphus pulcher. The sequence goes on along the minus strand of NW_027211604.1, from coordinate 6,597,635 downwards.
CAGCGCATCAGTGAGAGCTTCATCATCATCCTCCTCTCCCTGGTGGAGATCGGCGTGGCGCTGAAGAAAATAAACCTCTCCAAAGAGCTCAAGGTGGTAGGGAAAGACTGCACAAGGGCAAAGGAGGATAGTCTGGGCAAGAACCTGTTGCTGGTTGCTCTTTGCATGACTTTTGGAGTGGAGGTTGGGTTCAAATTCGCGACCAAGACGGTGATATACCTGCTGAATCCCTGCCATGTGATGACCATGGTTCAGGTAAGAATGACACACTGCTTGAGAGTCTGTGTGCGTGTGTGCGTGCTTGCGCGAGTGAGTGTGCAGCAACAGGATGAGAAACACCCATGAAATCTATCATAAGACATACTTTCATTTATCTCCTTTTCTTCCAGACAAACTTTTAATGATGTTAGGTTATGTATTAACTTTGATTGCAATATTTTCATTTACTATTTTTGCTTTGACCCCACCCAGCTACACTTTGTTGAAACACAGTGTTAACTATTTGCTTCCTTGTGAGACACATAAACATGTTTTTTTTTATTCAAGCTGTAGGCTACATCAAACATCCTGGTTGAGTGTGTGCACTTTGTACAGCATTTACATGTGTTGTTCAGTGTTGTTCAGCCTTTTTGTCTGTTTTTACTTCTTGGGCGACTGCAGCAAAGGAGGACTCGGACACTGTTATCAAAATAGTCAGACTTGAGTCTCGATTATAAATATTTCAATGTGATACATTGCAGGGCTGCACAGAGAACGAAAAAATATGTGTGCACACTTTTTTTGCAAATTCAATGAAAGCCTGACTATGTATTACTCTTTTATTGCTGGTTTTCCTGCTGAGATATCCAAACCCAAACTCCAGATGTGTTGAATTTTAACAAAATAGTTTTGTTTATAAGTTTAGCATTAAACTTTAAAGCTGAAATGTGTCTTTTTGCACCTTCAAACTGTTACAATAATGACGGAGCATGCGGTTTTGTGCATTAAGTACTTTAACTTTATTGCCGTTGGTATATAAATGAAACATAATTGATGTTCTTGAAGGTCATGATATTTTTAACACATTATACCTGGGAAGGTATGTCCACCCAACAAAAAAATAATACAATTTTACAACTAAAACATAGCTATTCTATTGTCATAACCAGGAAGATAAGAAAGAAAAACACGTGTTCCTACATTTTATAAATATGCACTAATTTACAGGTACTCGTTACAATATGAAAACAGATTAACAAATGAGTAATTATTACAGTAAGCTCCAGTAAAGTTCCATATTAGTTTGGAGTCTTCTTTCGTAGCTTTTAAAGGTCGCCCGTGTTCAGGCAGAAAGTTCAGCCATGAAATCAGACCTGTTGTTTCAAGTTCAGCTCCTTGAGGTATGCATCAGCAGCTGGGCGTCAACACATCTGATCCTATATGATTGTTTATCATGAACAGCTGTGACGCTGCCGAGGAGCTTTGCAGTCTGTACAGCTGCACGGGCATTTAGCAGAGAGTTTGACTTGATGAAACATAAGAAACTAAAGCAGAAGACGTCTTTGTTGTGTTGTATTTTCCGTAAGGTTTAAATCAGATGTTACGGTTCAGAGCTAGACAAAGGCTCCCTCTGTTCTCTCTGCTGCTGTGAGAACATACAGAACCTGCTACCTACATGTTTCCCTTTCACGCCTCCTGCTCGGCTGACCTTCACCGTGCATGATTGCACACCACGGGTCACGGCGAACAGGTCACTGCCAATTGCTACTTAATGTATTTGTCGCACGCATGAAATATGGAGAGCGAAAGAATGTATTATGGATGTGTTCTGATTATTTCTGCGTACATGATAGCTACTGGACACTGATGGATGACTTGCTTTGATGAAGAATGGACTTATGGTAGCAGGATGTCCTTGATGTTTGGTAGTAAACAAGGTCAAGGTCACACACAGCGGGGGTTTTTTGTGCCTGTTGGCACCTGAGTTTGATCAGAAGAGGAAATAAGCAAAAGTACTGGACTTTGCCAGTTTGTTGTAGCATTTCTGTTTTACTTTTGAACAGGAAAGAGTTGTCTCTATCAACAGAGCGGCTCTGCAGGGACGGCCTCCGGGAGTTTTTTTGTTGCAGGGAAGAGGGCCAGAGGCTTGACTTTATGTGAGAAGAAAAATAGGTAAAACAGGAAGTCAGTTTAAGTTGATGTTTTTGGGCTCTGTGGTGTTGAGTGCAGAGAATTTGTCTGGTAAATGATTTAGTATTTGTCGAATATTTGATAGTTCTGTGGTGGAGATTGTTCAGCTTCTTGGTATGGGTGTGATGTGTGATTGATTCATGTTATGATCTCACTTGGTGGATTTACTGTAAAAGGGTGTGGCACCATCTGTAATCCCTTTAAGACATGATGGAAATCTGAGATCAAAGCAAGGATTGCTCTTCCTGTTAAGCTTGTTAAACCAACAAACGCTGCACAAAAACTGCGAATCTGGAGATGAGAGTGAGAAGTGCAGATTTATGACTTTTACATTTTACAGGCTGTGCAAAAACAAGTGTTGCTGTAGCTGAGGTTAGCACAGTCCTCGAGTAATCAGAGCAGGCAGCCACTCCACCTGAGTGTTGCTAAAAAGGAATATAACCACTTGTCTGTGTTGTTGCCCTGATGTGTCATTATACAGCCGCCTGTTTGCTGGAACTCTTCATTAGCATTGACTAAATTATACCCAAGTGTCTAATATTATCACAAAATTCACAGGATAAAAAAAGGCTATGTGTACTCCACAGTTAGATGTTGTCACAGACTGCAGCGACGTATTTTTGTGAAGCTTTGCTGTTTACTACAAAAATATTAAATGACATTTTGTACCGTTTTTAAGGAAATTTCCCCCCTTACTTCAATCTTGTAATTAAAATATCTTTGGGTGAAAAATAATGCTTTGTCATGCACTGATTCAGCCGCCCAGTTAAACCACACATAGCAAAAGCAAGCATCACCCAGTACAATGTGTGTGTGTGTGAGAGAGAGAGAGAGCCCCGCTGAGGGTGAAGAGTTCACTGTCTGATGACTGATGAGAGGATGCCCCACTTCTGACAACACAGATGTCCGCTACATTTTTCTCCATGTGCAACAAAAGCCATCACACTGACAGATCTCTGACTGATCAATTTCCTCATGCTTTTTCACTCGAGCTAATGGATGTGGTTGGGGCTCCATAAACAAACAAATCAAATAGCAGATACAATGTGTTACAGACAGGATGGACAAATCAGGATGTGGTGGTCTTATCATCGCTCTTAATGGGTGTAATGATTCTAAAAATAAATCTAAGGCCTGTGTGTTGATTTTATTAATTTTTTTGCTCTTTAAAGTATCAATCTCAAAGATTTGAGTTGTTGTGCTCTTGAGCGCCTCCCACTGGCAATAATCGGTAATTATGAGAGCACTCTTCCCAATTTAACCAGACGTCCACGGCTGGCTCCCTTTGTCACAGTTCTAGCACTTTATTTTCCTTGCCTTCATCTGAATGTGGAATTTGTTTCTTTTTCTTTGGATTTTCACTTATTTTTGAAGTTGTATCTGTAGTCATCGATTTTTTCTTTGTTTGTTCAGCCATAGTAGATTATTGTTTACTCGCAATGCTTACAGAGACCGGAAAAGCAGCCGCTTAACTCCGCCTACCCTCTCTAGCAGACCAACAGGGCGAAAACTGGATGCAAAATTTGACACACAAGATGCTAAGGATCTCTTTTTATTAGAGGTATTGTTGGCATCACTCCCCAAAGAAAACCAGATTGCTTTCCATTATTCTCAGAGGCTAATAACTACAAACAACACAAGATACTAGGGATGGGTATAGAGGTATAGGACAGGGTATCGAGGGTATATACGTTTTTTTACGTGATTGTTTGCTACTGAACGTACCGATAAGCTCATGGACAAATGGTGCTCCTGTTGGTATTAAACGTTTACATTCCGTCTTATTTAACGTAGATTTCATTCAATCGTTTCATCCTGACGAAGCTCACATCCATCCCCTAGTGATGACGAAGCCTCAGCAAGTCTCATGCTGGAGAAAGTTTAGTAGTTCTGTGGCGAACAGAGCAAAGCGTTCGATAGTTTTGGCTCACTTTACGAAATTTAACTCTGATGCAAACGAAACGCATACAAGTTCAACAGTCCTAATCTGAAGCAGTGCAGTGTGTGTTTGACTGCTTTAGCAAGGCAGCTAATGCTAAGGCCATTGCTAGAGTTAATGCTAGTACGTCCTCAGTGCAGCCTCCGAGTCCCAGTGGCTCCGATAGCAATGCTGCAGATGGGATGAGCAAAACTAAGGCATGGTTCTTATACATGAGCCTGTAGTTATTCAGTCACTGTTGTTAGCTAGCTTCCAGTCCAGTTGGTTTAGGTACACTAGTAAATGATAGCTTGCCTGAGTGTAAATTTTGTGTTGAGCGTGACACAAATGTTAGCCTAACTGTAGGAAGATGCACACAGCCCTTAACGCCAGTTACAGCCCCCCTTCCAGAGGCACGTTATCGGACATGTCTTTATTCTTTGCACCAAATAATGAAGAGTAGGGATGGGTATCGTTAGAATTTTATCAATACTTATTTCATGGTTTCTAAACATGGTTAAGAAATCACAACCTGTTATTTAGATGCCTTGAATTGGATTTTAGATGCTATAGAGATTACTGAAAGCCACTGCAACTATAACAACCGTAAATGATTCGCTCCACTGTCTGAATGGTCGACTGTGTCAGTAGGATGATAGACAGTGTGTCTATGTGGTGTTGAGTTGACTCATAACCTCCTACAGGATTCTCTGATAAGCTGAGAGTTTACTTTCCCTGTGTGATGATGGGTAGCTCCTGCCAACTCACACAACTTCCTTATCAGGTGAACTTTCTTCTCTTGTGGATCTTGCCAACGGTCTGGTGCGACCAAACAAACTGATTACTTCACTTAATTACAGATAACCATGTATGCTGAGGGTAAACATTGCTACGGTCCAGGAGGCCATAACTCACACCTTTTGAAAACAGGCCTCGGGCCATCTGCAGCAGCTTTGAATGTGTTTAATAGGACTTTAAAACACTGCCTGGACGCACAGTGCGGCGATGAACATAAAGACTGCGTGCTTTGTCTTCGCTCCGTGGGCTGAGAGCTGGCCTATAAATTGAAGTGCCATGCTGTTAACAAGTGCGCAGCAAACATTCACTATCAATGCAGCAGACTACAGAATCAGCATTATCGTTAAATATAGCCACATTTATCAGCTGCAGCCACAACACCCCGCACAACAGATTGTTGACTCAGTCTACACTGAAGGCACTTCGCTGTATTACTCAATGACTACACTTGTAAGGAGGAAGTATGGCTTACCAGTAATGAGTGTTGTCTTTCTATAAGGAGGTCATTGATCATTTCCATCCCCAACAGTTTTCCTTAACAGCTTGAGAGATTATAATACACTCACGCTGCAGTACTACAACTTTCAACAACAAATTTTAGATACTAAGAGTTATATTTTATGTAGTGCTGTACACAGTCTCATCAGTACACTCTGAAGTAATTTACATTTACAGCAAAGAATAAAGAAAGTCCAGAGTATAGTACGCATATCGTACGTAAAGAGTCTTGATTTTGTGTGATAGTCCCATCAGGGTCTTTGCAGGAAAGGTGTCCAGAACGTATTCACAACATGTCAACAAAACTTTGAGAAACTTTGAGACTTGTTTGCAGAAAGACTAACTCCCCACCATCAAAATAAAAGCCTGCTTCAATCCATTACTAAAATCTTTCCAAATGTACAAAGCCCTCTTCATACACGGCCTCGCCCCCAAAAAAAGGCCACACTCTGATATTTAGTTGGACTGCCTTTAGCTTTGATTACTGGTTAAGGCCTGGACTCTGTGGTGGCCAATCCATGTGTGAAAATGATGTTTCATGCTCCATGAACCACTCTTTCACCATTTGAGCCCGATGAATCGTGGCATTGTGATCTTGGAATATGCCCGTGCCATCAGGGAAGAAGAAATCCATTGATGGAAAAAACATTTTTTGGGCACCTGACGTTGCTGAACCTCGACCTGACCAACCGAAGCGACCCCAGAGCATAACGCTGCCCCCACAGGCGTGTACTTTAGGTACTAGGCATGCTGGGTGCGTCACTTCTTACCCTGATGCACTCATCACTCTGGAACAGGGTAAATCTGGACTCATCAGAACACATGACCTTTTTCAAGAGTCCAATCTTTATGCTCCCTAACAAATTGAAGCCTTTTTTTCCGATTAGCGTCGCTGATGAGTGTTTTTCTTAAGGTTACACAGCTGTTTAGTCCCAATCATTTGAGTTCTCTTCACACTGTACGTGTGGAAATGCTCTTACTTTCACTATTAAACATAGCCGTGAGTTCTACTGTAGATTTTTTTTTAGAGATAGACCGATATGGTTTTTTCAGGGCCGATACCGATACCGATTATTAGTAGTCAAGGAGGCCGATAACCAATATTTGGAGCCGATATTCATTTGCAGTAAAAGTGAAAATATTGGCGTCAACATTTTGAATAATACAAACTCCAACACTTAACTTTGAGTTCCCAGGGTCAGCAGCATCTCTTATACAGTTAACTGAAAATTTAAATAAATAAATAAATAACTTCCTGAAGTTTTATAAAGTAAATAAAACAAAGTTGAATAAAATTAGCAAAGAAATGAACTTTTTCTCCTCTCCGCCGTGTGTGTGAGCACTCTGCATGCACAGCTTTCACTGTTGATTGGCTGTTACCCGTGCCATGGCTCTGTGGACACTAATCAGTGCTGTGGGTGGGCGCGGCTGCATCAGAGCCAAAATAACCGAGTTTTAAATTGATCTCTTATCGGCCGTCAGATTTTTTAAAAAAAAGGCAGGTGCCGATATGCGTCAAAATATTGGCGCCGATAATCGGCCTGGCCGATAATCGGTCTATCCCTAATTTTTTTGCCATTTGATTTCACCAAACGTTTACGTGATCTCCAAACACGATCATTTAAGATTTTTATTCCAACCACATTTCTTCCTTGAAGATGATGGTTCACCTCTATCCTCCCAGGTTTAAATAATGTGCTGGACAGTTCTTAACCCAATTTTAGTAGTTTCAGCATCTCCTTGTTGTTTTCTTGGCTTGATGCAGGACAATAATTTGACCCTTCTGAAACAGAGTCACATCTTTTCCACGACCACAGGATATGTCTTCCGACATGGTTGTTTAATAAAAGCTGCTCACTGCATCAGTTAGAGCTAAATAACTTGTTGCCAGCTGAAACATATTCATCACTGCAGTAATTTTCCAATGGAAGGCTCTTACCTATTTGCTCAGTTAAATCCAGGTGGTGACTTTTTTTGGCTAGGCAGTTTATAACAACACAAGAACAACACCTATTGTACATATTGTGTATCGGCCAGTTTCTGTAGGCTGAAATACTAAGGTTGTGTGAAGTTTCACCATCTGTTACTTCAGTTAGATTAATGTGTCTGTGTGACTCATTTTGAAATCAGTGTCCTCCCCTGTAAAATTAAGAAATAGCGGTCTGATCTACTTCCAGTCAACTGTGTGAGCACATCAGCGTCAGGTAACAGTAAAGTTGATGACATTGTGTCTCAGCCTGATGTACCTCCACGTAAATTTATATTCCTGTTATAAAATTAATAGTGAGAAACGGCAATTAGCGCTAACTGAGTCTTTTATGCTGCAGCATAAGCGTCAAGCCTTGTTGGACTCTCATAACTGTCATCATGCATGTGGATGAAGTCTGGCCGGGCTGTTTATTGGAGCTGCAGAAGCTCAGTGATGACGAGAGCGGTTGACCATTGGAAAATGTGACTTTCCCTATTTTTAGCAATTTTTTAAAGCCAGGAATGACTCATAGTTATATTAAAGTTTTGTTCTCTGCACATGAACAGAAGCTCAGCCGAGGTTTAGAAAGTTATTTAGTGATTTATGTAAACATGAAGCCATATCACAAGAAAAAGTTAAGAAATAGTCTCACATTCATGTAATTAGTTTGCTGACAAAGATGTTCAAACATTTGTTAAAACATTTTCTGTGTAAGAGAGGGAGAAGTAGAGAGAATGTAACAGAGAAAGTAGAAGTATGTGTGCAAATGTGGGTTCTAGTAAAAGCAGAACAAAGATATTTATTCTGAGTGTGTCAGATGAGTGACACAATACATTTTGTGTCATGGTCGTTCCAGCCTATATGTAGAAATGCATGTGATGCGCCGTGCAACACATTAGATGTTGCATTTAATAACACAAAGGAATGGTAAATGGACTGCACTTATACAGCGCTTTTCTTGTCTTCAGACCGCTTCACACTACATGTCACATTCACCCTTTCACACACACATTCATACACTGATGGCAAAGGCTGCCATGCCAATCTCCAATCAGGATCTATGTGCATTTATTGGAGACTGTGGCAGTCAAACAGCCAACCTCCTGATTGAGAGACGACCAGCTCTACCACTGAGGCACAACCGCCCAAGAAATGACTGTAGTTTATTCAGACTCAGACCAGGGGGGCTCAGTTAAGACGTCTGGGGGCGGAGTGAACTGCTGCCGTTATCTGCAAATAAAATCACGAGGATATTAAGGCACACGCCTGTCGCATAAAATGTACTACATAAATACATTTGATTTGACTTTACGGTGGAAAAAAACAAAGCCTCATGGAATAGTTTGATGGCAAAACACAAACATAGCACACATTATGAGTTCAACCCCAAGGAGAAACCACATGAAACAGGCCTTTTCCTCAAATGTATCAAATCTGTTCAACAACTCAAAGAGCAACAACACAGGCTGTCATCTTAATTAAACTCATCTGTAGCTCACCATCGGAGGCGACACCCTTCTTTGAACAGTTCGACAGCTCGACTTGTTTTGTCTCCAATTCAGACTGAAGTTGAGTCGCATACAAATATAATTTTCTTTGTCAGATTGAATTCGAAATAAGATTCATGGTGGTATAAAATCATTCAAATGTCTGCGTCACACCTGCAACCTTTGCGTGCTGTTCGACACAACACATATGTTTAGTCAGGAAGTCCCCTCCAGGCCACACAAACAAGCCTGATGACTGTGTCACACACATCAAAGGTGGCGACCACATTAGAGGATTTTGTTGACCTGTTTTACTGCACCAAATATTTGCAAACTAAAAATCATCTCTGCTATGATCAGTTGTCGACAGCGAGAGCAAAAGAATAAACTACAGCTACAGATACACAGTTTGGAGTTACCTGTTCCTTTAAGCCCAGTTTTTGTTGTTGATTAAACTGAAGACCACATCTGTTCAACATGTAGCCGACTCGACACATTTTCACAGGCAGTGATGACAGTAAAAGCACAGGGCAGGACGTGCCTGCTCTTTCACCCACATAACAGACACATGCAGTAAAGTGTTGATTTTAAAACATTGCTCAGTTTGCAGAACAAAACGTAAAAACAATTGCACAAATATTGCATTTTGAGGATTTATTGTTATAATCCAAAACGTTGTTTTCTGTGAGTAATCCTGTTATTTGAAGGCTTTTCAGCTTTCCAACACCTCTAATGCGATCAGGAGTAGATAAATCTCTGAAGATGAGACAGTACATGCATAAAGAAGTATTTTGCATATGATGTTCACTACCACAGTGGATCAGATAAAAGTGTTATGTCTCAACTGACAGCCCAGAATTTCCTCTTTTCAATAGATGCAGCTCTGGATTAAACTTAAGTAGTGCTTCTCACCTATAAATAAGATCAGGGCTTCACGGGCCCGCATCCCAGACAGGGATTAATCCTGCTCCGAGACTGCAGAGGCATTTTAGATCAGATTAGCTCACATTGGCTTTCCCAGGCATGGATACGCTCAGATGTAGCGTAGACATGAAGAAATATTGATAGTGTGCTAACAGTGACACGTGGTTAGTCTCGTTGTGGACCAACAAGCACACGCTAGTCAGACAAGTCCTTATTGACAGAAACATGTGAACTAATTAGCGTTGAATCCATTTCTGAGTCGATGTCATGTGTAAAGTGAAAATACAAACAGACTCAGAGTCACTGCTGCAGCTCAGACTTTGATTATTGTCATAAACTGGAAACCTTGAACCCTCTTTCACTAGTTTTTAAGAGTCTTTTTGTTACATAATTACTTTTACTGGCAATTTTAAACACCTAAGTTTCTTCACACTGTTTTTTGTAACGTCACATTTCACAACCGGCCTCTTTAGCAGGCAAGCTGAACATCTGCTGCCACGTTTAGCCTGTTAGCTCCTGTTAGACAGAGCAAATAACAAACGTCAAAGTAACTCTAAATCAACCATCCAGCTGCTGCTTGAAATGAACACAAAGACGGTTCATTCTTTTATTCATTAACTTAACAAGGCTGCATATAAAAGCTCGGCAGGAGCTTGGTTCATTTCTCAGCATCAAAATGAATACAAGATAAGATAATACTTTATTGATCCCAACGGGTGGGGTGGGGGGGATTCGGGATAAAGAGAGAGTCTCTATGATTCAGAATAACTTTGACAGTGTTGCTGCTCCAGCTAACAGCAGCTAACATGCAGTTGAGCGTGCTAGCTTGAAGCACAGGGGCACGTGAGTGGCTGAAAGGGCGGTGACAACATGGCAATTAAAAACAGCCAGAAAGCTGCCATTATGCAAAAACAGCGGACTATTGAATGAATGAGGGTGTGTTGATACTTGAGAATAAGAATAATTCCTCATGATTATTACATTTATCAACTTTATAATGTCTTATTTTATTTATTTAGTATTTAGTGCTTTGCAGATCTATATGAGAGACCTGTGGGTAATTAGTTTGAAGTCTCTGACGTTATAAAAAAGGACAAAGTTTTACTGCAGGCAGTGTACTCCCACACTCCCACACACAGTATGCACACAGTATACAATGTTGGCTACCAGTAATGATACTCGTGAAATTACAAAGACCATAGAAGCATGCCAAAGCTTTGGCTAACTATTTTTTTTTCATAAAAGCTATTATATATACTTTTATTCCTCTGAAATCATTGTAAACCTAAAGAAACTTAGATTATTTCAGTGTGTAAAGACGGGGGAATTGTTTGGTCATCCTCAAATTTGCATCTGCATTTGTTTAAAAGTTCAGAATACATTAAACCCATCTTGTCTTGTGCTGAAATCTTCTATGTGTAACAGAAAGCGCCTGCGAAACAAACTTGTAACGAAACTTCAGCTGTGTTCACAGTGCAGGTTAATATGAGCTGATAGTTGCACAGCAGATTAATCCCTCAGACATGTCCCCGGGCCAGTGTGCTGTTGTACCGCGGATCCAAAGTAAATTGCTTTCTTGTAATTCTTTCTGCAGCCGCTGCCTTCCAGGCAAACAACTTTCTCTTGTGTCAGTTGGCGTTTTGTAGCAATCCATGTTTGCTGTTTCCTCCAGGCCTCAACAGTCACACAGTCGCTGAGCAAAGATGAGATGTATAACTAGGGTAAACATTGTGACCTGTGTGTTTGTTTAATTACAACGCGAATGTATTGAAATGAAAACTATTTTAGTGGATGTTTAAAAATACGCTGCACAATATCAGCAGCCTTCACTTGGAGCTGCGTTTAAACCTTTCGGTGAATCATTTGTGGCTCTGCTTTAAATTCAGCTCAGACTCCCGAGTCCAAGGTTTGCATTTGTATCACAGTTTTTACTATAAAGGTCAAACGGGCTCAGTAAAGCACGTCAGCTTCTGAGGACAAAACAGTCCAGGATTTAGACACGTGCAAGTCCCTGCTGGTCTCTCACTGAATTATTTTCCGTCTCCCTGCTCCATGAGAAACGACTTGTAGATCGTTGAATATAAACCAGGCAATAAAACACATGAATGCCAATATGCTTCATCAATTTTAATGCTTTCCCTTTAATTGTTTGACCGTCCTCCTGGGTCCCGTCTCGACTCCACGTTTTGTTTTCTTGTTTGGAGCGAGAAGCACTTTCAAGTCGCCTGCGGGACTCTCTGTTCCTGCCTCCTTCTCTCATTGTATTAATATCGGAATTTATTCCTTTTCTTTACTTACAGCACCGAGCGCTTCGAGCTCTTGCAGCATTCAAGCTGCTTCATAATGACTGACTTTAATTTCTCTGTGCTCCTCTGCAGATCTTCCTGCTGGCCTGCCCGCCATGTAAAACAGCCATGGTTGTATTTAGGTGAGTGTATTTAACCCTGGTGTTTTACGTGGGGAAATGTCTTTTCCATAACTTGCATCATTTAGTCACACACCTCCATTTAAATCTGAATGTAATATAAAATTATTAGAAAGACCGTCCAAAACTAACCACAGGTTTTATTGTCATATAAAAGCAATCACCACTTTAATTGATATTACTTGAAGGCGTCTGCAGTGTTTTCACACTGATTTTATTGTAATGAATTTGTCGGGTTTATTGTCCTCTGTCCTCATCAAATGCTCTGGTCTGGAGAGCTAATTATCCAGGAGGAAACACAGAGTCAGATTCACTCCGAAATAAATACAAGCAGGGTCACTTTCTGGTGCCCACGGGAGTCGCAGTGAACAGCTGCAGCGAGCGTTGGCAGGTTTAGCTGTCGCTGCATCTCACCTGAAATAACCTCAAAGACTTCTGAAGATTTATGAAGCGCCCTGAAACAAGTTTGTCATCTTTGGAAAGCAAAATACATAAGTCACTCAGTTCAGGGGAATATCATTTACCTTTCAGGCCGGGATGTTCTTTCACATTGTCTAGACTAGTTTATTTAATACTGTATCAGTTTACTAGACGTTTTTATGGGTATTTCCCCTGAGTTACGCTTCTTTTGATTCCTCTCCTGGTTCAAAGCATTGAAAATGGAAAGCCACCGTCAGCGAGGAAAAACAACAGTTACAACTGTAACAAAGGGAGCCGTCACACGTCTGTCTGGATATCTGGGAAGTGTGGTCCCGCAGTTACCGTTCATCACCAGTCAAACTATAAAATCAAAATACAAGTCAAATAAATATTTCTTAAACATGGTTTCTGTCATTATAGTCAGTTATTATCATGCTGATTTACGTCCAATTATGATAAGTGTCTTGATGCTGTAAAAAGGATGATTGACAGCTCTGTTGACAAATACGGCTCATGCAGCCAATCTGTTCCTGATTATCAGAGTGGAGGAGGATCGACGAGAGGAGACGTAACTAAAACAATCACTACAGTCATTGAAGTTTCCATATCTGTGAACGTCTGCTTCAGACCAACACAAGAAGCTGTTAAACACGCCGGCGTGCGGGATCCTTGTTTTGTTTTTTTCCCCAGTAATTTAATTGTTTGTTTTGGTTAGCAGAAGTGGCTACTGCAGCTCCACCCGCCTAAATCTGATGCGCAGCTCTGGCTCCACATGACGTCACCATTGCAAGATGGCAGCGCCTATCATGGTGGCTATTTTGGCATCAATTTTGTACAATGAGAGCAGATGGAGTTGTGTGGTCTCTATACAGTCATTTGTTTATACAAAGTATAACATAAAGAAACGACATAAAAACAGCATGTGAGCGTCCCATCCTGAGCATGTGTCGGGGGAAATGGCCACTGTGTGAATGAGGTGAACTAATGCCTCAGAGGAAATTCTTTTAAAATATCATCCATTGATTTAAACCAGTAATACTTTAAATTGTAGTTCACCAAATTTTAGTCCTGGTTAATTTAACCACACCCATGCTTACAACGGTGAGGGTCAGTGTTATCCCACCTTGAACAGCGGCTTTGTCCTAAATACGTCAGAGGAGAAACTGCTGTCTGTTTACAGTACAACCATTGTTTAAATGAGGAAGTCAGTCAATAACTTTCCTTTTTCTATCGTGCCATCAGCAGCCGTGTTAACCACAAACCTGCAGGGCAGAGTCAAAAGAGTTGGTTACTGTTCTGAGAAGTTTGCAGGTGGGTATACCCACACACCTCCAACCAGTGCTGCTCCTCCTGGTTCAGCGCTCTGGCATATTTTAATGGTGACTGCTTCACAATAAAAGCACACATGTGTTCACCATTTAAACGCTTTTAATGAGAAGCAGCAGTTGTAGAAAATGTTTTGGTTTGTATTAGGATGAACTCAGTACAGCTCTGATACAGCAGAGCGAACAGTATCCGAGGCTGATGTATCTGTTTGACGTTTGAGGACAGTTTGACTCCTGCCAGGGGTTGAGGGACATTGTGTGGCTGTTTCAGATAAAGCACAGACCACACACTGTATACAAGTGATCAGGACACATTCCCTAATGCCTTTTCAGAACACTTTCTTTCTCATCTGTGTTTTGAAACATTTGGTAAAAGGGGGAAATACTTGTCAGTGGTTGCTAATGATCTATAAATTACAGTGTGAACGAAGCAGGCTGTGGTTCCAAAAACGATGGGAGGCCCTCGGAGTGACAGCTGGGCTCATTTGAACCGACGTTCCTGCAGCACTGCTGTTTTCCCAGTGACCTTGGCTATCACAACAGTTATTTTGGCTCATTTGACAAAACAAGCAGTCGCAGGAGATAGATGTAGATCTTCTCTCTGACACATAAGCTCCTGGGCTTTTTTATGAGAGGGCTCTTAGAATAATTGTTGGTTAAAAGAAACATTTCTCCTCATGTTGACTGAACAAGCGTCACACTCCCTCTGTAGGATCAGACAGGCTGTGTGTGCTGAATGGTGAGTGAGCTGGAAAAGGCTGAAGAACGAGTGCTGACTGAAGACTGGATTATATCTTAATGTTGACATGAGAGACAGACTGATATAGCAGTAATATCCACCGATATGGGCTTATCACAGATATATTGGAATCAGACGATATGCGCCAAGTAGAAGTAGTGATATTACATAGCTTGTCCAGCAGAGTGTGCTTTGACTGTACCGTTTACCATCAATGACTGTATGTAAAGATGGACGACGCGTCTCCATCTACTCTCTTTGTACAAAATTGAAGCCAAAACAGTCCCGAGGCGGGCGCTGCCATCTTCCACATTTGGAGCCAAAGCTGCGCAGTAGAGGTCGGCGGGTGGAGCCACCGTAGCCACTTCCACTAACCAAAACACCTTTTCACTTACCGAAAAAGCGGCGAAGATCCCGCACGTCGGCGTATTTACCGCAGAGCAGCTTCTTGTGTTGGTCTGAAGCAGACGTTCACAGATATGTAAACTTCAATGACTGTAGATTGTCTTAGTTACGTCTCCTCTTGTCGTTCCTCCTCTACTCTGATAATCCAGAACAGATCGGCTGCAGGAGCAGTATTTGTAAACTGAGCTGTCAATCATCCTTTTTACAGCATCATATAACTAATTAAAAATAAACTTGTCAGAAAAATGAACACTTGGACGTAAATTAGCATGATAAGAACTAACTATAATGACAGAAACCATGTTTGATAAAAATGTATTTGACGTGTAGTTTGATTATATAATTTGACTCATGTCCCATCTGTCATGGAGGAGGTGGGCTTTATGACCTATACTGCAGCCAGTCAGCAGGGGGCGATAGAGATGTTTTGCCTTCACTTTTAGGGCGCTGTCATGTCGCCCTATATACAGTCTATGTTTAAAATACTTTCAGTACTGTCTGCTGCACATGTAACAGAGCATCGGAGATGAGCCGATGGTGGTCGGCACAAAAAACGGCGGCGAACGTTATTTGATTAAGAAAGCAGCCAATGAGTATCTTTGTTATTATATTTTCACTCCGCTTCATGTTATCGGACGGTGTATCAGTAATAATAACAATCAATAATGTATATTTCTAAATCCCATATGTGTCTGGCTCTACAAGTTGTAGATGAGCAGATGGAGTTACTCATTTGTCAGACTCATGACATCAACCTTGTGTGATATAATGACTCACAGTCGCAGCATCCAGAAAGAGTGAAAGGTTTTAATGTCTGATCCATCGTTGACCTGACTTAGAATCAACACTCCCTCTTGGACCTGGCGCAAACAAATGAGAGACAGATGCTGCTAACAGCATCAGGGAGGACTCTGATCCGGTTTCAGCAGCATAAAAACATCATGTTGATTTCCTCCACCTGCTCCTCTGTGCTCCTATCAGCACTGAAACATTCAAGCTAATGTGGCAATAACACAATCACTCGCGCCATGTGGAAATTATGGTTACGTTTTTCCTGCGAGACTGAAGCAGATGTGATAAGAGATGTTTGGTTAATCAAATCTTCTGATATTATTTTCCTGTGTGTGTTTGCAGGCTGCAGGTCCACATGTTGAACGGTGCGCTACTGGCTCTAATGTTCCCAGTAGTCAACACTAGACTGGTGAGTAAGCAGAAGTGGAAAGTCTTCAGTAAAGCCTTGACCTCAGTCAGGAAGGCTTCTTGTCTCATCTTGTGAGCTCTTGTTCTTCAGTTTGAATAGAAGAGTAAAAAATGACACGAGTAAAAGTAAAAACTGTCTCACTTAAAAAGTACTCAAAGTAAAAGTTAGTAACTTTCCAACCCGCTGACTTTATCATAAACACATTTTGCCCTGGTTACCTTACACATGCATCCTATGCAAATTGAGTCAAATAAAACTTTACATGTTTTGGTGTCCAAAAGATGAGTGATGGACCTTTTGTTAAAGAGTAAGATCCTTTGTTTAACCAGAAACAGCAGTTGTATAGCTCTCTTCATACCCACCAGACTCCATTTACAAAAACAGTAATTTTACCTCGCAGAACACGGAGAGTTGCTGATGGTCTACCGCTGCCTCGATCGGTCAGTTTGTTTTTGTTATTCTAACAAAGCAGCGGTAGACTAGCGAGCCCTGTGTTCTACGAGGTAAAATGACTGTTTTTGTTAATGGAGTCTGGTGGCTTTGAAGAGAGCGATCTAACAGCTGTTTCTGGTTTGTGTCAAAGGTGGTGTTTCATCCAAACTCTCTTCTGTCACACTTATGATTCATTCAAGTTATGCGTCGCACCCGGAGAGTTGCAGCCCAGCTCTCCTCCTTCGCTTCGGACTCGTGGCGGATGCATGACAGTTTAATCTGATTGGCCTGTTTTTGATGCCATTCATTTGATTGGTGTCTGGTCCAAGTCAGTTTTTCTTTCTAGCTCACAATATCCGTAGATACATATCTTACATAGTAACGGGTGGATGTACAAATGTAGCAGATTACTTAAGTCTAAAAAGCTACTTGGTTACATCAACGTACTTGTAATTCGTTACTTCCACCTCTGGATATAATACATGGCTAGGTGTCTTATTCCTAGACCAGATATTACAGCTCAAACAAGAGAGGTCCCTCAGCTGTGATATGTATAAGATGACTGCTTTTGTCATTTTATCTCCTTCTTTGTCAAAGATGTGACATTTAAATGTGATGTTTCAATGAATGTAGTTCCTCTACCGGAGCCTGAATCTGAAGAATATATTCATACATGCAGAAGACAAAATGTTGCAGAAAGAAGCAGCCTGATTAATGATGTGAATCTGCTGTTCTAGTGAAGCAGTTCAGACTGCTTGAAAGACTGTCACTGACAGCTGCAGACAGAGACCAGATTCAGCAGATAATGCATTTACTTTAAATTCAATTTGCTAAAATCTCATCAAGTTCTGACAGTTTGAACTTTGTCCAGCTCTGACGGATCACGTCTTTCCAGAGTGAAGGAAAGGCTTTCTGTCATAACTCTGTTTCCCTGTTAGATAAAGAACTAGTTTTCTCCAACAAGGGGAGCACTGTTCATCTTCACAGAGCTGTTATTCGCCTGTGATGTTATCGGTCAAGCTGCCTTTTTCAAATAGTTTTCACAGCAGAGGTACGAGAAGTGTGAAGAATGAATCCTAAGAAGTAAAAGATTAAATTAACTCAACTAAGTTACATAACACCACGGTACCCCCGGGGTTTCTCCGAGTTAAACTGAAACTTTTTATGACCTTTTTTAAAGATAGTTTATAGGAAATCTAATGCCAACTTCACGGGCTGAAGTATGAGTTATATAACAGAAACTTTGTTTGGATTTAGAGCCCAGGAAATATATCTCATCTCTGTCATATCTCATACATCTTATATAGATGTGAAATTATTAGGGACGCACGGTATTATTGGCACATTATCGGTAATGAGATTGTGGCTTGAAAATGACATATCGGCATCAGCAGATATGTCATTTTTCTGCCGATAAAACACTTTAATTATGGCTAAATGCTCGATGATTCCCTTAAAAAGTTTGACGTAATACTACGACATTAACTCGGCATGAGTGTGCGTGCACGTGAAGAAGGGCGCAAGACGTCTGCGGTATGGAAGCTTTTGGCCACTACAATAAAAGTAGACATATCAATTCCACTACAGGTGAGACTCTGTGTTCTCTGCAGTTACGTGAAAAAAAACGTGCCTAATATATCGGTATCGCAATCAGCAAAAAGGGTTGGAAAATATCAGCATATCGGATATGTACAAAAAATCCAATATCGTGCGTCCCTAGGAATTATACTGAGAAAAGGGTACACTTTTTTTCTAGTACAAATTGTTTTTATTACTAAAAAACACAGATTCCAGACCTGATTGTGAACAAACCTTCTTAGTATTTTATTTAATAACTTGTACCATTGATAACAACTACCCCCAGGCATGCTTTAAGTTCATGTTCTGACAGACAGAAGCCCGGCTGTAAATCCAGGTCTGGGGTCAGTGAACCAGAGCGCCACACAGACAGGGTGCAGGAAGTCTGTGTTTACACTAGCTTTAGGTCTACAGGTGCCAGACTGTATACAAATATCATTCCTGAATGTTCAGGTACTCCTTGTTTATTTCATAGCAGAAACAATAAAACATGCAAACTCTCCTGCACGGCTCTAATCAAATGAAATCCCTGCGTCGCTCTGCCTGTGTGCCATCATGATCGTGTGTTATAAAGAGCTAAAACAGCCGTTTGTCTCCACAGCTTCCGTTTGAGAAGGAGATCTACTACATCCAGCATTCCATGCTGTACCTGGTGCCTCTTTACCTTTTCAGGAAAGGAGGTACGTGTTGATCTTACGTCACTCACACTCTTCTCCCCACAGTGAAATACCTTTAGCATGCCAGCCATGCAGCATTACAATAGCAGGATATCTGCCATGCTCAGCTGGCCTCCTGTTTTGTTGATGACATGTGCGCCGCTGCAGGTATCTGCTTCGTCTGTTCAGCCGAGGTGGCTCTGACTGCTGACGTCAGCTGCACATTATCTGTTTATGCTAAACACACGCCTGTTCGTGCTCTTTGAATAATAACTACATTCTTTTCTACTGTCTGCAATCAAGATTAACATGCGACTGAGGAGCAAAAGGGAAAGTTATGAACTTTAAAGCGTATTTTTCTGTTGCTCATCTGTGTCTTCCAAAGGTCAAAGATACCGTGTATGTCAGGGAGAAATCCCCCTCCTCCTGTGGGCTTAACTCCTGCAGGCAGAGCAAAGATCCTGCAGGCAGAGCAAAGATCCTGCTCTGCAAAATGAAAAATATAAAGCTTAGTAAACCCTCAGATAGAACCACAGCACCTCAGATTCAATACTTCAACTTTTAGCACGAAATTCAGCTGTATAAATTCTTACGCTATGAAGTGCATTTAGAGGCGGAAAAAGAAACCACTTTCGTAGCTGCCACTGTTGAACTTCTCATTTTTATGACTTCATTCTGTGAATTGAATGTTCTGTCTGTAACTTTGTGTTGTTTAAAGCTGAAATAAAATATAAAGAGAGCTGAAAACAACACAAAATATAATCGAGACAGACTACAAACACAGCTAATATAATAATAACCGGTACCACCCTGTAGGTTTAAAGTATGTTTCATTGTTAGTCAGGCAAAGTCTGATTTGTCTTGGGTGTAACTCCTTAATCAAACCTCAGCCTGCACTGCATTATTGTCCATAAGTAACATAACACTGGAGCCACACAAAAGGAGACATTGTCTTTGTTAAACTGATATAATGGCTGCACATTTGATGCCTCCCCCTGGTATTACTCTAACACATGCCAGCAGTGAGGAAACAGGAAAAGCCAGTTTGACACCACATCCTGTTACTGGCTTCACTGTGGCTGCAGGCTGTTGGCCTGTTGGCTCAACTGACGAGTTACAAACGTATTAATCGGGAAGTGAAGTTTGTTTCTCTGTTTGCATTCTTTGTGCCTGCTCCCTCTTTAACTCGCAGACTATTTCAGATGTGTAAAGAGTGTTTCTCTCTGCAGGTGTGTACAAGCCTGAGCCTTTGGGGGACATGGGGTGGGCGCTGCTCTCCACCGGCATCCTGTTCCTCTATCACTTCGTCTTCTTGCAGCTGCTCGGCCTGGTGAGACGGAGCCCCCTGCTGGGCATTATGGGATATTTCACTTTGCAGAGAACACACTGTACATGTTGTCATTATTTCCATGATGAATGGACATCAGGAATACATTGGAATAATGAGCTTCAGTTTATACTGTTTCTTATTAAGAGTAAATGTGTTTGAAACTCAGTCAGAGATGTTTCCACTGAGACCGTAGCCATGGCTGAAAGCTGTCGTTTATTAAACAACACTCTTACAATACTAAATAACAAAATGTGTAAACAGCTGAAAGGTTTGGCAATAAGTAAATGTTTGTTATGCATAGACGTGCAAACAGATGTGTAAATACATAGACATGCATATGCAAATGTACATGTACACACATACACATATACTCAAACACAAATACTTCACCATTCACCCTAATCCCTTTATCAAGAGAATACAGATGTACAGTTCAAGTGTAAACAGACACACACAAGTTACCATACGTAGGGTTCAAATGAAGAAAAGCTGTTACAAGTTTTAATCATTAAGTCCTTTTTAAAACCATCAAGTAAAATGAGAGATCTTGATTGTATCCTGTATGTGTTTGAAGTTCCCCTTCGTGAGATCGGCTAGAACATGTAGTACAGCTGATATTTAAATGTCCTTAGACCTGACGCTGTAACAGTAGTTACACACTACCTGGCCAACAAAAAAAGTCACACCCACTAATAATTCATCTGACCGCCTTTAGCTTTGACTACGGCCCGCATTCGCCGTGGCATCGTTTAGATAAGGTTAAGCAATGTCACAACATTTATTTCCGTCCAAAGTTGCATTCATTTTTCGCCAAGTTCTTGTATCGATGACAAGAGAGTCGGGCCGCAGCGTAAAATCTTCTCCAGCACATCCCAATGACGCTCAATGGGGTTAAGGTCTGGACTCTGTGTGGCCAATCCATGTGTGAAAATGATGTCTCATGCTCCCAACTACTCTTTCACAATTTAAGCCCGATGAATCGTGGCATTGTGATCTTGGAATATGCCCGTGCCATCAGGGAAGAAAAAATCCATTGATGGAAAAACCTGGTCATTCAGGTAGTCAGCTGACCACATAACGGTGCTGAACCTCGACCTGACCAACTGTGAAGCAACCCCAGATCATAACACTGCCCCCACGGGCTTGTACGGTAGGCACTAGGCATGATGGGTGCATCACTTCATCTGCCTCTCTTCTTACCCTGATGCCCCCATCACTCTGGAACAGGGTAAAGTTGGACTCATCAGACCACATGACCCTAGCAAATTGAAGCCCTGTCTTCTGATAAGCCTCACTGATGAGTGGTTTTCTTAAAGCTACACAGCTGTTTAGTCCCAATCATTTGAGTTCTCTTCACATTGTGTGTGTGGAAAAGCTCTTACCGTCACTATTAAACACAGCCATGAGTTCTACTGTTGATTTTTTTACGCATTACAGTGATCTCCGAGCATGATAATTTTTTCCAACCACATTTCTTCCTTGAAGATGATGATTCACCTTCCACCTATCCTCCCAGGTTTAAATAATGCGCTGGACAGTTCTTAACCCAATTTTAGTAGTTTCAGCATCTCCTTAGTTGTTTTCTTTGCTTGATGCAGGACAATAACTTCACCCTTCTGAAACAGAGTCACATCTTTTCCACGACCACAGGATCTGTCTTCTGACATGGTTGTTTGATAAAAGAGAAGCTGCACACTGCATCGGTTAGAGTTAAATAACTTGTTGCCAGCTGAAACATATTCATCACTGACACTGCAGTATTTTTCCAATGGAAGGCTCTCACCTATTTGCTCAGTTAAATGAGTTTTTTTTGGCCAGGCAGTGTATGAGCGCAGAGAGCTGAGGTAACACATCAGTTATTATAATAAAGTCCTTATACATAAACTGAAGTTATATAAGATGCAGGTGGTGAGTAAGGAATGTATAACCTGTTATAAAGCTCAGTGCACAGAGTCGAGTTTATGCACACAGTGTATTGTGTATAAATGCATTTACCATTTTCAGATTCTTATCCAATTATTAACCTTAGTTATAATTATTGTTCTTAACTACCTGTCACTGGCTGTTAATGAGAGCCTACATGTGGACACTGCTAACTCCGTTCCCAGTGTTTTTCATATATAATGTCGTAACTTTCGAGCAGTCGAAGTCTCATTACTGCAGCCGGTTGCATCAAAATGAAAACCCCGCTTTGGGAAACCTGCTATTATTTAGTTCAGTCATTGTACATAATAGAAATTAGAGGCAGCAGCAGAGTGAGTCATACTGAGTTGAATACCAATCAGTCGTATAAATGAGCTTTATTCTAAAAGCACGTTTCCAAGATTAATAGAGCTTCAATAAACGGAAGAGAGACCAAATGGAGGCTGTCTGAATGTTAGATTACACATTACAGAGCATGTTACAAATCTAAACTATGGAGACAGCAAAGTCTAAACTCTGGCCAGCAGTGATCTCTCACCCCATCAGTGACTGAAACATACTCAGAGAACTAAAATGTTAATAGTGATCATTATAAGCTGTTTACTGCATTTCTCCTACATGGGATTCCTAATTATTGGAGACGGGTTAATTTATCAAACCACTTTGCACAAAAAGCTTACACAATCTAACTTAGTTTAAGTGTCTCAAAAATGCAATTATTAGTTATTACTCCTTCACTTCAGCTTAGTGGTGCCTATTAGCTTTAGCCCTGTGCAAACTAAACCTGTCTGTCTCTCCCTCCAGCTGACTGAGGTCAACCTGAACAACATGCTGTGTCCGGCCGTGTCCGACCCCTTCTACGGGCCGTGGTACCGGGTGTGGGCGACGGGTCACCAGACACTGCTGACCCTCATCCACGGGAAGCTCCTCACGCTCCTCTCGCAACACACGGGCTCCGTCTGCAGATACACGCTGGACACGCTCCGACTGCGCAGCAAGAAAGTCGACTGAATGTCCTCGGAAGACGCACACAGACAAACCACGCCTTTCATTCAGAATGCCTGCTCTTTTTTTTTTTATTTAAATCAACATTTTAATGCATCTTTTTAAGATCAGTTTTACTGAAACAAGTGAGCATTTCAGGGCCAGTGAATCAACGTGTCATTCTTTTAGTGTTGTAGTCAGCTTGCATGCAAACTTAATAGGCTGGTCGGTAGCATAACGGTGAGGGAAAGATTATGTTTGTTTGTTTTTTTTTTGGAAACACAAAATCCAGAGAAATGTCAGTGAACTTGTGGGAGATTTCTCAAAATGCCTTCTGTAAAGATTTAAGGACAAAAAGAAGTCACCCAAACGTCACTGCTGATCTGCAGTTGTTACACTTTCGGTTCTTTATGTCGTAGTTTCTAGATCATATGTTAGAGGGCAACGCTGCCATCTTTTTTGTCTCAAGTGCGTCTTGAATGTGAGCTGTTGTTGCTTGTTTATAGCAAGAGGATTTTTTTTGTTGTTGATTCATGGCGTCCTTCTGTCCCCACCTGTGCTACACACATTTACACGTAATGAAAGAATCGCCGTCAGTGGCCTCTCTTTCATTTGTCTCCAGCCCGTTCAGACCATTCCAGTTGTGATAATCAGGGGACACGAGGATGTTTTACATGCTGGGATTCAAAGTGATGCATGAGGATTAAGGATCTACACTGGGATGTTATTATTACCTCAGCCATGAGGTCATGTGTTTGTTATTTTATGTGATATTGGACCATACTCCGTGACGGTTAACCTTCAGTCCGTCGTTGGGATGAATGTGACGTCTGCCAAGAACAAGTAGATTGTGAAAACACGTATCTGGGCTGGAATCACGCATCATGACACTTGAATTTGTTGCTTGATCCTCGAGTTATTCTGAATTCACTCCACCGCTGCGACTATGTAAGAGTCACAGTTTCAGTCTTGTGTGAAAAAACTAAAATGCATCATATGATCTGCATGAAGTCACTTTGGGTCATTTATTGACTACCCAACTGAAAAGAAGGAAGTATTATCGAGCATTGGAAATGGGAATATTTCAGACATGGTAAATATCATTTCAAGAGTGAGGGCTGTGTGTGTTTAACTGTAGCATATTCTGTACTTCACTGTAAAGAAGGGATAAGAAAACTTTTGTATTTGTATGGGTTCGACTGTATGTGCTGTATTGACAATAAAAGTGATTTCAGTTGAACAGCATTGCAAATATTTAGTTTTTTTTTTTCTTTTCCAACTTTATTAGGACGAATTTTGAATCACATAATTTATGATTCAAAACTTTGCCCTGATTAGAAACCTACATTTTTATACTTTAAAGTGATTATCTCGAAGATTTTCATGTAAATAAATGTCTGTTAAGTCTCTATCTATCGCTGAATGAGGTAACAAAATGATGAAAGCCTTTGCATTTGCAGGATTATGGACTGGGTGTCTGGTGCGATATTTGTGGAAAAAATCACAAGCAGCGCCCAGTTAGTGACGCGTTTTCCGTCAGCCAGCAGTGGTTGGTCTGCCAGAGAGGGTAGGCGGAGCTAAGCGGCTGCTTTCCCGGTCTCTGCAAGTGTTCTGAGTAAACAGTAATCTACTATGGCTGAACAAACAAAGACAAGATGGATGACTACAGATACAACTTCAAAAATAAGTGAAAATCCAAAGAAGAAGAAACAAATTCAACGCTCAGATGAAGGCAAACAGTCTAAAAAGGAAAGCGACCGTCAGCGAGGAAAATCAAGAGTTACAACTGTTTCAAAGGGAGCCAGCAGTGGACGTAAATTGGGAAGCGTCCTCTAGCAATTACCGTCTATGCCTGTTAAGTGGCGCCCAACAGAACAAAACTGAAATCTTAGAGATTCTCAGTTTAACTTTGAACTCCCAAAAGAATATAACGACTGCAGCTCTGTTAGGGCAGCATAATATTGCAAAAAAAAACACATCAAAGTGTTTATTTTGTTCTCATGATGGTGTGACCTTTGTTGGGGTCGGCACCAAACAGACTCATTTTCTTACATCTGGAGAAAAAGATTTGCAGGCCGGGGCATCTCTGCAGCAGAACACCAGTATTTCATTGTCATGCTTTTATCTCACACGTTTGAATTTATTTATTGAAACGATAGACCCTTGAGATTTAGCATCTCCCATAAACACAAATATAACATAAAGCACCAACAAGCAAATACAGGATTACATAACAAGAGTATAAATACACTAATACAGACAACCAGCTCACCCTCACCCACCCACACCCCCAGCCCTACGATTCACTGCCCATACAGTTTCTCTTCAGTCTATACGGCACAAATAAACTGAAATAGTGTACAGACGTTAAAAACACGAACAGGATGTTTGAATATGAGATAATAAATTTGTCCTGAAGCAGTGGAAAGAGGTAATTGATCTCAAATTATAATTATCATTATTAATACAAAAATCTACAGAATTCATCAACGGTATTTGTTTATCTTATTAAAAGGTCCCTGACAGCAGGAGTACTACTGTTTAATAGGTTGTTTTTTTTTTACTTATTCTAGTTCTGTGCAATAAACTTGATTCTGACTCTGAAAAATAAGCTCGCAGCTAAGGAGCTAGCTTATTTTGGCTTCGAGACTGGAAGCAGAAAGTACCAGGTGTCCTGGTTCTGTCTGAGTAACAGTAACACGTTTTGCCTACTTGCACACTCACGGGTTCTAACAGGACTTGTCTCTTTGTTTCTATTTGTAAAAAAAACAAAAAACAAAACAAAGGGTAATAACAACCATTTGTTTTTTTTTGCTCGTGCTATGCTTGTTTTATCTGTACAAAAAGGATAAAACGTTATTACTTGAGCTTTTGAAGCGTTGCTGGGTAGATCTGTAACCTGTGGGCAAAGCCAAGCAAGCCAACTCCAGTCTTTATGCTAAACTAAAGCTGCTTTCCCACTGGTCAAAAAACCTGCTAACACCTGCTAACAACTGGCTTGCTTAATGGGAAACGTTACAATCGGCATTCAGACCCGGGTCAAATGACTCTGCAGTAGACCTGGATATTATCGCCTTGGCTCCGATTGATGGGAACACAAAACCCGCGTTGACACGCTAGTCTCCGCCCCCTTTCCGGCGTGATGCTATGCTCCGTCGGTAACTTCTGACAATCAGCTTTTAAGTGGGTCTTCCCCGGGTCTGAAAAACCTGCATCAACACGCTAATTTTAGGTGGGAGAGGGGTATTAGCTAACCACCTACCTGCTCCAGCTTGTTCTTCCCTTTTTCCCAGGGTCCCATGTTCACTAACGTTGTAAAAGCAGCTAAAAAGAAAAACGGGAGTCAAACATATACCGTATATGCTTCCACATCTGCCACATGAAAGTTGCAAAATCTCCAAATCCAGACCTAAAAAACAAAAAATCTAATTTCCCAAAATGTCGACCTTTAAATAACAGGACCTCTCTTGACACTTTGTAACTACCCTGATGCCAAGTTGCTTCCTGACTCATAAACGCTCCGGCCTCTGCACGGTGTGTTTGGGTTCGCTGCTCTCCGTAAGGCCAGACAGGGTAAAAAGCTTTAAGTGCAGCGTATCGACTGAAGTGAGCTGCAGAGAGTTTTCACATGCCTGCAGCACTTTATCATCGCGGACATTCGAGAGAGGAGGTCGATCTAAAAACCACTACAAAGAGGCTTCAAGGTGACTATGAATTAAGAGGAGACAACTGTTAAAATAGGCTCTTCTCCTCAAGGGTTTGTTCTTCCTGATTTTAAAGTAAAAGAAAAGCAACACAGAAGCACGACTGCCAGAGGAAATGAGGAGTATTTAGTGACAGCGCGTAATGGATTTTAAACGCTTGACAAAAAAAGACAACATAAATCCCTGGTTTAATGAAGTAAACTGAATTAAAAAAGGCCTAATGGGAGTTTCCGCTTCTACAACATCAGTTTGAGTCCTTTCAGCCATCAGTATCCTTCATTCAGACAGACTGAGGCCCAGAGGCACACTCAGGAGAGAAGAGAGACAAAGTGCTGCTTGGATTTGATCTCAGGCCAGCTCTGAGTTCATACACACACACACACACACACACACGCAGCAGACTGAACCATTAAAATCTCTCTGAGCACTTACTTAGCACTGAATATCATGTAACAAGAAAAGTATTTTCAGACACACCTGCCCAGACTTCTCCTGACTCTGTGCTGAGCTGTGTCGATGGAAGGACTGGGAGGAGGCAGGCCAAGCATGTGAGGATCCTTCTCTACAGACACAGCTACATATGCAGAACGTTTGCAGCTCTATGTTGCCAGAGTCAGTTTGTTACCAGAGCAAAGGTACAGAACGTGAAAGCAATGAGGGTCCAAAATACTATAAACAATCCAAAAGCAAAAGAAATTCAGAAAAGATTTACAGGTGACGCACCCCCGTTTTGAATTCAACATGGTACATTCCACAACAAGGTTGGAGAGTAAATCAAACACTGGCTCGTTGCCATATTTTTTACCAGTTATTACCAGAAATGTCGAATAAATTCAGTTCTAAAAAATACATTTAAATTTCCATTTGCTGTGACACCAACTGACACAGTGCTATTTCCCTATATTCAGCCACACTAGCACCTCAGTAACAGACAGAACAGTGCTTTGAGCTAAATGCTAATATCAGCATGCTAATATGATCAGATTTACCATCTTAGTTAAACTTGTTAGTAATATCTCTGTTAGCAGTAAGCAAAACGTACAGCTAAGTTTGTGGGGATGTCAGTAGTATTGAATATATTTATTCATAAACAGAAAACAGTATTGGAGAAACCAAAAATGTTACTTAATAATTACATTAGATGTTAACTCGGCCGATGAACAAAGTTATAAGAATTCCTCCCGAGGGAGACATGACATCAATTAAATAGCTTTAAGATTTTTCAGTTTTAATAATCCTTCATTTATGAAGCCTTTGTTGTTGTAGCCTTTGTCAGAGGGCTGTTATTGAATACAAGATGCTCTGTTCTTTTCTAATGCTTTGAGAAGCACAAATAAAAATTGTATCTCCATCCATCAAGTTATCTTTCTAACAGAAATCTTTTAGACGGTTATCTCCAAAGCTAAGCAAGTAACAATCCATGTGCAGTCTTAGAGGAGTTAAAGAATATGTCAATGTATTGATGTACCAATGTTTTATTTGCTTTTAATTTGAATTGACTCCTGGACTTCCAACTGACCGTATGTGGCGGCCATTTTCCTTTGACATCATGCTAGGGACGGGAGAATAAAATGCTGTTATAAGTCATATACTGTAGATCACACAGCTGTAAAGAGTTCAACTTGATAAGCAACTGAAAAGACGTTTAACAGTGAAAAGCTGGAGGGAAATAAGGTCATATTTCAGGATAAAACAACATACTGGATAACCCATTAGCTATCGTCTCACAACAGCTAATCTTAGTATCCAGGAAATGACTAAATAATATCACCACAAATTTGTTAAAAGCTAATATTACTGTTTAGTAGTTTTACAGGATATAATAGAAAAGGCTTAAATTCCTAGCTAGCATAATGTTTGCTTAAAGTAATAACTAGTAAATGCAGCCTACTTACTAGCTAACATAATGTTATGTAGAAAGTGCTTGAATGCTAATGTTAGCATCTCTAAAGGTAACTAATGGGTTAACAAATATCTGGTCATATAAAACAACATACTGGATAACCTGTAAGCTATCGATCGACAACAGCTAATGGTAATATCCAGCCAATTAGTAGATAATATTAACGTTAGCTACGTCTTTGCTAAAAGCTAATACTACTGTTTGGTAGCTTTAGCTTGTAGCTGGAACAAATAACTACCTATACTTATACTAGCTAACATTATGTAATGTTATTTAGTAAGTGCTTGAATGCTAACGTTTGGTGTTAATGGGTCTAAATGTAACTAATGGGTTATCAAATGTGTTGTACTTAGAAATGCGGACAGATTTCCTTCCAGATTTTCACTTTGAATCGTCTTTTCAGTTGCTTATTTATGTCACGTACAATCTGAAATAAAATGAGGAAAATGGGCACTGTGTGACTATGGTAAAAGAGCATCACTAAAACGTATTAAATGTCAGTATAACGCGAGGTGTGACCCTACGACATGAAGTATTATCAACTGGAACTACAATTCTGCGTGACCCCAGGCGTGTACTACGGTACATCGTGACATTCTTTTACAGAGTTTCCATTGAACTACACTGGTCAAAATAAGCTATGATTTAATTTTTATATAAAACAAAATAATTTCACACCAAGTTCCATTTTGCATCACATGAGCTTCTCCAGCTGACAGGCCAGTTATTATTCTAAATCATTTATACTGTGGCTGTCGCACGAAGAGCATTTCTTTTCAGGGAACTAAAAGCTCCTTTGTTTGTTTTATACTGTTGGTTTGTGAAATCCGTGCTCAGTGCCACCTCTATCAGCTACTGGAGCCAGAATATCCTCATGTAGCCCACAGTAACTGCACATGGCCAGCACGCTCTGCCAGTCCTAGCATCATAAAACTGTGTGGTGGCTGTGTTTTCAGATGATTGAAGAAAGGGTGCCGCTACATCGATGCATCAGACAGTGTCAGCAGCACTGGGAGGTCAGTACATTTAAAGGGTCACTTCACTGGTATCCTGGTTCTGATGTCATTCCTTAAAAATGAAACATTAGAAACATGCTCATTTATAAACACAATGATGACTGTATCAGGGTTTCTGTACAATAACAGAAAGTTCAAACCTGGATTATGATGTTTTCATGCGTCAGCGTCCTGTTTTTTCACTCCAGGTAGCATATACAGGTTTATTCAAACCAGGATAAGTGTGCACAGGCTTTGATGTTTCAATGCCAGCATTCATCTTGGTGTGCAGATGGTTTGTTGTCCATGTGCTCAGGGTTTTAATTTGGTCTTAGAAAATTGTGCCACAGACCCAACACATTCCCGTTTAGCCAGTGTAATACAGAGACTTCACTGTGAGCCATTTCCTTAATAATAATAATAATAATAATAATAAATTTATTTCTATAGCACCCTTTTAAAACAAAGTGATTTGCATTAAACAACAGTAGATCAAATTATAGGTACGGTTTCCATTCATTCATTATCTATACCGCATATCCTGTTCAGGGTCGCAGGGGGCTGGAGCCTATCCCAGCTGTACACCCTGGACTGACCGCCAGTCAATCACAGGATGGGCACAAAGAGACAGACAACCTCTCACGCTCACATTCACACCTACAGGCAATTTTAGAGTCACCAATGAACCTAACGAGCATGTCTTTAGACTGTGGGAGGAAGCCGGAGTACCTGGATGCACGGGGAGAGAACATGCAAACTCCACACAGGCCAGCCGAACCTGGAACCTTCTTGCTGTGAAGCAACAGTGACATCAGTTTCTTTAGTGGAATTTAGTGCCTATTACAATGACTTAAAGCAAGTTTGGCGTTCAGTAAAGCAGGTCAAACAGGTTACAGGGTCAAACTGTTACAACAATTCAAGTCCAACATTGAACTGCACACTGAACACCTGGATGAAGCTCAATAAGAATACGACAAGAAAACTACATGTAGTTTTTATCACTTATCAATTGAACATATTGATTTGGTGCAAACTTCAAGACCTTTCCTAAAATATGAAACATATTCTTGTATGTGGTAAATGTTGGTGTATGTGCTGAAAGAAAATGGAAAGACACATGTTCTCTTTTCAGTTGATTTTGTATTTTTTATTGAATAAATGATTTTAAAAGGTAATAACAATGTTTAAAACTACATTATCTTCACAGCCATTGCTTACATACTCAGATAACCCATCTATATATATTCTTTCAACCCTCCCACACTTTTCTTTTGCAATTTTTTTTGCTAAAATTTCTTTTTTTTTTCTCTTATATTTTTTTTTGTGTGTGTTTATTTTTGTGTTTTTTTCTCTTTTGGAGTCATACTATCATAATAAATGCCCATTTCAAGTTGCGTCACACTAACAGCAATTCAATAGGAAAGGAGGAAGGGTCTAGCTCTACAGGGGATGGATTTGAAGTTCCCAGTTCATATTATTCCATCAACATTTTTCAAGTTACTATAAAGCAGAAAAAAAAAAAAAGTTCCAAAAATCGAAAGGAAAAGAAATAAAAGTTGGTATGAGGAGTTACACCAGGCAACCCTCCCAGCCCATCAGGCCACTGCAACAGAAAAAAGTCATTTGTACAGTGACACGTCTTAGAAGTCAGTGTCTCAAAAATTCAGAACATAGAAAACCACTAAAATAATTTTGAAACTAGATCCAAAATATTCTTTTGAAAAGAATTTATTTTGATGTACAAAAACAGTCATTTTCTTTTTTTATTTGCGTTTTTTTCTTTAAAGATTTTCTTAATAAAAGTTTCAAACACAAGTTTATTGTAGTTCTTATTTCATTTGTCATTATCATTATTATTATTGATTCATTTATTCTTTTTTTTTTATTCATCTATCAGTGCGATTGTTTACCAGTGCAGCTACTGGGTCCAGAGTAAAGAAAACAGGCTTTTTTCATCTTTAATGGCATAAAAAATAAGGAAAAATCCATCTTTTGTACAAAGTATAACTGCTGGTCTTTAGGGAAAAAAACATTTATAAACCCATAAAGCTAGGAGGCACACCATGGGATTTTCATTTTTGTAAATTATAGCAATACTAATAATAATAATACTAATAATAATAATAATAATAATAATAATAATAATAAACAAAACAAGTAACAACAATTTGCAACCATTTTTAACCATCGGTGACGCCATGAACGGCGTCAGAGATAGACTCAATGAAAATTCATTGAAAAAATTGGGTTGCTTCATAAGTCAAGACAGTTGAGAAATCGCACAAAAAAAATAGACATAAAGAACATTTTTGTCAATTGCAGGGGTGTCTTTTGGAAGGACAGGAAGCCAGGCCTGAAGAGCAGCATTTGGGCATGGCCGCTGGCATCTTTGGTTCAGTCAAACATACGAAGGTAACACGAGCTTGAGCATTCCTCGAAATATGAGGATGACCACGCTGGGAATGCTGAGGCTGATCTCTAACCCTGGTATGGAACCAAAACACTATCTGCTACAACAAACTACTAATGTCGCTCCATAACGTCCCATGAGGTATCAATGCTTTTAAAACAGTTAATCAGTACAGAAGCAGGACTATTTTCTGCGTGTTCTACGTAAAACATTAACTCTGCGTCCCGTTTTAGGAGATGCTCGCCTTCACAATAGTCTGAGAGCGGCTGCGGAGGCCTCGACGACGAGACCTTTCACAAGTCCACATCTCAAGCTTTTACCTTTTCAGAAGAGGTCAAACGATTCAGCAGCTAACGGAAAACGGAGGACGTGCTCTGAAAAAGCAGCATCCAGCCTTCCAGGAGAGGCAACGACCACTACTACCTGCCACCTTCTACCGAACGACACACACGTCACGCCTGGACAAACTAGGCCATGAGGTCGGGCCACAGTGTGGGGAGTTATCGAGGGGAGGGGAGGCTACGTGTGACTTCTTGTCCTTTCAAACCTGCAAGGGGTGTTGACTTGCACTGGTAGGAAAAAAAAACACCTGTTGAACAGATCTGCATATATCAAGGATAGTAAAGGTAACACATGTAGGATTTTCTCTAAATATACTGCTGTTAAAATGTAATAACGGCCTCTGACAGTACATTCATAGCCCCTGTGGTGAGTTTGCTGCAGGGACTACTTCTTCTTCATTAGTAAGATATCAGTCTGTTTTCCCATAGGGAATTGATCCCAAAATCACCCACGCTGGACTTAACGAAAGGGGCTACTTTTGTTAACGGTGATGAACACATCCTTCAGTATTTTGACGTGCCGTCACGACTCATTTCACAGCAATATACGACAGAGAGAATCTTACATGCAGCATCTTTAAGTATGATATGATCAATGAGTCCGCATGACCAGTCACGAGCTGTGACCACCCCAATATGAGGTCCGATAGCACCATATTTGTCTTTTAAATCTCTTAATGGTTAATAAGAGTGTCTAAGCCATAGATCAAGCATATCATGGATAAAACCATAGGTCTCATACTCATACATACATGCAACTAAAGACATTGCATGTGTATACAAAGACATATATGTAAAAGAGCATGGTCAATTTGGTTTTGCAGCAGAAGAATTCAGGTTGTGCTGTATTAAATGGACCAGGAAATGGACGCCTGACTGTTCCTCCGGGGCTTTATGTAGTGTATTTATCTTACTAGAGGTATGAACATTAAGGGTAACACCACCACAGTGTCCGACATTATCTTAACAGAGTGTGAGTGTGCGTGGGGCTTTCAGAAGAGAAAGAATAGAGGACCAGCAGCTGGATCAGACGTGAGGAGACAGCAGGCATACGGGAGCCTCCATGAGAAAGTTTTATCGCATTCAAGTGAGGAAAACATCATGTGAGTTCCTTTCCTACACTGTGGTGTGAAGATGAGCCGGGAATGAGCAGACCACGGGACAGAGGAACACTCAGCGCGTCATCTACTGGCCCATCGTTTAATAAATCATTCATTTAAGGCAACACAACTTAAATCTGGGTCATTTCGGGTTACTGTGGATGGAGTGCCAAAAGCCCTTGACGTTTTTGCATAAAGAAAAAATAACCTGTCAGTTAGTAAAGGCTGTTACGAAGAAAGATGTTGGTCAAGTAACAAGAACCTCTCAAAATTTTCCAGTTAGCAAAACTAAAACTGACCCCAAAGCGAGCGGACCACGTCGAGATCCTCATGAGTTCAAACATTCTGGAAAGGAAATCCGACTAGCCTAACGTGTGTGGATGTGACTCACAACAACGAGGAATATCAGGGTGGGAAATGGCTTCTTAAGTCCTTACAAAGCCCTGGCTTTTAATGTGTAGACCTTAACTGCAGGCCAACCGGCCCCATGCAAAGATTCGGCTCTAACTCGACTGTGTTTGCTCTAACCTACGGCCAAACAGCTGACAAAACAGACCGCGTCTCGAACACTTCCTGTGCCGAGGACGCGCAGAGCGACGGGATCTCGCTGAACAGCAGAGAGTTTAGAGGAGAGAACGGTGGAGGTGCAGCTTCAACGACTAAATCGACTACCTGCACGGTGACATGCGCTCGACATGACACAAACATGTTAATTAGGTGACTTTCTTTGTGCGTCTTAGTGGTGTGTCTTCATTCAAAAATGACAGTTTTTAATACATCATACTTAGTGGACGAGTGACAATGGTTAGCTATAATCTGAAGAGGCAAGACAATGTTTCCACTACGACACGGGCAATATACAAGACATCCGACAAATGAGTGAAACCGACGAGCATTCAGTGGTGCAGCCTTGTCTGAGGCTGGCTGGTGTAAAAGTTTGCATTCAGAGGTTTGATGAATGAACATATTAGAGGCTACCAGTCAAGTGGCACCGAATGCAAACACTTCAAGCCAACAACAGACGACTTTTACAGAGTGTAGAGTAAAAAGAGAATATGGCTTTGAGTAGTTATAGCGCGTCCCTGTCGAGTGACTCCCTGCCAGTAAACTCACACACCAACAGACACTTGATTTCAATGACAGCATTTTTCATGCGTTTTCTTCTCGGGATCTGTAGCTACGCCTGCTCCTTCTCTCCGACGCGGGCGATCAAACCCACTTATACATCCACTAATCACTGGTGTGGACATGATTATCCTCAGACAAAATGGCTTCCTCCACTTTAACGTCAAAATTTGGAAAAGCTCAACAAAAAAAAAGGGAACAAAGCTAAAACTCTCAACTAAGAAACGCTGTTCAAGGTTTACAGGTCCAACACAAAACACTCCAAAAATCACTTTAGGGAATCTTTAGGGGAAAATTCAATTTCTAATTCACTCTACTGTTTTAGTGGGGGACCAAAATCTATATCCACACACAGAAATACACACACGATCGTGAGCTCCAACAATAAACACTGCCAGCCAAGGCCGGTCAAAGGGCATCACAATCCTACAAGCTATACTTTGGAGTATACAGATCCCTATATATAGTCCCGACTACATCACTACAAGAGTTTACAAGGCGAACACAACCTCAACAGTCACTCTGTTTTTTTGAGAGGAATCAGAAGAGACGACACAGCCTTTGACAACTGCAGTTACCTTGCTACATGGTTCACATGTCAGGAGAGGAAATTAAAAGAAAAGGAGGAAAGAAGAATTTTTTTAGTTAATGTCAATTTGAAGCAAAGCCTGAACAATATAAGCGCGAGACTAATCCACCCTATAAGAGACCTCCTTCCATCCACAGAATCAAACACCTGATTAGGTTTGCTGAAAATACGCAGGATTAATAAAATTTTAATTTTCAAAAATAAGAATGAAGGGGGGTTATAGATCGAGGTTTACATATGCTGCAAAAACTTAACCACAGGCAAAGAAAAAGAAGAGTGGATTTCTTGCCGTAATCAAATGATGCTTCGTTGCCACCCGTTGCCATGTCAACGTCAGGTAGACGGCCAGCATGGCAACGGAAACTATCATCATAAAATGGTACAGTAGTAGAAATAGCTAGACCAGGAGGGGGCGGGCTCTCCTGGGAAAAGGTCCGCGGAGAGGTCCAATGATTGGTCATGCGGCTCGCTGTCAGGAATAATGGTTGTAGGGGGGTAGAGGGTGCCCAATGCCGTTCTGGTAGTGATGGTGCTGGCGGTGGGCGATGTACTCTGCATAACCCATCGTCATCTTCTCGCTACGGTACCTGGGAATGAAAACAGACGTGTGGGTGACAGACGGCTGGGCTTCATGTCATG
This sequence comes from Semicossyphus pulcher, assembly GCF_022749685.1. NCBI lineage: Eukaryota > Metazoa > Chordata > Actinopteri > Labriformes > Labridae > Semicossyphus > Semicossyphus pulcher. The sequence goes on along the minus strand of NW_027211604.1, from coordinate 6,561,648 downwards.
TTAGGAAATGATGAACATCTGCTACGGTGGTCCTGTGAAATCTGTTCCACACGGATGAGTCAGTACGAGATTTATTAAGTCTTAATGAGGAATATTCTAGACTATTTAAGTGATTCTGCATCGCACATGGACAGAACAACAACAGACATGTTTAAAGTTCCCTTTTAACTGCTGGCAGAGTGCTGTTGTAGCCCACATATTTAAAGGGCCAGTTCGCCGATTTTCAACCTCAGTCCTATCATGCTATTATGGGGAGCTAATGCCATTATGGTAGGAAACAAATGCAATTTCACTCTGTACCTTTGGAGGACACTATCCGCTTCTCCAATGGGCCCTGGAAAACTGGGAGCTTGCTAAACTACACTTCCTCAATCTAGGACGCCAGCCTCTGATGTCATGTCTCGTTCAAAACCGTCAGGTTTGAGATGTAGACTGCAGACATATAGATTTGTTTAGACGATCCACGGGTATATTTTTGTCATATTTAGGATTCTGCACCGCTCTGAGACATTGCCTGCAGTGAAACGGTAGTATTTCACTCCAGCGTCTCGTCTCTCGCTGGGCCGTTCCTTTCAGAGGCAGGGGTGCAATGCACGCTAGGTGTTGTATGAATGTGGATTGGGCGAAACCACGAGCTGTTTGTACAACTTTCTCCACAGCTTTGGCGCCATTTTCAAATATTATTGCTTCCAACGATTACAGAGAACAACAGCTTTAACTGACAGTGGCGTTTTGCAGGGGAGAGTTGCTCCTTTAAGTGTTTAATGTTTAAAAGGGATGCTAGGGAGGGACTTGTGGATATTAATGTGCGTTGACAGCAGGCAGTGCCCCAGCTCCCATCAACTTTTAAACAAAAACAAGGGGACTATCTTTACAGCTGGGAGGTAGAAACGGCACAATACACCAGGACAATGAACTGTTCGAAAAGGGGCTGCAGGATATTGGAAAAAAACAGACAGAGTTCTCGTTTTCTAAGTTCGACTGTGAAAAAATACAGGAAATTGAACCAGATGAATGCTATGTGTCCGTTTTTGTTTTGTTTTTTTAAAAAGACTATTTTTTGGCCTTTGCCAGTGGACAGTGGATAGAGTGGGAAATGTCGGATGAGACGGGGGGATTGACATGCATCAAAGAGCTGAGGCTTGGAAGTTGAAGGCGGGGCTGCGTCGAGAACTGACATATCTATACATGGGGCGCGCATGTGTTTGAATCAACAATTAACAATCACACTATTTGTATATTGATTATTTTCCTTTAACAAAACAACCTCCCCACACACACACACACACACACACACACACACACACTTTCACCACACTTGGTTCGATCTCCTGCCAGCAACTCTGAAATCCGTGTGAAAAAGTCGAGAGTACAGATGGAGCGACGCGTCTTTCTAACTTCACAAATAGACTTGTGTGTCGCAGTTGTGTTACTTACATGACATCAATCATTTCTAACAGTGTTCAAATGTATGTTTAAACTACATGACCAGCCTGGTGACAGTAGCATTTTGAAGAGTAAGCTCGCTGTCTCTATGTGGTTGAGTGTAGTGTACACACTAAACACCACACCGTACATGTAGTGTATACACGCGCTCATAAGCCGCCATGCGTAACGGAAAGCCTGCCTCGAGCATCCAGGCAACCTCAGCAGCAGCGTTGTGTGCGTGTTTACAGTTTACAGGCGGATGGCACGCAGCCTCTGCATGCAAAGTGGACAGTTCACTCTGTGCTCTGGTGAAGGGCGGAACTAATGTAAAACCAGACTTTTCATATTAGTCATGGAAAATGAAGTGGATCGACTCTCAAGGAGAACATTAAGGAGAGTAGTTATTAATATATTTTGTAACATAAGCAATCATTCTCCTGAAAACATGCAAACAGACTGACTCCACTTTAAGCACATTGAATGGTAGATGACTTAAAGCATGTCAAAATGAGGACAACTCTTACACGCTAATGTGTATGATCGCTAGCTTTGGTCCAATCAAATACAGTTGTAATATTTCAACTTATGTGTGGGGAAATGAGTGTGATCTTACCTGGTTAACTTAATGGTCTTCCTGAAGTCATTTGTGATGGGAGCTTTGTAGCCTCCCTTTCGTAGTAAGGAATCTATGGTTTGAATGTGGTCCCAACCTTAATAAAACAGGGGTAAAATATCTTTAGAAATCCTGTAAAATCCACATGTAGCTCAACATCATATTGTCTTTACAGAAAGCAGACAAGGCTGCAATGTCAGGGACACATATGGCTCTCACCTTGCTCCTTTGCAACCTCTGGTAGGTAGGTGGCGGTGCGCTTTGATCCTTTTTCATTGAAAAACTCTATCCTAATACCGTGAACACCCACCTGGAATACAAAGCAGGCAAAGACAAAGAAATAATGTCATATTAAGCCAATACATTGCATTATCTAACAAAGTCAAAGTTGAAAAGCACAAAATGTTCTGTCTGTAAGCTTTCACACCCAGTGTTTTTGCATTTGTTCAAACTTGTTACACAGCAGGGTTAGAAGAATTTCAATACATTTCCAGCAATCCCTGAGCATTAGTCTTAAATGTGTCTCTTACCTCCCAGTCAAGGTAATCACCGACGTCTTCAAAGTTGGTGAGAAGAGACACTGAGCAGAAGAGGCGAGGCAGCTCGTCCCTCGTCATAGGGGGGAAGCGGCTGTCTTTAAGGGCACTGTGGAGATAAAAGCACAGAGGAAACAGCGTTGAGAGGAGAGGTGATTCAGAGGAGTTGTCACAGTCAAGTATCATGAGGCCTTATTGTTTGATGAATGTGTAGGAGGAGCTGAAATGCAATGCGCTCCAATAACCTTCCGTTTTAATTGAGTACATGTGATGAATGTCTAATACAGATGACCTATAGACATACAGAGGCCAGCGTGGTCGCAGCATGGGCTCACAGCAGCCCAGTGCTGTGTATAATGTGTGTGTGTAAACAATAGCAGCAAGGAGCCGTGTGTGTTTACATGTATTTGACAGGTCAGCTGTGTCTGCCCTCAGGTCAAGAAATGCTGCGAGCAAATTCTACAGCATGTTTTTACAGATAAGAGTGGCAGGTAAAAACGGCAAAAAGCTGCATGTTTAGCTCTGTACACACACCTGCCTGTTGCTATATCTAATTAGCTGAGTCATGTAATGGGGCACATGACTCTGGCTGGATCACCCAGTGATGCTCAGATCAACTGCAAATAAAGATTTATGTCACTGTGTCCGTATGAGCAATAAAACTAGACAAGGACTCTTTATTATCATCACAAGATTACATTTTTAAAACATATTTATATAACAGTCTACACATTACAGTTACAATAAAAGTTATAATTACATTTCATTTGTGTGACTGTTTGTCCTCTTAATGTCAGAGCCAGGCCATCGCAACCAAGATGAACCCCATGAAAGGGAGAAAGTTAGAACAAATTCTGTTGCTTAGACAGTATAACTGTTTGTTAATGAGAAATGCTTCCACATATACATTATATAATACCTGGGGGTTTTTCAATAAGAATCCTTACACAAAAAACCCTTAAAGGACAGTTTTTTTCTCAGGGATCAGGTATCAAAAAGATACAGGCTCAACACAGTGTTACAGCAAGCTACATGGATCAAACACAACAAAAGTAAATAAACAGAAATTATGTTTCTTGCAAGCATGCACAGGCCTACAATGTGTCATTTAGATTAGTCATTTTATTTCTAACAATCGTGCATGTGGTGTTTAAGCTGAAAAATACCGCTTACCTGGTAAGGGTGTACTCCCTGAGTCCTGAGTGCAGATTCATGGCAGAAAATGTACCTATACAACCCCTCAACCGCTTGTCTCTGCCTATTTTCCATGTGACAAACAGCGGGCTGAAAAACAAAAGAACACAACAAAAGACCACGTTAAATTAAAGCAGTTGGATTTCTATCACATTCACACCAGACGTACATTTTTATGTCCTACATAAAAGCTGGTTAACAGCACACATCAGTTTAGTATGCAGCAGTTGTTATTCACATTAGGCAGAATTGGCAAGATTGCCTTTTACATCATCACTTTTCATCCAAGAGTGCAGGCTTTTGTTCATAACATTGGGCCATCTGTGCATCCATGACTGGATAACTTATTCTTTCTACCCTTCATGAAGTTATTTTCCATCTGTTCTCTTCTGCTTTTGGTGAAATTGTTTCTTCTGTAAATTAGCCTCGGGAAAGTCGATGGGATGACACTGAAGAATTTCTTACATTAGATCAGATTAGATATCATGATAAAATCTACCACTACTTCTTTACCCAAATGTGTTAATGACGTTGAATAATCAGATTTAGCACTGCATAACAGGACCGATAATGCTCCAGCAGTGAACATGAAGATAATAATTCAAACTAACACTAAAGTAAATGTTTGGAAAGAAACTACTCGGTGTTGACATTTTTGTCAGGTATCAAAGCAGATCAGCAAAACCAGACACGATTGAGCCGTATAGTGCAAATAAGAACCTACATCCTTTTCCACATAGGACATCTTTGTGACCTTCTAGTGAAACAAATACACTCTGATGACTGCTCATGCTTTGATCAAGCTGTACTGCAGGAATTTATTAGTCACTCTGAAATTTTCCAGAGAAAACTCAGCAAAGAATGTAAGAAATATAAGGACTTTTATGGCGGTAAATACTTTTATTCCAAGAGCTGACAGTGGAATCAAAGACAGACATAAAAATGTTTTCTGTGGGAAACAATAACAATTCCCCTTTCATGACATGTGAATGGGTTCAATACCAGAACAAATGCTGGTACTTTAATACTGGTTCATAAATTATGTGTTTGTTTATTCATTAAGGCTTGAGCTTAAACTCCCACATTGTGATATAAAGAGGCTTTAAAAGTTAAATTGTACAAGAAAAGAAACATACGACACATTTGTCTTTGGACAATTTTAGATTTTATTTTTGTTTCTTCACATATGTAATAGTGTTTTGTAAAACCAAAATTACAAGATCTGATTCAATGATAGTAGTAACTTCAAAAAAAGCACAAAGGAACAAAACATTACAGCTACAGCACAGAGGTGCAGAGAGTGTAATGAAAAACAAAGAGGTGTCTAATGGTCACAATACGTTCTAGCATTTGATAACAATAAAACGATGTATTAACAAGGTAACATTACAGCAGCATAAGACAAACATGTTTATGTTCGCTTATAAAACAATACACATATATTCACTGATTAACCACGGTGGCACCATCAAACTATGCAACCATTCAAGTTAACTTAAGTTAGCTATCTTAATTAGCCGGATAGTTTTGCTAACATACCTGCAGCAGCGGTTCTTGCTAGTGTGGTCCGTTTCTTCTCTCAGTCAAAAGCCCCTTTTACACCGCCAGTTCAAAGCGGGATTATCACACTTCTGTTACGCCTCGTCTTCTATGTAAAACGCGCTGCGGAGGAACGGTGGGGCGAAGTCGTTAAGCCCGTGAGCCGCCATCGGAGGTTGTAAAAGAGGTGAAACAGCATCTGTGTAAACGGTGAAGCTGGCAGGGCGAAACAGCGCCGTGTCTGTGTTCAATGTAAAATGACAAAGGTGGCGTAATGGCGGAGCTTTGTTATGGCGCTGTGGCTGAACCACAATGCAAAAAGGGCTTAGATGAAGGAAAATATTTTTGGATGTTTGCTTTGTTGGCAGTCCTTGAAGCAGCTACAGTTGCACATCTTTAGACTCACAACCCTCAGCATGTGACCCTCCATTTGGAGGAGCAGACATGCTGCTTCTACTAAATGCCAACAACATGCAAGTCAGACAGCAGTCTAGAGAGCAAAAATAATAGTATTAAATCACACTGTGTCAAGTTAAAATTCAAGAAAAAATAAAGAGCACATTTGAAAGAAGCATGGGTTTCTGAATTTGAGTACCACTGTCAATCAAAATATATAACAAAATGAGCATTATCAGAAGCCTTCCATTGTTTAACCGGATTACTTCGTAGAGCACTGTGTCTATGTCAAGTGTGGTAGTTGTCTTGAGCATTTCAATAATTCAATCTGACAATGGCCCCAAGAGAAGGACACGCCGAGGACACCACAGATCATGAGAGGGAGTTTCTCTTTCTGGGGGAGTTTTCCCATTGGCGAGTTTTGGCCTACCACACTCTTTGTCATGACTGGCTGGTTTGGTGCAGACCTTGGTTTCACATGGTGAAGGTTAGAACCCAATGTTCAGTTTTTAAAAACAGACAGACTTAGGCTCAAACTGAATACGGTTTAATTATCTGAAAGAGTTTGGAAGTTTAAACATAGAAACAAACCAAGGAAAAAAATGATTTTTCTAGCCCTTTATGTGCACTTTCCTTTTCCACGAATATGTAAACTTTTATTGTATAGTTGAGAAAGTCAGCAGGAAATACTAATTTTTCCCTCATTAAATATGAGATGGGCCTTAAACTTTATGGTTAACAAAAAATACTTTGCTCAGGTAGTCTGAAAGTCAAAAAAAGCTGCCCCAGTCCTGACTAAATCCTTAGACCCTCTTGCGATGAGGCAATAATCCTGATTAGACACGTGACGTGGAGAGCAACAGAAAAAACTAAAACTAAAACAAAAAAAAAGGAATTACATTTGCTTTATTTAACACATGCATGAGGTTAGTTTTGTTTACACCAACGCCATGGTACAGTGAGCTATTTTCAACATGTCAGTTCATTGCCAGTGTTTGCCACACCACTGTGGGTCTTGACATATTTCTTTCTGAACGTGTACAGCCTTTCACCTGGAGTTCACTGGGTTTATATTGACATAGATTCCGGATAGAGATGTTGACAAATATTAAGGTTATAATTGTGTAATGAAAGGCCAGAACATTTTGGACTTCTGTCAAAAGTCAGCATGCCAAAAGCAGCAATCTGTTGAAATAACAGATTAATCAATCGGTGCCGTTTGAACTAAAAATGAAAAAATTGAGAACATGCAGAGTAAGAGGAGGTTTGTTTATTGTATACATATATAATGTGTTTGGGACTGCCCGGAAGCGCATTGGGAGTGCTGCCACAGTTTACATAAATACACATAGTTTAAAACCCACTATAAGCATTTTAAATCTGTGCAGCAGTGTATTTCAGTGTGTGTATAGTGAATTGTGGTGAAAATTTAGAGGCACAATTCTTTTGACTATTTCCATACATATAAACGTGGTCCTGATCAAAAAGTCTCTCTAAAGTTTCTTCAACCATTTCAGGTCGATAACCTGGAAAAGTCAGCTAAGGCTGCAGTTGTAAACAATCCCTCCACAGCATCTAATGTATGTTAAACGCCCGTAAAGTCGCGTGCTATCACATTACACAGCTTGTACAAGGTGGGGTCAATATGTTTCAGGGGGACGATGACGGGCAGAAAATATACATTTAGTAATCTTAATGTTAATTTTTTCATGACACGTGTTCATGAATGGTTTAAATGTTAAAACACGGTGTTTGCCACATTTTTAACGCTGTCAATTATGGGTGAATAACAAATGTGCCATAAAGAATAATTACGACTGCTGAGTACTTAGCAAGAAGAGCTTTTCTTTGTTGGTTGATGCTAAATCGGTTGTTACGGTTAGTTTCCTCTAACTAGACAGTCCGTTTACCGAACAAAACATTCTGTAAAACAATTAAGTAATATGAGCGGTTATCGGGCCATGTCAGTAGACAGGCTTTCAACACATTTAAAATCCTAATAATTTCTTAAAACTCACTAATGCCTTGTTGCTAAGCTAATGTAGCTTACCGCTAACAAAGCTAAGCTCGGTATGTGGCAATCCAGGGTTCAATGAGGGCAACTTACAAGATTAATAATGCTAACGTTAACTTTTAGTTTATTGTATTTTATCCGTTTAAATGGGCCATCTTCACAAACATAACTGCTATTGTTGACACAAAAAAATAAGCGATGTTATCTCACTCGTTCCACCCTTTCTATTAGCTTAGCTGAACGGCTAGCTAGTATTAGCGGACAGCTAACAGGCTTAGCTAACGTTAGCGAGGGGTATTTCAGTTTGACAAACAGTATCGGAAATTGTCAAGGACCGACATGAAATCTAATATTAACAGCGTACTCAACTCAGTAATAACTGACACACACGTTAACAGCAAATAATGTCATTCATTGTTAACATAAACGTTTGGTGAGAGCTGATGCAGGCCGGTGCAGACAGTCTCATCGACAAGGCCCGAAATTCAACTTAAATTAAGCTGTGATCGCGAGCTTTTCGCGTTTAATTCATTATGAGTGAAATGTTGTTTCGATGTGACAGTTAGTGCCCTGAACACTGAAGCAGAATCCAGAGGTAGACCCATCAAGTGTGCCGCAAAAGACATTTGTTTAAAGACCACTCAGATGAGCTTTGAGATGCAGCAAAACAACAAAAGAGAAAAATACTCACTAGGGATCGTTTGTAAACCTGGGTGTTCTCGGAGGTTGGTATCCGTACAGATGGCAATAAAGCACGTCAAAACAGAAGCAGCACATCTCCGCCGAGACGACCATTTTTCTGCCTCCACTTCCCGAACCAGGTCCCGCGCTGAGATTCGGGGAGAGGCCAGATGAAGTGTAACCGGTCGGGGCTGGGGACAGAGCGCTCGTGCCGCTGCTACCACTACTACTACTGCTGCCGCCGCTAACGTTACCCCCGGGTCCCCCCAGGCCGTTGGCTCTGCTCACGTTCGCCGCTGCTGCAACTGTCGCCGAGGAGCCAATCCCCAACTCCGAGCCACAATGTCCGGTTCCTGCCACCCCGCTTCCCGCCCCCACCCCGCCGGGACCCCCCGACCCGGGCGATCCCGACAGTTTCTGCTTCTTCACCCCGCAGCACCCGGCCGCCATCTTGGAACAATCTGCACCGACACACCGCTTCCGACCCATAACCGTCACCGCGGGAAGGGTGGGGGGGAACGCCGACCAGACGTAGAAATCCCACTGCGTTGATACGTACGACGGACAATACTCCACTTTCACTCTTTTATTTTTTTGTCGGACGACGAAATAAGCGATGTGGAGAGAAGACTGCAATGTCACCCTAGCGTTGCCTTTAAAAATGCGTGACTTCGCTACGCAAAATCCATAGCTGGATGAGCGTTTTTTCCATGGGTAGTCAGCCAGTCCAGCTTTGGACCTCGGTGTTCCAATGGATCACCGATAACGTCAAGTCCAGGCCAAATATCCACCCCTTCCCTCTAACACGACACCATCCGAGGCGATCTCAGTCAGGTCCCCGTAAACACACAAGTTCAGGGAGTGCACAGTCCGAACAGGCCGCAGATGACAGCACCCAGGCGGTCCAGATGTGAAGCAGACAGCCAGTGCGCTGTAGCCCCGCAGCACACCTCTCCAAGTGGAAGCCGGGAGCTTGAGTACGCAGGACCCATAAGCTTCAGCACAAATTGCGCACAATGTCTGGGGCAGCGTAGCTTCTCATTGCACCAGCTTGTTTGCTACAGCCTCACGAACTTCTAATTACACAACAGGCCCAGTATGTTGGAATTCCAGACACTGGGATAACGCAGAGTAAAATGGCATCTGACAATGCGGGGTTGGCATGGCACAATGAAACGCGTCAGCGCCGAGCAAGTCATTTCAGTACCAGCGTTAGCCCACAGTTTGCACCTGCATCATGTCTGCCTTTGGACCGGCTTTAGAAAAATCTCAATAACACCCCCGCGTCAAATGTAGAGCTGAAAGTTTTCAGTGTAGGATTGTTTGGAGGTTGTCATCCGTGTATGTGGATACATATAGAAGCGCATTATAGTCCGTGAGCCGTGAGAAATCCTCCGGGTTTGGCAACCCTCGCTCCGCACCCGTCCCTCAGCTGCTACCATTCAGTGCTGTTCGGGTAAAAGCCCTGTGATCAGTCTGTGGGCATCGGTGTCGTCGGCACTCCGGAAGCGGATTCAGAAACTGTGTTGCGCCCACTTGCTACACTTTCTGCGTAAGTTCTGTGGGTATCAAATTTGCAATTCAGAAGAAATTTACGGAACTGGGGAAGCATGCGCGCTCACGACGTGCATACGAGGGTGCGTGTGCGTGCTTGAAAAAGTATCCCTGAGCTATAAAAGGCAGAGTGGTCTATTGTTGAGATTTCTGAATGCAGTGAAGATTTGCTGAGGGGATGTATCCTTAAAGAAAGCATCTCTGGATTCAGATGAGGGTTATACAAATTATCTTTATAATAAAGCCTAATATTTCCTGCCATTCATTGCTACACATTCAGGGCCTCCTGACCACAGCTGATATGGGATCCTGACCAGTATCTAACTATAAATACTGTACAGTCATCCTGTCCATATCTACTCCACCCTCATTCAGAACCCCCTCTCCATTTAGTCACAAAATAAGCGTATCAGCAAAGAGAGCAGTGACCATGTTAAATGTCAGTATCAGTGAATAATACACATTGTAGGAACAGCTGATGATGACCATGCCCTGACTCATGATGCTGGGCTCAGCGTGCTGGAAAATGAAGACACTGTACGCCTGACAGAGTGAAATATCGCCTGGGTGGGTGGCATGATGGGGGCAGGGGGTCTCAATCTCTGGATGCTAAATATAACATATCAACATTGAAATTCATCTGTTTTCCCTCCCTCAAATGCGTTTAAAATACTTCTAAATAATATACATTTCAAACTAAATGTGTTGGCTGATAACTGTTAGTCTGCTGAATCAATGCAGAATAAAGCCACAAATGACAGTTTTTAATTTTTCATTGAAAATTAATGGAAATGTTTCATCAAATATTTATTTGATTGTTAGTCAGCCTTCTTCGAGGTTTATGGTCCATATTAGATTGAAAACTTTGGCAGAGCTGCACACTTTGGGGGAAATGATTAGGTCAAGAAAGTGTCCAGACAATTTGACTTCACACTTCTCAGAGGACGGGCCTCCCTGCTGCAGCATTTAAAGCCTGGCTGGTGAGATGAGGGTGTATATGATTTTAAAAATGTAGCCTGTAACATCCTCAGCGCTATTAACTTTATGTGTGCTGTTGATTTTAATAACACGTTCAGTGCCAATGAAACAGATAAATGTCTTCAATATTGCAGCGCCCCAAAAAAGTGCCTGTGCTTATATTAAATTCATCCCGAGGTTAATGTGCCTTCAGTGTCCATTCGCTTCGTCTTTACCCCCATTTGCTGTCAAGTCCAGACATAAATGGTTTTATTATCTGTGCCCGAGCAGCGAGCAGTTACACACAGACACCCTCCCGTAACGTGCCTCACGACTGACTCAGCACTATGCTTCCAGCCTGGTTTAAAATGTGCTGCTAATTATTGTTGGCTCTTGTATAGCGACTGAGAATTTGCCTGGTAACAGACCTCCCTGAGCAGACTGAATCGGGAGAAATAGCATTATTTTAAGCAGGCGTTTGAGGGTAACCACCGTTCTTCTGCATGAATGCTCTGTTTTCTTTCCAGTTTTAATAAATCCAGAAACTTCACACTGAAATTGTTGTGCTAACTTGTCTGATATGGATAAACTTGTTTTAAAACATATTTTGGTTTCTTTATAAATTGGTCATGTACCCATCAGCACTTTCCGTAACAAATGGCAGCTAAGCCCTTGAAATTATTGCACTGAGAAACCTTCATTGACTTCCAGCTCAGTACAGAACTGACTTCAGAATACTACTTCTTGTCTATAAAGCTCTTAATGGTATGGCGCCTCAAGATCTCTCTGACCTGCTCACTGGCTATATCAGATCCCTCACATCATCAGGTATGAACCTCCTGAATTTACCTCAAGTTAAAACCAAAGCAGGTGAAGGTACATTTAGTCACCATGGTGACGAACAAATTGCCTCCTGACCTGAGAGTTGTGGAAACTTTATGTTCTTTTAAAAGCAGACTTAAAGCGTATGCTTTTCTCTCATGCCTTTGGCTGTTTGTTTTTGTGTGTTTTGGGTGTGTATGGACTTGTGTGCAGGGGCGGATCCAGAGGGCCAGGGGTGGCCTGGGCCCCCATTGAAATGTGATTGGCCACCCCAGGTGCTACCCCAAAATCTAAACAAGGATCAGCTCTTTACCTCGTCAGAGGCAGGACTTATGTTAATATCAACATTTAGGGCTGTTTTTGTCCTTAAAGTCAAGGTGAAATGAAAAATTTCCTTTTAATCCTTTTAGATCACATCCCCGGTAATATTGTGCATCCATTTGACAATATAGGCCAAAAAAAATACAGAAAATCCATTTCTCCGTATTCTTATATCAATGCGCTTTTCTTCCGGTAAAACTAAATTTGACGCGTGCTTACGCAAGTTAGCACCAAACAATTTCAACCAATCAATCTGTAACATTTAGCCGCAGAGCATGAAGAATGCTCGGTCAGTTAGCTAGCTACTGCGCTGTGGAGAACGTCTGTCTACGCCCACTTCTCATCGATCAAATCAAATCCCTCTAATGATATGTCCCGCCTGCACGTCCTGTTTCACTCGGAAATACGTCACGACACGGAAGCTAGATACTCTCGAAATGCCGTTTCAGCTCAACTTTAAAGAATAAAGCTTAGAGGATTTATATGTTGCCACTGTTACTTTTTCAAAGTAAAAATATACACAGGAATATGACATCTTTTAGATGCTTGAATGTTGTAATAGATATGATAAGTGGAGGTAGAAAGGGTAAATAAATGCTATTCATTGTGATCTAATAGAGACAGGGCAGGGAGCGTAAGACCTGTATTTTGTGTGTGTGTGTTGTAAGGGTTGGTACATTTGTATGAAATGTGCTCTACAACTAAAATTGAATTGAAAACATTTTTTTACTTTGTGTACTTAAACAGTGATTGTTAGGTTTCTCATTTATTCATTTTATGATAACAGGGCCTTCCAAGGCTCATGCATTTTTAGGGTTGGATGCTGTAAGCACGAGTCCCAGGGGCCACCAAACCTTTTTGATGGCCAAAATGTAAACATGTGTGAAAATGATACAGAATAGATACATTAAAGAAATGTAAATGACAAAAAACTCAAGTGCTTTGTAAGCATATGTTATTTCCTCATAGCCTTCACACAGCCCCGCCTTGACCTGTAGCCCTATAGTCTGCTGTGGCTCAGTGGTAGAGTCGGTCATCTCTCGATCGGAAGAATTGGTGTTTCGATCCCTGACTGCTACAGTCACATGTCGAAGTGTCCTCGGGCGAGACACTGAACCCCAAATTGCTCCAGAAGACATAGTCATTGATGTATGAATGCCTATAGATGCTTAATGGAGATTGGCACTTATGTCATTGCCATCAGCATGTGAATGTGTGTGAATGGCAATGGAATTATCTAGCACAAAGGAATTGGGATGGTTGTGGAACTGTAACGGTGGGTTGCAAAGCTTGCAGTGTGGATAACACTTGGTGGCCACTGTGGACCACCTGCAAGTAATATTTTGAGGCTACAGAGTTACTTTTGTCAATGTTGCACCTGATTTAATTCTGTTTTACAACATAAGTCATCAACAGGATAATGTGGACAATGTCCTCAGTCATGATCTGACGTGATATGATAGATGTATTCAGAGCTTTATAATGTCTATTAATAATCGATTAATCAGCTCTGATGGAGTTGCAGCGGTAGGTGGAAGGTTTAGATTTAATCTAGCTAATATTTCAAGGATAAAGCTCTGCAGAAAAATACTCAAACTCCCTCTAATTAACTCACCAGTCTTCATTATTATTTTAGCTCCTTACTTGGATTGCAGTTCTTTTGATCACATCTTACATTAACACGGATAAATGAAACCTCATTACACAACGTTTATGTAAGTGGAGCATGAAGCTGGTACGTACACGTGGCTGTGTGCTGCTGAGCAGAGCGTCTCATCTTCAAAAGACCCCCTTTTTTCATGAAACCATTGGATTTTAGGCATGGGTGATGTCATTGTCATGCAATCCACCCCATGCTGATTATCTTTTGAAACTACAACAGGAAAGGGGGGAGCAGGCTGAATTTCCTCCAGAAACAGTATAAGAGCCAGCACTGCTCTTCAAGGTCAAGATGGCTTTAAGTGAGACCATCGTTGGCATCGTAAGCTTCCTATTCAATCATCGTCCAGTGAATATTTATGGAGAGAATAGACGGGTTTGTTCCATTCATTCACCGTCTGATCTATTCTCGGCAGCAGAGACAATCTGGCATGTTGTTATTAGGCCTTGTGGTGGAATTTCCTACAGCAGCAGGACTCACATCTCCTCTCAGACTACGTGTACAGTCAGCTGACTGAAGACAGAGATAGAGCCTTTAAAAAGGCAGACATCCCTGGATGAAAGGAAGTACATTTGGATGGGACGAAAACAGATATTTTGACTTCCCTGTTGCATAGTATGTCTCAACGGCAATAATTACTTCTCCAGTCCCCTACTACTATCTCTGGATCAAAAATATCACTTTCTAACAGCCAATCATGTAATTTAGCTGAGAATTTCTCAGTCCAATGGAGTTTAAAGGCGACCCCCTAGCTTTTTTTTTATTATCTCTGTGTCAGGTCTGTTCAATTTATTTTTTAGGAAGGCCATGGGGCCAGACATGAACATTTCCTGTGTCAGCCCTGTACAGACAGACATTAACAAACAATGCTTCCTTTTAATATCAGAGAGAAGTAGAGGGCTGTTTAAATGATCACAATGTTGGATTGAACATCTGTTTTTATTCTCTTTGACCCTCTACTTAAACATCCATCCATTATCTTCACTGCCTTTCCTTATCCACAGGGTTGCAGGCGGCTGGAGCCTATCCAGCTGTCACTGAGGCGGGGTACACCCTGGACTGACCGCCAGTTAATCACAGGGCTGACACATAGAGACACGGTGTGTCCGAAACCGCATACTATCATACTAATCATTCTAACCGTGACGTTAAATTGCGTATTTCATGCGTTCCCATCTCATAGTATGCAAATTTGTGTATGCAAGGAATTGCCCGGATGTATACTAGATCGGCCCGGATATTTGAGTATGAGACGGGAGCTCACTGGTTGTACTCAACCGCCCCAAAATGCATTGCGGCTATTCAGCTTCTACTATGGCGGAGATGGAATGGAGATCAGACCGGACATACGTAAACGATTAAGTCACATGATACGGAGAAGACGGCTCTGAGTATGATGCGAACGGCATCCTAATAGTCAGGTAGTAGGCAGTATGCAGTACATACTGTTTGAGTATGTAGTAGGCGGTACGTTAGTATGCGGTTTCAGACACAGCAACAGAGAACCTTTCACACTCACACCTTCAGGCAATTTAGAGTGACCAATGAACCTAATGAGCATGTCTTAGTGACTGTGCATGACTGTGGGAGGAAGCCGGAGTACCCGGAGGGAACCCACGCATGCACAGGAAGAATCTGCAAATTCCACACAGAAAGGCCCACTACGTCCGAACCGGGGTATGAACTAGGAACCTTGTAGCTGTGAGGCGAAGGCTCTAACCACTGCACCACTGTGCCGCCCTCTGCTTAAACAGTTAAAGTTTAATTTTTGGATGGGCTAATAATTCAATAAAATAATAAAGCAATTATATGATGATTGTTTTATAATCAAACAATGACCTGATGAATGAATCAACGGCAGCTCTGCATTGCTCTGTCAACAGTGTGATAGATAGAGTGTCTTATTGGAAGAATAAAAAAATAATATATTTTTTTACATTCATGTTTTTTTAATTACTGATTAAAAGAATGAGTGGAGGTCATTAAAGGGTGAAATGTCATTGTCAACTGATTGGATACTGTGTGTATACTCCATAGAGTTTAACTGCTTGGTAATGAAAGACAAATAACATGATGGTTAAAAGAGCCGTTAAACAGCAGCAATAGAAAGTTTATGACACATTTTGCGACATTATGTAGGACATGTCCATCAAATACCTGCTCGCATTACTAATTCCTTCATACGGTGATATGGCTCTTCATTGTTAATAGCTTCCGTCACAGCAGGGGGGAAATGAGTGTTATAGGTTCCCAGTCCTCACAACGTTGAAAAAGCTCACCTACAACAGTGCTTCGTTTTTCTTGTGCATTTAATAAACTCTCTGATGCCGACAGGATTTAAATGCAGGAGAACCATTTTGTGACACTTATGCAAAGCACTGTGAAAATTTCTGGAAAAAATTAATGCAGCTTATCAGAAGCACAAAATTGCAGCGCATGCTGTGACTCCTGGCACCATATCGCTCCTGCTTATAGCTCTCTCTCTTCCCTGCAGAAACCGTGTCATCACTTTATCTGGACTCAGCTGTTTTCCCCTCTGCCTCACAGTGTAATGACCTTTCTCCTCCAGCCAGAACAAGAGGAGTCACTCCTTATTTTTCAACTGTAGGCTGAAAACTCATCTCATCAAGAAGAGATGTCATGTCACACACTCTGCTCTCTTCTGCTGTGTCTTCCTCCTCGAATTCCACTTATTAAAAAAAAAAACCCTGCCGAGCTTTTTATCTCTCATCTTGGCATTCTGACTATCTGACACCATTATTGAGTCACATGCTGTTGCCTGGGCAGTGTGGCTATGATGTTCACTCTTTTCACTCTGCCTTCAACTAGTTTTTTGTTCTATTGGTCATGAAGGCGTATTTTGTAAATGCGTTTGTTGTTAGTTACAAGGGGATAGACTTTCACACAACAACAGTGACTCACCATCTGCTTTCACTCTAAAACTGTGGCAATTTGGGGAAAAATTTAACAAGCATAAAGTCACATAAAAAGGCTATATCCAAAAATGAATTCAGAGAACATAGAGCCACAGATAAAAGTAGCTTGTTAAAATGGTAATAGCTATACTCAGTGCATGGTAAGCAAAAATGTTGAATATACAGCAATACAGGTTCAAAAACAGTCAAGAGGAAGGGAAAATGAATAACAAATAACTGAATTGGTGAGCTGTAAGTAAGAGTTAAAAATGAACAAGGAGAAAGGTGAGGGCAGGGTGAGTGTTTTTTAATTGAGTGATTGTACCAATATTGCGATTTCTCTTTCATCCTGTAGAGGTCAGTAAAGCTGCCGAGCTGCATTGACTCTACCATAGATCTACGCGTAGAAGAAGAACGAAGAGGCGGAGCTTGTTGTTTGAAACTGGCGGGCAGTATCAACATTAGGCACACGGACTAGGGACAAAAGTTAATGAAGTTAGCCGCAAGAAGTGACATTTTAAAAGACGGTTCATCAAGAGTGTCCGAAATAAGTGCTGTCAATTGTCAACTAGAACCGCTGGATGCAGTTTTCGTGATATTTAATCGTTGACATCGGAGGAAACGTGAAAAGGTACGTTAATGTAAGGTTTTGCTAACTCAGCTAGTTAGTTGACTGCACCTGACGACAAACGTATTTTAGTTAACATCTGTCAGCTGGTTTGAAGACGGAGTTTTTGCCCCAGTGGCATTGTTTTGAATTTGATATAAGTTTCGCTTTAACATCCAGTGACCACACAACTGGTAAGTTAGATTGTTTTGCCGTGCGTCTTCCTTCAAATAGACGTCACGTCGTAGCTAACTGGTTTATGCATTCATCACACATATCGAGATCGAGGCTGAGTAATGCTCATGATAGAGAAACAACCCCTTCTTAAATAACAATTCTATAAAAAGTAAACCCGTGATCTGTCTGAATGGATAACGGACTGTTGGTTATGATGTCATCCCCAAACAAACCTCGGAGCTGTTCCACAGAGGGTGAATGAATAATGGGACACGTTGGACACCATGGCAACTCATCCATGGTGATTCTACTGAGACATGGAGGCAGTTTCTCATTCACCACTGGACGCCATGTTACCTCCACACTAAACTAAATGGATGTAATGTCTTAACTAGAAATTATGCTAGTGCTGTTGTTTCTCTGACGTTATCAAATGTGCAGACAGCGAGCCATATTTGTGGATGCTGACGTTACTCTCAAATCGTTATAGAGTTTTTATTTCATATCAGTGCTATAATCCAGACCACTGTGGAAAATTAGTCAGTTTACATAGCTATAAGGCTACTAATTAGTTGTGTTCCCAGTTTTTACTCAATATAACCACTGACTCATTCCCAGTGTGTTTTTCAGCACATCTTCTCCATTGAAGAGACATTATTACACATTATAATTATGATTACACGTTATGCACATATGCCAGCCTTCTGCATATGACACTTAGGCCTTACCTTTCAACCATAGAGTACAAAGTTCACAAAATTCAGTTTTGCCCAAAATTGTGATGTCATTCTTTAATAAATTTTCAAGAGAGCAACAACTTTGAACTAGGATATTGGATTTTTTGCCAATATTTTCCAGCCCTATTTGCCGATTGTCAATTTCGATACTGATATATTAGGCACGTTTTTTTCCAACTTATTGCAGTCAAGTCTCCCCTGTAGTGGAATTGATATCATGCCCACTGGCAGATTCTTGAGATGGCCGATTCAATTTGTAGTGTTGAATGAATAAGATTTGGCCCCTCCTCGCATGACCGATGCTGAGCACAACCTTCCTGTCCATTTAGGAAACGTTGAAAAACTGCCATACTGCACCTTGCACCCTGCACGCTTGACGGAAGAGGCGTGGTGCAGGCAGAGTTAATGTCGTAGAATTACGTCAACTTTTTTTAGGGAATCATTGAGCATTTAGGCATAATTAAAGCATTGTTTTATCGGCCGAAAAATGACATAAATAGTGATTTGTCATTTTCAAGCCGTTATCTGCAGATACCGATAACGTGCCGATAATATCGTGCATCCCTACTTTGAACATTTAGATTTAGATTTTTAGGAGACTAAAATCACCTTCAGTATTACTTAATTATCCGTCTTGTCTCTGCCTGAAAATGGAGGTTTATCATACAAGCGTCTTCTGTCTCTTCAAAATATCTGACGGGGTGTTTTCTGCTGTATTGTTTGACTGATATTACCGGGCTTCATTATAACTGCCTCTTTATTCTCCAGGTATATATTGTAGTCTTGCATCATGACAAATGAGGATGATAAGGTGATCCCGGTGCGGGTTGCCTTGCGATGTCGCCCGTTGGTACCAAAAGAGATCAACGAGGGATGTCAGTGCTGTCTCACATTCGTGCCTGGGGAGCCACAGGTCTGTCAACAACAGTATAGAGAAATACTTTTTATTGTCTTTTTGAGTAATGTTTTGAGCATGTGGGTGTTTTTATGTGTCACTGAACTGTGCTATGTGTTGTTTTCAGGTGATCGTTGGCACAGAAAAGGCGTTCACCTACGATTATGTTTTTGATCCCACTGCTGAACAAGAAGAAGTCTTCAGTACGGCTGTGTCCACCTTATTGAGTGGACTTTTCAAAGGTAGCCTTAGCTTTTAACATGATGATTTATTAAATAGTAAAAAATATGTCTTTGTTTTAACCCCCTGCCTGGAGGTGACATCGCAGAGTCAGTGGAAAAAGAACTAAATGAAGTCACCTAAGATATCACACATTTTATAACTCATTTTGTGGTTTCATCTTATCTATTGAATCAGTTAGCATCCTCACTACATTGTGCTTTATGTAGGATACCATGCCACAGTTCTTGCATACGGACAGACAGGATCAGGAAAGACGTTCTCCATGGGAGGAACGTACACATCAGCTCAAGAAAATGATCCTTCAGTCGGAGTTATTCCTCGAGTTATCAGAAGGATCTTTGAGGAAAGGGAGAAGAGGACGGACTGTGAATTCCACCTGGCAGTATCTTACCTGGAGGTCGGTGGACATGTTGTTACACTGTGTAGAAAATGTGTTGTTTCTTGGCATCCAGCATATGTTAATTCTTTGCGGGATAGGCTTTCAAAGTTGATTCTGATTGTAGATCTATAACGAGGATATTTTGGACTTGCTGTGCGCATCTAAAGATAAACCCGGCCTCAGCATTCGTGAAGACCCTAAAGACGGCATTAAGGTGAGTTCACAAGAACAAACACATTTTTTTAAGCTCATAGCTTGGTGTCACCTTTTATAATCCAAAACATTTTCATTATATTATAGTTTGTCAGCGTTTCTTTTAATTGAAAATATCCTGTTTTCCAGATCGTGGGTTTGACAGAGCGACAGGTGTTCTCTGC
Source organism: Semicossyphus pulcher (assembly GCF_022749685.1). NCBI lineage: Eukaryota > Metazoa > Chordata > Actinopteri > Labriformes > Labridae > Semicossyphus > Semicossyphus pulcher. The sequence goes on along the minus strand of NW_027211604.1, from coordinate 6,541,603 downwards.
CCACGAGATGGTGGGTTGTCTGGAGCTCGGAAATTCTGCTCGCACTGTTGGCTCCACGGCGATGAACGCCGCTTCCTCTCGCTCACATGCCATCTTCACCATCACACTGGAGCAGCGCAGAGGCACAGACAAGTCAGTTTGGTGGTGTCTTTCTTCTTTGATCATTTTGACTTATATCAGTCCCCTTTGACCTTAGCATGCATAATGAAGCTTTACACACATCAAAGAGCAAACAAAATGCATGTTGACTGCTTTCTGTGGGGGCAGATTGCTGAGTTTGTGTATGTTCACAACATCATGAATGTAAAACCCTTCACAAAGTCATTTTCTGAATTTGTTAAGAATTGCACTTCACACCTTCAAGTGATGAAAGAAACAACTCTATTGCCTTTAGCTTTTGTTCCCTCAGTGTTTAGTTGCCTTCCTGCTGAACTTGGGCTGCTCGATATATCGTTTAACAATCGCAATTACGATGTGTGCATGTGCAATAGTCACATCTGTTTTGTTAGAAGAAAAAGCGCTTAAAAGTCCCAAATAAAAAAAAAAGTATGCTTGTTAATTGTTTACATAAACATGAAAACTCTATTGCAATAAATATCACAGAACAAAAAGTTAATGTCAGCTTTTTCCAATATGGTGCAGCCCTATTAGGAACCAATACTTCGCAATAAGCGAGGGCCTAAACAATACATGATGAATGTACTGAATGATGCTGTATTGGCTCTTGTGTTATTCACAGCATGCGTAAATGTAACTGAGCTATAGTTATATTATCAGATTTTTTTTTTGTGCTGCATTTTTTATAAAGACACTTCCCAATATTGCCTCTGAGCTGTGTTAGTGTGAATGTGCAGGTCCTCATTCAACGGCTTTAATCCTTTGTTGCAGAGTCGACTCAATCGTTTCAAAGTTGCACCTTGTGGATCTGGCTGGTTCAGAAAGGCAAAAGAAAACCAAAGCGGAGGGAGATCGTTTGAAGGAAGGTAAACAAATGTGTTTTTCCTCCCAGTCTGATAAAAGTTGCCATTTTGTTCTTCTCTCAGTGATATATTGTGGAGTTGGACATTTCTCTGGCGTATCTGAGGTGTCCTCAGTAAGAGCATTTCTGTTTAGATGATTTTATTTTTGTGTTCAGGCATCAGCATCAATCGCGGCCTTTTGTGTTTGGGTAATGTGATCAGCGCCTTGGGGGATGAAAGCAAGAAAAACACCTTTGTTCCCTACAGAGACTCCAAGCTCACCCGCCTGCTGCAAGGTACGCTTTGATTTCCATGTTTGAGAGTTACTTTGTGGTCATTAGGGCAGCTTCAGAAACCATCCTTACAGTGGGGACATTCAAACATGAGCTAATCATCTGTGGAAAGCATCCTGCATCTCATGGCTTTGATTTTCTATGGGAAGATTTCATGCCTGCCACTGTTCTTTCACCATAAACTGATGTAGAAATATAGATGGAAACAGGCCGAATTTCAAATCGGCTACAATACAACATGAAATGACTGCAGATTGATTTCACTGAGTGCTTTTTTGATCTGTTTGTTTTTTTAATCAGACTCTTTGGGAGGCAACAGCCACACTTTGATGATTGCCTGCATCAGTCCTGCAGACTCGAACATGGAGGAGACCATCAACACGCTGCGATACGCCGACAGAGCTCGCAAGATTAAAAACAAACCTATTGTCAATGTCGATCCAAGAGCTGCGGAAATGAACCGACTGAAACAACAGGTACAGAAACTGGAGACGAGCTCACAATCGGACAGCAACCTGCACTTGGCTTATGTGACAAAGCTGAATGTTAAATGCCCTTAATGAGATACTAATCTTTAGTCACAGATTCTACAGAGAAATGTAGAATCTGTAGGCAGGGACGTGGATTTTAGGGAAGTGTTCTGGTTTCCGTTTGTAGTCTGAGTAATATTGACCAATCACATATCAGCAGGCTGCGGCGTATGCAGGAAAAACATTCTGTGTGGAGAGCAAAAGCAGGCGCAACGTAATGCGCCGTAATGACACCACAGCTCCCATCAGCGGCTATTTGACGATGATTTAGCTTCTATAAACAGACATCTGCATGCTAACTGCTAAAAATCTGTTCTAGATCGAAAACAGACGCTGTGTCACGAGAGCCGGTCAGCATTTAGATTTCCCGATTTCCTCAAATGCATCAGAAACGATGGATCCGACCTCTGTTCAACAAACGAGCATTTTAAAAGTATTTTTCGTCTCCTCTTGAGGACAGACCTGACAAAGCTTTATTCTGACTTTTACTAATCTTGAAGATTCAAGATGTTTATTGTCACTCCGGTTATACAAGTACAATCGTGTGAAAGACTTATGCTGGGACGCTCTGATTAGAAAGGGTAAAATATCAAAGACGAGCTGAAACAGCATTTCCAGAGTATCTAGCTTCCGTATCGTGACATATTTCCGAGTGAAACAGGACGTGCAGGCGGGACATATCATTAGAGGGATTTGATTTGATCATTGAGAAGTGGGCGTAGACAGACGTTCTCCACAGCGCAGTAGCTAGCTAACTGACCGAGTGTTTTTGGTGCTCTGCGACTAAATGTTGCAGATTGATTGGTTGAAATTGGTTGGTGCTAACTTACGTAAGCACGCGTGAAATTTAGTTTTACCGGAAGAAAAAATGATCGGATTTTGATATAAGAATACGAAGAAATGGATTGTCTGTATTTTTTTTGGCCTATATTGTCAAATAGATGCACAATATTACCGGGGGTGTGATCTAAAAGGATTTAAATGACATTTTTCATTTCACCTTGACTTTAAATATAGACACATAAAATAGAATAATAATAAAAAAAAATAAGGAAGCAGTAACAAATCAGTAACATAAAATAAAAGTAATAATAATAAAGATGTTTGAGAAATATTTACATTTTTCTAGTATATACATTATAAGGCAAAATGACGTACATGTAAGGCAGAGGACTATATACATTCGAGAGAGAAATATTGCACATTCTCGTGAGGGTATTGCACAGGGGGTTGAATTGCACTTGTGTTGGCCTGGTGGAAGAAGCTGTCCCTCAGTCTGCTGGTGTGTGCCTTAAGGGACCTGTACCTGTGACCTGAGGGCAACAGGGAGAACAGGCTGTTGTGAGGGTGTGCTGTGTCCTTGATGACCCTCAGGGACTTCCTGAGGCACTGCTGGGCATATATTCCTGCAGGTGGGGCAGTTCACACCCGGTGATGTGCCGGGCCGTGCGCAGCTGCAATACCAGGTGGTGAGGCAGCCTGTCAGGAGGCTCTCTATGGTGCCCCGGTAGAATCTGCATCATGATGTTGACATTTCAGCAAACAACGAGATTGATGAAATACAAGTTGGAAATCTTTTGTTTGTACAAAGACTGAAGTTGTATCGTAAACATCTTATTTCTTCTTGTTTAGGTCCAGGAGCTGCAGGTGATGCTGCTTCATGCCCGTGGAGGAGTTGCTCCTGTGCTCTCTGGGTAAGACCTTAAAATTTCCCAATAAACTGATTTTCCACCAGGGTTTCAGTTAAATGCACCCAGGGTACATATTACCCATACCAAAATGCTGCGGCAGTAACTCTCTCTGCTACAGGCCGGAGTCAACGGAGAAAGTGAGTAAGCTGCTGGAAAGGAACCGCGCTCTGCAGGACGAGAACAATAAGCTGAGCAGGGAGCTGAGCGAGGCAGCCGGACAGACCGCCTTCATGTTTGAGAAGATCATTATGGTGAGTCCGGCCTGAGCCAGAACATTTCCTAATCCTTCCTGCACAGTAATTGTCGAGAGCTGATTGGAAAACTGTTGCTATGAGTAATGATGTTTGTTTGTGCCCATGGGAAGGAAAAAAAACAAGAGTGAAACTGGCATTTAAATAAAACATGGACGGCTAAAATAATGCAACGACACAGTCTGTTTTATATTTTTAGATCTCCGTGTCACTGCTTTGCATTTATCATGTAATTGAAAGTTAAATTGTGTTTGATTTATTTTATAGACGGAACAAACAAATGAGAAACTACAAAACAAACTGGAGCAACTGCGGCACCATGCAGCGTAAGTACACAAACATATTGAATCCAGCAGGACTTCAGGACGAGTCTGAGAAAGCTGAAATAGGACCCAGAACACTGAAGCCATTAAAAACATAACAATAGATTAAAGCTCCACTATGCATTTTTTAAGAGTAGGAACAAAATGCCAGTGTTGGTTAAACAGCCCTCCTGCAGCTCTCCCCTTTATGAGCCTGATCAGCCATAACATTATGACCACCTGCCTAATATTGTGTAGGTTCCCCTTTTGTCGCCAAAACAGCCCTGACCTGTCGAGGCATGGACTCCACTAGACCTGTGAAGGTGTGCTGAGGTATCTGGCGTTAGCAGATCCTTTTAGTGCTGTAAGTTGCGAGGTGGGGCCTCCATGCAGCAGACTTGTTTGTCCAGCACATCCCACAGATGCTCGATTGGATTGAGATCTGGGGAATTTGGAGGCCGAGTCAACACCTTGAACTCGTTGTCGTGTTCCTCAAACCATTCCTGAACCATGTTTGGGCTCATTATCCTGCTGGAAGCCGCACTGCCATTAGGGAATACCATTTCCATGAAGGGGTGGACTTGGTCGGCAGCAATGTTTGGGTAGGTGGTGTCAGAGTAACATCCACATGAACGGCAGGACCCGAGGTTTCCCAGCAGAACATTGCCCAAAGCATCACACTGCCTCTGCCGGCTTACCTTCTTCCTCTAGTGCATCCTGGTGCCATGTCTTCCCCAGGCAAGAGACGCACACTCACCCGGCCATCCACCTGATTTTAATCGAAAACATCAGCCCAGGCCAACTTCTTCCATTGCTCCGTGGTCCAGTTCTGATGCTCGCATGCTCATTGTAGGCGCTTTCGGCGGTGGACGGGGGTCAGAACACCCCACAAGACCTGCCGTTTTTTGAGATGCTCTGACCCAGTCGTCTAGCCATCATAATGTGGTCCTTGTTAAAGTCGCTCACATCCTTACGCATGCCCACTTTTCCTGCTTCAAACATGCTGCCTTGCTGCCTAACACATCCCACCCACTGACAGGTGCGAGATAATCAATGTTATTCACGCAACCTGTCCTAATGTTATGGCTGATCGGTGTATATAAACTATATATCCAAATATATATATATATCCAATAGTAATGTCCACTCTGAAACAACCTTTGTCAAAGTCTGTGGTATAACTTGATTATCAAGACTTTCAGAATGATGCATAACTACAAAGAACTGCTTAACCCAGCTTTCAGTGAGTTGTGTTCATGATCCACCTGTTCCTTCTTGACTATAGCGATCATATTCAGCCACAGTGTTTTATTGACATTTATCACAGCTGCACAGTGGACCTCGAGAAAGTGATGGAGACGCTGGAAGACCAGGAGCTGAAGGAGAACGTGGAGGTGATGAGGAACCTGCAGGACGTCATCCTAGAGCTCAAGGTGGTACACAAGTCAGCTGACATACTCCAACAGAAGCTAGCAGTGTGAAGTGAAGCTAAAATGAGCATTGAACATTATAATTGTCTCTTTATTAAATATATTGATTAATTTAAAAACGATACGAGCAGAACAAATTGCAATCAGCGCTGTTGCTGGATGTTCTGGTTCTAAATGACATGTTTTGTTTCTTTCAGAATGAGAGTGCAGGCATCGCTGCCTCCATCGACGCCATGGCTGCAGGCGAGGATGCACCTGAGGTGTCTGGGAATGGCAGTAAAAACTCAGCAGATGAGTCCCCATCAGTACGTTGGCTAATTTGTTCTCTCAGTTATTACATAAGATGGACACTAAAGACGCTTTATTAAATGGAGAATTCTGCAGCGTTGCACATTTTGTACAGTCCTCACTGAGATAAAGACAGATGTTCTTTCTCTCGCTCACACTAATCGGTCAAAGACTGTCTCTCTCCTCACCTCTTACTTTATTAAACTGTCTCCTGCCTCTGACACATTAAACAGGACGTCACGGCCATGGCGGGTAAAGACTCCCCGGAGGCCTTTACAGCCCATCATGCACTGCGGCAGGCCCAGCTCTCCAAGGAGCTGATTGAGCTGAACAAAGTGTTGAGTCTGAAGGAGGCTTTTGTGAGGAAGATGTGCCAGAACGACACCCAGCTGGAGCCCATGCAATCAGAGCACCAGGTAAGAGGATAATGGGTCCACTGTTGACTCTCATAGTTACTCTGTAATCACTTAGATTTGATGAGTATAATTAGAAACCTGTAAGTGTGTGGAGACCTCCATCCTTAACTGCTGAATGTAGGATGTACTTACTGACAGAACATGCGAGTGTTTGATTTTATTGTATATTGCATTTTTTTATCGTTGAAAGATAATAAAAAAGTTTAAATCTTTTGTGTTTTGTCCAACAGAAAAACGTACAGTCTCTACAGACGGCCGTGGATTCGCTGCAGAAGGAGAAAGAAGATCTCGTTTTCGCACTTCAGTCGGCAAAGAAAGACACCAACCATGCCAAGTATGAACACACTACTGTTTGTCTAATATTTTCCAAAAGTTTTGACGGAAGCTTAAAGTAATCTCATGAGCCTTCAGTGTTTCTTTCTTATCTGACGTACTGTGCACTCTCTTCTTGTAAGGCTCAGCGAGCAGCGCAGGAGGAGGCTGCAGGAGCTCGAGGGTCAGCTCACAGACATGAAGAAGAAACTTCTCGAGCAGTCCAAGCTGCTGAAACTCAAAGAGTCGTCTGTTCAGAAAGTTAGCAAGCTCACGCAGGAGATCCAGGTAACCAGTGATGTTCTGTCATTCTACGTGTTAGGTGTAAACCCGCTCTATTACCATTTTAGAATGGCATTCGTTATCTAATATCTGTATGACTGCTGATTGATGGAGGTGTCACTTTTTGACTGACAGCAGGGGTCAGCCCTACACACGGGTCTGTATGTGACTGATTGACCAACTGAGTGAGTGACGGTGCTTTCAGAGCCGCGGAGAGAGAGAGTTGCGACATCGCAATGGCGGATCATAGAGCATATTGGACCTCCACTGACGCAACTCTCTGTCTATACGGCTCTGGATACTTGCTCAAGGATCCTCACCTACGTCCGCAGCACGCACCTGCTTTCAAACCTGTTGTCACTGACCTCATAAGGAAGGCCTTGTAACACATTGCCCACAAAAGCGCACATTGACCTGATGCGGTCAGCCACAGTCTTGTTAATCTTTAAAGATATAATCTCGAAGATTTCAGTTTCATTCTCTTTGGCGATATGCAGTAATTGCACTTCCCTATTTAAGCAGATGTCCATGTTTGGCTCCCTTTGTAACGGTTGTAACTCTCGATTTTCCTGGCTGGCGGTCGCTTTCCTTTTTAGACTGTTTGCCTTCATCTGAGCGTCGAGTTTGTTGTTTTAAGTCGTATCTGTAGTCATCCATCTTTTCTTTGTTTGTTCAGCCATAGTAGATTACTGTTTACTTGCAACACTTGCAGAGAGCGGAAAAGCAGCCGCTTAGCTCCGCCTACCCTCTCTGGCAGACCGACCACTGCTGGGTGATGGAAAACACGTCACTAACTGGGCGCTGCTTGTGATTTTGTTTTTTTCGCGAATGTCGCCACAGACACCCAGTCTGTAATAATACTATGTACTGCAAATACAAAGGCTTTCATCAGTGGGCCATAGGCTCAATCACCATTGTGTTACCTCATTCGGCGATAGATGGAGACTTTAAGAAGAATTTAAGTATCTCGCATCTTGTGGCATGTCCTTCATGGTATAAAACACTGGTACAAATGATCAGTGTTTAAATCACGGTTTATAAGCACATTAATGTGCTATAAACTCCAGTATTCACGTCAAAGAATTTTTCGAGGGCATCACAGTAACATTTGTTCATTAGCAAACTTCGTGCAGCATTCTTGAGGCAAAAACCTGCTCAGTGATATTATAGATGTAAAAAAGATCGAACCTTTTCTCTTCTTTCATCACATGGCATCATGTGTACAGAGTTGCCCCAGAGCATTGCTAATATTGAACACTACTTGTGACACATGTAAGCCACAGACGCACAGCACAGTAACGCCGTTGTTCTCACAGGCCATGAAGAGTCAGCGCACACAGCTGATGAAGCAGATGAGGGAGGACTCTGAGAAATTCAGACACTGGAAGAGCAAGAAGGACCGGGAGGTGCTGCAGCTGAAGGAGAAGGTACTGCAGCACGTTTTTCTTCAACAGACATCTTTTTATTTTGGCACTCGTTGATTTATGATCTTTGGTTTTCCTAACCTCGCTGTTTATTTCTGATCCGTTTTACAGGATCGTAAACGTCAGTACGAGCTGCTTAAACTTGAGAGGGACTACCAGAAACAGGCCAACGTTCTGCGACGTAAAACTGAGGAGGTGAGGCCTCTCGGTCTGTCTCTGCAATTTAATATACTGGGTGTTTTCAGCATATGTGTTTCTCTAATTCTTCAAGCAGTTGTTTCTGAATATAAATAGATTAAAATTCTTCAGGCAATGTGTAAATGAAACAAATAAAACCTCTTTATCCCCCGACAGGCTGCAGCTGCAAACAAACGCTTGAAAGATGCCCTGCAGAAGAGAAGTGAGGTCGCAGAGAAACGCAAAGATGTCCACAGCAGAGGAATGGAGTCAGCTGCTACAAGAGTCAAGGTAACAAATATTATAAACAAAGCTTACGCTATGAAACTGTTTTATAAATGTAGATACACCCAAAGGGATCTACTTTAGACAGTGAGAATATTCCCTCCTTAACCCTGTGACTCCGTCCCTGATCAGACGTGGCTTCTCAATGAAGTGGAGGTGTTGGTCAGCACAGAGGAGGCCAGGCGTCACCTCAACGACCTGCTGGAGGACAGAAAGGTGTTGGCTCAGGAGATCACCCACCTCAAACAGCAGATGGAGGCAGGAGAGCGACCCGCTGCCAAAATCAGGGTGAGATGTAAATCATGATCAGCTAACGATGATATTAAGTGGGACATCAAACGAAATGTTATAAAGAATGAACCCTTTATATTGTGGTGTCGTTTCATGCAGCGTCGGACACTGATCATCTCTGAGCTGGAGAGCCAGGGGGCGCTGGAGACGCCTCTGACCAAACAGGTGGAGAACCTGGAGACAGAGATGGCCCTCAGGTGAGTCTGAACGCAGCTCATATGTTTGACCAGCACTCATCGCACTCTGCCTCTCGATCGGTGGTGTTACCTTTCAATTAATAGCTGCTCATTGATTCAGCACCCAGATTATTAAAAGCCCTATATACTTTCATATGGGATCATTACTGTAGAAATTATGGGAGTCTCAGATCTGTAGGTAAAAGTATGTTGGAGTAATCCCCAGGCTTCTCAGCTCAGTCTGCAGGCTGCTGTGAACGCCAGGTTTTTTTCTACACACTGCAGTTTGTGACATCACAAAGTGCAGCCTCAGCAGGCTTCTGTTAGCTGGCCAATCAGAAGAAAGCGGGCTTGTAGGGGCGGGGTTTCTTAAAGGGACAGAGCTGACTGAGTCGTTTCAGGCAGAGGCTGTATGAGGGCCTGCACAGAGCACTGTAAATTATGCTAAGCTACTCCACAGGCATCACAGAGTGAAATATGAAGCTTGAAATTAGCACAATACCCCACCTTTAAGAGTGATTTGTTTAACAGGAACGCTCAGATAGCCGACCTTCAGCAGAAAGTTCTCGTGGCAGACGGCGAGGGCCGTTTGAAACAGCGCGTCGACGGCATCACAAGCATAGTCGATGCTAAGTGTGCAGTGAGGGTCCTGATGTCTGAGGTGAGGAAATGCTAATCCGTTATTTAATATTCACTGCTGTGATTCAGTGCATCCATTTGTTTGGATTTTAACATCAAACTTTCTTTGTTTCAGCTCGTGTCTGCCAAAACTGCCAGCTCCAAGCTGGAGAGCGAAGTGAACCAGGAGAAAGGGAACGCACAGGACTTGAGGAAGAGGCTGGCTGATGAGAGAAATGTGATGTCCACCATGGACATGGAGCACCAACAGCAGCTGGTGGAGCTGGAGCAGAGGCATCAGGAGAAGGTGCGCAATGTGTTCTTTCTTTTCAGCAGAAATGCTTGCTTATGAAATGTTCCGTTTTTTTTATACACATCCTTTTTTTCTCTTTGCACAGGTCCTTTACCTACTTAACCAGCTACAGAACAAACCCATCAGCGAGGAGTCGGAAGAAACAAAGAGACACGAGGAGAGTTCAAGGGAGAAGGAGCTTCTGCAGCGCCTCAATCTCCAGGTTCTTACACATGCTGAACAGTTTTTAATTAATCTTTAACTACACATGTTTTCTTGCTTAGGAGAAACTGTGCAGAGTTAACCATTTAGTTGTTTGTACCGTCGATGTAGGAAGAAGAGCTTGAAAAGCTGCGAGAATTAAGTGAGCAGAACCAGAAACTGGTGGAGCAGAATGAGGAGTACAGACAGGTAACTCTATTATGAAGTCTGTTATGTAAATGTTGAATTATAAAGGACGCATACTAAACACTTTCAATCTTATAGCAGCACAAATGTGTAAAAATGAGAAGTGCTGAGTGATTGGCTAAAGCCACCCACGTCTGTTGTTTCCCTGCACAGAAACTGTCGTTGCTCCAGCTGGCCAGTGGACATAAACCTCTTGTGCCTCCGACCATCAACCCAAAGAGCCCAGAAGACTCGTTCGAATACGTTCCTCCAAAGGTCAGTGCATTTTTGTCTGACACCGTGTCCTAACAGCATGAGAGCGTCAGACATTGCGTCGCGTCGTGTAGCATCGGACGCTCGTTGTCCACGCTGCATCCATCAAATTTACACTCTCATTACGTCATGTAAACAAACCATGTTGCTATCAGCTGTGCGCTGGAGACCGGAGGGTGTACTATGAAGCAAGATTCGAGGGTAAGCCGGGACTGTTGAGGTAACTGAGTTTTGCTAAATGTCAGTGAATGTGTCAGATGACAGCAATGCTATGCGAGACGCTACAGAATGTCAAGAAACATTTTCTTACTGGACGCTCCCAGCTCTTTGGCAATCTCCTTTCAGCCAGCTGCCACTTAATTTAGATTATTAAAGTGAAATGAGGAGGGATCGTACAGGTAACTACTCATTTGAGTTCCATGAATTCCTCATCCTTGTCCACGCGAGCGACAGGACTAAAAATAGAAACAGGGCGTCGGGATCAAAACGCTGCGTCGCGCTGCACAACGCTCTCACTCGCGGCTAGTTAGGACATTCCAACAGAAAACAATGTGATTTAACTGATTTTGTATCTGATGCTCACTTGCGTTTTTCAGAAAGCATCCTGTTTGGATTTAATGCAAAGGCCGAGCAGCTGTTCTCCTGGGAGTGGGAACCGAGATGTCCTTTCTTTGTGTTTAATTTTCTGTTGGAATAAATGTAGATCTTCCAGAACTAAGAACTTGTATATCGTAAAGGTTATTATTGGACAGATTTTGAAAGTGTGTTGATCACTATTTTCTTGTCTTCTACAAACAAAGCCTAAAGCGAAGCGCTTCACCACAGCTAAAGCGCCGCTGAATATGGCCATCAACATTGAAGAGCTGATGTCTCCCAGTGAGGATGAGAACGAGCAGGAAGTTGAAGAGTGGCGTCCTGAGAAACCAGAGAAGGCACGCAGAGCTTCAAAGAAACCGAAAGCAACTGGGGTAAGACTGATGACAACTTAGTCCTCTTTAATCTTATGATCCAAACACATGTCAACATGCTCTGCTTCTCTTTCTTCAGTGTGCGTGTAAAGGTCGCTGCGGCAACAAGCAGTGCCGGTGCCGCAAAGGAAAGATGACGTGCGGGGAGAACTGCCAGTGTGATCACGAGAAGTGTCGAAATATGGACAGCCAGGTGCCTGCTGCAGTGAGTCGACTTATTCATGTAGTTATCATTTCAGTCCCTCCAGGACGTTGTGATGTTAGGTTCCCACGACTTCACGCAAATTCAAGCTACTGCCGCAACTTTTCTGCAAATTTGACCAATCATCCTATTTCCCCGCGTGCGTGAAGTCATTTACGTCACCTCTTTGATATTCAAAATATAGATCCCCTGTGGTCTGCAATGTTGTATAAACATCGGAGGGTGTCGTTTACTGTTTCTTTAATATGTTTGGAACCTTTTTGGGATGTGTTTTATGCTGTAAATCAAACCGCTGATCCGTGGGATCATCTCACCTTCATGAGCTTTCTAATCCGACCTCGAACTACACAGTCTTTAAAGGGCCAGTTCACCGATCAAAGCCAGGAAGCTTGCTGAACTACACTTGCTCAATCTAGGTCGTCTGCCTCCGATGTCTGCAGTGTTTAGTTGAAAATAACACAAACTGTAAAATGTAATCATTTGTTCCATGAGGTGCTTTGAACACTGCCTGCTCTCCTGGGTCGTTCCTTTCAGAGGGAGGGGCGCAATGCACGCTGGGTGTTGTAGGCATGTAGAATGGGCGAAACCACGAGCTGTTTGTACAACTTTCTCCACAGCTATGGAGCCAATTTCAAATATTATTGCTTCTATCGATTACAGGGAGCACCAGCTTTGACTGACTGGCTTTTTCCAGGGGAGAATTGCGTTGCGAGTAAACCGTAATCTACTGTGGCTGAACAAAGAAAGAAAAGATCCATGACTACAGATACAACTTCAAAAATATAATTTGACGCTCAGATGAAGGCAAACAGTCTAAAAAGGAAAGCGACTGTTGACGTCACACATGTGACACTGTCTGGATATCTGAGAAGTGTGCTCCCGCAATTACCGTATATCGCCATTAGGTGGTGCCCAAGAGAACGAAACTGAAATCTTCGAGATTGTCGGTTTAAATATCTTTAATAAAGTGAACTGAAGTAGTTTGCACTTTCTTTATATAAATACAGATCAAAGCATCATCAGTTTATATCATTCTTTTAATCTAACTCATTTCAGGATGTGAGTCAGGCAGAAAATGTTTCCAGAGACTCTGTGTCCACCAGCCCTGACAACACCACCTTCTTCAAGCCGCCATCCTGTACACCCACCAAGAAGGTAAGCTGGCTCCTTCTGAGGACTAACAATACAAGGAGTAATCCTCTGTACGGTGGCCTTGAGAACGACTGACAGGCATGTTGATCTTAAAACTGAAGCATAAAAGATGCTGCATGCTGATTGGTGATCCATTCTTTTAGTTATCTATCTGTCAGATACCTGTTTCTTTAGGCAAACACTGCAAAGACTGTCAGTGTTCTCTTGGTGTGATGTATCTTGTCTACATTACAAGGGTAAAGGATGTAAAGCAGACCGATTGTGAACTGACACGTATGCATTATTCTAGGTGCTGAAAGAAATGGGAGACATGGGACATCCCACTGCGGACCTTAAGCTGGTGAGGAAGCCCATCTTGGCAGAGGAGGAGGAGGAGGAGGAGGAGGACGAAGAGGAGGACAGAACGACGGTCAGCTTCCTGAAGAAGAAGAAGAGGATCCTGACGAGTTTTCAGAACAGTTTTTTCTCGGGGTGCACTCCCATCAGAGAGGAGTCGTAGTCAGGACAGAGGTTTTAACAGTAGGTGTCCCTGTGTGTCTGTTTCAATGTTTTGTTGACGTCTTCTTTTATATGTGATTAAACTGTTGTGAACTGTAACTTGAAAGTAGCCGTTGATTCTAAATCGCTTAGAGAGGGTAACGAGGGACTGTGAATAGGATTGAATGTTTTACTGGAATTCACAATGAGATGATCAAGAAGCCTGTACATAGTATTTTAGTGTAATGTAGCACATTGTTTTCCTCATAAATTAAGACTAAATTGATTTTGCTAATGTGTCAAATCAGTAGTTCTCCAATCTACAGTCAAACCGCTTAACACCAGCACTATTAAACACACCACTGTAACATCGTCTCGAGGAGCAACCCTCAGGTTTTTACTGCTTTTACTGTCGGAGCTAAATAAAGTCTTACAGTCTAATCTGGGTTTTAAACAACAACAGAACTTTTGTCTGAGTTTGTGCGAGTTTGTGAAATCTGAGGGTCGTTATGTGATGGAAATTTATTTATTTGATTCATTAGTTTATGTTTAATGTTTGATTCACTTTCATTGCTGTTTCTTAGCGGCATCTTTAGTGGAAAGGTTTTTCTTTTTCTTTTTTTTTACATGTACAAAAATGGTCTTTATCACAAACATGTCTAAATGCCTTGATTCCCTTTTTTATTTTGCATTTTTATTTTTGTCACATAGTTTATAATCTCTATTGCCAGTTAGGGACGAGGATTTCTGGGACGGAAAGTGATCTGCTTTCCGTTTGTACTACGTTTGTAGTCCGAGTAATATTGACCAATCACATATCAGCAGGCTGCGGCGTATGCAGGAAAAACAGTCCGTGTGCAGAGCAAAAGCAGGCCAAACGTAATGCGCTGTAATGACATCCCGGCATCTGCATGCTAACTGCTAACAATCAAAATTAAACTTGAGTCAAATTCGCCTGACGCTGTGTCACGAAAGTCGTGCAGCGTTCAGATTTCCCGACTTCCTCGAACGCATCAGAAATGATCGCACGACCTCCGTTCAACAAACGAGCATTTTAAAAGTAGTTTTCTTCTCTTGAGGACAGACCGGACGAAGCTTCATTTTGACTTTTTACTAATCTGCATCATGATATTATTTCGGCAAACTTAAGAGCCATTAATTAAAGTAAATCACAAGAAAGTCGTTTATCACCAACCGCCGGCTACATGCTCCGGCATGTTCACCGTTGTCCCCAAAGGCTATATCGTCAACAGACTATAGTCGACGGGATCCAAGATTGCATAGCTTATAATGACTAGTTCAAGATGTGTGCTATTGTCAAAGTTTGCCTTTACATAACAGTGACACAATCATAATCCCCCATCAGCTCCCCACCCTTTAATTATTTATAGATATGAGATGTAATTTTCATTTTCGCACTCGAAAACAATTCCTTCAAAATAAAAGACAACATGAACAACAAATGAGAGTATTTCTTCAGACATTAGTCGTACTTGAGAGCACCCTTGTTACATGTACTACGTTGTGTTTAGTGTCAGATGAATAAAATAGTGCAATAATTACCAAACTGAAGTCTGTGCGTTATTGCTGCATGTGGAGTTGGTTTGCATCCAAAGTGTAGCGTTACTGCTTCCTTGAAAATGGGACAGAATTCTTACATCCACTCTGACATAAAAAAGGAACCTCTTCCCCGCCCACTCGTCCATCCTCTAATACGGCAGGCCTGGAGGCTTCTCTCAACAGCACCTGCTCCTTCTCAACAGTAATTCCCATCCTATCCAAAATTGCATCAACGGTGTTTTCCTCTCTGCCTCAGCAGCACAAGTTGTCATCCAAGAACCTAATCTTGTCCTTACAAAAACAACGTATCCATGTTTCCTACCTGACTTGAGTCTTAAACTTTAAGCTGCTTCCTCTTGTCTTGGCTCGTCTCTTGGACTTTGACTGCACTGAGCAGGTTTGTAGAAGAAATATCTCTACTGGGGACTGATATGAGCTGGGAGTAATGTGTCAGGTAGGACATCTGATTTAAAGTACAACAGATCTTTCAGCACAGCTTCATCACTCATCCTTACCATTCAATGACTGTCAACAACTCGACAATATACGGCTCTCTGTCAATAACACCCGTCACTGGAACTTTCCTGTTAAGACGCAAACATCAAAGGATTTAATTCCCGTGCCGCCTTCAGTCGAAGTCGGTGACACACGTCCATCTATGATTAATCCATTTCTTGTAACATCAACTAGATTGACATCACAAAGTTTGTCCTTAATCAAACCAGCAAATTCGTGTTTGTCTGGCAGCAAAAATGCATTTGGAGTTTTGTCAGTCAGTTTTATTCAAGCCAGCTGGATTTCTCTCTGTTGCTCACATTCATCATTAGAACTTGGAATTTAATCGTCTTGTTCCTTTCTTCTTTTTTTTTTTCCCCTGCTGCTTTTTTTTTTATGACTTGCAATTTTTATTTTTCATTATGCAAAACAATTTATGGACAAATACACATTATATACTTCCCCATTGCTCCCCACCCACACCATATAACCACAAGAACGAGAGGAATTAATAATGCATTGACAACGTGTCTTTGTAGAAGTAAAATATGAAGCAAAATAACATACAAACACCACACCCACCTGACCCTACTCTTGAGTATTTATAAGATGTATGTACCTTCCCCACTTATACTTTTCTGCACTATTACAATTCCTATGTGACACTTTCAGTCACCCAATCCTGAAAAGCAGGTGTTCCAGGCGTGTTGCAGTTCCTAGGAATATTTGGCCGCCCTTTCATTATTGCTGTCTGGACCGGCAGAACGCCACAATCTCCCAAAGTTTCAGTCAGAATGCAAAGTGTGAACCTATAACCTCCATAACGTAGGTGTTTTGGATGTTGGGGCATAACCATGCATGCTTTAGAGTTCCCTCACCCCGCCTACATTTCCAACAATCTGCTGAGTCCTTTAAGCCAAGTTTGAGTAATATACCGGGGGTCCAATAGTTCTGATGTAGAATTTTAACTGCATCAGTCTTATTCTTAAATCCCTCGACATTGTCCGAGAATTGCCACAAATGTGGGCTTCCTGCTGCTTCTTCAAACTCTTCTTCTTCCTTCTTCCCTTCAACAAATTGAGTTTTCACTTCTATAGGAGCCATAATGTGCCTATGTTGATTGTTTTTGTTTATGTTGCACTCCTTTTATGATTAAAATCACTTCTGGTAAGTGGCACCTGGTTGTGGTTCACCTTTATTTACATGCGTAGTTGTGTGGCGGGATTCAGACAGAGGTTGAGTTGTAGTGAGGGTGAGTGTTAAATGCATTTAGTCAGTTTTTAGTTAATAAGCAGTTAAACTCATCTGAAATTTTGAGTGTTTTTTTGTGTTCAGACCAATGACTGCATATATAGATGGACGACGCATCTCCAGCTGCTCTCATTGTACGGAACTGATGCCACAATAGCCCCTGTGATAAGCGCTGCCATCTTGCGATGGTGATCTCATTTGGAGCCAGAGTCTGGGCAGTAGAGATCAGCGGGTGGAGTCGCAGTAGCCACTTCCTCTAACCAAAACACACACTTAACCTACCGAAAAAACCCAGCAAGGATCCCGCACCTTTTTCACAGCATCAAATAACTAATTAAAAATAAACTTGTCAGAAAAATTAACACTTAGACATAAATCAGCATGATACTAACTATAATGACAGAAACCATGTTTGAGAAAAATGTATTTGACGTGTATTTTGATTTTATAGTTTGACTCATGTCCCATCTGTTAACATGGAGGAGGAGGCCTTTATGACCTATACTGCAGCCAGTCAGCAGGGGGCGATAGAGATGTTTCGGCTTCACTTTTAGGGAGCTGTTTGAGGTATTTTTTCAATCATAGTCGCTACAAATTCTCAGGGATCTCAGAGGACCTGAGGCTCCATGCTCGACTTAATTGTAGAGCTCCAGAGGTCTCGCAATCTTTATTTAATCCAAAAAATTAGTTTTATTAAATCCTACCACAACATACACTTTACTGTGAAAGAAGCAGCTGATAAAGGGACCTCAGTGTGATGGATTCTGTTTGGTATGTATGCTGTAAAAACACGTCTACATGAGGCACACTGTTGACAACTGGAGCAGCTTTTCCAACATTTTCAAATCCTTAAAACTAGTTCGTACATTATTAAAGCTTCAGTGAAGAAGTAATGTTAAAAAAGTTATTTATCAGCACTTAATGTAGCCGTTAGTATGGTTTTTACTGCCTCTTAGCAAAAGTAGATGAATGATTAAAGGTCTCACAAGGACATTTTAGCTCTCCCTAACCAGCCTCTTTATTTTGGAAGGAAATCCCTCCACCTGGTGGCATTTCAAATCACTGCCAATTCTTCTCCTTATCTCCTCAAACATGTTCACCTGACCAGCAGCAGGCGACGGCGCTCTGAGCGAGGGACATTCTTTGCTACGACGGCTGCGTCCCAAACCAGAGACAAAGCAGAATTGTGTGACTGAACAATTTTTACAAGTTTATTTATTTTTCAGATGAAACATTCAGACGGAAACAAACATGAAGAATATTTTACCAAAAAACCTATTATATTTTATATTACAGATTCAAGCAGAGAAACAAAGCTAGTTCAAGAGGGGAGAGATTTCATCAGGCCTGAGGGAAATGTGTTATGACGGCTTCTACATGAATGCAGGAAATATTAATTTTATCTAAAAAACAGCATCTGAAATCTGGCAGCGGTATGAAAAGGAAATGAGAGGTTGCTTCTTTTATTTAGGAGAGCTGAGGAGGCCGAGGCTTTGTTTACGATTTTAATAAAAGTCTCTGCATGTAGAAAGAGGCTGTTACAATTCAAGAGGCCTGCTGCTGTTGTTGCAATGTATTCTTGTCCTCAATAGAGGGCGCTAGAGGTCAGATTAGATCCTGCTCATTGAAAATCCATATCTCTTAGTGGACGTTTTAAAGTTGATTTCCTCTGTGTATATGTCCCTGTTGAGTCTCTCTGGAACACTGTGACTCGAACTTTACCACCTTTTATGATTGTTTTTATGTGTCGACTTCAACAAATCAAGGCTGACTCGAGCAATAAAATACGAAATGAGATCATATCCAACTTCAACAGTAAGGATGTCTTTAAGCAGAGCAGAGATAAAGGCTTTATCCTTCCTGATGCTCATTTGCACTTCAGGAAGGGGAAATAGTCTGAGGTTTTTCATTTGTATATTTAATGTTAATAACATTTCACAGTGAGGCTGAGCTTGCTGTGCAGAATGTCAATGCATATATTTCCAAATAAACCTCTTTGCATTAGCCCCTCAGGAAACAGACTATCCTTTTTTTCAGGTTACGGTCAACTGGTACATCATCTGACCGTCTACACTCTTTAACAATATAACCAAACAAACATAATAGCATAATAGTCCAGATGTGTAGCAGAGAACCAGGAGAGGTACATTACAGCTAAAGCTATATCATTCCTTACAGAAATGTCCTGACATCTTTGTAATAGCTACTCAGTGAAAACAACACAAGCTACAGTATATTAACATAAAGTAAAAGACAATTAAAGCTCTTTTAGTCTGCTTCTCTTACCTCACATTTGCTTGTATGAGATTTTGCTCTATTAAGATCGATAATGGCATTTTAAGATCTGTGCAGATGTTTGTAATTCTGTTCCTCTCTGTAGCTACATTTCAGATACCCATCCCTGAATACTGGCAGCCTGTGTAAACCTGAGGTGTAAAAAATATTATCAGGCTGAAATATGCACTAGAAGCTGCTGTGTACTCAAATCCTGCAAAATGCAGCTTCTTATATCCCATTTTATTAACAGTGTTGAATAAATAATGGTGATAAAATTGAAATCACATAAACTGTTATGTTAGCCCTCCGTCTCTTTGTATTTGTGTCGGAAAGTTGTCACCATAACAGCTCAGTACTATGGAGCTGTAAAAATGATACAAGGTTGTAAAGTGTTATCAGACAAGCCAAAACAAATAACTGGACACATCAATAAGTAATGTTGTTATGTAAATCATGAAAATAGAGGGGGGGAAATATAATTATTCATGTAATTTTCTGTTAGGAATGGAAGGGACAGGGTGCTAGCTAGGACAGCTTAAAACATTGGTGGCTAAACTTAAGCTTAGGAGTGTTACCAGACAAGCCAAAACAGATAACTGCATACATAGATAAGAAATATTGTTAATTAAATAATAAAAATAGATAGTTAAAAGAAGTATACTTTTATACTACAGTGGAAGGAGAGGTTGCTAATTAGGTTAGCTTAAAACATTGGTGGCTAAACCTACAGATCACCAGCGTTTTTTAGCTAGCTAACTAACAGAAATAAGATGGCCCTTACTCTCATCATAAACTAAGTTAATTATTAGTATATTGTACTGCAAACTGTAGCATCAACAGATGACAAATGAAACAGGGTTGTACAGTGTTACCAGAAAAGCAAGCATTAAAAGAATTAGGCCTATACTTTTCTACTAGAGTGGAAAGGACAGGGTGCAAGCTAGGTTAGCTTAAAACATTGGTGGCTGTTAATCTACTGAGGACCAGCTTTTTTTTTAACTAACTAACTATCATAAACAAGATGGCCCTTATTTAAACTTGCTCTGATCTCAAACTAAGTTAATTATTTATTACACGGAAACTGCTGTGGCATCAAACAGTTGACAAATGTAAAGTGTTCTCAGACAGGCCAAAACAAATAACTGCATACATTTAAGAAATATTGTCAGTTACATTATGAAAAAAGAGGATACAATGAAATGTACTTTTCTACAAGATTTGAAAGGACAGGGTGCTAGCTAGGTTATCTTAAAACATCGGTGGCTAAACCTACTGAGCACCAGCTTTTTTAGCTAGCTTACTAACAGAAACAAGATGGCCCTTATTGAAACGTACTCTCATCATAAACTAAGTTAATTATACTGTACTGCAAACTGCTGTAGCATTAATGTAAACCATTGACGACTGGCACAGGGTTGTAAAGTGCTATCAGACAAGCCAGAACAAATAACAGCATACATAAATAAGAAATATTGTTAGTTCAGTGATGAATATAGAGGAAAAAAGCTATAGGCCTACTTTTCTACTAGAGTGGAAAGGACAGGGTGCTAGCTAGGTTAGCTTAAAACATCGGTGGCTAAACCTACTGAGCACCAGCTTTTTTAGCTAGCTTACTAACAGAAACAAGATGGCCCTTATTGAAACGTACTCTCATCATAAACTAAGTTAATTATACTGTACTGCAAACTGCTGTAGCATTAATGTAAACCATTGACGACTGGCACAGGGTTGTAAAGTGCTATCAGACAAGCCAGAACAAATAACAGCATACATAAATAAGAAATATTGTTAGTTCAGTGATGAATATAGAGGAAAAAAGCTATAGGCCTACTTTTCTACTAGAGTGGAAAGGACAGGGTGCTAGCTAGGTTAGCTTAAAACATCGGTGGCTAAATCTACTGAGCACCAGCTTTTTTAGCTAGCTTACTAACAGAAACAAGATGGCCCTTATTGAAACTTACTCTCATCATAAAATAAGGTAATTATACTGTACTGCAAACTGCTGTAGCATCAATGTAAACCTTGACAACTGGCACAGGGTTGTAAAGTGCTATCAGACAAGCCAGAACAAATAACAGCATACATAAATAAGAAATATTGTTAGTTCAATGATGAATATAGAGGAAAAAACTATAGGCCTACTTTTCTACTAGAGTGGAAAGGACAGGGTGCTAGCTAGGTTAGCTTAAAACATTGGTGGCTAAACCTATTGAGCACCAGGGCTATTAGCTAGCAAACAGAATGGCCCTTATTGAAACTAACTCATCTTAAACTAAGTTAATTAATAATATACTGTACTGCAAACTGCTGTAGCATCAATAAACAGCTAAGCTAGCTAAAGCACATTAGCTGCCAGGCTCAAGCTAACAAAGTGCCTCTGACGACCATGCTTCTGTCTCCTTAAAATTATCTTTAGCTACATATGTGCCTTTGTCTTTTCTTTATAAAGACATACAATGAAAATAATGACTTTTAACCTAACATAGTGAAAGATTGATAAAACAGTAAAATATTTGCAGGGGCTTCATACTAAAGCAAAATTATTTAGTTTATAGACTGATAACTGATAGACAGAAATTATGTGAATTAAATATTTGGTAGATACATAACTGCAAGATCTTGTTAAATACCTTTTAAAAACATAGATGAATTAAATCTACTGAAAACGTATTAATCTTAACATATCTAAAGGTTAATGTTTAGAAGTTTATGGCTAATTTGCTTTATCAGGAATGGGTGTGCTTTGATCAGATTGTCACTGGACAAACAACCAGACAGTCATCAGATTCATATGTTGCTAAATCCTGACTTGTGCACTGAAGTAAGTGACATCAACTTTTGCTTTCTTTTGCGTCGCCCACTTTAAACCAGTAATGAGAGCACAATGAAACTGATCACAGGAGTCTTTATAGTGATCAAGACTGTTGCAGACAAAAATATATTTCATACAGGATACCATTCCTCAGAAAGCTTGAAAGAATTATTTTTAGTGCTTTTTGATAACACACTCCTCCAAGTTTTGTACGATAGCTTATTGAAAGTTTTGTATTTAAATACTTTGTGAAACATGTCTGCAGGTGGATTAATAAAAAAAAGAGCTGTAACTCGACTGGATTTCTTGACTTAATGTTAAAAACCATCAAACCTCATAGTAAAAAAGCCTCCTGTTTGCTCTTTAAGTGAGACATTAGTCATCAGAGGCCCAGATGTGTGAAGTGGAAATGTGTTTGAAGCTTTGCTGGAAAAGTCTTTTTATTGTAACACATTTGATAGAGATTTTAAAAAAACTCCCATATTACTACCTTTTCTGTCAGGTGATTTTCGCAAGACGGAACCAAACTCCATTTAAACTATGAGGAAAGTAATCTAAAAGAGAGTTATTGGGGGTTGCAGAAAGTGACCCTCTCATCGGCAATCCTTTAAACACAAATAAAACCAAATAATAGAAAGGGTAACAAACAGTCTAACAGTCTTCTATTACTAACACACCAACTACCAATCAATCATTTCTGAAATGAGATCATATATGACCCAAGATCTGAAGGCTGCATGTGACCCTGTTACACCAGGTAACTTCATGCTCAGCAGATTGTTGTTGTTATCTGAATTTAATTGCAGCAGAAATTATTATGACCTCCGGCACCTTGGATTCAAAGGAGCAGCATGCATCTTTATCTGCGAGGCAGATTAATGCTGTGCACATATTTCCTCTCGGAGACACTGGACTCTGCACTCGGGCACACCAAACCTTTCGACCTCAAGATAAGATTGTCCAAGCTTATGAATAAATGAGGAGGAAGGGTACGCTAAAAATATTATTACTTAGAATAAACATATATATTTCTATGACTATTTTAAGGGTTTTATGTTGCAGTTGCATATTAGAAACTGTGATTTACATAAGGTAATGTACACAGCCTTTACTGCTGATAAACATTTGGTTTCATTATGAGTCTGTGAAAAGAGATTTGCGGCTGTTAGATCTCTAGATAGCATCATTTTATATTCAAGGCACTCCTCTAACAGATCAGGGAGTAAATGTATTAAAATAATATCTTTGGCAGAGAGGAGTTAGATCCAGAAAGCCTGGGTACATTAAAGTAAAAGAAGTTAAACAATGACATAATTCAGGGTCATTTGCCATCACTTTAATGACAGAAAGGCTTTTTACGTCTGTGTTCTTACTATGACTACTATTTGTCACTTTTCAAGCTTCAAAGTGAACCCTGCACCCTCTTAAACACACCGCTCAATCGGTCGTTTATTGTGCTGTCGTTCACTCATTCTCTGCGGGCCTCAGTCTTTTGCTTCCTCGTGTGATATTGCTTCACAGCCTTGAGCTTCATATCTGCTTACGCTAGTAAAGGTGCGTAGGTGTGTGTACGTGAGAGAGGTGAAGGTATATTGGACTCACGTGCAAGTGCTCGGCGAGGGTTATTCTGCATTTACAGCTAAAACAGTAAAAGCAGAGGGAGTTCATTCACACTCATTATGTCTTGAACATTATGGTAGATATGGGCAGCTTATGGGGCCTTCTTTCATAATATAACTCCCAATGAATACCAAAAAAGTTTTAGGAATTATAGAGGTTTATGTTTTCAAATCACAGGTAAGACTCATTAGAAGACAGCTTGTAGTGAGTATTTCATGCAGGCCATGTGGGGTGTTGAATACATATTTGGTGCAGGGGGACAAAGAGATGTGTGTCGGGCCCTTCCCTCCATGTCAGTCAGAGTGGAATCAGGATGTTGGACTGAGGGGCAGGGCGCTGGGCCTGTTAAATATTGACTGCAGGTGTAATAATTAACCATCCACCAACTCCTGATCTCTTAAACTGGCTGCTCTGCCTCGCTGCCATTGCGTCTCCGTCGTTGCAGGCAATTACATCTAATTACATGCTCCTCTTCCAGGTGCTGATTCTGTCACCTTCATCGTCTCCGTCTTCATCTGTCTAAAGTTTGCTTAATGTTAAAGTAATTCCTCCTCTGCTGCTCCGGCCCGGCTCCACCGTGACACGACGCCCTGCTGCTGCTCAAACCTTTGGCCTCGTCCTGGGAAAGCCAGCGGGCCATGTTGTATCTAAAGGTGAGTATGAGCTCTTCAACTCCAAACTTAAAGAGTGTATGTGAAGATAACCAGCTTAAAGAACGAGCATTAACAAATCCAATAGTTTTTTTTTTAAGAATAACTAAAAAAAAAAGCATGCGATAAACCGGAAGAAACTATTTCCGCCTTATTCTTACTACATTTAGATGGCTTTATTTTGAAGGACACATGATGTATCTTTCTTATTTTAATCGGTTGAAGACTCAGACTCAGTATTTGTTCTTTTCCTCTTTTCCAGTGTTAGAAAAATGTACATTTTTGTCAGACCAGTCTTTTTATTTGCACAGTTCTTCAATAAAACAAACAAATGTGTGAACATTTTTGATTAATAGTTAATATTTCTGTCTTGAGGAGGCACAAAGTGAAGGACAGAGTCTAATTAGGGTCTTCAAAAGAGTAAAAAACAGCCAAGTAGAAGCTTATCCAGCCTAACAGAGCTGCTGATCATCTAATTACTTTATTGTTCTGTTTTTCCTGAGTTTTACAGCGAGGCAAAGTCTACAGAGATATAACACTGCAGGCCGAACAAGGCAGGATAAAAGAGGAACAAAATATGACAGAATTTAAAAAATAACTCAGCTTAAAATTTGCTAAACTATGAAGCCGATCTTTAGGTAACTTTGACGACAAACGTCGGTGTAAGCGGGAAAGCCTGCAGGTCCAGAGGTCAGACACACCCTGATATTCACATATTGAAAAGAGCCCTCATGTTGACAGCTGCCATAAAATCTGTGTTATCTGCCCGGGCCTTGGCCCTTTGGCCGGGCTGTTAGAGTGTGAGCAATGATGCCGTCTACTTCAGGTAATAAAACAGGGAGGAGGAAATTGCCGGGTCAAAGTCACCTGCAAGCGGAGACTCCTCACGTACTAAAGCAGCGGCGCCGAGTCCAAGACCTGAGTTTAACCTCGACGTTTTCTCCTGCTCCTCTCTCTCAGGTGATCCCATGATAGCAGGCAAACTACTGGAGAAACAGGAAGTGAGATCTCATCAAAGGTTTGTAACATGACTGAGAACATCTGAGGACGTCTGGTGCTCGCTGGATGTAACAGCAACTCCATGTGGAAGCTGTGTTTGTTCCAGTGGAGGTGCTGTTACCTGCAGAGGGACACCGAACACAACGCGAAGCCCGAACTCTGACGCTTACAGAGATTTCTGTTTCGGCATGTTTTATTTTTCTTTAATCTGTTGCTGAGGGATCACAAAGCTGTTCGACGAAATGCTTAGTGACTTTTATTCTGAAGGAGCAATGGGACACAAGGTGATGACCTATGAATTGACAGCCAGTGATTGTACCATCTGCCTGTCAGTTCTGTAGGCCACTGCTGTGTTGTCCCTCTGAACGTGTGCACATACAAAGAAGGTTTTGCCAGTGTGACTTTTTAAGGCTTTTACACTAAACTGTTTTTGAAGTGTGTCTTTTACAATAAATAAAGTCTGAACGTGCTGCTCTGCGAGTGGATGAGTCTTTTATTTGCCTTTTAATGAGTTTCCTCTGAGGAATTGGAAAACGATACACTAATAATTAGGTTTTTCATTAATTAAAACAATCACACAGATACTGGAGGGCTAAGCAAACATAATTCTGATATACTTATAAAAGGATCGTTAATTCTGATATACTTATAAAAGGATCGTTTATTAAATAGCAGAGATTAGGTTTCAAATGTCCTCAGCGGGGGTCGTCAAACTTTCACTTCTGCATTCTGTTCAGTCAATAATTCAACAATTTGAAAAATGACACTTTGGTCACTTGCAATATTTATTGAGATTAATAATAAAATCCAATTTGAAATCATTTTATATTTAGCTTGTGCGCTCATAAGCATCAACATTTAACACTGTGCTTTTAATGAGCGCAGCAACCGTATTTGCAGGGTGTTTCTTATAATACAGAGTGAGTCAGACCCGATGACTCCATACCAGACTGTCCGTTAGAAGTGGATGTAGCTACCCTGATGTCACCTGTTGGTTTGGTTTGAGTCTTTAAGCCTTGATTTCGGCATTTCGTACATAGAATCTTGTTTTTTGTTTTAGTCAGAAGTGACTGTATTTGGGTATTTGGGATCACATTGTAGCCTGGCCTGGTCAAATTTACCCTGATTGTGACCCAAACTCATTCTTAATATGTTTACTGATGTAATAAGTCAACTGAGAAAGAGGGTTTTCTTTCTCATCTACTGTATTTAAATTTAATTTAGTGACCAGTGGAGTCTCCCCCTGCTGGCCGATGAAAAGAATGCAGGTTTAAGGCACCTCAACGTTGGTTTCACTTTTGAAACCAGGAAGCTACATACACATATTATACAGAATATGTACGTACAGTGTAAACACAATTAGTCATGATTATTTATAATTAATTGTCAGTTAAACTAAAACTTAGTGTAAATGTTTGATAACTCATTTTAACATTTTTCCAACTTACAGAAATGATTCAACTGAATTAAGAATGTGAGTCACAAGGATTTCCCTTATAATGAAGTTGACCCAAATATAAATATATAATTTAGCTGCTCGGTGCAGTGGTTGGTGCTGTCGCCTCACAGTTGGAAGGTAATGCTGCATTCCAGACAACTGGGAACTTCCAAGTAGAAATTTCCAACTTCTCTACTGTGAAGTCTGGAACGCAGCATTTTTCCGACTTCCGGCTAGAAAAATTGCTCTGGAACGCCATTCAAAGTCGGAGCTCCTACTTGTGAAGTCGGAAATTTGGGGAAGTTCCCAGTTGTCTGGAACGCAGCATAAGGCCGTGAATAAAATCAAAAGACTGTTGACAAAACATTAATTTTAACTGAAAGTTAAGTAAACTAAAGGATTTAAGCACAAGTTAATTTGACGAGGAATGTTTGTTTTGATTCACAAATTTATCTGAACTTATCTTCTCAAGTTCAGTACACTTAAAATTTCAAGGCACTAACTTATTTTTAGTTCAAACAGCTATATGCTTTTTACAGTGTACATATGGTGACTATATATTAAGCCCGACCAAACTACAAAGTACTTCAACTATAACTTACTTTGTTTCCTTATGCTGCTAATAAACCCACAAATGACTGCATGAGGAGACAGATGTGAGGAGCTGTGGCTCAGAGAAAAAGCAGCTATGTGCTGGAACATTACTTTGCCTTATGTACACAATGAGTCGATGTGTTTGCTTTGTTTTGATTAAATGCAAATTTATATTGGGTCAGGTAGCTGGAGAGAAAAAAATGTATGTAGCCTATGATGGCAGAGGCCTGACAAGAACACACACGAGTAGAAATGCTGTGTTTGCTGCCATCTAGCAGTTAGGACCACCTTAATGCACACACTGCAGTACAGAAAGCTGATGAGGTCATTATTTTTCCCTGTTGTTCAATATTCAATACGTCTACTAATGTAGTTTCATAAAGTTACCTGATATTAATCATTGCTATTTGTCAATAAACTAATACCTTTGCACTCCTCATCATTGCACTATTGTCTCTCTGCAGTTTCCCAACGGCTTCAGTTTTCAACACTGGAGGCTGCTGCTTGGTTGAAGCTGAAGAACGCCCTCTGCTGGTCATCGTGTGTAATCACATGGGGTAGTGATAAATGCAGACTGTTCTTTGCAACAAGCCAGCTATAAAACTAGACATCAAATGAAGTTTAATGACCTTGGTTGGTTTTGGGTAAAAGAAAAGAAAATAATTTTGGTCAGTTTGAAGTTACTCTTTAAATATAAGATAAGCTTTATTGATCACCCACAGGGGAAATTTACGTATTTATTACTGCAGCTCACAAAAGAGGCAAATTAAATGAAGTACTCAAGTAATAAAAATAGACAAAGGGCCCCTTTACATGACACTGCTTTAAGGATATACAGCATGTGATGAAAGCCCGGCAGCTTCTGGCCCAACTGACTTCAAAGACAACACGGTTTAAATGGGCACTACAATCGACGCAGGCAGTTTACTATATGGGGCCTAAAACTCAAAAAGTTTTGAGTGAAGCTTCAATGTGTGTGAATGTGCAGCAGTCTCTGTAACCTTACAACCCTTCAAAATAAATGTGTAAATGTGTGTTTCAGGGTCTGATGGTCAGCGCTGAATGACACCAGA
The DNA here is from genome assembly GCF_022749685.1 of Semicossyphus pulcher. Lineage (NCBI taxonomy): Eukaryota > Metazoa > Chordata > Actinopteri > Labriformes > Labridae > Semicossyphus > Semicossyphus pulcher. Next base: position 6,513,358 of record NW_027211604.1, on the reverse strand, counting down.
GTAAATCGTTTTTGAGGCACAAGAAAGGCATCGAGGCTGAGGTTAAAATGTTGTTAATTAAAAATAAAAACATTTTCTAGATATTTTTTAACAGTTATATTTGTAAAGCTAAAATAGGTTTTTTGGTTTGCAAAAAAAGAGCACATTGTTTGCTTTACAATGCAGTAATAATTGACCAGAATCTAATTCCTTGTGTGTGTACTCACTAGCCAAGCTGATTCTAATACTGATTATTATTATTATTATTATTATTATTATTTGCATTACAATTGCCTTCTTTGTCTGGTAGGTATACAGCATTAGGTTAGAGTTGATTAAAAAGAACTACCAGGCAGGAAATAAGCAATAAGCCATTCAAGTGTGCCATAAAAAAGAATAAAGCTGAATAAGAATAAGAAAATAAATGTAAAATGTATAAAGGAATAAAAAAAAACAATAAGAGAATACAAATATGTGGAAGTATATTAAGGAATAAAATAATAATACATTTGAAAGTACTGTATAACGACAAATAAAAATATACAAAGAATTATAAGCCTTTTCATGTACTTTTACTTCTTTGTTTGCCATTACTTGAAGGGCAAAGCACATTAAACAAAATTATTTAAATAAAAAAAATTAAAATTCTTATATTTTCCCTGTTTTTTAATGAATTTAATATACATTTCTTATTAATTTAATTATATATCAATTTTATTCTTTATGCTTCAGCATTTTAATATTTACTCATTTACTGTTTTATTTATTCTTCTTTAAATTTCCACAATTACCTTTATTCTTAATCAGATTTGTTCTTTTTTTTGGCACTCCCACGATTAAATTCCAATACTCACAACACTAGACAGATACAAAGAAACACCGCCATCTTGTGGTGATGCTTCGCACGTGCACTTCCCGTGACGCACAGAAACGCGGTAAAACGATATTCCGGTTTGCAGAAGGAGGACAACAGCATGGCATCCGAAAGCAGCACCATGGCTAACGTTAACGGACGGGAGACCGTCTCCTTGAACGGGGAGCCGGTAGTTAAGCGGCCACGGGAGAGTGCTTCGCTGGACTCTCATCTACGTGTCCCGAAGGAGCCTCAGAACAAAGTGACCGTTGTGCTCGGAGCGCAGTGGGGCGACGAGGGCAAAGGAAAAGTTGTGGACTTGCTCGCCATGGATGCGGATATTGTATGCAGGTGTCAGGTACATAACTCCACTAGCGATTTATATTTTCTGTTAACATTTAAGCTAAAATATTAACATAATGTCGTTGTTGTTTTAACGTCAGCTAATGTAACACGGTAGTTTGGTGAAAGTCGTTTAGCCGTTTAGCCACCGTTAAATATTCATGACCTGTTCTGACGTCACGACCTTGTCTGACCTCCCGGATGTGGAAGTGCTAGTTTATGCTAGTAAACATTGCTAACCTGTTTTTTCTGTTTCAATACCTCTTGTGGAGATATAATGTGTACGGTATCCTCCACACGACCCTCCACAGCCTGATAACCGTTTCCTGTGAATTTAACGTTACGTAAGACCCTCATCGCCCGTTGTTAGCCAGCTGTTCCTGTACCTCTCCGCAGGCAACACAGTGCTATTTAGCAGGAATGTAATTATCTTTTCTATTTAACCCATGCCAACTGGAAACACTGTTACTGCAAGGGATGAATTGTTCAGACCGGTTCTCTCTAAACTACAGGCTGATTTGTTGATATTTAATTAGCGTTGTGTCATCATAAAACTATCTGCCTTCAGTTTTAATATTTGTACTGTTTGCAGGGAGGCAACAATGCTGGTCACACTGTGGTTGTGGACAAAGTGGAGTATGACTTCCACCTGCTGCCCAGCGGGGTGCTCAACAAGAAGGCCGTCTCCTTCATTGGTACAAAACAGTCCCTGTGTTTTTGTCTTTGACAGACTTGAAGTTGGCGGGAAGATAATGGTCCTAGTAAAACAATAAAACATCAGTGTATGACCTGCATCAAAGCCACTGCAGGCTGCCTTATCAGCTGAATGTTGTTTAGAAAGTGTGAGTGTAGTAAGATATGTCAGTCTGTCAGTCAGCTTCCTACAAAGTAATGCAAGCACTGCCCTGACTCTGATCATATTGAAGTTATACGTTTTGTTTTTTTAAAAGGTGATCCAGTTAATTCATCTTAATGGTCATTTCTGGATCATGGGAAGTCTAAATAACAGAAAAACAAATGTATAAACGCAATACAGTTACACTACAGCCTCCAAAATAATCATGAAGTTGAATTGCCACCTCTCTAAATCTCTTCGAACAAAATTTTAATGTTGTAATCTCTATTTAAGGAGGATTTATTGAAGTGCTGTTGTATAAGACTGCATGAGTGTTAGCTCGGAGTTGCTGAGAACTATTATACCTAAGTACATATGAAACAATTACCTCAATACTTGCACAGACTGTACATACTTACATAAGGGGGTAACTAAAGGTTAAACTAAACCAAAGGTAAAATATGAACTGTTAAAGCAAATATAACAGCAAAAGACATTGCTCTTATATTGTAGTCATTTTTGGATTTTGCATTTCCTCTTTTTGGAAGCTTTTTCTGTACTTTGAAATGTGAAAAGTGGAAAGAGGAAATAATAATAATAATAATATAATAATTAGTACCACAGGAAAACAATAGGAGTCTGTTACTCATAAGAAATGTCTTTTGCAATGAGGGAACCTTGTGAGGATTATTAAAGTTTCATTTTGCATGACAGGCAACGGCGTGGTGATACACCTGCCAGGTCTGTTTGAGGAGGCAGAGAAGAACTCGCAGAAAGGCAAAGGTAAAGTTTTAAAAACATTACAAACACTACATTTATTACAAACACAAATAAACAATAAATCTGTAGGATGTGTTAATACAGGCTACATAGATGAGATACTACATAGGTGTTGATCTGTGATCTGTTGTACTGTGTGCAGGATTACAAGGATGGGAGGAGAGGTTAAAGATTTCCGATCGTGCCCACATTGGTAAGTAAGCATATTCTCATTATAGTTTTTGAATTGTAAATGTTCTCTTATTGATCATCTTTTTTATCCGCCACTAGTGTTCAACTTCCATCAGGCTGTCGACGGCATCCAGGAGCAGCAGCGGCAGCAACAAGAAGGGAAAAAGTAAATATATTGAGTTTAAATACGGTTTAAACCTTTACTTTGCTGATGTGGATATTATAATTTGTACTCTTCGAAAACCAAAGTGATAATTTTCTGTCAAATAAATTAAGGTAATGCCGTGTTTTATTTGTTCTTCAGTCTGGGAACCACCAAGAAGGGCATTGGTCCTGCCTACTCCTCCAAAGCTGCCCGAAACGGACTACGCATCTGTGATCTGGTCTCAGATTTCAAGGTTTTTGAGGAGAAGTGAGTTTTGCTTTTCATGTTCCATGTCATCCTTAAATTAGGTGGACTTGTGAAGTGTCAAAGAGCCCTGATCAGAAACCTTGAAGACATTTTTATCAAATATCAGTGGGATGTTGAATCCTTTCGTAATGTGTGGACTCGAGCATTTATAGTCTCTTATGTGTGTCCATACAAAAATGTGATAAATTAACCTTTTAAGATACAACTTTCAGTTCATGCATTCATTCAGAGATCATTTGAATTGAGTTTTGTCAGAAAAAAACATTTGTGAGAGGATGTTATAGACATAAAGATGTCCACATCCACATGTTTATAACAATGATCACATTTACTTTTCTCAGTGTCATAATGCATTGCTTGATTATTTATGTGTATATTGTGTTCTGCCACCAGGTGGCGACACTTAGCTGTGGTACATATGTGAAAGCTGATTTTATGGAATCATTTTAGTAACCTGTGTGTGTTGTGACATTAAATAGTGGAGGTATATTTGCTCACAGTGGGATGCACACAGACTTTCCTGAACAAACTCTGCTCTCCTCGCAGGTTTCGCATGTTGGCAGAACATTTCCTTACGATGTATCCAAACCTTAACGTCGACATTGACAGTGAGCTGGAGCAGCTGAAGGTGAGGGCAGGTTCTCATGTGGAGCCAGGAAACACTCACACAATCCCATATCACATTATTGTTTTACTGAGTTGCTTTGCATTTATATTTTGTTATAAGGCCTTTTTCATGGGAGAAGTGTTGACATTTTACAGCAGGAAATAAATGCATTGGTGTATATAAAAAATGAATGATGGTTGAAATTAATTTAGCCACTTCGGTCTCTCGTATTGAGCTGGCACATCTCACTGGTACAATGAATTGAACAAAGACAATGACATTTTAAAATCTCTGCTTTGATAAGGATTATATTTTGTGAATGAAGACAATTAACCTATTTTATTTTTTATTGAGGTTAATAACAGGGGAAAATCTCTTGGGAAAAACATAATTTGAATGTTTAATAAGTTGTATCACAGATGTACACACATTTAGATTTGTCGTCTGTTTTTCAGGGCTATGCAGAGCGCCTGCGCCCTCTGGTGACTGACGGGGTTTACTTCATGCACAAAGCTCTTACTGGACCCAGTAAGAAAATCCTGGTGGAGGGAGCCAACGCTGCTCTCCTGGATATTGACTTTGGTGAGAAACGCCTGCTTTGTGGCGTTATGATCTTATGAAGCTTGTTTTTTTTTCCTCGTGTTAACAGATTTTTTCTCCGTTCAGGGACGTATCCTTTCGTGACGTCTTCTAACTGCACCGTGGGAGGAGTCTGCACCGGTCTGGGCGTGCCTCCGTCACACGTCGGTCGGGTATACGGTGTCGTCAAAGCCTACACCACCCGGGTGGGCGTTGGTGCTTTCCCAACAGAGCAGGATAACGTGAGTAAAGACACACACGTGCTTATTTTGCTAATTACAGATAATTGTAATCAAGCTGAGAAGAGGTCGATGTTGTGATAAAGGGATTGAATTCATCACATCGGCTTCTCGGGCGCTCTGCAGCAGCTTTTTGTTACAGAGCCAACACACTCGAATGAAAGAGATGTGTGTTATTGTCAAATTACCACACTCACAACGACCAGGAACATTTAATGTTTACATAGTGGTGTGAAAATGTTTTAGATATTAAACCTACATGTAGGGGAAGGTGAGAAGAGTGATCTAATCTATCTATTGTTTCTAGTTACACATGACCTCATTTTACTTATTGATGATTTGATGTTGATTTCGAGAGGTGGATTTTCTGACGTTGTTCATGAGTTGGAGACAGATTCAGGTTTCTCCTTATTCTGAAATAATAATTGTGAACTGGAAAGTAAACTCATATCCAAAGATTACCTGCAACGCCCTTACTGTATGATTCTGAATTAAGACTCATGGTGTCAAAGATGTGAGAGGTGGTGCTAAGAGAGTACATCATCTCACCTGTGTGTCCTTGTTCAGTAAATTTAAAGCATTTTGGCTGAATCCCAAGTCTCTTATTTGATATTTCCTCGCTCGAACCGGAAGTAGTTCTGAACCCGTCATATTGAGGATCGTCTCAAAGCTCTTATTACTGCTCCGAGGAGCAAGGAGGGAGTTCTGAGGAGCGATAAGCGAGGATACACGAGAGCAGCCTACATCTTGGTCTTTTACTGGCTGACATGCCCCCCTTATTAGATATCAGTTACTGATTGGACGCTGCAGCAGATCGGACTGATGTGAAACTTCACAATCGGAGGTTCATACTGGAGAAAGGAAGAAGCGTACCTGTGTAATTGCACCCCCAGGTCTGACCATAACTCCACCCACTGCACAATTTTGAAAAATGCTCAAAGTGGGCAAGGGTCCCGAGCCCTATCAGTTTGATCCGTTGGCTCCAGCCCCTCTAATACCTGAAGCCGGAGCTGTCAGAGCCGAGGCAATGCAAGTGCGCATGCGCCGAACGCGCATGCAGCCTGGTACAGTTATTTCTGATTCTGAAGAGAGAATGGGCGCAGTCTCTGAGCGGTAACATAACGTTAGCTAGAAGGCTAATGTACAATGTGCTAGCCAAAAAGTTTAAACTCTAGTGAATCATGTTCAGTGTGCAGATACTCTTTAAAACAGACTTTGCAGGGTGCCTTGAAACCGACAATAAACGACGTTGGTATAAAGTGTCGGTATCTGACCAGGGATAGTATTTAGAACAAAATATTAAGCATTAATTAAATAAACAAAATGGACTGTATATATGCCATCGATCTAAAAATCTGTTAAGTGCTGGTCTAAACATCAAAGTAGCAAAAGTAAATTAATTTCTATTAAATTTAATTTATTATTTTACCTGCTAACTTTTATTATGAATGAAATTAAATTCACATGACTTGAGAAGCAGCCATAGTCCCTCTGTGACTTCATCAGTTTGTCAGGTGTTGTGGTGAGCTTCAGCCTTGAGGTCACAGAGGCAGACAGTGGTCAGTCGTACTTTAGTTCCAATCTGTCAAGATTGTGGGTAAAACCTTTGTGGGAAAGGAGTGGGGGGAAAAGTGTGCCAGGCATGTGCACTTTACCAAGACATTTCAACCCCAGCTGCTCAGTGGCTGACTGAAGAGAGCTGCGGTTGTGCTGGGAAGCTTCTTACACGTGTAAAAGTGTGAAACTGGAGCAGGATGTTACTGGAAAAGGAAATGTGCTTAGCTGGCTATCCCTTCATTAATACAGGCATCAAAACAAGCTAGAACAACACGATATATCTTAAATGTTTCAAACCTGTTGTCTCTGAATGTCTTTCACAGTTGACAGTTTGTCTTTCCTTGTTGTATTTTAGGAGACTGGGGATTTGTTACAGTCCAGAGGGAGAGAGTTCGGTGTGACGACGGGCAGGAGGAGGCGCTGTGGTTGGCTCGACCTGATTTTGGTCAGATACGCCCACATGGTCAACGGCTTCTCTGCGTAAGGAACCATCAAACCATTTCTGATGCTTACCCTCATCTGCTCGTGTTCATACTGGAGTCACAGTTTGAATTAAGACCTGACTGACTATTATCATCACTGACAAACTGAGTGTCTGTTCTTTTTTGCAGGATTGCCCTGACAAAGCTGGACATTTTGGACACACTGCCCGAGATTAAAGTGGGCGTGGCCTATAAGGTTGATGGAAAGCCTCTGCCAAGTTTCCCCGGTAGGCCGTCCTCTTCGAGATGTTATAGATGTGCCCTTTGTCCGTCCGTTAATGAAAGTTGATGTTGGATTTAATCAACAAAAAGTGTATTAATCACAAAAAGAGGTTGTAAATTTAATTAAAGTAGGAGGCAGAGCTTGATGACTGCAGCAGTTATTCGCATTAGCTGTCAATTTTTTCAATTAAAAGAACAACTGTGATTCAAAAATACACTTCATGAGTTCACGTAACATAAATATGCATATTTTTCATATAAAACATAAAAATCTTTGATATTTAAGTTTTAAGTTCTCTCATTTGAGAGGCTGGATCCGGTGAATTTTTCACATTTGCTTATTTATATGGTAAATGGACTGTTCTTATATAGCACTTTTCTAGTCTTGCAACCACTCAAAGCTGCTTTTTCACTACATGTCTCATTCACTCATTCACACATACATCTACATACAGATCTATGCACATTCATACACGATGGCTCTGCCACGAGAAGCCATTTGGGGTTCAATGTCTTGCCAAAGGACACTTCGACATGTGACTGTAACAGTCAAGGATCGAACCGTCGATCGAACAGAAATTTGTTACAGACGGATGATAAAAAGCTTTTATGCTCCCTAAGGTCTTATTTCACCTGGGTCAGCTTTTACTTGCAGGAAATGCTCCAGCTTGGGGTTTTTAAAAAATCTATCTTTCTGCAGATTTGCAGGTGCATTTATCTTTAGTGGCTCTCATAGATTTTACTGCTAAATGGAGCAAATTGAATTGTTAATCTAACGAATCAGAGGACGATGAAACAACCTCTCTTTCTGCCTCATGTGAGGCTGCAGCTGCTCTCCACCTGCATGTTAACAAGGTGTTTCTGTCATACATTAATCATTTAGGAGCACCACACCAGATCAGATCATAAAACATGTTCCTGAATATAAATAGTAAACAGCAGGTTTTCCAGCATGTTACCTTTTTGCAGCAGATGATTTACAAACATTAATCTTGATATAAAAACGTGTCACTCAGTGTTTGTGTTTGTGTTGTAGCAAACATGGACGTTTTGACGCGGGTGTCCGTGGAGTACGAGACGTTGCCCGGCTGGTGCTGCAGCACCGAGGCGGCCCGGAGCTTCGACGAGCTGCCGTCAAAGGCTCAGAACTACATCCGCTTCATCGAGGACTTCCTGCAGGTGCCAGGTCTGTAAAGTGGCTCTTTACATTAACCGAGCAGCCGCTGCCAGACTGTTGTTCTCGTCGCCAAACCTGCCACTCACATCTTCTCTCTCTTTTTATCTCATTTCAGTGAAGTGGGTCGGAGTCGGCAAGTCCAGAGAGAGCATGGTCAAACTGTTTTGATCCGGCTGCGGACCTGTGTCCTCCTCGACGACGGCTCATGTTATAATTTCAGGTTTGCATAGGATAACCAGAGAAGTTTAAGATGCAATCTCTACAGGAACTACTCCACCAGCGAAGCTACTTGTGAAACATTTACTGCTTGTGCTCCACATTCACAGTAATTCTTCTTAGATCTAATTTATGCATTCCACACAGTGTTTTCTATATTTATTAGGATGTTAATTTTTAAAACATGGTGCAAAGAGATCAATCCTTCTTTATTTCATTCCACGGTAAAGCAGTTATTTTAGCATTTGAGGCTAATTATCCTTAATATCTTATCAGCATTTTATTCTGCTTTCTTTTTTACATATATTTGAGGAGCCATTGATGAACAGATGTAGAAGCCTTCATATTAAAGGGTGTCTCAGTAAGGTAGAAGTTATTTCTTATAAGATGGACAAAAAGTTTGAAAGCCGTCACGAGATCAGTCTGAACTTTTCTATTGAACAATTTTAAAAAACATCTCATTTGTTAAGTTTGTAAGAGTATTTTCATGATCACTTTTGGAATAAAAATAGTGCTTTTAGAATCATCCTAAAGATATCAGAGTAAACACAATTAGACTTAAGATTGAATAAATGTTCTCTTAATAATAATCAAGGAAAAATAAATATAAACTCTGAGTCCATGCAGAGACACCGGCTGATATTTGAGAAGTTTGTGTAACTGTAAAACTGGCCAAAGGGCATTACTATCCCCGAGTTCATCTCATAATATGTCCTTCGCCATTTCATTCATCTTGTCAATAAAGTCTCTTACTCGGTTTGCTGTTACCAATAAAAGAAACTGTAACTTTAATTGTTTTATTTGTATATTTTAAAAGAGGCTTGTAGTGAATTGTTCAACATTTGTGAATCTAGAAAAAAAAATGAGACTCTAATTAAGTTTCTCTCCGATTTAAAGTTGAAATGTAAAGATGTAAACATTGTATTATGTTAATCATAACATCCATATGTTGACCTCCTGATGCACAGCTAAAGTTTCCTCATTAGTATTGAACAGAGCTGGAGCCGATACTATGAAGCAAGTTCAGCATACCCAGGACGTCTTCAGGTTATCTGGCTCAGTAACTGAACGAAGGAGATCACGCTAAATGGTCACACGATGCTGGTCAACCCAGAGTTTCTATGAGCATGTGGGGACAAGTCCGCTGTCAGCTGATCAGCATGTTTTACACACTCGGAGCAAACTACTGTGTAAATGCGCAAATGAAGTCTATAATAGGCCCATCACCGCTCCATGACATATTGACTATGATGATCCTTGTGCGTTACATTAAATTAATACATTGCACAGATGTATTTATGAGGTGTTTATAACAAATTTAGACTTATTCTCTCGGCCCAGCTTCATCAAACAGAGTTATGCAGCAAATACAAATAAATATAAAAACACAATTTAAAGCAGTTTAAAACTATCTTTCATATCTTCTCAGTATAACGAGTACAAGGCTTCAGTGCATTTATCAGACACTGTTGTAGATGTGTATTAGTAAAGCACGATGAATATCTCTCATGAATCTTTCATATAAGAAAATCACACGGTAAAGCAGAAGTGTTTCGCCCTCTCGCTCTCCCTCCTCCCTCTCTGCTCACAGAGCTCCTGAATCAAGAGACCTGATTGGTCAGTAGGCGGTCCTTTTATCTGCGCTGATCTCTTATGTTGAACAAAACCTACTCCTGAGCAGGTTAGGTGTTCAGCATAAGTTACCATGGTGATCTACCCCCGTAAGAAGTGAACCACCTTCATAGTACTGGAAACCCTGACGTTACCAAAATAACCGCAAATCCTACTTCTATCCCGCTGCTAGAGGTAAGAAAGTATTAAGTACAAAAAAAAAGGTAACCAAACGTTACCTAAACATTTCTGCTTATTTTGCATATTCATTAAGAAATGCATAAATTAACCTTTACATTTCACAGCAGGTTTAAAGCTGCTACTGCCAATACATTAATAGTCTAAGAAGGACAAAGTTAGCTTATAGTAGGTTAGCATATTGTAGCATTTATAAGCTATAATATGATACGTATTAGATTTTTTTTTTATACGCACACACACACACACAAGGCTAAAATCATCTTTAATTCATGCATGAGGGTAAAAAGCCCATTGAGAAAATAGGATAGAAATAGAGAAGAACAAAATACATATTTTTAATCACATTTAATGTATTTACTGGAGGCACCTTTACGTGGTAACTCTGGACTAAAGTTTCCTGATACTCTTACAGACAAACATACATGTTCACCAATACTGATGGCGATCGATGTGTCAGTCAAGCTGATTTATCGGTCCAATAAGAAAAACACCTTTAAGATTTCACTAATATTAATTAAATTCTATGTGACACTAACTTATTTTTTCTGGTGATTAAAATATATTCAGGAGAGAAGCAGTAACACAAGCCTTCTGCAGAAAGGAAGGCCTGTAGTGGGCCCAGCACCTTCTCTTGCCTCTCAGCCTGTAATATTTCTCTCACTCTTTCTTCCTTTACACCCTCCCTAGTTATGCTGACTTCCTCTCGTGATTTAAAAGCTTTTCGGGACCGGCGGGGATCAGATTAAAGTGTAAAGTGGATTCTTGGCAAATCGATCAGAGGTGTAACAGCGGACTGGAGCTTCTCAGATATTCCAGACTTTATAATGTGTTAAAGGCCCTGCTCGGCCACACAGGTGTTTTCATTTATACAGGCTGAGGAGACCTGCGCTGAGGAGGGTGTTGGGCAGAGATAACAGAAATAACTTTGTGACATTCAAGTTTACGAATAGAAATAGACCTTTCTTATACAAATATATAAACTAATAATTCAAACAGTACCAAACGTTTGTTGGACATCCATGCTTTTTGGATCATTTGTCATAAGAAAAATTAGTTTCCCCAAGTTCAGTGATAGTTCTACTGTTTTATTAAGATGTCAATCTGAAATCAGCGCCATTACATGTATCACAATATGGGGCCCCAAACTGTTCAATATTACATTAATAAATATGTCCTTTTGAAATACATTGTAAGAAATCATTGTGATTCTAAAAATGTTCCTCAGAACAAGATACACAACTCTGTGAAGCTAGTTTTCAGGTTGTATCTAACAAAAGCTAACTAGCTAGCTTCAGGCTGGGAGCCTGGATTGGCTGAAAGTTGAAGGGGCGGGTAATGTTGTGATAAAAAGTGACAACATGAAATAAAAACAAACAAACAAAACAAAACTCTGAAATTATAAATATTAATCAAAATGTAGCTAAAAAAGAATGTGAATTATTGTATGAAATGTCACAGTGGTTCAGCGGTTAGTGCTGCCGCCTCACAGCAAGAAGGTTCCTGGTTCGAATCCTGGTTCAGTTGTAGGGGGCCTTTCTGTGTGGAGTTTGCGTGTTCTCCTCCTGCATGCGGGAACATGAATTACTGCTAAATCTAACAGTTTTAGTTTAAGTAATTTTCCCCTTAAAACAAAGGAACCCGCACATCCGTGAGCTGTCCTTAACCCCCGACCTTTTCTTTCTGCTCCTGCTCTGCAAAACTGAAATGTATTTTTCGGACATTTTTTCTTTTAATGCGCGTTTAAAGTGCATCTTCCGTTAATTGAGCAAAGTTGCAGACGTTTGCTAACCAATCAATTTCCAGTCCACGAAGTCCCTGCATCATCAAAAAGTGGATGCATGAGGGCCTAATTGAAAATAAAGTGCTCATAATAGCGGTGTAGTCCTCCTCCCCCTCAGGATCCTGCCTGTCCCCCCTGCCTCCCTTTCTTTTGTTTACTACCACCTTCCTGCACGTTTATCACCAGGTCAATCACTCTGAGCGTTTTATTTAAGACTAGCTTCTTCTTCCCTGATTTCTTTATAAAATACGTCTGTCGTCTTTATTCCCTGGCTGGACTTTAATTAACTTATCCTCTAATTGTTTGCCAAAAAAACCCTTTAAATATAAAGGACACCTGGAACTGAAGCCAACCATCGACCTACAAGAAGTAAGGATTTTAGATTCATTTTTTTTGCATGAGTGACCAAAAGTTTAGTGGATTTCAAGGGAAAAATGTGGAGCAATGCATGTTTTTATGAACTATTTACGAACGACGGAGAGTCAGAGGAGTTTCCCTGACTGTGCACAAACTTCAGAGGATTTGCTTTTCCTGCAGTATTCCCTCCTCGTGTGCTCCACAACGCTCTCTTTGATCACTGCTAACCTCAGTGTAAATACTCCTTCATCTCCACAAACCTCGCTCATACTGCTCGGTGTCATGAATTAGGCAGCCACAGCAGTACACTTGTGTTTCACTGCAGTTGGACTCGGTTCAGTTTTCTAGAGAAGAGAGAGACAGCGGCTCTCACAAAGATTGAATTGAAGGAGCTAAATGTATTTAACAGTTTATTTGGTGAGTGCATAAAATAAATCCAATTCTGCTGCTCAGCAGGTCGAGAGCGAGTGTAAAGTATTTGCAGGAAAAGATGGAGAAAGATGTCTCAGGTTCTGTCTTCTGCTTCTAAATACATTACAGTGTCCAGTAACTGTATAGCTTTAATACTTAAATATATGCCCGTCTCTGCTCATCATTTATTACATCATCTTATAACCAAGCAATTATTGATCTAAGTGATTATATCATGTTTGTACAGCAGGAAATAAAATATTTAAAGTGTGCCGTATATTAGAATTTTTTCACTTAAAGGTACCTGACGTGAAATTTTCTGTCTTTAGTTACCTGCCATAAATGTGTAAAAACCGCATTGTTCCATGTATTTATGTAGAAATCAGACCACCTTTGAATTCATGTAAAGAGTAAAAGAAATGTGCGCAGGAGGCGTGTCAAACGTTTCACCCAGTCAGACGAGATGCATCGGCAGACGCATTGATCGTTAACAATGCGAGGCGGTGCGTGTCCGGCTGTGTGTGTTTTCCCACAGAGCAGAGGCTGTGAGGATTACTTATGTTAAAAACGTTCAATCAACATAGGACTCTTATATTTAATTGCATGTTCAGAAATCTGCTTTATATATAATATAATAAATAACAGAAGATACATAATCGGTTTACATACACAGGACATCAGGAAGAGTAAATAATTGTCCCAGAAATACTTTAAGCTAATGTTTTTCCTGCTCCAAAATCTGCAAACAAACGGGAAAAATTAATTTTCCTATCTTTTATCTTTCTGATTTTGCCCCTCATTTTTGCATTAATGTGTCCGACTACTGGGGAACTGTTTCCATACACCCAAACAGCATCTTATTTGAATATTTTAAACTGATGAAAACATTATAAGGCATTAACGTCAGCGTTGTATCTTATGCAGTCAGACTGACTCGCACAGACAGCAGCCTGCTACACAACACAGCAGCCATACTAAGTATACTAAGTACCTTACAAACATGAACCAACATCTTGTCCTGCACATTAGACGTGTGAACGAGCCACCAAAACACTTTGCAGGCTCATGTGAATGTTTCTGCGTAGACGCTGCTTAATCTGCAAAAAACACTATAAACATGCTGCATGTGCATCACATGCAGGCTACAGTGCAAATTAGTTTACTGTGTCTCTTGTGCCTCTGCTAGGACTCAGCCTGCCAACAGCTGTCAATCAAACACAGGCACAGACACGCCCTTTCAGAGGCTGCAAGGAAAAGAAGGTTGTTTTTTTTTTCTTGGTTATAAATCCTAAAACCTTTTTTCCTTTTTTTCAGTTTTAAAGACAAACTGTTTAAAAGTCAAACCCACTAATAAATAACACATGGACTTAATGCTGGACAGCATTCCCACTTGGACCTGGAACTACAACTTCCTCTACTCCGTTTTGCCCCACAGGTCGTACCTGCTCACCAGGGGTTGTGCTTTTAACTGAGCGGCATAGCAACATTGCTCGAAATACCCACATTAGGTATTAAAATGTGTATGCACCGTCGCTGCTGCAGCCCGATCGACGCAATTTCAAGAGGTAGGCGGGATGTTGCAGGGTGTCATGTCACCTTTTAATATCCACTCAGCTCTCTTGGAGATGACTGGCAGCGATGTCCACCTTCATACTAGACAGTTGTAACATTACATTGCCTTTACGATCAGGATAGCATGATCGTAGCGCGCTCTGAGGTCGATGACTGTCAGCTGTTGCAGACTCAAGAGAGTTGCAGTGATGTGGCAGAAAAGCAGCACACCTTCATCACTTAGGAGCGCTCAACCACAACACCAGGAAGCTGTCGGTATCTTTTATTCAGTGGGATTTTCTCCAACTTTTCACAGCTCTTATAAAAATTGTCTGCTTGCAAAATGACAAACCCACATCCAGGTTCCTCTCTGCTTTCAGCCAAATGTATTTCGGTTCTTTTTCTGTCCGAGGTGGCTGCCAGCATCGTGTGCCAGGGCGATATATCAGGCTAAAGAGACGAGCTGAGTTATTGTTACGAGAGGAAACTGGACCTGAAATTGGAGGTGGAACAAATAACAGAGGAAGGTGACTTTGAGAGGATTAAACATGGTGTAAAGACAGTAATCATTTATATACATGTCCCAGCATGCCCCTGGTCTCTGAGTCTGAGGGGTATGACTTCTAACTTTCCACTCCTGATTAGGATAAACTTCATTTATGTCAACAATTGTTGCTGTGAATCTCCTTTGTGGTCTGAAGCATCATCATTGATTCTGTCAGGACGCTACACACAAAAGCAGCCATTTGGAGTCTGTTTGATGCTGACACGAGAGGTTTTTTTAAGATTGATTACACAAACCAGTGCATTAGGTGATAATATGCCTTCACAAGATATAAGGAGCTGCTCTGCAACAAGTCCCTGTGTGTGTGTTTTCCTTTAAATGCTTGTGTGGCTGGTTAACAGCCTGATGGTCAGTGAGGGCGGCTCTGACTGAGCAGCACTGAAGCCCCTTAGGTATTCGCCCAACTGGCTTCATAATCTTAGTTTTTGTCTGTGCTGCCTGTTTGTTTGAGTGTCACTAAGCATGAAACTAGTAGCCTAGTAAATGCTATAATACTTTATTTATTATTATAGCAGTAATTCTACAAGTGTTAATGCAAAAATGCAAATATTCTCATAGACAATAATGCAACATTAAAAACAGATCTATCATCACATAGTAACTGCAAAATCTTTAAGTTTATGTGAAGAGAGTCTCATTTTTCACAGAAGTGAATTGCCAAAGATCTGAAGAACATTAGCAACAAACATTTATATTTTTAGCTTTGCTGGTGACATGACCCCAGGAATGATAACTCCAGTGGATCAAACACTTTGGTACCGACTAAGAGATGAATCATACTTGATGACCTCCCTGACTTTTTATCTCACTAACATTTGCGCTAAACTAAGATGAGATCCTCAAGCAGAGGTCTTTTGTCTCTTCCACAAGCTAAAGGGGACAGAGTGTTCGCAGTAGTTGTGATATCAGCATTTATAACACAGCTGTGTTAAATACTTGATTCTGATTGGTTAATCGCGGCATTCCGAGGTCTGCTATTTCTCGATAACAGACCGTTGCTATGAAAAACAGACCGTTGCTAGGGATGTGGCTCTTATCACACAATCCAAACTGTACTAACTGTAATCACATCAATCTGCCGAAAGAGGTCCGGTAAATTTGACATCGGCTTGTTTACAGAGGGAAGAAAAGAAAAGAGACGAAAAAACATCATAGAGAAAGAAATTCTATACCGCCATAACAACCTGCTCACTATACATATTTTACACAAAGAGCTGATGGGCCAAAGTACAGTCTATAAGAACTGCTAGCATTGTTTAGGCTCTGAGTCTTGTTGCAAGTTACCTCAAATAAGGACTGAGGCCTTTATTTACCTCGACTGCAGAAGTTACCAGGCCTTTATTTGAACCAGGCTTGTATAAGAGGCAGAACTCTTCGCTCCATCTGATCAGTACACATATTCTTTTAGTATGCCTTGTTTTGATCTGCTACCTAAGCCCTGATCAAGTGACTACGTTACGCTGTAAGTACAAACTCAACAAGGCTAGGTCAAAATCTAACATGTGGCTGACCGCATCAGGTCAATGTGCGCTTTTGTGGGCGATGTGTTACAAGGACTGTCCTTATGAGGCTGATGACAAGGTGAAAGCAGGTGCGCGCTGCGGATGCAGGTGAGGACAGCGGACGTGCAGTGGAGGAGCAGCCCCGCCTACTCCCGAACAAAGTATCCAGAGCCGTATAGACAGAGAGTCGCGTCAGTGGAGGTCCAATATGCTCCATGATCCGCCATTGCGATGTCGCAATTCTCTCTCTCTACGGCTCTGAAGGTACCATCAGTCACTCACTCAGTCAGTCACATACAGACCCATGTGTAGGGCTGTCGGCGCTCAGCCAAAAACTTGTATTCATTTCAAATTAAAAGCCCTCTAGTATTTCAGTGAACATAAACCCTTCTTAAAAAGGCTTTTATTGTGGCACATGTGGAGCAAGATGTTGAGAAAAATTAAGTAAGTTGCGCATTCTTTTTATAGCAGTTGAACTGTGGCTACTGCCATCTTGTGGCACTTATTTGTTACTACAAAATACAGTTTGAAATGTAACAAGAAATTGGAAAATATCAAGATTATGTTGTTGAATTTAGTCAATTAAAGCTAAGAAATGTAAAATATGCTCAGTTGGCACGCACAGATATGAAAACACCATTGTTTTCCACTCTGCCTGTATTTGGCAGACTGGCAGTAGAGTTAATTCAGACATAATTCTGTTCCACACAGTACAAAGTAAGCTGAGGAAACTGATCTGATGTAATTAAGGTCATTATAATATTAACTTCTGAAACCAGGAATCAGAAACCTGCAGCAGAAATGAGCAGGCTGGTATTTATGATCAACTGAGAGCTCACTACAGACGTCTGGATCTGTCTGAGAAACCTTATCCACAGCCCTGTAAAACACACGCGCGCACACACACACACACACACACAGAAAGAAGCCAGCAGCAGTTCTGTCAGGCAGTTAGTGAGGAAGATGGGATGTTGGGATCAGGGTGGCTGAGCTGGCCTCCCTCTGCAGAGTCGGCAGTGAAAAACCAATCAGACCTCGAGGAAACTCATAACATTGATCACAGAGAGACAATATGACTGCAGCCACTCCTGCTCGACTGTGCGCAGACAGTTTAACACTCATACACAGGAGAACACTGTCTAATACGAAACATTACAGATGAGGAAAAGCTGCATTATTATTTTGTTTGAATTACAAAAAACCTGATAACTAGAGTTTTAAGACAGTGAATAAATCCCACCGTCCTCTTTCATGCTCCGTCTCTGTCTCTCTTTAATTCACTATCTCACGCTCCATAAAGTCACTTTGATTGAGTATCTTATTCTCTCTTGTGCGCTCAGCAGCAGCCTCCCTCCTCACCCTCACTCGGACACACACCCACTCATCCTCACACACACACACACGCTCCCTGTATGCGGCTGCATGAACTCAGGACACACTCTGCGTGGGGCGACTGCTCCTCTGGATTCTTATGATCCTTCTTGTGAGGTAAGCTTGCACTGCCCGGCGCGTTGGTCAGTAACAAACATCGGACCCACAGGGAGTCTAAGTGGTGATAAAACTGGATCATTATGACTCGGCTGCAGCAGCACTGCTGCCACTTAATGTAAGCCACATTACAGTTTCCTTTTGTCAAGTGGTGTATTGTCTGTCTGCCGTTCTGTGGTACAGTCTGAGGTAGGTTTACAGAAGATTAACTGCATGATAGATGCATCTTGTTTGCTTTATGTTAATAGATGTTGGACGAGCAGATTGCACGTTAAGATGTATGTTTTAGCTGTTCATGTGGGCCAGAACAAGCTCTGCTGCTACAAATTAAATGTGGATTCTTGGTGCATTGTTTCCACTGGTTTTGTTCTTTTCGTGTCATTTTGATCAGTTCTACAAAAGCATTAAATATGCAAAAAACAAAAGGTGTTTAAAGTAATCTTATGCAGATATAATTAGGAGTTTTTGCATGCATCACTGCATTCTGGCTCCAGTTTGTTCAATCTCGTAAGTGGACGGTCACTTTGTGTTTCCCAGCAGCTGTAAAACTGTTCTGGGAGCGAGTGTATATTTTGCTGTCACCGTGTGACAGTTTATTGCTCTAATTTTGGATCAAGACCAGCTGATCTGCTGAGTTAAGAGCTGCAGTCGCCGAACTTTACAAGACAGGAGCTTGTTTTTTCCTTTTTTCCCCCCATCCTGGCAGTCCTCTGATGCAGACTGAGTGAATTAAAGTGACAGGCCTTCTGGTCCAAATGATAAAATCCTTCCCCCTTAAATCGTTTACCAAATTTCCTGGACAAAGGGAGCGTCCGACACATCCACCAGTTCCTCAACTCCACTGCTTTAACAAGGTAAAGATGCATCAGAGGGCAGGAGAGCCGTGAGCTCCAGTTTCAGTTTAAATTAAATGACTGACTCACACCATCACACTGAAGCAGGTTTCACGTCTGGACATCATTCAACAAAGGATTCTGCCTATAAAGCGACAGAAAAGTTTATATTTTCTTCTTATTGGACGAGCTACACTTTACTTTTTCTCCATCTGCTCATCAGCATCACCTGAAGGACGTAACTCTTGATCTACAGAGGTATCATTCTCATCCAGGGCGGCGATTCCCCTTTTTTTCAATCCAAGGTTTCTATAAGTGTGAGCGAAATATCAAAGCTGATCCGTCTCTCATCTTTAACTAAAAGCTGACATGGTGTTTATGATAACTAAAAGGTAGGTACAGGTAATGAGCTACAGTCAAGACAGTAAAACAACAGGTGGCTTTGGTTCCACAACATGAGCGACTGTGAGTCACTGCAACGCCTGAACGCTTCACCTTGATGTAGATGTTGGGTTTTTGTCACCACTGGCCGGTTGTTGCAATAGCGAGCGTTAATGTACGGGCTTTCTGTCTGTTTTTAAAGTGTTATTTTTATGTCATCAACTTGTCAATATGGCTCAATCATTCAAGCTTTCATTAGGTTTCAGACCAAAGGCCGAATGTTGGTTTATCTGCACCTAAACCTAAAACCAATATGTGCCTCTGTTTCTCTCTAGTGCCCCCTCCTTCAGAGTGTGAGGCAGACGGGCTGCCCAGTGGTTACGGATCCAGAGACTCCATCCTCAAGCCCGGGGAGAAGAGGGACTGGAAGAGACGAAGGCGAGGGCAGCTACAGCCCATCAGCAGGTAAACACAACTATCATGAATTCATGTAGTGTGAATCTACTCATGCATCACATCGGTTGGAAGTGTCAGACCAGACGATAGGCGCTTTGTCTTGAATGATGCATTAACTGTGTGCCAGCAGTGTGGTGAGGCCTGAAATCCATTTGAAGCCTCTTGAGCCTGCAGTCTGTCTGCAGCAGTTTGTCTGCAGCAGGCCCGTGTGCAGCCAGTTTGCTCTTTGTCTCTGTGGTCAGTAAGGAACCCTCGTGTTCATGCGGTTTCTGATGTTTCAGCTGCAGCAGCTGGGATCAGAGTCACACCAGCACCGAGGCTGGCAGAGGGAAGCAGCAGCCTGTGTTCGGACTGGGTGGAGGTGCATCCATGCGCTGCTCAACCTTACTCGGCATCCTAGGCGGGGTGCTTCTGTACCTCGTGCTGGGAGCTGTGGTGTTTCGGGCCCTGGAGGCTCCACGAGAGGAGGGCCTGCACAAGCATCTGCAGGACACACAGCTGGAATTCCTGCTGAACTTCACTTGCGTCGGCCCGGATAACCTGCAGAAACTCATAGAGGTACCGCAGGTCGTTTTATGTCTACAGCCACTCATTATTCAGCTTTTATTTAAGTGTTTAAAGATCAACAAGGAACTATCAAAAAGTGGGCGGGGCATCGTGGTAGATCCTCTTGTGTTCCCTTGGCTTTAGTATATTTGTGACACACCGGATTTTCTTTGATCAAAAACTGTGCCTCTCAGATTTTTTGGCCTTTTCAAATTAAGAAATATCTGCTTTTGATCCTTTATCACTCATTAGGTCTTTGGCACAGGTTGCAAGGAAATTAAATGATCTGATATATGAAGGACTTTTAGACAAGGTTAACATAGTGACATAGTGACTCTGCCATTTGTCAAAGTCACAGGTTGTTTTTCTTTTATACATAAACAAACTCCACTGAGGATTAAGAGCTTAGATACAGACCGCCTCTTGTAGCTAAGGATATATTTTGGCCGTGTGGTCTGACCGCTTCATATTATATGTTCTTTGGGAACGAGTTTGACTTTGACAAGACAATTTCTGATATTGGATAAGTTTTGTGGGTGCACAGGGCGACCCTCCAGATTTTTAAAGCTCTCTGTGACAGGTGTGGTCAGAGAGGTATGTAAAGATGGGTCAGTTTGTGTGTGTGTGTGTGTGTGAGTACATGAAAGCTGATCCATGCATAGGTTGAGCGTTATGAGCCGGCTTGGACAGAGTGCAGTGACGACGATATGTTTGTTCTTGTTCCAGTATGAAAGTTGTAAAATACTGTTTTAGCCTGTAAAGTGATATATAGATGATGAGGCTGACATTTATAAAGAGGTTAGGGGACTTAAGGACATGACTGATGCAAACAGTGTGTCCTTAAGTAAACAGGTCAGATTTTGTCTTTGATTATTCTCTCCTTTAGCCATGTCAATAGACTACTTTTCATGACAGCGGTATCATCTTCCACTCAACTTACAGCTAATCATGTAGCGCTTGTCTCCCTCAAACTGACAACAGTTCAACAGCTCACAAACCAAAGTAAGGTGATTAGCTCCTGTTAGCTAGAGAAACCACAATGTCAAAATCTTTCTGAATCCAAAATCTAGCCACTGTAAACCTTTTTAGCTTTTGAGTCTTAGCTAACTGAAAGGCTTCTCATGCTGACTACCTAGCCTTCAACTAGCAAGGCTGGCTCGTGAACTCAAAATGATCACAGCTCCAGTGTAAGTTAGCTCCCGTTGGCCAGAGAACCTTAAATCTTTACAAAGTTGTGTGTCTCTCAGTTAACTTTAACCCGCTAAAGTTAGCTGCTGCTGGTAATCATTATGCCATTCTTCAGTGAGTAGTAAACCAGGCTAATGACCCAACATAGCAAGCTAGGTAGCACGGCTAACCTAGTAAAGCTGCAGAAATAAAAGATGTTAGTTTCAGTGTTTGTGAACAGTGTTTATTTGTGTGAGTTTATTGAAAGTTACTTATGCTGAATTACTTTGATATTATTGTCGCTCTAGCTAACAGGTGCTAACAGGCCAAATGTTAAAGCAGTTGTTGAGTTTGCTAGAGGCAGCGAGGAGACATGCTTTGTTTAGCTGACAGGTGAGGGAGCTGTGACAAAGTAAGTTGGTTAGCTCCTGTTAGCTAGAGAAACCAACAAGTCCAAATCTTTCTGAATCCAATATGTAGCTACAAACTAATTAAACTAAATAAAAAGCTTCTCATGCGGCCAGAGAAACCACACTTAAGTCTTTACAAAGTTATTTAGCTTAAAAGTAGCCTAGTTTAGCTAAATAAATAAAAAGATAAGTTAATTTCAGTGTTTGTGTTTTTTATGCAGAATGACTTTGATATTGTTGTGGCTCTAGCTAACAGGTGCTAACAGGCTAGTTTGCTTGAGGCAGCCATGAGTCATTTGCTTTGTTTAGCTGACAGGTGAGATGGCTGTGACAATGTCACTGTTACACACGTGACATGAGATTAGTTAACAAAAATACATGAAATAAAAGTTGACCCTAAAGTGTGTTATTACGAAAATGAAAAATAATTCAATAAGTACAAAGATCATTTAACTTACCACCCATGTGGTTTCCTAAAGCACCCTATCAATGGCATTACATTCTCATACCGACACATGTGGTAAGTTTGGTCAGGGTTAGGCACCAGAAAGTACACAAGAGCGACACTTAATACGTCACACTATTTACTTTACTTATTTGACGTTAGTGCTACATAACACTTACGCGCATAAACATAAAAACCCAAACTTGTGTGCACTTAATGACAACTTACATCAGAACTTCACTCATCTTATCCATGAGTGACGCAGACAGCTGCTTCAGGGTCATTCTTCAGATGTTGTTCTGTTCAACAAGCGGCATTGTGTCTCAGGTTTCACTGAACGAGGGGTCAGCTGATGTGTCAACACGTCTTTACTACTTCTTGTTACAATGTGTTCTCAGCTCGAGTAATGTGAGCCGTCTCACACCACACAATGACACTCTTGTACAGTTGTACATTTTCTGTGACTGGCTATTGATTTGGTTGATCATGTATGTGGTGATATTCATGCATATTGAGATGGATGTGGCACAGCTTCTATGCCATCTAGCAAATAATGCAAGCTACATACTGTATGTTCCTACGTCTTACTCATAAACACTGATTAAGTTAGAAAACCGAGGATGAATCAGGTGAAAGAATATTACACGTGAAATAAAAAGTTCCACCAAACAGTTGAAAGGATCAATGAAAGTGTTAACTTTGAAAACTATTTGCTCAGCTTTTACAGCTTCAACTATTCAGAATAATGCACAACTTGCACTGGGAAACTAATTAAATATTTCCTAAATGAGTGGAGACAGACGCGTGCAGCAGCACACAGCCCTGTCGTTGTGATCATAAACATCTAATTCATTAGAAGTAATAACGTCTGCGGAGGCCGTGTTCAATCACAACTTTGTCATATTCAGCTTTAAATTCAGAACAAATGGCTTCAAGAACCAACAGACACAAAACAGATAATTGGATGAGAGCATTAGATTATCTGTGTTGGCAGCGGCTCGATCAACTCAGGACTGGATGAGTCGTCACTTCATTGTCGCTGGCTGCCGGAGCTGATGCAATGACGACGCAGTTTGGACAGCATTTCTTACAATATTGGGGGCCTGAAGCTCTGCACCCAGTTCTCAAGTGATGATTAATGTTTAATGAACTTTGTACTTTGGGAGGTTTTGCTTGTCGCTCTTTTCTTTCTGATCCATTTCTTTATTGTTTCATAAACCGACAACTCTTCCCTGTCCGTTCCCAGGAGGTGGCGGATGCTGTGGGTGAAGGTGTGGATCCCAACAGCAACAACACCTTTGTCAGCCAGTGGGATCTGGCCAGCGCTTTTTTCTTCTCAGGGACGATCATCACAACGATCGGTGAGAGTCAAATACAACAATTGGTTTAACCATTTCTGCTGAGCTGAATTTTCTGACCATCACGTGTTTTGTCTGCTCTTCCACCCGGGACCCCCACATGTTTTAGGTTTTGGAAACATCTCCCCAAAGACAGAAGGAGGTCAGCTGTTCTGTATTTTCTACGCCCTGGTGGGAATCCCGATGTTTGGTATCCTGCTGGCTGGAGTCGGAGACCATCTGGGTACTGGGCTGAGGAAAGCTGTTCTCAAAATAGAGACTCTCTTCCGGGTCAGACCCCAAACACAAACGTCATCTTTGCTTGCACTGTGAATGTACTTTCCTTTATTTGTCTCGTCTCGCTGTGTTGTTTTCTCTTGCTGGCAGAAATGGAAAGTCAGTCCGACCATTGTACGAGTGATCTCAGCCGTCCTGTCCATCCTGCTGGGATGCGTGCTCTTCGTCGCTGTGCCTATCCTGGTTTTCAAAGAGGTCGAGCAGTGGAGTTTTCTGGAGTCGGCGTACTTTGTAGTAATCACGCTGACAACAGTGGGGTTTGGAGACTATGTTGCAGGTATACAACATTATATAGCCAGATTGATTGCAGCAACAGTTCTTTAATTGATTCCTCTTTAAGTCCATGTGAAAACAGTGAAATCCAGGGAACATCCAACCCAAACACACAACTTACACTGACTTTTATTTGCCCTGTAGAGATCAAAAACCGTTTACCCTTCAGGAATCACACACCTGACTAAGACAGTGAACATCCTTTCCTTTATGCAGTGACACAGTGACACCCACAGAAGGTACAGGAGTTTACACTCAGCTGGTTACATAGAAACCCCTAATGTGGCTCTTACATGACATAAACAACATTGTATCTACTCTACAGTTCTCTCTTCTTAATTTAAGAATATTGGATCACATAAACTAAACATAGTCTGACTGGTCTAGTCGGTTACCTCCTAAATATTACGACTATACTCAGCCAGGACCAGGTGGGAGGGTGCTTCTCTTTTCACATGTTGATTGTTGCTTTTATTGTAAATGTATGTATTAGTACGACTGTGGAGGCTGCTAAATGTATGCAGAATCCAGAGTCCAAGACAAATTTCCCTATGGCGACAAAAAAGATATATCATATCGTATGACATTATATCCTATTGAACGATACCGTATCGTATCGTACCATAGTGTACCGTACTGTATCACACCGTATCGTATCGTATCGAATTGTACCGTTCCCTAACCTAAGGTGTTGTAAAGTATGGAATCCTATCGTATCGAACCGTATCGTATTGACTTGTTATAAATATAAGGTATAAGAGAGGTTCTGTGCCCTCAAATCACTACAGCCGCCCTGCCCTGCCGTCTGCATGCACCGATGAGAGTAGGTTTTATTTTTGCCATGTGGTCACCGAAGAGCTCAACATGACCTGGCCGGGGAGGAACATAAGAGGCCAAGGCGCATAAAATTGACTCATCGGTGAACTGATACGTCCGTGTGAAACAGTCTTCAGATTCTTTTGAAGAGGGCGTTTCAACACTGAGAGAACCCCGTGCAAACTGCTGACAGCTTATCTAGTGACCCTTTAATTAAAAGGCAGGTCTCGACACCACTTTATAGTATTATTTACAGAAACTTAATCCAAAACTGAGTAAGCATTTAGCAACAGTAGCAATGATAAACAAAACCTTTAACAGGCAGAAACCTCGCACAGAACCAGACTCATTGGTGGGCAGCCACAGAAAGAAAGTTATATCATATGTTCATATCTAAGTCGCCCTTATTTCTCATATTTTTGCTGAATGTATTGATCTGTAGATGAGTTTTTAGTTCGACTTAATTAGTCATCCATAAATATAATTGTCAGCTGCAATGCATTAAGTTCACTTAGCCCAGACAATTTTCATTTACCTCATAAATGATTCAGAGTTTTGTCTTGTCAGAGTTGAATTATTGATGATCTGATCTGCTATATAATATCTCCTGTCTTAAATGTTTATTTACTCCATAGAAAAGGATGAACGGGTGTGATCTCTTTAGTCATTGTTGCTCTGTTCTGTGTCAAAGGGGATTCTGGAAACGAGGGCAGTGACCACTGGTACAAGCCTCTGGTGTGGTTCTGGATCCTCCTGGGTCTCGCCTACTTTGCATCAATCCTGACGATGATCGGCAACTGGCTTCGAGTTCTGTCTAAGAAGACCAGAGCTGAGGTGCTTCTTCTTCCTCCCTCATGTCTGTTTCATGATGTCATGTCTCTACCACTTCCTGTGGTCACTGCTTTCATCCCTTCTCTTAGATGGAGGAGCTTCGAGCCCACGCCACAGACTGGACTCAAAACATCCAGAACATGTCGGTGGATTTCCGCATTCCAGGAAAAATCGATGACCCCTTCAAGCGGCGCCGGAGAAAGCGGCGTCACGGCCCTCGCAGCCATGGTCACAGTGCGTCAGCTGAAGGGGCCGCTGAGGGGAAGGAAGAGCAGCCCGGGAGTCAAACAGCGTCTGGATCTTCCTCCTCTTCCTCCTCCTCAAATGAATCAGAATCTGAATCAGAATCAGACTCTCAGGCCACGCAGACAGAGCAAGTGCCCGAGGAGAAACCTGCAGAGCCTGAAAAGGAGGAGCCTCTCCCTGATCCCCACATGTCTCAGCCTCTGGACTTCTTTGGGGAAAACCTTGCGTTTATTGATGAGTCTTCAGATGCTCAGAGTGGGAAGGTGCATTTAGATCCTCTGCTGGATACTTCAAAGTCCAACTCTGGACGCTCTCGTCAGCCTAAGAGGAGACGCCAAAGAAGACCTGTGCCCCAGAGAAGCCCCAGAGTCAACCGCTCCAACCCGGACAAGAAGGAGCCCAATGGAAACCCCAAACCAGTCCCAGATCTACCAGTGAAGCCTAAAGCTGATCACAGAAACTCCACAGCACAAGTATAGACTGAAAGGACACAAGCCTTATTCATAATCTCACAGGATGTCCAAAATGTAGCAGGTTCTTTGTGTCTACGTTCAAACATTTAAGATGTTGCAGAAGCCTTATCCACTCATGGTTTGCATTGAATGCTCTTAGCATGCACGTGTGTTTGCCTCAATCAAAGATGATGAAGTGATTTTTAAGCCAATGTTCTGCTTTCTTTCTGAGGATTTACTGCCCTCTACTGGGCCATCACTGAAATGCACTATCTCTCTGAAACATGAGGGTTCTCGCCTTCTACCACTCCTCAAACCAAAATCAAAGCCACTTTCTACGACAATGTGTTTCTCACGTTGAAGAGAGGTTGGCCTGATGTCTGCTCTGAATCCTGCCAACAATTAAACGGGTACTAAACGGGCTCTCACTTTTTTGGGATGAAACAGAAAGTTTTTTAAACACTGTATGCAACCACTATATTTGCATTTTGACGGCCAAATGCACTGATCCCACTGTAATGCAAATATGTAATAAAGATTTTTTGTAAATTAACGCAGCACTGTGTCTTGTAAGGATGTTTTACATATAAATATAAGTACTTGATTTTTAGGCACATCCTCTTTTTAGGTGAATTTCTCTAACAAAGCTGGGGTCAAGCACATTAAAGTGCATTAGAGAAACTGAATCACAAAAAGGGTTTTGAAATGTTTCTCCAGAGACGAAAACTAATTACTAAGCCATAAAAACCAGGAACTGACCACAATATGAGACTTCAGCAGCACCCGGTATAAAGTGCCTCTTTAGAATCATTTATGGACTTAAATGCTGTATCAGATTTCATACCAGACTAAATTAGTAGAATCGAAGGTCATTTCATTTCAGAAGGTTTTGTGGTCTGAACTGTAGGAAAGGTGCGGCTCAAAGACAGGTGGATTAAAAATGTTCCAACAGCTGTGTGAACCTCCTCTAAGATAAGACCAGGGACACTAGCTTTGTTATAATACAACATATCCAAGTAACAACTTCTTTTAGATGGCACTAATTTATTGTCTACTAATTTCACCTTGATTTTCATCTTGATATCTTTGGGATTAAACGTTTTTATATTCACACAATAATTAATCACAAACTTAGAGGGACATGATGTAGACGAGTGGTTCTCAACTGGTCTAGCCTCGGGACCCACTACCACCGCTTTAATGTCAAATCGTGACCCAAATTATTCAACCACTCCAATTTATTTAATGAAAAATGGTGCAGTTTGGACCTGAGATGGAACAAAAAATCACTGTATGTCGACATCACAAATTACAACAGTACAATAGCCAACCAACAGAGGGGGCAGTGCATAAGAGGAAAATATTCCCTCCACAAATCCTTCACTTCGCAGCCATTTTTGAACAGAAATCTACAAAAAAAAGTGCAACTATTGTAGGGTGTGTTTTAGTGGATACATGGAGTGCGAATAAACTACACTACTACTGCAAGCACATCATAGGAAACCTGTGTACTTTAAAATAAAAGCGCAGCATAGACTTTTTGCCACAACTTTTTTTTTTTCAAACCATCCGCAACCCACTAAAAACTGCTCAGCGACCTGCATTTGGGTCCCAACCCACCAGTTGAGAAGCGCTGATGTAGACCATTCTAGCACCTGTACTTTGGGCTAAATGTTAACCATATCAGGCTAACAAGCTCACACCACAATTGCTCACAACGACATGCTAATTTAGCAGGAAATATTTACAATGCTAACATTTGCTAAGTAGCATCAAACACAAAGCACTGCTGAGGCTGATGGGAGTGTCATTAGATTAACAGATATGGCCATAAGCCAAAGCACCAAACAAATACACATTTTAACCTGATGATGTCAGTGGGTCAGTAATATGATTGGGATTCATCCTCTGGGTGCCATGAAAGTTAATGATAATCCATCAAATGGTAGTTGAAATATTTCAATTTGGATCAAAGTGGTGGAGATGGACCGACACGCTGCTAGCATGGCTAAACATTCACACAGCGGCCATTTTCATCTGATGTCATGCTGAGGGCTGGAAGTTCAAGCTGTTCAAGGTTGTTTGTTGTATAAACATAGGTTATCTGACCAGCGTTATCGTTTCAACGCTACCAGATTGGTCAGCAACCAAACAGGTGATTAACAGTGAAAATCTGTTTTCCTACCTAATGGTTAGTTAGCTCATTGACAGTAAGGTTAGCTAGGAGTTGCTTGAATGCTAATGTTAGCTGGTGTTACTTGGCCTAGCTAATGAGCTATCAAAACAATTTGTACACTCATTAGGAAAGCGAAGAACCAACAGCTTAAGTTAGCCTTCAACCTCTATCTAGCTAACACTACTGTTAGCTTGGTAACATCGTTAGCTAGGAATTTACGCTTTTCCTTTTGTATCTTGCAACACAATCAAACTGTATCGTTAGCTAGGAAGGATTTGAATGCTACCGTTAGCTGTTGTCTAACAGTAGCTAATGGGTTTTAAAATGTCTTTTTACTTGAAATACGGCCCATTGTCCCTCTCCCTCCAGATTTTCACTATTAATTGCCTTTGAGGTGCTTAATTATCAAGAAGTGGTGAAATGGTAATGATTGCCGGATACCCTACATTGATTTGAACACAACATGAAACACAGAATTTTAACAGCATTGGAGCTTTTCACTGTTAGCATGATGTGAAAAAACGGCTGCCAAGTAAATGTGATGAATATTACTACAAACAAATAAAAGGGTTTAAAAGTTATTTGAGGTGATATATGTTTTTTTTTGTTCGTTTTTTTTGCTCCGTCAGTAAACTCAGGCCTCATCGAACACACAATGAGAAAGGGAAATGTCTTACAATTTTATGGCCATGCTAAAGACATCTACATGGCTTTAGAGCTTACTATAGACCAGTTTAAGTCTGTGTAGACAGGTCACACATGTGCTACAGGATTTGAATAGCTTACATACAGTACTGTACAGTGAAGGTACAGTATAAATGCCCTTGAAGTCGTCAATATGGCCCTTTTAGTATGTGCCGTAGCTCCTCAGTTGATCCATGTAAGTGATACTCTGCCGGGAACTCTACCTTGGTGTTTCTATCTGAAAACGGCTCCAAGGACAAACATGCTGCAGTGAGACTAGCTGTGGACGCAGCTCTTCTGTTGTCTGTATTTTATATTTTTTATTTAATAAAATCTGTTGTGCCTTGATGCAGCAATTATCTGATATAAAAAAATTGATTTCTTAATAATTTATAATAACAACCTACCCCTCTGAGTTAAATAAATGCAGATTATTTTCTCTAACCAACCAGCAGATGGCACACACTGACACGTTTCCCTCCCCAGACAGCCAAAGACTAACTTATAGAATATACTTCTATATACCAAGGTCAAGGTACAAGGTCTTTAAGTCATTGACGCGCATGTGCTTGTTATTAACCAACTGAGACACTTTAAATTAAACAAATTGCAGTTTGCCTTTTGTCCACATGTCTTATTTTTTATAGCCTACTGAGAAAGCAAACTGCTTAAAGCACAAATATCAGATGAATATCAAAAGTCTTTGTTAAAATCGGACACTTTCCTGCAGCATACGTGAAAAGGAAACGCAGTCTTCTGGCATTGTGATCAGGAAGTCAGCAGGCAGTGATGATGAGCTGTGGCAGTGGGTGACCTTTTACTGGAGGACACACACTCAGCTGCTCTAACGTCATCAGCACCCCCGCTGCAGTTCACCTGTGCTGCCAAAAGAGGGCGTTTAATGGCTACTGTTTGTAGTGCTAATGTAGGCTACACTACTGACCTAGAGATAAAGGGAACATCCACCCTAAATTTAAATCCAAAAATATTATTCCTATTTTGCACATTCTGGGTTTGCATTTAATATTTCCTTTGACTGACCGAGACACAGACTGCTGGGATGAAGTCTTTTAGATAAAAATCCTTCTTCTGATACATGATTTGACATTTTCTAATCAGCAAATGGGTGCTGCACTGTCATGAGACATCTTAAACAAAACCTCTAGACACGCATGGAGTTAGTCATTTCAGTGTAACCTGATGACGTTATGCGCTGATCTCAAATTTAGTGGAAAAAGGGGCCCATATTTTAAGATACTGACCATATCATTTAATAAAACACAACCCTGGTTTAAGGTGAATGATCTCTTTAAACATAATAGGAATGCAGTAAACATTAAAAGTATGTCATTAAGCTTGTGTGAGAAATAATATTATCCCTTGTGTTAACTTTATTAACTGTTATTATTTACACTTGTCACCTGTTCGTCCATTCGTCAAGGTTTCTGATGGTTCAGCTGGGGGCCAGCTGACCACCATGCTGGTTGTAGTTCAATCCATGAACTCACTTTGTATTCATTCTTTTTCTTTATGCTACTACTGCTACTACTGCTACCATAGTAATAGCTTTATTTGTGCACCACTTTTTCAATATAGTTACAGTGTATAAAAAACAAGCAAAGCAATGGAGGGCATGGATAAAGTGAAAGTGCCATTTAGCAATGCACTTATCTCGGGGACATTTCAAATGTGGACGTAAAAACAAAATGATAAATAAAGCAAACACACAAATAATAACAAAGATAAAGAAAAGATAAAAGCATTCATTAAATAATTAAAAGCAGCTTTTTACTGATCAAAGTGTTCATAGTGCAAGTGAAGCTGTTCTCTATCATGTGTTTTGTATGACTCACTGATGCAGTGCCCGATGCTATTTGTGCACAAAAGGCAGAATGGTTTGTATTCGTGTAACCGCTCAGCTGACACCTGTCCGAGGTCATGACCTGCTGTAAGGAGCACCCCGGGGACCCCAGCTGGCATTCACAATATGTTTCTTCTCCTCACATAACGTGAACACAAATCCTCAGCGACCAAACAGGACAGCTGCACTTATAATATTTTAACGCAATAAATCTTAAATCATAAACTGTGTACAAATCCAATTTTCCGCATTTTGAGTGAATCTAATGAATGTAGCATGACCGGTTTCGCCTCTAACAGGATGATAGTGCAGACTCTGCACCAGTGTGATGCAGCCCCGCAGAATTGCAGTGTCTGCAGCAGAGACTGGATGACCTTGCTTCAAGGTCGCAATGACACTGCCGTCAGTTTTTCCTCTCATGCGCGCAACACAGACCCTGTCCCGAGCCCCGAGCCCGCTGCACGCATGTGACCACATCAAGACGCACACTCTGCTATCCTACACTTCTGGTACAGCACAGGGGAAAACAAGTGTGGCTTTAACGCTTATTGGTTTAAACAGACTAGACTTAGGTTTATTGGTCTATAATTACAGCCAGATAATGCTGAGATCTCGGGGGAAATACTCACTTAAAGCACACCGTCTCATCCAGCGTCCTGTTTTATATTCTTTCTTTTTCTAATTCAAACACAAGGTTGCCAACTCTTCTGTGACAACTTGTCTCCTCTCTGTGCCAGCTGTTAGCAGGCATGTTGGAGAGCGCAGGGGCAGCCTATTTTGAGAAGCAGGAAGCTACAAAGTTCGACAGAAAATTCATTTTACTGTCCTGAACACAAGTTACATTTGCAGGAGACATCTGAGGCATGTTTTATTATTTTGATAACGCATCTAACAAACTGTATTTAAGCCTAATGTTTTTTCCCCAACCAACTATTACTTGAATATTTCCCTTTCCCATCCCATTGCAGTTAGCTCCTGATCTCCTCTTCCTTGGCTCATGTCCAAATAGTGTAGTGGTAGAGTGAGCCGGGTTAGTGTCACAAGACCGACAGCATGACTACATTTTCCATAGAGGTGTGTAGCAAGGGACATGCAGCTTATTCTTTTGATTGTGTTTGCAGCAGCAACTCAAAGCTTTTATAATATGGATAACAATAACTTCACAAAAGCTATTGTAATATTTAAGTGTATAATGTGAAAAATACCAGAAAAACTAGAGCATATAAAGAAAAGGGTACAGGCCAGTATAAGCATACATTTAAACGTGTAAGATAACGTACATTTCCCTCTATTAATATTAAGATTTTTCATGTTCAGTGGCGGAATACGTCCAGATTTTCGCATGTGACACAACTGGACAGTTAATCTGAAATCAGCTCTATTTCACTCTACGCAGCGTATTTAAAAAAACCCTACCTGGACCACATTGGGATTACTGGGTCATATTTTTTTTATTCACGAGTTGCAGGCTCTTATTATAATGCTGATGACGCGGGTGGAAGGTGCGTACGGACGTAACGGG
Organism: Semicossyphus pulcher; assembly: GCF_022749685.1. Taxonomy (NCBI): domain Eukaryota; kingdom Metazoa; phylum Chordata; class Actinopteri; order Labriformes; family Labridae; genus Semicossyphus; species Semicossyphus pulcher. The sequence continues at coordinate 6,480,708 of NW_027211604.1, read as the reverse complement.
GACTCAGCGGACGCAAATTGGGCATAGGGAGGAGAAAAGACACGGGATAGAGGCTACGTCACAGCGCGGCGTCAAGCTAACAAGAAAAAGCTGTGCGACAACAGGAAGTTACTTAGTTTGCGCTTGTTAAAATAAAACCCGAAACGTATGTTCATTTTAGTAATATAAGCTGTTACATGATTATTCGGTGTGTGTTGCATGTCTAAGTAGTAGGGCATATGTTCCCCATATTAGACCATGTTTCTGTTTCGGACATTGCCTGGCTCTCATGCAAATTAAAACGTTATGTGAGTTTTATTGTGAAACTTTTTTAAACCGGATGTTCAGTGTTCCTCTTACGAATGTTGTCGTTGGTGTTCATCTACTACCTCGGTGGTGGCAGCCGAAGACGAGAAATTATAACACCAGGGTACAGAACCGAACAGGCGGATAAGACAGTGTGTCGCCGGTTGTTATTATCGCCTTATTACTCGGTAACGTAGTGATGCAATGTGAGAAACCGTACGAGGCTCGGACGGCTCCGTTAAACCGGTTAAACCGACAGTGGACTTGCCAGCCGCAAAGACTTGACTGACTTCAGATTTTTTTAAAAACAACCCTGCGATGTTTTTACATTTCCCAGTAAGTAGCTTTACTTAGCATTCACTGCAGATGCAGAGCACGCAGTCGGTTAAGGCTGTTATAAATCATTTTTTAATTCTGTTATCATTTTTGGAGATGTCAGCTGTGTTAATGGTAGCCTATGTGCATGCACGAGCTAAGTTCGCGTGGCCACGTTATTGGGGGTAGGGGGCACGAGCCGCTGGGTAAATATTAATTACATTGTGTAATAATTTCAGCTTCCTCTCGAGGTTACACCTACCTCATTAACTGTACCCTCACTAATTTACACATGAATAAATGATATTACACTCTATGTAATGGCTAGTGCTCTATTTGCCTGAGCCCCCCTGAAATGTCTTAATAAATACGATGCATGGTCACTTATCGGGTTCATTAAGAATGCAGGGCCATGCTTGAGTACGATGCAGAGGATAATAATGTTCTCGTATGGCTCACAGCATGTCGTCCTCACTTAAAAAGCGAGTCTTGCATGCACAAATAACACCGAGCACTTCTCCAACTGTACACACTTCATAACAATTGTGTTTTAACCCCTATGAGGCACTCTTCTTCTTGTTTTAACACACTGAACTCTGTATGTCACCGAGCATGCTGGGGCAGGATTGAGGTCACTGATCTTAAAGCATAATCCACTATGGCAATTAACCTTTCACCGGTCCGAGATCAGTAGGCAAGGTCACCCCTGGGTGCTGTTCTCGCCGTCTCCACAGTGCGCCGCATTTAAAACCCTCAAACTGAGTTTTATGTAGCTACTGTCAGTGTGATGCATTATCAGTGACAAAGTGTGCCGATGCCCCCTAACAGAGCTATCAAAAGACCGCTTTAAAGCCAATACAGGAAGGGAAGAGAGGGACTGGTTTATGTGCTCTGCCATTTAACTTTTTCATGTCTGAGAAAACTTGTATTCAGAATTTTTTTTTAATTACAATTCATGCATATTCGCAAATAATCGTTTCTTTATGTAAATTACTTTTTGCCTGTTATGATATCTTATTCCATAGCTTTGATTTGTTGGGTCTTGTTGCCTATTTTAAGTTTGCTGATGCAATTTGGATTTTCATGTTTTCTACTTCTCAAAATGTCTAATGCCATAGTCATATTTAAGATTTAAAGAGTAACTCAAATCGTGTTTTATGTAATGCTTTATTTATTCATGTTTATTAAGACTGGTCTGGCCTTTAATTATTTACAGGGAGTTATCTCTAAACTTCAGCTTATGACTTTGTATGAGTGAGAGACAAGGTGTTACTCTGCCTGTCCTTCAAGCATTCCTGTAACGGTGACCTTTGGAGTTGTCACGCAGCGCAAGGGGGAGGGTACTCGAGCAGCGTGCACAAATCTGGATGGATACAGTTGAATATGTATTTCAGGAAGGAGAAGACAGTGTTATGATTATAAACATGACTTACCACAGAGGAAACACAACTATTGCACTGCTATCATTGTTTAAAGCCTTTTAATAGTCCAATTTCTCGGACATGAGGTGACAGTGGGTATTATTAGGGTGAACAATATGTGACCATTAAACCGACGAATGGCTGGTGGGAACATGAAAAGTGACTTGGCTTAAAGTTATATGACGGCTCTTTAAAACCTTTGCTTACCTTGCAGGTGTCCTGAGAGCTGCAGACCTAAACCGAAAGCAATAGCACCTCACTGAGCCACCACCGGGAGTCACAAATATATAAAGGCTTCAAACTCCAGCCCAGCAAACAGGTAATCTATTTCCACTATTTATGCTGATGAACTATCATGCATGGACGCTTCACCGAGGATTATGCATGTTATTTTTGTTCTGTATCTCCCCTACTTGAAGTTCATTCTTGTGAGGCTGTGATGGACTTTGAGCTAGTAGTGCTAACATCTTCTTTATTAAATACACATAGACAGAAGAGGATTGTGGAGGAGAAAAGACAATAGAAAACAATATTTAATGTCCAAAATATTAATAGTAGCATGCCAGTGACAGTATGGTGCATGTCATTTTTTTTTGCAGTCAAGTAGTGCATAGGATTGGCTGTGGGGTGAAATTGGTTGTGATACTCCTGCAAACCCTGAAGGGATAAATGAAGGACAAACAGTGTATGGAGGGGAGGGAGGATTGCAGTATAAATCAAATGTCCAAAATCCCGTGTGAGGAGAAAGGACAAATCAAGGTATCAGTCCTATCAGATCCTTGTTTGTAGGATGCTTTATGCAGCGATGGTGAAAAAATAAAAGCTTTCCGCAGCATTTTTTTGTCATTGAGAATCAAAACCTATAACCGTGATTTGCATTGTGCATTACCAATTATGACAGTGGCATTATTAGCTCAATATTAGGCGAGGTTTGACGCACATCCTTGAAAATACCTTGTACTCTGGCAGGTAAAATAAACGGGAACTTTGGACTCATGATGGCTAATAAACCGATAGTAATGTAATTTCTGACCTTGCCAGTCAGCTAATGAATGATAATAAGAAACATTATGTTTGTATAGTAATTAAAGGAACAGAACGCTTTCCAAAAAAACAATAATACTACAACAAAAAACAAAACCAAAGAATTATGAGTTATAAGTAAGGCAAGTACAAACAGTCACACAAAGCGATTGACTGGACGCTGCCTTTGTTTACATTTTACAGGGCAAAAATGTAAAGTGTGTGATACATAGGAAACCACCACACCTAAGTATGTACAGGACAAAATCAGCAAAGAGATAAGAGGTAAGGCTTTGTCCTTAGAGGGCGCCAAAATCAACACAACCGAAAGTTCCTCACAGGAGCTTTAACAAAAAAAAATCTCTCACTTTAAATTTTTGCCCTGAAAATGTAAACAAAAGCGGCGTGCAGTTAATCGCTTGGTCTGACACCTACCCCGGCCAGCAGTTTCAGGCATTCAAAATAACTATATAGAAATAATCAAGCTTGTCGCTAATGGTCTGGTTTGCTTTTGTAGGTCATATAGAGTAATCAGAATTAATTTCAGTCTGTTTCATAACCAGTGAAAAACTCCTCACAGCACACCTTAACAACGACCTTTTGTTATTTTCCTCCAACATATCAGGGTATATGTGTTTTTTTAAAACTCTAAATTTAAGAGTGCAAAGTTAGTAGAAGATATTCAGGCTTAATAATAACGTACAGTCAGTCCATTTGGCAGTTAATTTATAAAGAAAACAGATAACAGTGTCAGACTGTGTCCACAGTGCTCCTTGAACTAATGTGTTTTAGCCACCGTACAGCCATCCATAATCATCTACCAGCTGTTAGAGAGAGCCGATTGTAGCCCGGCCCATCTCCTATCACACACAGCCGACACGAGCTAGCAGCCGCTGGCAGTCTGGAGACCGATTTTCTGTCAAAACTGTGCCATGATATCACACTGTGAGGAGGCTTAAGTGCTGTACTAGTCACCGTTATCAGGTAAGATGCAGCCTAGTCCGAGTTAGAGAGACAAAAATACACCGGGGAGCAGAGGAGAGGAGAGCTGGTCAGCCAGGATTAACGCTAGCTACCACTGCTAGCTTAGTTAGCTTAGGGTAGCTAACCTGCAGTTATCTTAATGTGTTAGCCAGTGTTTAAGCTAATGCTAACGCTACTCAAAACATGCTTAGTTTACAGTACACACGACACGTTTCTGTGGCAAGTTATGCACATAACAAAGCATTTTAGCCGACCTCAGCTGGTTTCTTACAGTGTTTAACCTGCTTTTTGCAAAGAAAAGTAACAATATAGACATTACTGTTAACATTTTCTTTACTGAAACCGATGTTCCTCATTTGCAAAAGCAGATGTGGAAGTGGCCAGCGGTGCACATGGTAGAGGGATACTTGTTGGTCTGCTCAAGCAAAACTGAATCACTTTTGTCTCTTTTTTGCATTATTTGGGACCCTTTACTTGTCCTTATGATGCTGGCTGATCCATTCACTGAGCGTGTAAACTCAGTAAAAGTAAGCTAAACTTTAAACCGGCAAGGTTTGCTGTGACCCCCCTTTGCAGCTTGCCAAACAGTCCTACAATCAAGTCCAGAGGGGGCAAACTCCAAAGAAAGTGTGGACTGCCTGCTACTATATGAGTAGATTATCTGCTGTAGCTGTAAATATGATAAAGACATACTTAGTTTGCGTTATTATCTCCAACACTCAGTGTCTTAAAACAAGATACTTCCCATTGTTACACAATGTATTGTACTTGGAAAGCATGTAGGCCTACAGTTTGCAAATTAACATCCAGGAACTGACTCAGTTGTCATGACATCATGAGAGCCTCCTCCCTGTTCTTCTCTCTCAGTGGGTCTTGAACCAACACTGTAGTAGTATGTTCAGGGTTCTACGAGTCTAACAAATGCATTTAAGTAAAGTCGTTAGTATATGATCATTATAGATGTCTATAAATAAGTTATAAATTACATATATTCCTCATGTCATACAGATTGACATCGACAAACAGCACACCACAGATAGAGACAGACTTCTTATTGATTATAGGCCTTAAAATACAGATTGTTGCTGATATTTTTAAGTCAGGGTGAAAGTTAATGTGACCTTTTCAACTAAACTGAAATAAAATATTAAATGTTCAAATGATCAACAACAGTTAACTAATTGTGTCTACAATCGGCCATACTTTTATTTTAATAGACCAGGAACACATAGCTGAGGGTACAGGACGTACAGCTGCATGTCATGTTGGTATTGTGGGCAGGGCGAGGGATTGAATCAATGAAGCAACCATCAGTGATGCATTTAAAATATTGCAACACTTTGTAAATGTTCTGGTGACGACTGGATTATCAGCTTACTGATAAACAAGAGGAGAGAATAGTTGATAACAGCAGATTGTCAGTACATGTAGTCATGTACATGATGAGAATATCAAAAGTCAATTTCAGGTCTTAACTGGATTGAAGCTATTTAGGCTGCAGAGATCCCATCTCATCGTCCTCACACAGTCATCTATGAAGCAGGAAACAGGAGCACCATCGTGCAAAGTGAGGCTCTGCATTAATGTATCCACTGATGAGTCGAAACCCAGAGACAGACATGGCACACGCTACAGTTCATGTCGCAGCATTGTAGATCCCCTTTTCACCCACCTCTCTGATCCATGAAGTCAATTTACTGGCAGTAGAACGTTAATTTTGTCATTGCTAAGAAGTACGTTTCAGACAGTATGATAAAGCATTTTACTTTGTTTGGCTACACAGTACACTGAGTCCGTATGGGGTGTGTACTGGTGTACTAGAGGTGTAATTACAGGACTGGTACACCTGTGTTCTGAATTAATTATCACTAAATGTGGGCGGCGCAGTGGTGGTCACCTTTGGTGCCCATTTGATATCACTACATCATCATGAGTCAAAGAAATAAGACAGCTTTTAGACTAATTAACATATTTATAATTGATGCATATTGAACTAAGTTACTGGCATCTTTAAAGGATTAACTAGTTCGCTCATGGTGGTCAAAACTCTATTAGTTCTGGACGGTCATAGCTGTAACCTGACCATAGAAAATGCATGTCGTTCTTTAATTCTCGTTATGTTTTTGGACATGAGCGGTTTTATTTCTTCCTGGGACATTTTTAAATGAATTTAATGTAGTCATAAAACATTTCTTTATCTTAACTTTGTTATATTTTGACTTTTAAATGTGTGACAATGTGGACTTTTAGGCAGAAGAATCTGTAGTTTATAAGAGAGAATATGTTTTGTTAAGTGTAGTCATGATTTTGGGGAGCATGTCTTTGTGGTTTCAAAACTTCTTGAGATGAAGGAAGATATTGTAAATCTTGACTTCTCATATATAAACTAAAATGTCTGACTCATAAGTCTTCTGTGTTCTTGCGCTTAGATTCATGTATTTCATTTCCACATAAGCATGACGTCCTCATCGCGCTTCCTCGTGTAATTACATTGAGTAGTACAGACAGCCGTTGGCAGGCACGCCGGTTGCTGCAGTACTCTTACTGCCATACTTGAACGTAAGTTATGTGTCTGGTCTGTTCATGAGCATAGCGACCTTCATTCACTCACCTTGGCTATATGAATGTCTAGAAAGTCATAGACAAAGACTTCACGCTGCAGAGATGATATAAGGACTGCTGGGTTTTATTTTAGGCGTCAAAGCTTGTGGTTTGGTGAGTTTACGGTCTTTAAAACGCCGAACTGAGGAAAAAATAGCACAAAAAACAACACAGGGCCAAAGTGCTGCTGAAGAACAAGGGAACATTGTTAGCTCGCTGATGGAGCAAAATCTGTGTGCTTTTAATAGTCCATGTTTCCAGCGAAGAGAATGCACCAATGTCTTCATGTGAAGTAACCAGGTTAGCTGGTTAGTAGTCACTGGCTGGGCTGGACATTTACAGTACAGCTCTTCATTCCCAGGTAACAACTTCTACCTGAATCCATTTTGCTTTTTGGCTGCATGTTTTCTTCTATTTTCTGTGTTTACAGTCAAACCATCCCACATGTATGATCTCACGGCACACAGACAGTAGTGTTATGTGTAACGGCTTGGAGAGCGTGACATAAGCAATGGTACATGGACACGAGTGGCACTTTCCCATCCTCTCTTTTAGTTGGAAGATTAAAATGTGTATGCTTGTATTTATTTATTCATACAACACAGACGATGCCTATAAATCAACATTTTGTACACAAAAAAATATTGGAAACTTAAAACATATTTGCAGTGATTCAGATGAACATGCTGATCAGTGCTTGGGCATAAGTTATAATAGAAAATAATTACAATTAGATTAGCAATTTAAAAATATATTTTTTCTCATATTCTTTTTGCTTTTTAAACATTCCTTATTCGATGTAACACGTGTCCTGTTTTGGTCTTTTTATTAGCAGGTGCCATGAAGGTAGTTACAAAGACAACCATGTGGGTAAAAGGTCGTACGCCTTTATTTACCTTGACCTTTCTTTGTTGTTTATTTCTTCCCCTCCAGACATCATGTCTTCCAGGGAGCGTCGGTCTGACGTCTACATAAAGGCTGAACCGAGCAGTCCGGAGGGAGGCGGGGGAGGTCGGACCAGCCCTGGCGGGGCCTCCTCGGACTCCTCTCAAAGCGGAGGCGGAGGAACCAGAGGAGACGGCGTTAAACGTTACTCTCCGCCGCTCTACACGCCCGCTCTGCGCTGCCACTTCAAAGACGAGGGCGGAGACGGGGCAGAGGAGGGCTCAACTGGAAATGGGGCGGGGCGATGCAAGTATGCCCTGAGCACGCTACCCAAGAGGCTGTGTTTAGTGTGCGGCGATGTGGCGTCAGGTTACCACTACGGCGTGGCGTCATGTGAGGCCTGCAAAGCGTTCTTCAAAAGAACCATCCAAGGTGTGTGTGGTGGTGAAGTTTAAGTTTAAGAAGTGAACAGTTTTCTTCTATTCTCCAAAATGATCTTCTCAGTGTTTTCCATATATTTTGTATTTTTCTACATCAGCTTCTCACAGGCAGTTTTTTAGTCTTCTATTACAGTTCATTATTCGTTTAACTTTGCATAAGAAGAGCACAGTTTAACATATAAAGGTTTTGTACGTAGGACACATTTTGTATTCATTATTTTATTATAGTCAATAGGGCTCAGTCTGGTGACACGATTCTTTTCACGATATGGGAGTTATGGTTCAATACACTGAGTATTGTTGTGATACTGGTAGGAAGGCAATACATTTAATTTTAGGAAAAATATCATGGTGTTAATAACACACCCGTATATGCCCCATATTTTATCAATGCAATCAGAGCGTTTGGATCTGCATATGCATTTATCATTGTGCCTATAACATCAAACATCATAGCACAACAATTTGTGTCTTTAAGCAGTCTGAGCAGAGTAATTAACTTTTTAATATATGAGTTAGAAAAAAAATTACGTTTGAATGCATCACGATCATATTTTGAAAATATCTTGTACTGTTACTTGTCTCTATGACCTCTGAACTTTTTGCCTACGATCAATGGATTTTAGCGGAGAGAAACAGGATGCCGACACACCTGATTGAGGGATAGTATTGCTGAAATATTGATTAATTGATCAATATAGATTGTTCTGGCAAATCAAAATATCTCTTTATCAGATTAATTTCCAATTTGGGACCGCACAAGACAAGACTGACTGAAGACCATCACATGTGGTGTTCTTGTTTAACAAGCTACAGCCACCTCATTGTACTGGACTGTCAAAACCATAAACACCTGTCAGTCATTGTACTGTGTGTATGTGTGTGTGTGTGTGTGTGTGTTTGTTGGGTGATTTCCACTCTGAGTAAATTTAATGTTTAAAAGACTAGTAAGATTGATCAAGGAGGTTTTAAATTCATGTCCACTGCTTGTTCGTATTTTTGTATTTTATTAGTTTTTAGAGCTGATGTGTGATCATGTCTGTTCTTCCACAAAGGTAACATTGAGTACAGCTGTCCAGCATCGAATGAGTGTGAGATCACCAAAAGGCGCAGAAAGGCTTGTCAGGCATGCCGCTTCACCAAGTGCCTCAAAGTAGGCATGCTGAAAGAGGGTGAGTGTTAAGTGATGACCTTGAGCTCTTTGATGTTGTATCTGAAGGGTCTTTGTTTGTAGCTTATAAATACGGTGTATGTTTTTTTTCTGGTTTTTACCCTAAATTATTTGATTTTTCAAAATGCAGGAGTTCGCCTTGACCGGGTCAGAGGTGGGAGGCAGAAATACAAAAGACGCCCTGAAGTGGAGAACGCCACATACCAGAGTGCCCCTCTACCACTCACAAAGGAGAATGAAAAAGGTGGGATTCATATTCTTATTTGTCACTTGATTTTTAGTCCGACAATAGGTAACGTGTTTTAATACTATTACGTTTAATCAATTAGTGCAAATGAGATTACAGTGGCTCAGTAACACACCAGACATCAACTTCCAGACAGAGCTAAAAGGCTGTGGGTGCCACATGTCAGCGCTTCAGACTGCACAGGTGAAATCAGCCCACACAGCTATAAAAGTATACATGCTGTTTGGCTCTCATTAATGTCTGAGAAGGGATTTTGCTCTTTTTGTTGCAGTAAAATGCGTCTTCTGCTGCTCGGCAACACGCTATCAGCTGTCTGTCACTGTGTTGTTCGACTACACAGTAATCAAAGACAAACAAGTCTAAGCATAGGTTGGTAGGAGCCCCCGCTGTGCTTCTCTGATTAGAGAGGAGATCATTAGCTCACAGTTGAACCTTTTTTTACTTTTAAAGTTCCTCCAAGAACAGCCACATGTGCTGCATGTGTACAACATGAGATGACCAGAGTACACAAGCAACACACGTTTCACTTTCAACCGGTTATATTTGATAGGAAAACAGCGCCCCCTACTGTCGAAAAATGGTCATGTGTGACTTTTAGTCAGATATACAAATAATGTTTCCTGTGCTTCTAGATCCACGTACATTGGCTATGACGTTCAGCAAGTTTAAAGCAAATAAAATCTCATTTGTTCTCATTAAAATAAGAATATGTGTCCGTCAGAAGGAAGTTAGTTTGCAGCCTGTAGTCCACATCTGTAACTGGGATATAGCAACTTGCAGCATGATTATAGTGCAGTATAGTTAGCGCCAGTAAAGAGCAGTAAAATTGTATAGATATTTTGTGCGTCTATGAATCTACACTGCAGGTTTTACTCGTTTATTATTATCTCAATCCACTGTTCTGTGTCTCTTCTCTGTCATAGGCTCCTCCAACATCATCGTGTCCCACCTCCTTGTGGCAGAGCCAGAGAAGTTATTTGCCATGCCTGACCCTCTGCAGCCCGACACAGCCCAGCGCACTCTCACCACCCTGTGTGACCTCGCTGACCGTGAGCTGGTCGTCATCATCGGCTGGGCCAAACACATTCCTGGTAAGAGATGCAGCAACGATAAACTACGGCAGGAGAGGCAGTGATAGCATGGCAACAAGGGAGAAGATGTATAGCTCCATCCTCACAGTTGCTGTGTCATGTTTCCCCCTCGGCCATGACAGCTGGATTTATTTTTACGGGAACTAGAATACTGATCATTATTGATTGCCTTATTGACTTAATTAATAGGTAGAAGAAGAAGTCTGGAACAAATTAAATGTATGCATTACCAAACTGATGCAGTGCTTAACTGTCATGCAAGCTGAGTCAACTGCTGTCTTTTCCTGCCATATATAAGAAATGGAGCCAGTGCCTGCTGTGTCAGTTTACCCCAAACATGTGAACATATTGCCAGTCTGCTCCCTCTGCATTTAAATGTCTGTATGTGTGTGTGTTCCCCCTGCAGGCTTCCTGTCGCTGTCCCTAGCAGACCAGATGTCCGTGCTGCAGTCGGTGTGGCTGGAAGTGCTGGTGCTGGGTGTAGCGTACCGCTCGCTCGGCTGCGAGGACGAGGTGGTGTTCGCCGAGGATTTTGTCCTTGACGAGGAGATGTCGCGTGTTGCAGGACTGACGGAGCTAAATGCAGCAATTAGTCAACTTGCTCGCCGTTTCCGGGCACTAAACGTGGACCGGGAGGAGTTTGTCATGCTCAAAGCCATCGCACTCACTAACTCAGGTACTTATACTTGTGAAGCTGAAGTTGTTATGCAAACATATAGCTTGTTAAAGGGCCAGTTTGCCGATTTTCAACCTCAGTCCTATCATGCTATTATGGGGAGCTAATGCCATTATTCCACTCTGTGCCTTTGGAGGACGCTATCCGCTTCTCCAATGGGCCCTGGAAAACCTTCGCCAGACTACGTAAAACGCGTTATCTGGCGGAGGCCAGGGAGCTCGCTAAACTACACTTCCTCAATCTAGGGCGCCCGCCTCCGATGTCATGTCTCGTTCAAAATCTATAGATTTGAAATGTAGGCTGCAGATCTGAAGATCGTTTTGACGATCCACTTGATGTCCTTGACTGGAACATGGTAGTATTTCACACCAGCGTCTCTCGCTGGGCCGTTCCTTTCAGAGGGAGGGGTGCAATGCACGCTGGGTGTTGTAGGAATGTAGAATGGGCGAAACCACGAGCTGTTTGTGCAACTTTTTCCACAGCTATGGCGCCAATTTCAAATATTATTGCGTCTATCGATTACAGAGAACACCAGCTTTGACTGACAGTGGCTTTTTCCAGGGGCGAATATCTCCTTTAAAACCAACCAGAACATAGAACTGGTATCAAATATAGCAGTGGTATACTTTATGTTGTTGGTTTTGATGTCACCTATATACGTTTTTTAGTGAATACGTCATTAAATATGTCAACAATTTCTGCAGTCTCTTGAAGCTAGGGGTGCCTGCAGTAATGTCAAAGGAAATGTTCTTATTGCTATCAAATGTAACTTATAAAGGGGCGGTGCACAAAACCCTGCAACCAGATGTCTTTGGAAAACCTGTACATTGTGAAATATTCCGACTAAATTTACAACAACACTCAGTTTCTACTTTATCAGGGTGTATTTCAGCAAACAGTAATGCGGTCTATTACAACAGTCATGCAATAAATTCATGGAGATTATTATCAGTCTTTCTGAAACTGTTGCAGAGAAATATGCAAATTTATGATCCTTTTGGAGGCTGCAGTTTGCGATGCTGACAAATAATTCTGTGTTACACTGAGCTGCGTTTCTAATATTTAGTTTATTGTAGTTGAAATGTCAGCATTATGCAATGCAGTTAAACAGCACCTTAAACAACAGCCTCTCAAATGACCGTAGAGTTTAATAAGCACCGCTCTTAATTAGTTTGAACTGAAACTGCAGATTATGAGCTTCATGAAGGGAGGATTTATTGCAGGTTTATTGTGTAACGTTGCTGCAGGCTTAGCTAGGCGAACCAAAAAAGCACAGTGACACACATTTTGGTTTATTCTGGGTTGCAAACCAACCATTTGATCGGTTTGATGCAAATTCTAGTGCAGTCGACAAATGGAGTTAGTATGTCCTAAGTAGCTGGTTAATTAATGCAATCAGTCCTTATCTAACTGCTAAATGTAGCAACAACAGTGGATTAGGTGGAAGGGGGACAGTCAATGTCAATTGTCCGGCTATTTAGCTTGATGGGATTATGTGGGTGTCTGCAGCCAGCAGTCCGGGACAACAGGAGATGATGTTCTGTTACCAGTGTTTGGTGCAGTGCAAAAATAACTAAGAATATTTATTTATATTCTCGTCTTTAACAGGCAGGTCTCCCAAATACAAGCTGTGCAGAGTGCAAATGAGTCTAATAGCTGTGGCAAGTTTCCCATCATAGCCTTTTATGAAGGCTCCTGTCAGCATCAGACCGTGCACGCTCACAGATCCACTGTTTGTTTGTAGACAAAGGCTGTCATTAGTTTTCCATGAGTAACATATGCTTTCTCTCTGTTGCAAAAGCCAAAACGTGTGAACTTCCTGTTCAGTTCTTAACCAAGTGCTCCCTGCTGTTCTGTCAGACTCTGTTTACATCGAGGACATGGAGGCTGTGCAGAAGCTGCGGGACCTCCTCCACCAGGCCCTGCTGGAGCTGGAATGTCAGCGGCGCCCAGACGACCCCCAGCGGGCGGGACGCCTCCTTTTAACATTGCCTCTCCTCCGACAGACTGCTGGTCGTGCTCTGACCACTTTCTACAGCATCAAGACCCGTGGTGGTGTACCCATGCACAAACTATTCCTGGAGATGCTGGAGGCCATGATGGACTCTCCCTAGAGTGGAAAGCAGCAGAAGCGGAGAGGACGCAGAGAAAGACCCGACAGAGATCTTGTCTTGATAAGTGGATGAGTGGTTTGTGAGACATGGAAGATTTTATTAGTGAATTAATGATGAGGGAAAAGACCCTTGTTCCCTTTTTTTCTAGGCTACACAAACTAAGGAAAAGAAAAACCTCATGTATTCATTTCTCTAAGTTGGAATTGGTTATTAACAGTAAGATGTAACTGCCAAACTAAAGTAAGAGGCTCCAGGAGTGCAAACATTTAACACAGATGCCAGAAAACTTCAGTTTCAGCTGTTTTCATGATGTGTTTCACCACGGCATCGACCTGCAGTCGCATCACCTCTGAAGAACGACATTTAGGTACCCGAGAACAGACTGCAATCACGTGGCTTTTGGACTTTTTAAAATAATGCAACATCTTCTCATGAAAGCCATAGTAACATATCCGGGGAAAGACTCGAGGGTCCAGTGAAAGGTCAGGTCGACATGCACATGGAGGGCTTGTATTTACTATAGTTTAGTGTGCCGTTGTAGGCAAATCCATAGGAATTACTTGCAATATGTTAAAAGCAATATAATGACTCGATTATTGTCTGTCACATTTAAAATGTGGATAAAAAGGAGAGACATCGAGTTTCATGTGTATATCAGCAGTTCTCCACTCTCAGGACCCAGAAGTGTTTTAATGTAGAGAGCGGTGGGGATTGAGGACGCCAGGTGAGTAGTTTTAAAGAGAAAATCACTTTTTGGGTTGAGTCCTGGAGTTGTGAACCACTGGTGTACATAGCAGGTGCAGGATTCTTTATAAAAGTTTGTGCAATCGGTTCATAGTCCAAGAGAAGATTATGTGCTCATAAAATGCTCCACTTGGATGGTAAGATATTAAGTGTTGTATGTAAATCCAGCTGGCACACAAAAAAAGCAGCTTCCATACAAGCAAGCGTGTGCGTTTGTGTGCAGTCTAACCCAATGAGCTGCACTGAGATCAGGGAAGAACACAACTCTTTGACATTAAAGTGTGGCAACAACGTGCTTAGAAAAGAAATGCATATATGCCTCATCTGCTTTTTTATACTATTCTCCTCCTTTAGATCTTACCACATTTTTTTGACTAGCAGCTGTGTTAGATATCGGGTTGACCTGTCTGACTTGTGGGCCATAACATCTGATGCTAACCCAAATGACTGATAGGTGTGTGAGAGTTTGCTGCATTTTCTGCAGCAGTGAAGAAATGTGCATAAAAGATCTCTGTTGTTTCAATGCGAGATCTGTCCTGTGTGTGTGTGTACATCCGTTGAACTTTAACTTGAAAGTGCCAGTTACGGGCTAAGGACAGGACATGACACATATGCAACATCTACTGTTTGGATGTTGAAATGTTGTTTGACAACATCCTGACAGGTGTACTCATTGTTCAGCGGGTTTGTATACTTACAATAGAAATGATCATTATAGTAGGCTTCAATAAAATGCAAGGCTACAGTATCTGATGTCACAGTCAGATCCATAAACATATTAAGTGGCCGAAGGGCCATCAAACTTTTAGCCATGTACAGTTCCATTTAAATAAACAGAAACATGCAATTTATAGTGGATTAATAAAGCCAGCAAATGTGATACAAATTCCCCATTACAATTATATTTGTGCAGCTTACAGTGTTCTGACATTTGTAAAGACTTGAAACTTTGTTTTTCATACATTTTCCTTTCTAGGATTTAAGGGTATTTTATTTACATTGTGACACTGTCGTGGGTTTGGTATTGAAAGAAGCTTTCCGTTCAGGACATTATGGATAATTGTTTTAATTTTAATGTAAGCAGTGGTGTGTTTTCTGAGGCCGATTGTCATCTTAGGGATCAATTTACATGGCTCTATAGATTAGCAGTATGGTGAGGTTACAGAGGGCTACCTCAGGAGGCAGAAGGCCAAATAACTGTGGAGACAAATGTAATCGTTGATCTTTTGATTTGTCAGTTTGAATTATGGGTTTTATTGAATGTCTTTCAGTTGCGCAAACACCCGAGAGGATTTTTTGTTTTCATAATTTTAAGGTGTTTATGGCTCATTAATCAGGCTGTAGAAGATGCCCCATGGTACAAAGTGTCTCACAGTAGGAGGCAAGCCGACAGCTGGTGGTTTCACAGGAATAATGGTGCAGCTAGGAAACACTGGAGGTCATTTTACCACATTTTACAGTGCAAACAATTCAACTTGTAACACACAGATGTTATATACAAGAGCTGATATCTCTGACCCACCTGTTTTGTTTTACTTCCATGGTTACAACATCAACCTTCATGTCATCTAAACAGTGTTTTTTGGTCTCTGATGTGTCTAATAACCTACTTTAGTAATCAAAATTTGAAATCAAACAAATATAGGTGCCTGCTGTCGAATTAGAGCTGTGAAAGTTTGTTCATATTAACCTGGTCATTTACACAAGGCTAGATTTTTCATTAGCATATAAACATGTTTTAGGTACGGTGGGTTTGGGTGAAGGCAGGGTCATTTGCAGTGTCACTGTTGAAATTATATAGTCATTTGTAGTTTTATTAAATATGTGCGCATTAATATAAATGAGCAATACAATAAATTACCAAACCTCACACATTTCCTTGTATAGCCACAATGTACATTAAACATTGCCAGTTATAATGAAGAATAGCTACTAAACGTTCTATTATTTAGAAGTTCAAATCAATGTTTGTATTTTGAAAGACTATTTAAATGATTAAATTCTATTTTTTACTCAATTTACTGTTGTTCGTTGACACTGCTTTATTTTTGTGTGTGATATTGGCTGTGAATTTCTGTGTGTAGGCTCTTTTTTTGTTTCATTTAGATAACAGTTTGATGTCCTTGTCTAAACATGTCCACATAAAAATCACTGTGAAAAAAGTGAGATCTTCCACTGTCTGACGCAACAGGGAGTGGATTATTGTAGGTGCTTTGTGTTGTGTAATAAATGGACACACCACCACCACATTTCATTGGCCTCATCTCTCCCTGTGTATATTTATGTGTGTGTATTTGTGTATGTATGTGCGTTTCTTAGATGGCGGCAGTGTGCTGAGGACTTCTGTCGACTTCATGATTAATAGGAATAATCATGCGGTTCAAATGTCACATTCGCGCAAAACAAATGCTTTTGTATGCAGTTAAACAAAACATGGATGATAGAACTTTTGTTTACCTAAGCATATTATTATTGTCGAGACTCTGGTGAAACAATATTTTTCACAATACAAAGGTTATTTAATATGTCGCGTTACTGTAAATAATGCGATATATTGCAATTTTAATCCATTTCAGTCTGATTACAGGAAAACTTGCTTAGTATAAAAACAGCCACGATATGCATAACATCGGAGTAAAAAAGCAGAGCAGTGGGACCTGTATAGAAGCAATTTCACACAAGAGGGAGTGCTGATGTACTGAATAGCAGCGCGGCTGTGACATGCTGAAGATAATCACAGCTGTGCTTATATTCAGTACAACAGAGCAACCTTGAGTGTGATATTGCTTTTATACAACAGTATCCAATTTGACTGGAACTGAACTGTTGCCGAGCAACAAATAACACTATCCTGCACTCTAGCTAACTGGTGTATGTTTACTAGTTACTGCTGAACAGCTTGTTGTCCAATGTACTTTTATCTGTAAGTTTCATTTAATCATGCAATCAGTTTAAAAGAGTCTTTTGACAGTTCCTTTAGTGGCCTGTGCTGTTCTGAGGTAACAGTTTTATCAATACAGACAAAGGCCGTCTGCTTTAATGTTAACTAACAGAATCAGAACTAACACATAATCTAAGTCACAGTACTGTTGTACTCTATATAAGCACTCGTATAATGCCTCTTGTCAAATCACATTACTTGGTCTGAACTAAACATCATGACGCTACTTTTTATGTGTAGTCAAAGGAAATTATATTTGCCTATATCAGTACTAATATAAAATCTTTCTACGTACACTTTGATAGTTGATATTTATGTATTTTTATTTTAGATTGATGCATTACAAAACACATACATTGTTTTACACCCCTTAACTATAACTAAAATAATTGCCTCCATATGTTTGAGTACATTTTTGCAGTGTCTTTAGTCTATGTGTCCTGCTAAGTCTGTGTATGAATGTCGTGCGAGAGATGAGGTATTAAATAGCACTAACTTTAACTGGTATTTTCCCACTTTATGTAGTTTTTGCTTTAAAATTAATTTATGGCTAGAAATAAAGAAGCAATGGAAATGTATTTTCTATTTGTGAACTCTCATGTCTCCACCTGCTGCATTAAAGTCTATGAATGTATCAGTCAGCCTGACAAATATTACATTAGACATATAGCTTACTGCTAGCAGATGGCGCAGTAAATAAAGATTTAGCAGGCCCAATTCTGGATGCTAGGTTTAATCCCGAAACTCAGTGTTGAACACTGCTGACTTACAGGGTAGGAAGTTAAGAGTGGCAGGACCGCTCGGGCAGATAGTGTCTGAGACCACAAACGCACCACACCGCACATCCTACAGCGCTATCGCAGGATATTACTCAACGCTACAATGCTCTCCATCACAGCCACTCTCATCAAGAGCACCCGTGTTGTCCAGTGCGTGAGGCTGCTGCACACTTCTCCGATAAACAAAATGCCGATACAGGTGAGACTTGAGGGCAATGTAGCTAGCGTTAGCTGCCTGTGCTATGGCTTATTCAAGTAGGAGTGCGGTTGTCCTTGTATCTTGGTGGGAATTAAGTAAATAAGTCTGTCATTTGGCTCTTTAACTGTAGCTCGCCATGCTAACGGTCCGCCTATAACCCCGTCGCCATGACAGCCGTTAGAGAGGACTGACAGAATTCGTTACTTTGTTTATTACGAGCGTTAAAGTCCTCTCGTTACTTCACCAGCACTTCCTCCATACCTGCTTAGGTTGAGTTGAACGTAGCATAAAGCAAACCGTCAATGATTACAGTTGTGTCGTCTTACTGCTACAGTGGCATTTTAAACATGGCCACATGGAAAAAGAAGGATTACCCTTTTAAGGGTCGATGTAGTTTTTAAGTTATGTTGTCCTGTCTTAGTTACCTTGTTTTATATAGCGTCAGTAATACTTTAAACTTGGGAGGATAAGGTTACAGCAAAGTATCACACAGCGTGCCTGTAAATTCCCAGCTGTCCTGCGTACAAACCGTGTTTTAATAAAAGTATTCATAACATTGTAAAAGTGTAATATACATTTGAGAGCATGTTGAAAGGGCTTTTTTTTAACAGTGTGTCAACTATTAGTCGGTCAATGACAGGCTTAAATTTAGGCGTTCGGCCATCTTAACATGAGACATGGACCTGTATGTGGTTATTTGTCGCCCTCCAGTGGGCACTAGAACAAGTGCATGCTAATTATTTTTTATATTTGAATGCTGATAAGATTATCTGCTCTTCATTAGTTGCTTCACCATCAGGCTCTAATCTGAGTGTTCCTGAGAGAGCAGAGGGTTGAACAATACCTGTGTTAAATTGAATAACTGTGGAATCAAAATTGGACTTGCATATTATGTTTATCCTTATTTTACCTTTGCATCTATATAAGTGCATTAGTTATATTGTCTTCTCTATCCCCGCCAGGTTGGCGAACAACTCCCTGCAGTGGAGGTCCAGGAAAATGAGCCAGGAAATAAGGTGGCTATGGATCAGCTCTTCAAGGGGAAGAAGGGAGTTCTCTTTGCTGTTCCCGGAGCTTTTACCCCTGGTTGTTCCAAGGTTGAGCCAACAGTCTTATCTCAGTTTGCTTTGTCATGTGAACAATCATCTTTGCATCAGCTGACGTTGTATTTCTCTTGCTTCTGTCAGACTCATCTCCCAGGATTTGTGCAGCAGGCTGCTGATTTGAGGGGTAAAGGCATACAGGAGGTTGCTTGTATCTCTGTCAATGATGCATTTGTCATGGCTGCCTGGGGAAAGGAGCATGGGACAGATGGCAAGGTAAGGATTACGAGCAATTTCTGTGGCAACCTGCAAGAACTCAGATTGTGAGACAAAAGCTGACCACGTATTATCTTAGATGTTAAAGGACTTTGGACCATTTTTCTCAAACATTTTGTGTGCCTGAAGTAAATCTGGAATTCCTATTTGGCATCTATTTGTGGCGGATTTAACCCGAACTAAATCACAGCAATCTCCTTAACATTATTATAGTGCAATGGGCTGCACAATAGAGGCATTCTAGGAATTGTAAATAACTGCACACAAGCATATTTAACAATACGATGCTCACAGTGGATATTAATGGTGAGATGAGATATCATCGTCTGACTGTAATGTAAACTTACTGACAACATTTTTTGTCAGTTAAATAAATCACTTTTTTCTTCTTATATTTATACAGATGATCAGTGACCATAAAGATATGCAAAATGCACGGTGACGTTTCAGATATCAAGAGCATTAAGTTTACTGCTACTTTCTCCTGCAGGTCCGGATGCTGGCTGATCCTACTGGAGCTTTTACAAAGGTAAAACCAAATGTCTGGTATATAAAGAGGATATTTAGTGTCACTGTGTGTACTCATCTGTTTTTATTCTGCGTCTGTCTTAGGCTGTTGACCTGTTGCTTGACAGTGATCAGATTGTGCAGGCACTTGGGAACAAGCGATCTAAGAGGTAAAGACCCTTTTAGCGTATTCATGTTTTGCTAAATTAATGTCTCAATTTAAACTTTTTATCTTTATACAAACTCAAGCTGTGTCAGAAATTAATCCTTATGTACTATAATGGCACACAGATTTGGAAATGTTTGCTCAAAGGCACTAACAGTTTAATATCCATGATATTTCCATTTCTTTTGGCTAAAAATACCACTATGCAATGTGTTGATTGTACCACCCTAATACAGAGGAAACTGAGTAAGTGAGATTATTGAGTGTCTTTCAGTGAATAAGTGAAAGAAGGGGTGATTTAACGGCAGCAGACACAGAACCACTTTTTGTTTGTAGTCGTACCACTAGTATTTTTTTTAATACTAAGAAAACCACAAATACTAGACTTAATTTTATATGCACAATTTTACTCTTTTGACTTTTATTCATTCCTGGTTTGGTTCACATTTTATTTTTCTCTGAAAATCAATCTTTTATTCAGCCCAATCTTTAAAGAAGGGCCCCTAAGAGTTTACTGGTACATTTCAAGTTCATAGCTATAAATCAGTTTGTGCTTCATCCTGTGTTTCAGATATGCCATGTTGGTGGAGGATGGAGTTGTGAAGAAGGTCAATGTGGAGCCTGATGGCACTGGGCTGACTTGCAGCTTGGCCTCCAATATTCTGTCTGATCTGTAGTCTTATTAAGAGCTTCTTTACCCAAACAGCAAGCCCTGAGTTACTGTTGCACTAAAAAAAACCCAGTACAAAACCTGTTAGCCTTTTCCCTGAAGATGGATGCAAATGTGAAAAGCAGAGCTGGAAGGTAAATAATGCGCACAATTATGACCTGAATGGTCATCAAAGGAACTTTCACAATCCTCTCTATACTGTTACTCATGAACAAAAATAAAGTACACCCTGAAAGCAATAATCCCTGTTTTTGTGTATTGCTCGTAGTGTAAGTTATTCAGCGTGTTTTAATGAATCGCCACATCTTTGATCTTTTTATAATGAATTCTCAACTCAAAATAAGCATGCAGTAAAATACTTGAAGTAGTGGTCAACATTGGCCATCTCAATGGTGACAGGCATGGGCAGCAAAACCTCATAAGGGTTTTTCAGGCTTGGTACTATATGTGCTTTATTTGACTTAAAGACATTGATCTGAAATTAATTTTCAAAAGAATTTAGATATTTGTATTTAACTGAAAGCCAGTAATCGACATGTACATTTGAGTGGTCTTTGGCTAGAAAAAGTAGATAAAGATTTGCCCCCTGGAAAATGTTTAAAAATACTAATTGAACAACACATCTTTGCAAAATTGAGGCATGTTACGACAACAGCATATAGATACTTAGTTTCCCGAAATAGACAATGAGGATTGGAAGCTTGAATAAAGAGCAGGGTTGCTATATGCCACAATTTTCATTCAAAGTTCTTACGTAATCAGCTAACTTGATGGTGGTTGCGTATATTGTATGAAACAAATTCATGCAGGAGGATGGGTCGCTGCACTGCTAATGTTAACTCTAAAAGCGTTGATGGTTGAAAGTAATGACTGTATTCAAACAGTCTTTGTATTCAAAGGGTTGAGTCGTATATCCTGTGAGTCTATAAACAGGGGAGAAAAATCAGCTGTGGCTGTCATACACAACGCGTGACGTAATGACGCAAAAGAAGGCGCATTGCATTGTGGTCGCCGGTGTCTAGATAGAAACAGAAACCACACCACACTGTAGAGTGAACAACGCTGATATTCAGTCAGTACACCACGTTAATAGGTAAGTTAACCCGATGCGATAATATGGTGCGGCTGTCATAAGCTTAGATATGATGTTAGCAAAAACGTTGCGTTAGGCGATAAGAAGCCATGAAGTAAAGAGTAATTAGCTAGCTTGCTAATGTTGATGCTACGTTAGCGTTCAGTTGATATGAAGGCGCCTAAATTGTAAACTACTAGCTACGTTACTCTTTCTCCATTTTGGCTGTTCTACACTGAGATTTACTGAAGAATCACCTCAGTTCTTAACAAAAAAAGGGCTTTTCATTATAACAAGTGGTGGCTGTTGAAAGGAAATGGACGGTTATGCAGTATAAAGCTATTGATCATTAGCTTGTTGCGCTAAAGCTATTAGCGGCGAGTTCTATTGCGCGCGCAATTTAACACTGTTGATTCAACACTGTTGTTGTTGCTCAGTAAAGTAATGTGAAGTAAGTTTATCTTTATGTTTACCCAGTGTGTTTTGTCTGGCTCTAGAATTATTGGAGTAGTTGGTAAATATTAGCTGTATTTCAATTGATTAATTTGTGTAGCCTTCAGAGTGCCCGCTGGTTTCGTTTCAGGTTTCTTGTCCAACATTAAGTTAGCATTCAGCAACGGGCCTTTGTCCCCTCTCGAAATATACAGCAACGATACAATTATTACAATATTTTTGACGTTACGATTGTCTTCACTAACAAGTGTTCACTCTAAATTATCCCTGTGTTTAAATAACATTAGTTTTACCAGGAATTTCGTTGTGCCTATTCTTATTTATTAAGTGTCTATGGTGTACTCAATACAATATACACCGCTGGCAAATGCTTGAGAATGGCAATAATACGTTTTCACTATGTGTTATTTCCAAAGCTGGATTTGAAGGGAAACTAATTGTAGTGATAACTTTATAACTTTCTTTGTTAAAGAGAAACACACTTCGTGAACTAAACCCCTAGATCCCTTTACATTGTTGAAAATGCATTCAACTCCAGAATGCTTATGGGAGTCGCAGTTTTCAGTAGTACCAGGGTGGTTCACTTACACCTAACCTGCTCCGGAGCAGGTTATGTCCGAGATACGAGATTAACCTGTACTAACCACCACCTACTGACCAATCAGGTCTCTTGATTTAAAAGATACTCATCTACAACAAAAACACTGAAGCCTGAAGTACTTTTGTACTCATAAGATATGGCAGTGAGCATTTGTACAGCTTAAAATTGTGGTCTAAATCTGCCACTAACAAAAATACATCTGTGCAACGTATTGATCTAATTTAACACACGAGTGTTATAATAAATAAATCATGCTCTAAAATGATGTAGCAGTGATATTATTATATTTGCACATTTACACAGTCTGCATTTTTTCGCTATTTGTCCTTCCTGCATTCAGCAGCTGAAGCTGAGTGCATTTTGAGTCTGGATTATGTGTACCTTCTTCATATCTTTCTGAAATCATAGTTTGCTCTGAGTTTGTAAAATATGCAGATTAGCTGACTTGCCCGTGTTTAGATTGGCCGTTTGCTCCAGACAACGCCCCTTTTAATGTGAGCATGCTCATAGAAACCCTTGGTTGACTTATCAGGTTGATAACCAGAGTTGTGTGACAGTTTAGTGCGATCTCCTCAGGTAAAGTGAAGCCAGATCAGGAAAAGAGACCCTGGGTATGTTGAACTTGCTTCGTAGTATAGGCCCGATGACCTCTATCACTCTGTAGTCCAGTTTCATTATGATAACAATCACAAGGAAAGCTATCTAGAGTTAAAAGTTTATGTTAAGATTTCCAATTAATTTGTACAGAACTTCTAAAGCTGCTAAAATGTTCAAATAATGTAAATGAAAATACATAAATCTGAAGCTGAGAGTCGCTTGTTAAATCCAGTTGGCCATTACCCATTAGCTAGAAACTGTGCAGAAAGAACGAAGAGGAGAAACAAAATGAAAGTGAAAATTAAATGAGGTGTTACATTTCTCTGTGGAGGGAATTTTACTGTATTTTAATTTCTGTTTGGTTTTTGTTGCAGTTCAGAAGCTGTTGATCTGTTACCACCTTCAAAGCAGCCATGTCGTCGACATCCCAAAAACATAAAGACTTTGTGGCAGAGCCTATGGGAGAGAAGTCAGTGACAGCTCTTGCAGGCATTGGTGAGGTCCTTGGTAAACGACTGGAGGAGAAAGGCTTTGACAAGGTGAGAGTTTTGATTCTTTCGCCTTTTTAAGCTGTATATTAGACACAAAATTCAAAGTACATTGGCACAGTTGATTGGCTTCTTGACCAAAAAATTAACAAAATTATTTAAAAAAAGAAATGTTAAGGTTCCTTTGTAGTGATTTTTAGTTAAGTAATTATTCTGATCGTAATTTGACATATTAAACACAAGTGCTCTGCTATATTAAAGCAACATTGAAAGTTCCACTTCATATGAATGTTGTCCGCGTGGTGGAGCTGTCAGAGAAAACTTGCTTGTGCTGTTTGCTCGGTTCAGAATAAACAGCAGCTACTGACGCGTGCAGTCCTTTTAAACAGTAGCATTCCTGCCTTGATTTTCTTTTGTGTGTTCACCTGCAGGCGTACGTTGTCCTCGGGCAGTTTCTGGTGCTAAAGAAAGACGAGGAGCTTTTCCGGGACTGGCTGAAGGACACTTGCGGCGCAAACGTCAAACAACAAGGTGACTGCTATGGCTGTCTGAGAGAATGGTGTGACGCCTTCTTATAAAGCATTCAGTCATTGTTTTTTACTTCTGATGTCCAAACTGTACATTACCTCTTCACTGATCTTGATTCAATTCTGCTGCACCATATGTTTGGAATGACACTGTACACACTAAGGAGGTTTCTAAATGGCACTCACAGCGTGTGTTTCTTAAATCCTTTGATCCCCAAAAAACAATTCAAAAGCGCCATCAAGGTTTTGGTGACAATTAATCTAGATCTACTTATTTTTCCTGCTGTTAGATGTGTTGCAGACATTTTGACTTGACTTTTGACACTCATGGATCCTTTCCATTGGGGTGTACTAGTAATGTAGCCTTTGCTATATGTGTGCGCCTGTGTTATGACACGTCAAAATGTCTGCGGCCTACAGAGAAGCTTCAGATTGAATGTCTAGTTTCCAGATTCGGGAATGCTGATCATTTTCATAATTTGAATTTCACTTGTACTTCCTTTTTAAAGGGTGGATTTTACATGTATGGTTCATCCATTGTTGGTCATGCCCCGAGATTTTACAGTTTTATCATTACACGTCTAGTTTGTTCTCTGTTAAATGTTAAAACTTAATGTTTGTAATGTTTGTTTCTGTTGAGCTCATATTTTGGTTTCCCCTAAATGTTTTGATGTACCAGTACAATCCAGTCTAATACAGTCTTTCGACTCTTGGCTTTCTCGTCCTGTTTGCCTTTTATTTCAAAGCCATTTTAAATTGATGTAAGCTGTATTTTTTCTAAATAGCTCATCTTATCCCAGATTAGTACCATGTACTGTGCACCTACAATGTTTCTATGGTTTCTTTGAAGAGGTGTCTTGCAGTGGGTGTGACTGATTTTATATGACACACAAAAACTAAACCTCAGAACTAATGTGACGCTGTCTTAACAGAGAAGGATTTTTTTTAATAGGACAAAATCTTTTAACTTTTAATCCTGTAAATGGTGAAGCAAACATGGCCGCCTGGTCTGCTCGAAGCTTGTTTTAACCTGAAGATGGAAATGTATGTAAATAAAGATGCAGATACAACAAACTCAAACACTGTCAGAAACGTGTCAATCTATTGCTGGTGAGTGGGCTGCAGTCTTACGTTAGATTACAGTACAAGTAGCTAGACATTAATGCTAATGTGTTAGCAGTGACACATTTTCCCTGTCTGAATTGAGCTGCAATAAGACGTTCAGAGTGATGCGACTTGTTGGTGTTAAGATGATAGAAAAAAACAAACTCATTTGATTAAACAGTGTCAGATTTATAGCAGCCATCTAAATCGATCAGCATCCTTTTTGTTCATTAACAGTGAAGAGGCTAATGTAGTTCACATGCTGTACTTTTATTATAGAATGTATTCAAGCTTCACTAGAGGTCGATTTTAATTTTGCCAATCAAAAACAAAAGAGGTGAAACCGACCCAATCAGTGACCTGTCTTTTTATTACCTCTAAACTGCAAGTCACTGATCTAAGTTTCCGCTGGCTTTAAATGGAGCTGGACAAACTCGCACAGTATATATTTTACAACACCAACAAGCCTGATGTAGGTCAGGTCTTCATAACTAAGATATTAATATTGATATTATCTTACATGAGATGCCTTAATGCATGCTAGTTTAACCATTTTATTCAGAGGATGTATACAACCTGCTGTAGTGCATGAGCAGACTGTGTCACATTATCTTCCACGCCACCAGCTGTTTAAAGGTGTAACCGTTGTGTAGCAGCTTTTTGTTCAAACGCTGGCTGATGTGTTTGCATTTTACTGTGAAACTCTTCAGTTTTTATAATGCTGTTAATATTACAAAATAAAAGGCGAGTGTCAGATTTGGACATGCTTGTGGGTTTTTTTTAATGTGTTCAAAGAAATTCACAGATGAGAGACGACGATTGGTAACAGGATGTTTTATTTCAATGCCTGATAGTCCATGTTTACTTTTTCACCAAAGCTCCAAATTTCACATTTGCAACATATTGGAAATACATTGGTTATGTTTTGAAATGTTCCAGAGCAGGGGGCTCGCATGAGTCTCATCATGTCAGAGATGTCATGTGATGAGATCATCGCCAAGAAAGCTACATATGAAAGCAGAACTAAAGCGTTGCCTGTATTGTAGATGGAAAAATGACTCAGCTCCCTTCACATGAATGATTAGATGTTAGATTATTCCTTGATTTCCTGGAAACCTCTGCTCTGGAGACCCTCCCTTTAAAAGTACATTATAACTGCAGTTTTTGCTTTAAAGAAATAGAAAATTGTTCCTACGACACTCATAAGTTTCCTTAAATGGCTTTGATTACATGTTTAATATCCATAACACTTGGAATGTTTTTTATTTTGGGTCTATGTGCTATAAAACCTGTTTTCGACCGTGATCAGATGACCAGAATCAATGCTTGTTTCACAGTAGCACCTATGCGCGCACACACGCTTTCACATTCACACTACAGCAACAGTAGAAATAAGCGAAATCTTAAAACCTTTAAATAAATAAATTATATGATCATAATCCACATGTAAACAGCTGGTAGATACAGGTAACTGCCAAAACAGGAAACACCAAAGCGTAATGAGGAATACAAAATGTGGGATGCAAAAAACCTCTATTTAAAAGCAAAGCATGAATCTGAAGTGTTATCACATCCTTCTACAAATGGAAACACTGTCAGTTATGGGAGATGTTGTTCTTAATAACCTAACATAGGCTTTTCTTTTTCTCAGTTGCCAGATTTCACATGTATGAGACCTGTAGCACCGCCATAATCCATACAACTAATATGGGAATTTATCTTCCCAGTTTAAATGCTGCAGAATCCACATGAAGCCACGTAAGACACTTGATGCTCAGACTGTTTCCTGTCTGGCAGTTACACGTAAAATATATATGAGCATGAAATGACTCTTTTCATCCACATGAAAGCTGTTCTTTAAAATGTGTTTCTGATACTCTTTACTTGATTGAATGTTAAAGTTTCAAATCCCCGCGCTCTAACACTGAGACAGACGTTAGCAGTTCAACAATTTGGATCTAGACATTTCGTTGTAATTGATTATGTACTGTACATCGGCAGCTTTTATGCAAGGTTACTATAGTACATAGATGTCTTATTTCGATTGGAAGTACATGTACACACTGTACATACATGTACATACTGTACAGCTGTACTTTTAATCACAACAATCCCTGATTGGTCTCAAAGCAGAGCACAGAAGAACTTCTTCTCCCTGAACGGGTTCTCTGAGGTGGGCACGGGGCTGATCAGGGGGTCGTCACAGGAGTGCGCGTCGCAGTACGCCATCAGGTCGGCTGCGGCCTTTGATACCTGCGGATGAGAAGGATCAGATTTTGGGCTCATGGACATGATTAAATTAAATTAGTTTGTCCTCAGTTAAATGACAGTTTATTATTTCATTTCAGGAATTTGAACTCAAAGTGTGGTGTGTTAAGATGTTCAAGTTATCCTCTGGAAAGTGTACGTTATTTCAATGTTTCCATTACAGATGAGCCAATAACATATTTTCTTTCTCCATACTGATACTTACACTTGAGTTGTAGCAAATACCTGTTTCAATATAAAAATATCATTAAAAGTTTCTAACAGCTGTATACTTCTAACCCTGTATGGCTTTTGATGGATTTTGTTGTATGGCTTGGCTCAATACACTGAAGGAATCCTAACCTAAAAACAGGCTGAGCTAACGTTAGCGCTAGCTCAGCTATCAGACTCTTCTGACAACTTCTGTGACCAAAGAGGGTCAGAGAATACCTCATTATTAATATGAAACTGTTTTATTTACTGTTTTTAACATTTGTTAATTATCTTTATTAAAGAAATAAAAGAATACAGCTGAAGTGTGTGATGGAGAAAACGCTAATCGCTGACATTTTGTTAGCTTGATGATTAACTTCACATCTCTTCGAGCAGCATACTGTGACTGTTATTTTTACATGTTAATTGACCTGAAATCAGCTCCTCTCTGCCAAACTAAAACAGCAGTTCTGTCATCCATAATATATCTTATTGTTTTGTTGGCTACTGTTTAGTAGAAGAAGATACAAGTTGATGTTTGGGGAGCTAATATATTATAGATTATTATTACATTGACTGGCCTACTCTCCAATATACTATACTGCAGTTTGGGCTGTACTGAAAGTATGGGCATCAGAACAGCTTTGGTTTCATTCCTCTTTAAGATGCTTACAAGAAGGAAACCTTCATCTTGTTTGTCTTTCTGTTACAACAGTTTTCTGTTTTGTTTCTTTCTCAGGTTTGTTCTGAGGGTAAAGTTATATATTCTACAGCAGACTATTAAAACCACTTGCGTACACAGGGTCATACAGATTTACTATTATGGAGTCTCTGTGACCCTTTGAAGACAATAAGTGCATTGTCTAACAGTGTACTGGATGTGATCTGTATTATTCCCTATTTGATTTCTTAATTGTAAATCTTTTTCCAGAATGTTCTGGCACCAAATGGCTTAAGAAAATACATTTTTGTCCTAGGTTTATGAATATCATATTCAATTTTTTTCACTTATAATGGTGGTCCCAATTTACATCCCCTCACAAGATCCGTTCACAGTGTCGTGTCTTTAGCTAGTAATGACTGAACATCATTCAAACCCCCAAAAATGGGATTGAATGAATGTTTTCTTTGCCAAAGCTGGACCAAATTAAAATGACGAATGTGTCTTGATATAAAAGATGCAAAGCTAACACTATTATAAATAATTGTAACAGGAGTATTGATTCATTTGAAGAAAGCGGATGTTTGTGGTTACAAAGGTATCTCGATACATCAGTGCACACAGGAGTCACAGAACATGGGGATAATAATAGACTGTAAACAACACAGGATCAATAACAGCAGACACTGAATCACTACATTTTTACTACAATAAAAAACGTGTGAATAACACAACATATTTAATCTATGCAGCAGCTGAAAACACGTCTGTAAAACATGACATTATTAGCATTATATATACGTTTATGCCCTTTATGGTATCTTTAAGAGAGGAGCTGCCTCTATAGGAACATGACAGGAGCAACTAGCACTTGGAAACTGTCCAGTGGGGAGCATTGATTGTGATTGCCTTTGAGAGGGTCACCGCTGCCTTCCTTCATCTGTAAAGCAACGTGTGGATCATAAAAGATTGTCAAAATTCTTCAGGGAAATCCTTTCTACTTTGATGTGAGGCTCTATATTTACAAAAGACGAACAACTGTAGAGCCTGACTATGTTTTTAATCTGAGGCGAGGTGATGCTTTCATAGAAATCGTTTAATACGGATGTGGTAGAATTATCAAGACTTGTGATCTGTAACGACATATCCTTTACCTATAACACAAAGTTCCCTGTTGGACAGTATGATACCTTTATTTTAGCTTTTCAGCTGCGTTATTTAATCCACTGTGCTGTTTTTATTAATTGCTTCATCTCTGACTGTGAGGCGTTCAGATTGTCTTACCTTTATCCTGCAGAAACTGGCCTCTATCTTCAGTTGCTCCACCAGCTTCCTGGCCTGGCCGACACTCATGGTGCTGTTCACTGGGGTGTCTCCTTTCATCCTGGCCACAAACACAGCAACATTTAATGACTTTAAACTGGAAATGCATTCTGTAAATGTTTGTTTTTATTTTTATTAGATTGAATTGAATTAGGTTTCCTATAATTGTGCTTCCCCAGGAATTAAATCTTGACATCATTCTTTCCTTCTTTGTCTAAATGTATTTCTAAATAAACAAAAAGCTATACTGTTTAAAGGTTAAAAGTATGTATGATTTAAATGTGTATATCCTTTGCACACTTTTATTAATTGAAAGCAAAATAGCTTTTTATTATAACTTTAAAAATTATAGTAATTTATTGTTCAATTTTGGCAGCTTTGGCTACAAAGCACGGGTGAAGCCAGCATGAAACCAGTCTCAAGCATTGAAACATGAATACCGTCAGTATTGTGTCATAGGATTGGCACAGCTGCTACATTATGTCATCTTATAAGGCATCAAAAAATATATATACATTATCAAATGCAACCATAACATTTAAACTGGGCCAAATGGTCAGATTTATTCACCATGGCCCACAGATTTTTCCTCCACGAGCAAGAAAAAGCACTGAGATATCAAATGTAGGATGAAATAAGCACCACAGCCGCACTGACATACATGAGATCATGAACAAATATGAACATGAATGAAAAAATGTGTCAGAGATGGAAAAGGAACAAGTAGGATGGATTGTCAACAGGGTAGGAAAAAAACAGAGCAGCAAAAGAGCAAATCTATGTGAACCATTCTGGACCTTTCCCCATTGTCTTTCTCCTTCTCCCTCCATCCTCCCCCTTTCCTCCTTACCCGTATTATATTCCTCTTCAGGTGCAGTCTTCCCCCCTCTTCTCTCTCTTTTTCCTCTCTTTTTCTCTCCCCTCTGTGAGCGTGTGTTTGGTGGTATCAGTGTAGCCGGACCCCACCCCTCACAGACAACAGCCTGGATGGTACCCTGCTCTGTACAGTCCAGTGCACTGCAATTCTGCCACAATGAGCACTAGATTTCTGGTGGATGGATAGGATCCCCCCCTCTGTGGTGAGTGGTATCTGCCAGACAGGGGGAGGGGGA
Source organism: Semicossyphus pulcher (assembly GCF_022749685.1). Taxonomy (NCBI): domain Eukaryota; kingdom Metazoa; phylum Chordata; class Actinopteri; order Labriformes; family Labridae; genus Semicossyphus; species Semicossyphus pulcher. The sequence goes on along the minus strand of NW_027211604.1, from coordinate 6,449,732 downwards.
GCCATTAGTGAAGGTTTTCTTATGAGGGTGGATCGTACCATATTTGTGCCTAGGAAAAAGGGGCCAACTGGAGTCTTTGGGGTTTAAATCTCTGACATGGAGCAAGGTGGTGATGTGTGGTTTTGTTTTTTTTGTGATAAAAGATTATTTACAGTTTGGGGTGTGACCTCCAGAGGTCTGAATCATTAAGTGTCTCTGTCTCTTTTGTGATGCCCACCCTCTCCTCTGTTGCTATGGGGACTGCTGCAGTCTGGCTGAGTGGTTTACATCATAGTTTGAATTGTGCAATTTCTGCTGGTATTCAAAATGTGATTGTGTTTGAGATACAGATGAGGGAAGTCATATTTATCACACAATAGACATAAAATGAATTGTCAAAAAAGGAAAGGAAGAGTGGATGTATTTTGTTAATCAGTTGACAGGCCCCCATGTTGCTTTAGATCAAAGACCCTGCGGAGGAAAGAGCACCGTTAGCACTACACACACAGCAACTCAGTCCCGGTATTTACGGTTTTGTAATGAATAAGAATCATTTGTAAAGTTGTTATTCTTAAATAAAGATTATTTTACAAATTACGCTACAATAAATCAGATACATGATCTACACCGTGGTTTAATTCTTCAGAAAATCGAGCAGATTAGCAAACGTTAATAACCGTTAACGACCTCCCGACGCCATCTTTGCTAAGCTAGTTTCCGTGACTTTAATGGCGCTATGATCATCTACTTCAATTCTCTTTTCTGACAGTGACCTATCTTGTAGTTTTACTATCTCTGGTAGCGAGAGGCAGTTTCGCGTTCTGTCTAATTTGTCCCTCGCGCTTGCCGTCGTAAATGAAACGAAGTAACCAGAGAAGGTACGTTTTTTTGTGGAGGATATTTTTCATATTTGTAAAGGACAACGACCAAAGTATTTTCTTTTATTAATAATAATATGTTTCTCAAATCATCAGCTGATTCTCTGAAAATACTTTATAACTACGTTATCATATTTAAGTTATAAATAAAGTCCCACTGGATACCACATATACATATATTTCAGAACAAAAATGTATAGGCCTACCTCAGAATCTCAGGGGGGCCCAACAGTGATTAACAACTTTTTAGAAAAACTTATCCCGACAATCAGTCATTCTGAAAACAAAGAACAATTAGAAAAACCGATATCAAGAGAGGAAATAGAACAAGCAATACAAAAGATACATAACTCTAAAGCCCCAGGCCCAGACAGCTACACTTCAGGGTTTAATAAGGCCTTTAAAGGTCAAATTTCACCTCTTTTGTTGGATGTAAATGAGGCATTGGTCAAGGCCATCTACCGCCAGCTTTTTATCGCTAATTCATAAGAAGGACAAGGATCCGCTGTAACCAGGATCATATAGACCAGTGAGCTTATTGGATGTAGATAATAATATACTGGCAAAAATCCTAGCAACACGTTTGGAAGTAATTCTTCCAACAATAGTGTCACAAGACCAGACAGGATTTATAAAAGACAGACAGCTGTTCTTTAACATCTGAAGATTATTAAACATTATTCATACCCAAGATACTGAGAATCAACTCTGAGATACTGCTCTCTTTAAGGCCTTTGACAGGATCTGTTTTCGACCCTGTCAAGGTTTGGACTTGGCCCTAAATTCAATTCTTGAATAAAATTACTGTATGCCCAACCCCAAGCTTCTGTACAACAAATAATATCAGTTCCAGTTATTTTCCCCTTAGTCGTTCTACGAGACAGGGATGCCCTGTGTCACCGTTACTGTTAGCACTCGCTGTCAAGCCTCTGGCCATCTCATTACGTGCAGCAAAGGAATATGCTGGAGTTAAAAGAGGCGGGGCAGAAAACAAAGTGTCCTTATATGTGGATGATTAGTGTACATCACTGTACATCTCAAAGCCTACAAAATCAGTACCACTTATAATCACAATTCTCAAAACATCTGGAGTAGTGTCTGGAATAACCTAAATCTATCCAAAAACATAATACTCCCAGTTAACTCCAAACCCCAACAAAGCACTTACACCTTTACCTCCTTTCCATTTGCAATTTCAAAGCAGTTTAAATACCTCGTTATAAATATTACTCAAAACTTTCTGATTGATGGGCTAATTTTCCAGTTTATAAGTGGGACGAATTAATATTGTTAGAATAAATATTTTTCCTTTTATTTTACCTAGAGCTTTCCTATCATCAATAAGGCTTTTTTAAAAAGAAACCAGAATTCTAAATATCTCATTTTATCTGGAATAAGAAGACCCCATGAGTTGAGAAGGCTTTCTTGCAAAGCTCTAAAGGGGGTTTGGGATTGCCTTGCTTTCAGCTCTATTACTGGTCTCTTAACATTCGCTCTCTGTCATTTTGGTGTTACATATAGGGGCTGATTGGTCAAGGATGGAAAATCAATGTCATCAATCAGTGATTGACAATGTTGACATGTAAAGACAATAAAAGTCATAATGAAGCTCAAGGATAACATGTAAAATCAGACCAATGGTACTGAAACCCAGATGTTTTTGAAATTTGACTGATTAAAAAAAAACAGCCCTCACAAACGTTTATAAAAACTTTTTTTGCCTCATTTATAGGTTTTTCAATTTAAAACACTTTTCAATATTACAATGCATTTGAAAACCTACATTCAACACTATGAGAAGTACTTGACAACACTTTACAGAAATCCAAATATACAGAAAGAAAATATATTTCAAGAATTTATTGAAGTTTTGCCGAATTAATTTTATTTGATTTCAAATTGTTGTGTGGGATGAAACCGGAGCACCCGGGGAAAAACCCACAAAGGGATGGTGTGTGTGTTTGTGTGTGTGTGTGAGTGTGTGTGTGGGTGTGAGTGAGTGAAGGGGGGTGGGGGGGTGGGGGATGTTTTGAGAGGCTGGGGTGTTAGTCCTGGTCCAGCTTCTGCCGCTTCTGTTGCTTGTATTTGCGACAGCAGTGTGGAGTGAGGAACTTCTTAAACCTCCTCCAAAGAGAGATTGTCTCCTCCTCCATTGTTGGCTGGACCATCTCAGGTGTTTCCTGGACCAGCTCAGGTGTTGCCTGGACCATTTCTGGTGTTTCCTTAATGATCTCAGGTGTGTTCCTGACCTGCTCAGGTATTTCCTGGAACATCTCAGGTATTTCCAGGACGGTCTCAGGTATTTCCTGGACCATCTCTGGTGTTTCCTGAACCATCTCAGGTATTTCCTGGCCCATGCTTGGAGTGTCGTTGCTGGATATGTCATTATTGTCTGTTTGGAGGGAGGGCTCTACGACATGCTGGCACTTGAGGTGCTCCATTTGCTTTCGAAGCTCCTCCACCTCCATCTGCAGCGCCTGACTGACCTCCTCCTGAGCTTTCAGTTTGTAGATCAGCTCGAAGACGCTGCATGTCTGTTCTAGCAGCTGATTCTTATAGATGTCCAGCTGCTCTGTGTTTAAAATGTCTCTGCTTGAGACCTCCTCCTTGAGGATGTTCACCTCCTGCTCAAGGGATTCTTTTTGTCCCGTCAGCATCTCAATGAGCTTCGCGTCCCTTTTGGCTGTTTCGTGAAGCTGATGCCTGACTTCCACCAGATCTTTTTGGAGGTTGTCAGCCCTCAACATTTCAGTCTGCAGCTGTCTGGCTTGATCCCGTTGAAGATTTTCAAGCTCTTCGGTCTTACTAGCTACGCAAGTCCTACTATCTGACTTGCGTAGCTCCTCCACCTCCTTCTGCAGCGCCTGGACCTTGCTCTCGTTGAGGGCATTGTTTTGTTCGGCCGTCTGCCTCAAGGTCCTCTCCTGGTGCAGCTGAAACTGTAGGTCCCTCATCTGACCCCTGAGACTTGCTTCCACCTGCCATTGTGGAGGAGCTGGGCCCCTCTTCTGCCATTGACAATTTTGGGCCTGGCCGGAGTTGTGGTGGTTATTGTGCCTCCCCTCGTGAGCTGTCTCTGCCTCTCGGTAGGCAGCCGCAGCTTGTGGCTGGGTAGGGGGCTTACGCTGGGTCGTGGTGAACATTGCTGTTAGTACAAGTAGTAGTTTGTCAAGGGTCTTTCTAACAAATGTGTATTGTCTAAAATTGTAATTGTGAACTGCTGAGTGTTTGTGGCTTCTACTTATAAATTTCTGGTTGTGTTCTATGACATGTCATTCTTAATACCTTTGATGTGTGACCCGGGTTCTGGAATCCCTTTGATGTTTTTTTTCTTCTAAAACAGCAATTTAAAAAAAAACATTCTCAAAATTCTAAATACCTTTGATGTGTGACCCGGGTTCTGGAATTCCTTTGATGTATTTTTTTTTTAAAACAGCAATTTAAAAAAAAACATTCTCAAAATGGCTTCCCAAGCATCAACATTGAACCCACACAATTAAACCTGCAAACATCCCAACACTGATCTATAATTCCAAAAGACTACGATAAATGATTATTATAAAATTGAAGTCTGTGATGTTTTCTTCTGTGGTAGTTCAAAATTTTGAGGGACTAACTTTTCTCTTTTTGTTTTGTGCTACTTCTACTTCTTTATTTCAATGTTTATCTTGTTACTTTTACAAAAATAAAAATTACCAGTCAAGTATGATGCATTGTTACAGATTAAACTACCAAAATGATGTTTATATATTATGTTTTGTTTTAAGAGCAAGAGAGATAGTTGCCTGAGTAAGGGTCTTAGTGAGAGTGTCATTAACACATTTTCATTATATATTTGAATAAGAATAGAGGCCTTTTCTTCAACTGATATTGGTCGCTCTAGTTTATTGACTAGATCATGGCTGACTAAAGGTACAGAGAGGGGTTAAGACTGGTAGATTGTTGAGTTTAATCTCAACAATTTTCTTCATTACAAGCAGTGATTTATTCTGCTCTATCTATTCCTCATCTAATCTATGTTTTAAGAGGCTGGGGTGTTAGTCCTGGTCAAGCTTCTGCCGCTTCTGTTGCTTGTATTTGCGACGGCTGTGTGGAGTGAGAGACTTCTTAAACCTCCTCCAAAGAGAGATTGTCTCCTCCTCCACTGTTGTCTGGACCAGCTCAGGTGTTGCCTGGATCATTTCAGGTGTTTCCTGGAACATCTCAGGTATTTCCAGGACGGTCTCAGTTGTTTCCTGGACCATCTCAGGTGTTTCATGGCCCATGCTAGGGGAGTCATTGCTGGTTACATCTGTATTGTCCTTTTGGAGGGAGGGCTCTACGACATGCTGGCACTTGTGGTGCTCCATTTGCATTTCGAAGCTCCTCCACCTCCATCTGCAGCGCCTGACTGACCTCCTCCTGAGCTTTCAGTTTGGAGGCCAGCTCGAGGCCGCTGCTCGTCTGTTCTAGCAGCTGATTCTTTAAGTTCCCCAGCTGCTCTGTTTTTAAAATGTCTCTGCTTAAGACCTCTTCCTGCAGGGCCTTGATCTCCTTCTCAAGGGATTCTTTTTCAGCTGTTGAGGTTTCATCCAGCTTTGGGCCACTTGAGGGTTTCTCAAGGAGCTTTATGTTTTGAGCTGCAATGACACCTATGAGCTCATCTTTTAAGTTGTTATTATAATACTTTATGTCCTGTATTACTTTGAAGGATGGTTTCATGTGCTTCAGCAGTTCTTTGAGCATCCTGATCTCCTTTTCACATTGAAGTCTCTCCTCACGCTCCACCCTAAACTTTTCATGGGCCTCCTGGATCTTGCTTTTCTTGATGGCATTGTTTTGGTCGGCCGTATGCCTCCAGCTCCTCTCCTGATCGCAGATGAAACTGTATGTCCCTCAGCTGATTCCTGAGACCTGCTTCCACCTGCTAATGGGAAGGCGGTGGGCCCCTCTGATGCCTTTGACAATTTGAGGCCTGGCCATAGTAGTGGTGGCTGTTGTGGTGCCCCTTGTGAGCTTTCTCCACCTCTCGGTAGGGAGCCGCAGCTTTTGGCTGGGTAGGGGGCTTATGCTGGGTCCTGGGCTTAGGCTGGATAGGGGGCTCAGGCTATGTAGGGGGCTGCCTGTTCCCGTTTTGCTGGCAGCTGCTGCTGCTCGCCCCTTGGAGTGTGGTTTTCAACTTCTGTGGTAGTTCACTTGTGTACATTTTAAGGTACTAACTTTAGTATTTCTGTGTTGTGCTACTTCTGCTTCTTTATTTCAACGTTCATCCCTCCAAACTGGGGGTGCGGGGAAAAATCTATACAGCGTTGTATTGAGATATATTGTTTGGCAGTATTGTATCGATACACTGATGCCAAGTATGCATTTTTTTATTGTATGAATTATACCATATTATTGCAAATAACAATTACAGCTGCAAGCAGCATTTAACAGGGCCTCGCACCTATTTGCACCTCTACTGGTGAAAATGGGGAGGGCTGCTGCAGCTGCAGTGTCTTTGCTGGACGAGCTGGCCCTAACAAGAAATACATTTTCAAGAAATGAAATTGGAGCCAAGCAATATTTGTTCAGAGTGTAAAAAAGGTGTATATTTATATACAGACGTGTATTGTGCATGATAGAAGTGTAAATGAGAGAACTACCTTCTAGAAAATAGTAATGAATGGTGATGAAAATGAACATTTCAGGTGGTGTCAGAGAGCAAAGAGCTGAATGCGCACTGTTTCCTTTATTTGGAGTCAACATCATTAATGTATTGTGCTGAAATGACTGATCTTCGTCTTGATTATCCTCCTTCAGGGATTGCAGACTGACGTCATGCGTGCAGAGTTAACAGCAGTTTATTTGTATTTGTAAGCTGCAGTTTAAGGACTCCATCTGCTGGATGACGCTGGCAGGGTCGACTGCATCACTGATCTGTGAACGCTACAGTAACAACAACCAAACTGAGTGATGTCTGAGCCCCAAACTTTCCTGAAGGTAAACTGAAAAATTATAACAAAATGAAGAATTATAATAATAACTTACAACATAAAAGTGAAGCAATGTAATAAGGTTCCCATGTTGATCAGTTTAACTTAAATAGAAACATTCACAGTTTATTTCACTTGGCTCGAACAGTCAAATGAGAAGAGAAAACAATTTATTTTAAACACTTTTTAGCACTAAAAGCTGCAATTAATAACTGTTTTTTTAACACATTAAACTGTACATATTAGAAGATTTAAGCATTTTCTTAATGCTTATTGATGCTTTTCTCGTCATCTATAACTCCGCTCATGAAAAAATCCAAACATTGTACAAACATTTGGTAAATTCTTAATAACGCAGCACAAGATAGCTTTTATTATGTAAAATGATGAGTAGTTGAGTTTTACGAAAGCCCCAATTGGACATGCATCCACGATAATGAGTTAATAATTTTTCTTGTTATCTCGGGATAACAAAGCTTGTTTTCTCGCGATAGTTTTCTGGCAATCTCGGTTCCCATCGGCTATAGTCTGATGACGATACAGCCTCTGGGGACAACGGTGAACATGCCGGGCGTGTAGCCAGCGGTTAGCGATCCAAATGACTTCCAGTCAAGACTTCCTTTTCCACGTGCTGCATTGTTCACAGAAAAAGAAAACGCTTTTCTTGTGATTTACTTTAATTAACAGGTATAAATATAGATTACCTTTGTATGGTGATGGAGGAAAATTGTTATCATTTCATTGATAAATGAGTAGACAGAATAGTGTTTGTAAAAATCCAGAGGGAAATCTGCCCATATTTTAATGTAAAACACATTTGTTGACCCATTAGCAACTAATGCTAGCATTCAAGCACTTCCTAAATAGCTTTACATTATAGCTAACATTATGTTAGCTCGGAAGTACATTAATGTTGGCTACATAATTTGTTCCAAGCTAACATCATGTTAGCTAGCGATATAAGCCTTTTCTATTGTATCATTTAAAGATTTTAAATTTTAGCTTTTAGTCAGTTCCGAGCTAGTGGTCATATTTTCTCATAAGTGGCTGAATGCTAATGTTAATCTTCTTTCCAATATGTCGTTTTATCTTGAAATATGACCAGACTTCCCACTGACTTCTCAGCTGTTTATATATATGATAATACTGAAACAACTTACAGAAAGGTAAATGTTATCTTTTCTTTAAAAGTACAACACACAGTACATACTCCTGTATAGTGGCTCTTATTGTGTCGCATATTTCTCTGCTGCGCAGGTTGATCTACTTGAGCCAATTCTAAACTGGTCTCAGCCAACACGTCCACAGTTTAAACACACATTTTAATTCAGCAGGGACTTGGCAACATTGTGAGTAATTTCAGCACCATTTGTAATCCTTATGAACCATTTTTCTCCCTCCTGGCACTATCTCTAAAAAACAGTGACAGCAGGTGCAGACCCGCACACGACTGTGAGGGCCGTGTATAAAACGCTCAGCAGATGGTCCATGAGAGCTCCCGCTTCATCTCTGCAGGTTCTGCTCTGTGTAATTAGTCTGGAGGCATGCAGCCACCAAATAAGTCATTAAATAATAAGCTGCTATAATGATAATAACGCCAGAGTCAAGCAAGCGAGCTGTGCTAAGGTATTCATTATGTTAATACAGGAAAGGTCAGTTTAATTTCCTTTCAAAATAAGAGTTGGAATTTCTTATGAATCCAGCAACACAAGAGTTTAAATTTCAATCAGTAACTTCTAATCCTCTATTATGCTATAAATATGACAATTAATTAACTCTTCATACATTTTTACTTAATTTAGGATCCTTAATTAATTTGAACTTAATTACAGCAGTGGCTCACTGGAGCCTTCAAGTCGTGAGACCTCAGAGCGCAGAGGCTGCCGGAGCCTTTTCACATGATTTCACACTCACTTCATTCATAACATAATGTTAGGTCTGGTACACAGACATGATATTGTACACTTGGGTAAATCTCCTTTGCCAGTCTGTAAACACACTACTTGATCATCTTAATCTTTGTCAGAATGAGACCTTTCCTCTGTCAGATCATCGGTGCCCCCTCTCAAACTGACGCCTGTTTCTAATAAAACCAGCGTGACCCGGACAGTACGCGGCTGACATTTTGATTTGAATCCATGCAGCATATTGTGCAGTCGTCTGCCTCGAGCTTGATAGTCAATAAAAATGAAACAATGTTGGTAAATGATTTTTCATTTTAACCCATTTGGCCCATTGATTCCATGACTGGACCTGATGGCTGACTGACTCTGAAATGCTGGGAGTGTTTCAGGCTCAGCGATGACCGTGCTGTTAGTATTGAAGAATAGAAAGCATGATGCATTATCTGAGTCACTCTGAGTATGAACGTCTGATGATGACCAGCGGCTTTTTTTAACGTAGCTGCTGCATTGAACATTGCCTCTGCATCACTAACCACAGCAAAACATCCATATAAAGATGATGATATGCTACAGGCAATCAAACAGCAGAGCAGGAAGCACACTTTGAATGAATGCGATGAAAGTCAGAGAATATGGATGTTATTTAATATTTTCTGTAATGAAGTTTGGAAAATGGATATAAGTGTAATGAAAGTATTGATAGTCTATATAGAATAAAAGTCAAACAATAATGATGTACTGAACACGGGCATAGGCCTGAGTGGTGATATAGAGGAACAACATCAGTGGGACTTTTCACTCTGTGTATCACTCCGCCTCAGACAGGTGTTCTGAACACTGTTAATTAACATTACAGCAGACCATGTATGTCTACACTGATCAAGCTGGTACCTCTGAATCACACAGCAGACTCTTATTTCACTGGTTGATGGTAAACTAAAACATATAAATGTACATGATAAAAACAGCTGATCTGTGGTGACCTGTAGACACAGAGTGCAGGGGAATGTTTGGGTTGCTTGGCAACAACAGTCCAGTTTCAGTTAAGCTGTGGAACTAGAGCTGTTGGAGCAAAGAAGTGATCTGTTTTTGATTGTTAATGTTACTACTACTTGCCTGCGGCCTCGTGCCTGTGACCGATTTGACAGCCGTGATGATATTCAGAACAACATCACGCTCTCGAGTGTGATAGCTGGACTTATAGATTAGAGACAGTTCTGAAGAAGGCAAATAAACATGGTCCTTAAAATTATTAAAAAGGAATTTTCTTGAAATCAAATGTAAGTTTTCAATGTCCCAAATGTTGTTTTGTAAAGCCTGACTTTAAGTGAAGGAGTTTTTTTTATAGTCAGGCCATAATGTTCAAATATAATTGTTGGCATTTTATTGATAAAATAATATTGTACTTAATAAAATTAACCGAGAGACTGATAAATAGGTGGGCCTTGAGGTGAAAAAGGTTGACAATCCCTGTGATAGCACACACACACATATCTAAACGCCATCCCATATAGTGACATGCATACACAGGCCGAAATAAAATGACATAAACCTCATGTGTTTTCCAAAGGGTTGGTAACTTGTTGGTAAATTGTACACATCCATATATCCATGTATTATGTATATTAGTGAGGGTATTTTTTGAAATCGATGCCCCTTAATTAGGCACCTTTATGATTAATTCTTTTGTGAAAACATGAAGCTAAAGTCGATGAAATGATTGTTGTCAACATTTCTTATCATCTTGTTTGATGTGTTTTTATTGGTCAGGTGGAAATGACCTTGCACAAGTTTGCACACAAGTTCAGTTCAAATGACCTCATTATGTCAAACATATTATCATCAGGGTGGAATTACTTTTCTTTTATGTATTTGATGTTGCTAATTAGTTTTAGCCTATTAAAACAGCCATTGACTCACTTCCTCTAATACAGAATAAACACTCTTAAATCTGCAAAAACACACGCTGTATTTAGGCACCGTGCGGCTCTGAGCTACATGCAAACACTCTTAATGACAGTGCTAATGTTCTGTCTGTTTTCACCATCTTTTTGTAGCACGTTAGCATGCTAACCTTTGCAAATAAGACCTACACAAAGTACAGGCTGATGGGAATGCCATTAGCTTAGCAAGTATATACTCATAATGTAGATCATTGTACATATTACGTGTTTGGCCTGATGGTGGAGCTAGATGAAAACTGAAGGGATCACCAGATTTTGCATTTCATCCTGAGGGGAACATCAACGTCTGGACCAAATATCATTCATCCAAAGGGTTTCAGCCTGAACCATAGACTTAACCCTGTACATAGACATATCCCTGCAGCAGCCTCTCGCTTGGCTTTAAATAGGAAACCTTGCTCTCAGATTTTGAAGTCATTATGTAATAATAGCCTGGTCCTATCAGTTAAACACAGTCAGTACTGGTGCTTTTTATTTGCAGCAGCTATCGCAGGCAGACAGTGAATTTGCTTTAACCTCTCTCTCCGATCGATCCGCCCCTGGGTGCTCGATCGCACAGCTGTGAATCCCAACCAGCTCTTATGTAACGATGAGCAAAGCAGATCTGGGTGGGGTGATCATCTGAATCATCAATTGCAATTGGTTGTTTGTATTGACGGTAATGAAAGCGGCTCAATACTTTCCAAGCAGACACTCCTGGCTTCATTCAGAGAGCGGCCAAGTCAGCCTATCACACCGCGTGCATCACTCAGACAAAAACCGCAACAAATGAATCCAACAGAAAAAGATTATTTGTTCAGTTTTTTTATTAAAAGAGCCAGTTCCAGTGTGTTTACTAGAAATTAACATGGAGAACAACTTCACAATCCAGCCATCAGGTTTTGAACAGCACACTTTAGGATGCTTTTAAGGTAACATTATCATATTCAGCTAACAAAAGAGAAGACAAGACAGCAATGAAATCACTTGATAGGAAATCAAGCCAACACAGGAATCAGTTTATTCTGCTGCTGCTACTCAGACATGGAAGAAATGGAAGAGAAAGTAAATGTGTGGACTGAGATTGTGGCTCACGCAGTCCAGAGAGCACTTCTATGAAAAGACCTTTAATGCAGACAGTCTCAGCTGATCTGCATGCAGGGAAGTCTGACGTCATGCCGACAGAGTATAGTCTCATATAAACCAATCACTTATCATCTTCATCCCTGCAACGTCACAGGAGTAAATGTTGCTGCTGTCAGAACTCTAGTCTCTAAACTTCGCTCCTCTGTAGAAGTCATAGACGATGAAAGGCCCGTGTATGTTTGAGATTTAATCTTCACACTGGCTTCAGATTCTCTGCAGTGTGTTTCAATACAACTCCACTTGACTTTTTGCATATTTTTTTTGTGCTACATGATTTTTAGATGCAGACTTTTATGTCCGAGTCTACTCAAGAGTTTATACTAAGAATATATTTTATAGTTTAAACAGGCAAATGAATCCAGCTCCAAATGTTTATCATCCGCTACAATAAAAACAAACATATAAAATACAAATGGCCCTAATTGATCTTTTCTCTAGCTAATGGATATGGGTTTAAACCTCTGTATTACTGTAACACGTTGTTGTTCAGGATTCATTTTGTCTACCAATCTATTTTGAGTACTTGACATCACATCATAACATGAGATCAACAACAGATGCTATTCAGTTTAATTTGTGTCAAATTATTTTCTGTCTGGTTGTTTGTGCAACCTGAATAAAAGCGAGCAGTTTCACCTAACGGAGCGAAAATCAAGAGTGTCTTTTAACTGAAACATTTGCAGGTCGTCAAAGTTTGTTAAAATTATTAGTTTGTATTATAATGTTATTTTACATGATCAAATTCACTTGACAGAAACACATTGAAAGACTGTGCAGCCATGCTAGCGATGTACACAGCTGTGCTTTGAGCTAAATGCTAATATTAGCATGCTAACATGTGCTGCTAGCATGTTGATGTTTAGCCAGTATAACATCTTGCTGTGTTAGCATGCTAACGTTAGCACATTGGCATCAAAGGACAGCTAAAGGCTCGTAGGAATGTCAATAGTCTTGCAGGTTTAACCTGTAGATGGCACCAGATGATACAACCGCCTCTGGGGACCAACAATGTCTTTATCAACTGTCTCAGCAATCCAATCATTCAATAGTTGACAAGATTTTCTCTTGTTTTTAAAGATTTTTGGGGGGGGGGGCTTTTGCCTTAGGACAGCTGAAGAGAGACCGGAAATGTGTGGAGTAGAGAGTGGAGGGTGACACGCACCGACTGACCAGCAGACTGAGAGCCGAGCCTGCGATCAGTGCGTCGAGGACTGTAGCCTCTGCACATGGGGCGCCTGCTCTGCCAACTGAACCAGGAATGCAGCTGTCAAGATTTTCCAAAGAAAAACAAATATTTCAGCCTCATGGTGGTGCTACAGGGAAAGTCAGGAGGTCATCAAGGTTGGTAGGATTCAATTAAAGCCAGGAGTAGACCAACAACAAACACTGCCATCCCCAGAGCCACGTCGCTAGCGCTGCTTAAATTTGTTTACATGATTTAATAATCTGTGTTGATTGTAAATTAAGACTTAAAGCAGATATTAGTAAGCTGCACATGTAGTCCTCGCAGCATATACACATGCACTTGTCAGATAGTTACAGGATTAATGTTTAGAGTCTAGATTGATTTTAAAGTGACCCATGTTTATATGTCATATATGTTCAAGTATTAAACTCTTGATAATTCTGCCAAATAAACATTTGTAAAGAAAAAGCAACATCACAGTTTTGTTGAACCACAGTGAGTAGTGAGATGGGCGTTTAGATATTTCTGCTACATTTTCACTCTTTTTTTTTTCTATCATGCTTGTAGAGGAAGACCAACAGGAGCAGCTACAGATCCCACACTTGTGCACACAGTTGCTCTGAGATTAATACACTGCGCCGAGGCAGCACAATAAAGCCTGGATTGAACTGGAACAATGTTAGCACGGCCTCTGTATTCAAGCCCACTTTGTATCAGTCACCTTTAGCGAGAGTCGCCCCTGTGCATCAGCTAAATGTGACGTACAAAATCAAAGTCTTTGTGATATAGCAGCATTGTATTAGTCACAGTGCATGAAGGTAAAAACGTTGTCTAAATACAAGGAACAGTTACTACAATATGAAAATATTACATTTGCTTAAGAGAAACAATCCATTATGAAAAGGAAAGGGGCAAGAGGAGAGCATCACAGGTTAGATAACATGAGTTTCTGGGTCTCTGGAGGAGGTGAAACAGCACAGCATTACAATGAGAGTCATACCTGAAGAGTTCTTACCCCCGTCAGGAAGGACGGAGGTGATCTGCTTTTTTTTTCTCATCATCTTATGAATCCTAAAATTCAATATTTGGTACGGGAAATAACACAATGTTTGAAAATGAGCAATAAAATACAAACAGGGATAATTAAGTTCCCACAAATAAGCAATTCACAGATATACAATGTCCTCATCATGAATACACTTCCTCTTTTCAAGTGCAAAACACAAACAGAAGGTCTTTACACACACTCACAGAGACACTGGCCCTTCAGTCTGTAGGAATTAACGAGAAAATGTTCACTTTCCTTCAGTGTGTCTCTCGAGTGCAAACCACCGAGGTCAGCATTGACTCAACTGCACAGCAGGTCCACACAGCGTGGCGTTAAAGAGACGCTCCGACAGCCATTTTGCATATAAAGTCTGTATAAAAATCACGGCGCAATAGCAACAGGCCCTCTTCAAAGGTTAATCCTACACCCACTGTGAGCTGCGCTGGAGAGACTGGAGGAGTGAACAGCATGTTTGGTTGAAGCCTCTCCAGCTGAAAGAAAGGCGAGGAGGTAAAAACAGGAATACGGTATGTTGACCCACGTGAGCTGAGGTCTGATAACAGTGAGGCTGTGATACTGCAACTCAAAGCACGGCTGAAGATCCTTATTGTCACTGCACAGGTGGAAGATGTCGCTCTGCCCGGACGGGCTGTCATACAAAACAAAGCTCCATGTAAAAAAAACTGCACAGCTACAGTGTGTGTGCATCCCGGACACGATGAAGAAGACTGACTGTAGAAAAATATATCGCCTATATCAAAGTCACTGAACAGAAACCCAAGGAGCAGGATAATTTCACAAAGTCACACTTACAACGGCAAACAAGGGAGGGCCAAATTACACACGGCTCAACTGAAGGCATTTCGGTTGTACAAACTTGTAACAGGGCATTTTTTAATCGCAGCTTAAAATCTAGACGGGTCGACTGGGATTCAGTCAAAATATAAGAAATAAAATACTTATTCAGCTTATGTTCGGGAATATGTACTCTAAAATTGTTTGAGTTTATGTGAACAAACAATCTAGGACTGTATCTCCCCTATTTAATCTGTTGTCAAATAATCTTTAATCAATATTGATGTGTGCTGAACATCCCTGTCAGACTGCACAACCACTTATTCAACAGGTAAAATAACACAAATAAAAAGGATCCTCTCTTCCTACACCCTTGCATACAGGATCTGAATCTTTCTTTACAAATGTGTCATTTTTGACAATGTTTAAAAATTGATGCAAGCAAAAAATTCTAGATATATTTTTTATGCAAAAGCTTAAGTCATACTGCATACATTAACTGCAATTTAGCAAAAATGTGTATGGCATCAGTTTAGAAAATGTGCAAAATAATTCAGCTGACACATTAGAAAACATCAGTTCTCCATGAATTCTTCCCCATAAAGTGAATTCACTGGTACAATATGAACAGGAAGCTGCTATGCTTTGAAAATCCTGCAGGACACGCCCAGATAAACTGCAGCTTGTATCACGTGTTGTTTATGGACTCAAATTTAGGAGCTGAACTCAGAAGACTTCTGCACTGTCTGCGTACGTTACGACTGATTCATGAGCCTCTTGTGCAGAGAGACATTTATCTAACTGTTCTATAATAAGAAGATGCCTTTAAAATCAATTTTCCAATCTTCCTTTGTGACGGCCTATAAATGTAACTTATTGTGGACTGGGTAGAGCGTTCACAGTGAATTATGTTCCTTCTGTAATCATACAAAAGCCTCCATATTCAAACTAATGCATAGTCATGAGGGCCACAGTTCAGGAGTTCAGTCAGGACGATAAGGCAAAATAACGGTTAGGGGTAAACAACAGACTTACTACTACTACTTCTTACTTACTTCAAAAAGGTATGAAAATAACACAATATAAAGTAGATTTGGCTTTTAGAGTGGTGTGTAAAGATAGCTCAAGCTATGACAGTGTAATCTTTTTAAATTGGTAGTTGATTGGTTATAAATCTTCCACACACTGTTAAAACAAGACAGGTCAGAATTAAGATTTACAAAAGAAAAGCTTTTAGTTTCAAACAGTCTTTACACTCTAAATCGTGGTAAATATTTAGGCTCTATGTTCCCGACCAGGCAGGTTAAGCAGGGTGCTAAGTGTTGCCTCTTTAGGGCCTGTGTCCACTAGCGTTTGCGCTGGTAGCGCCTATTTTCTTTACAAAACCAATTCAGTGTTTTCAGTTGAAAATAGTTAAACTTTTGGAACACTGTCAATGTCACTTCTCCCTCACCAACCAAAATCAAGAAGGGGCGGGATTTCAGATATCAAATTTGTCAACAACAATGGTGGAGGAGAAGCTAATCCTTTCGTTTTTTTGAGGGCACAATTTCCTTGTCTAGATGCCTTTACATTGTTTTTGTTTTCTTTGTAAAATTGCCTTGAATCAAAGCAAATATTGAGCATACAGAGCGATCTACAACAGACTTAACAGTCACTACCAAGGGAAGCGGAAGTGTCGCCAGACAACTTTCATAACTGAGCAACAGCAAGTTCTAGCGCACTGAAATTGAGGTTGTGGGTGCTGCCAACGCAGAAAACACAGATAGTGGACACAGGCCCTTACTGTTACTATGTCTTCTCCAAAACATAAAACTACCATGTGCTCTTTAAATGTGAAGAGGTTTCTGTCAGTGAACCTTAACAGGGCTGACACATGCTAAACATCAAATAAGAACAAAGATTGTTTAAAAAAATAATAAAAATGATGCTTTTCTCTTACAAATCAACCCTAAAATAAGTGTTGGAGAAGGTCTGTTGTTCTTAAGGACATAATTAGAGTGTGACGATGCCTGCTAACCCATACGTCTGGTCCAATATAGTGTGCATAAAGAATCTCTGAATGTACTGCTGAGTCGTGGTTTCAGCTCTGCATTAAATGAGCTTATTTCAGTGTCTTAACCTGCATAATTCATACACATTTACATTGAATCATTTTGTTAATCCAACCTAATGAAAGGTTGTACGTGCATTAGTTCAGTCTTTGCTAATGTATAGGCTGCTTCATTGAAATAAAACCATTCCTGCACATCTGCATGTGTTTGTTCCTTTTGCTAAAGGTTAATGCTACTCAGTGCTACCTACTAGGTCCATACTTCTCTATTGCACAGCTCCAATTCGGAGACAGACATGATAATAACAACCAAAACTAGACACTGAAGTTTTTGTGACAAATTCCTCTCTTCATTGTGACAATTCAGATTGTGATAATGAACCAAAGCATGGGATTTAAAGTGCGTCGTAATAACCTGTGTGTTGCTACATATGGCGAGAGTGCTGTTGTAGATGAGGTGGGACATTAACAGTGATCCCTTTGCATCTCTGCGTTCCTGTGCTACATGCATGTATGCATCTGTGTGTGTGTGACTGTAAACCAGGGGAGTAAAACAAACGTATGAGGCATTAGAAAAACGTGATGAGATATCTGAGAGTGATGTTAGGTCTATACAAAATATTGGCACGTTATCTTATAAACAGTTTACTGGATGATGATCATGTTGTCTAAGAGTTACTACCTAAACAAATGGCGCATCCAGTCTTTTGTCTCCTAATTCACAGTATTAAAAGTGCACTACTTGCCATACTTGTCTTCTAACATGTGCTGCACTCATTACTGCCACTTTAATCTTCTTCTTTATCAGTGGGAAAACCTACATGCTCCCGACCGCTGACCTCTCTCACACCTGCGTCTCCACACCGTTCAGTTTAGGCATCAGGATGCGAGGAGTCACCCCAGAGTTGAGGTCCCTCTCGAACTCCAAAAGCTGGCCCATGAAGTTAAGATTCGGGGACACCACCGGGCGACGGCTCCGCACGTATTTGTAGGCATCTGTCATTGTCATGAGGGTGTGCTTCATAAGGTAGGCAATGACGATGGTTGCAGAACGGGACACGCCTGCCTGGCAGTGAACCAACACTCCCTGTCCACTCTGATATGCCTCCTCTGTGGATGAGAGCAACAACACAGATTAGCTGCATGTCCTGAATTCGAGAAGTAATACTGGCTTTATGCTGCATCCTGAACATCTGTGAATATAGAAGTTTTGTCGTTAAAATTTGCAGTTAGCAAGTTGTCAGGTTGCACGAATGTCAGGTATCATGCCTAAATGAAGAATTAATCCTGTTTTCATTAGTCTTTCAAACTCATTGTAATCCTTTTTAATATTAAAATCCATATTTCCACCATTAACATATCAGAAAGTCAATTTCTTCAACCCCAGGGTGGGCGTCTTTTCATGGCTTTGAATGACAATAAACTGTTGTTATTAAAAGCTTATCACGTAACAGACTACTGCAATATTTTTTGGGAGTAGAAATCATCGAGGAAAACAAATATGGTTGCCCGATGGAAGTTACAGCCCAACACATTCCTCTGTCTTGACTATGTAGTCTGAATGATTGTCCAAATGCCTAGCATAATCAGATATTCATTCATTATCCTTTCACTAATCCTTCCTGTGTGGTGCCCTTTGATTGATGCACGTAGTCATACAGGAAAGCCATCTGCCATGACCAGCAGACGGCTGTTCACCAATGAGTTTGGTTCTGCTCGAGGTTTCTTGCTATCGGTAAAGTTCTGCGAGATATATTTTGTTGTGATTCAAAGATTTTTTTTTTTGGCTTTTGCCTCTATTAGATAGTGCAGCTGAAGAGAGATAGGAAATGTGGGGAGGAGAAAGTGGGGGATGACATGCACGAAATGATCACAGAGCGGCAGTCGAACCTGCGATCAGTGCGTCAAGGACTGTAGCCTCTGTATGGGACGCCTGCTCTACTAAATGAGCTAAACCAGCGACCCCCTAAATCTTCCACAGAATGTTAAAACATGAGAGAGAACAGAAAATAATGATTTTCAAAATAAAAGCAGATAAATAGTTTGGCTTTATGTTCCCGACCAAGCAGGATGTTAAATGTTGTCACCAACTGTATCCACAATGTTGTCCAAATATGGTCACTTGGCTCTAAAAAACAAGATGGCGATGGCCAAAATGACATGAGGCCTCAAAAAAGGCAGTCCTCAAACCAATGATTAACCAATGATCAAACCAATGATGATGATGATAACAAGGTGACTACGTCCATTTCTTACGCACTGCTTATGCTCTCTCCCCTTAGGCAAACAAAGACATACTGGACTAATCTCTCACCAGAACACACAGAAAGATGATTACAACCCTCCAATAAATTCAAGGTAAAAACACAAACAAGACAAGCACTGAACTGTCAAAGTAACAGAGCATTAATGGTATTAGTATTTGGTATAATAAGCGAGTATCATATCTCTACTCGTACTCGGATTACTGTTACATAATTCAAAGTCATGCATTAATACCCAACAGCAGCTGTGAGAGCGGCTGGACTCTCTACAAAGTACTCACACTCACAAATATAACAACATATCAGAGCTGGGGGTCTCACCAATGAACTCAAAAACCTCCTCAAAGTATTGTCGAAGGTTTTGCTTGCTGTTATCGGTGGCTGGCAGCCTTTTGTAGCGCAGCCCAGAGCTGACGTGGTAGAGGGGCAGGTGTGTGGTCACGTTCACCACGTAGCCGATGTTGAGGCGCATCAGCAGGTCCAGATCCTGGGCGTCTCTCTCGTTCCCCAGAAACAGGAAGGGCAGGATGGCACTGACCACGGCATTCTCTGCGTCGGGAGTCATCAAACTCTCATCGGACAGAGACGCTGGCAGTGACGAGGAGAGCGGCAGAGTGAGATGCACTGGAAGACGACGAGACAAACAGAGAGTGCTTAGACATTTGTCTGTAGTGTGTGAAGAAAACAATGTTTCCACAGAACAAGAAATCACAATCTTTAAACATGCACAGGGGGAATTTCATTATTTATAACTTAAATGAAACAACAAAGGGGTTGGAAAAAAACTGTTAAAGCCCAATGAAGACATTCTTACTTCTGCTGTTCTCCTCATCTTGCTCTCTGTTCAGGGAGTTGAGGGCCAGGTGGAGTGACTGAGCCGAGGGCAGAGAATGTCCTCCATCCCTGTCTCTCTGCCAAGGTTTGGGTTTGATGAGTGTGGTAGGGGCTGATGGGGGAGGCGAAAATGACACAGGTGACGGTGGGGAGGCAGAGCGGGGAGAGGGGGAACGTGGATATGCTGCATCTCCGTCTTGCTCGTGACTATCCCCCATACCTACATCTTCGCCTTTATTCAGGAGCCTCTTCAGCGAGTTCCTGCCGTCGTCGTACCCAGATCCCGACCTGCGGCCCATAAAATCAAGGGCAGCCATTTTTCCCTGATGAAGGCGTCTTCGTCCAGCATGGTCTATTAGCTGAGACTGTGGATATTCCTGGAGGTTTTGACAGTCCAGGAGGACAAGGCCTGGCCCATTGCTACCATTTTGGGCCTGGCTTGCACAGGTCTTGCCTACTCCTACTCCCATCCCGGCACAGTGATTCTTCTGGGCTTTAGAGTGGGTCATCTTCTTGGCCAGTTCTTCAGGCCAGATAGTACGCACGCTGTAGTCATCGTCATCGGCTTGGAACATACCCATTGGATGAGCTCCTCCAATGCCTCTTCCTGGGGGTTTGCCACGGCGAGGGTTGAACGTCACCACTATGGGGTCGCTGCTGCAGTAGCTGCAGGTGGAGCTGCCTGTCTGAGAGGCTTTTGGGTTGCAGCCTGTGACGCAGCTCTGTATGGCCCGGAGAGGGGCCGAGGAGGACAGCGGGGTACAGGGAAGACATCCTCCTACTAGTTTTTTACGAAGGATTGCAGGACTCTCAAAGTTTCCGGCCTCACCAGAGCAGGAGGCACAGCGGAGAGGTTTGAACAGGCCTGCTCTGCAGTCAGACACAGTGCTGTTAGAGGAGGAGGTGTTGGACGTGGAGGCGTTGGAGAGACACCCCCCCAGATTTCTCAGGCCCATTTCTTTGCCTCCTCTCTTCACTGCTCCGACATTGTGACCACAGGAAAAAGAGGTGGAAGAGCTTCCTCCACCTCCTTGGCAGCTAGCCGAGTGCCCCTTATACCCTCTGCATCTTACCAGCCTCCAGCAGCCACAACCGAAAGGGTGGGTGCAGTCGATAGTGCAGGTATGGTCAGGGCTGGGGAAGCCTCCGGCGTGGGAGGAGCAGGGGGAGAGGGGTAGACCATGAAGAATGTGAGGGCGGTGATCCCTTCTGTGGGACAGGTGGGGCTGGCTGAGTTGCTGAAAAGAGACAGGGACATGGGTGGGTTGGGAGGGAGGGGGTGAAGGATAGTTGGAGTTTAGGATGGCAGCATGGGGCACAGGGACGGAGTTGTGGTGATAGGGCAGATTGTGACTATTATGGCTTTGATGGGCAGTTCCCAGTTTGGAATTCTTCTTGTGACCTTGAGAGGAAATTTCCTGGTCGCCCCTGTTAGTAAAACTTGTGTTTTCTTTTTCCTTTTCACTCCTGAATCTATGATGCTGCGTCTGAGCCGGGACGAATTGTAGGACGCCTCCAGGCGAAGATGACAGCAGACTGTGGCGGCCTCGCTGTGGCTTGTGTTCAGTTCCACCTGGCTTACCAGCAGTTCTCTCACATTGCCCTTGATCCAACTGTGAAGAGGCACATTTCCCTCTGCCACCCTTTATAGTTCCGCAGCGTCCTAACGAGTTGCTGAATCCTCCTCCCCGTCCGCCTTTGTCCACCGTTACCCTGATATCAATAGTATGTGTGTGGGAGGGCAGCCGTGGGCCGAGAGTTACTGTGCCATTGCTATGGCAGTGGCTAGGGTTGTGTCTGACACCCGCTGGGATCGCAGGCTGATCGCCCTTGAATTTCTGCGCACGAGTGGCTCTGCGCTTGCATTCCAGAGTCAGAGATTTACAGGCGGGTGAGTAGAAATGGGGCTGAGGGTGGAGGTGAGGAGGGTGGGCCACTTGTCCATTGGTAGAGGCTGATATTTGAGAGGAGTGCTGCGGGATGCTTTGTGGGGAGGCCTCGCACAGGGTTAAGTTTTTAGGGCGCTGAATGACCACTATGCGCTCATCAAGAGGGAGGGGAGGCATCTGGGTTTATGCAAAGCTGCCCGATGGGGAAGAAGAGAGAGAGAGAGAAAAAGACGAGTCAGGAAGTTACTGTAATATCACAAACACTGGAAATGTGGGGCACACTTTACATCCCATCAGTTTAGACACAAACAGAACATGCTGACGTTGCCTTGCAGCAATTAAATATTAATGTGATACACTGCATAATTTTGAGTATAGTTTTTCTGTTGATTTACTATAAAACTGTGTAATTACCTTGAAAAAAATTGAAGGTAAATTATTAATGAAATGTAAAGTAAAACCCCAAATTCTCCACAAGAATGAAAACACACATTTACAACAGGTTTTTATGTTTTGCATATTTTTGAAGTCATCTCAAGGTGTCTTTTGTATGCCAAAACATATCAGGAACAAATACACAAACCAACAATCATTTTTGACCAGTCACACGTCACATTTCCTTTCACATCTGTTGCAAATGAAAGGAGAAGCTATATAAAGAGAAAGCCCAGTGAGGTGCATGTTTGATTTGAATGGATAACACTGCAGTGATACAATGGACAAATCCATTTAAACATGCACATCAAACATCATGTGTCACCTCCTTATACCCGGGCCGCTTTCAGGACGTTTAATACTCATATCAATTGGAGTTGGAAATTCAACTGTTTCCCAGAAGTATCGCTACCTTTAGGGTATAAAATCCTGAATCCAATCTGATCTCAGGTGCAGGAGTGTGTACCTGTTTGCTGTTAGCAGGTGCTAATCCCAGCTAATCCTGATGGCACTGAGGCTTCTTAAAAGCTCAGTCATAAAAGCTGCATCAAATGAGCAGCATCAACCTTCATCCCTAATGAGTCCTCGTTCTTAACAAGACAGTCACATGAAATAATGAGCCAATCGTGGCTTTAAGTAAAAGATAGCTGACTAAAGTTTAAACCTAGATGGAGTGTTGCCCTTTAAAAGCGTGCAGGCAGTGGAAAACGAAACATACAGAGAAACAAAAGCATGAAATTAACTAATGGCTCCATGGGACTCCTCACTTTAAAGATGGTTTAATGCTGGAGAGCCATGAGATTATCTGAAATGAAACACTTCCTGCTCCCAGCCATGTTCACTCTGCCTCTTGAATAAATTAAATCATCCGAATCCTTTGGGCCAATTAGAAATGAGCATTTGTCCAGGCCGTGGTATAAACAGAAGGTCACCACCACGTACACGACAGCACAACTCAGCTGGAGAGAAAGCTTTCTCGCCATGACACAGCAGAAAGAGATTAACTGTAGTTTATAAATATGCACTTTTTATATTAAAACACATATAGAAGCTTTTTCATCGTATCCTAAAATTGCTTTTATGATTAATGTTATTAATAATGGGTTGCTACAGTGACTACGGGACTTTATATTCCTACGTTTATTCGGTACATCCATTATTTGGCTGCTCTCAAACGTTAAGATGAAAAATTACTGCCGTTAAAGTAAAAACACACCCTCTCATACACACACTGTTAAATACAATCAATCTGAGACGTTTAGTGCACCAGGGAGGTGTTTGCTTGATGAAGTACTTTAATTTGCTGTTTGCCTCAAAGCAGCATGGCTGTAGGGAAGGCTGTAGAGGTCAGATCGGAGGGTTTTAGCATGCTAATGTTAGCATTAACTTAAAACACAGCTGTGCTTATGCATGGGGTTATATATGTCAGGCATGCAGGTATTCTATCAAGTCTGTTGTCCAGTCTGTTAAAGCTTTTTGTATCTGCCTTGATGGATTTCTCCCTTTGTGATTATAAGAAGTTGATAGGCTCTTTGTTAGCAGTGGGCTAACCTACATGTTACAATATTAAAAGCTTGAGATGCGTGAGATGTCAGACAGCCAACAGCTTTGGTACGGGCTTAAGTACGTCCTCAGTGCAACCTTCATTCACTTAACTGTGTCCAAAGCAATGACTGTGGTCCAACTAGTCTAGTGTTAGCATGCTAACCCTCACTGTTATGGTTAGCATGCTAACATCAGCATTTAGCATTTTCTCTCTGGGCATGTTAGCATAAAGATAATTAGCAATTTGCTGAAAGAACCACTGATCCAAAGTATGACTTAAGAACCGCTAGCTTAGCGAAAGGTTAGCCTTGACACTTTTTCATGCACTCAGTGATATCTAACCATGCAGATGTTTTATCTGCCCAGGATTTGAGAGATAATTTCTGCTGCTTCCAAATAGATCTTTGTTTGTTGTGCTCACAGCATTAGAAGAATGTGTGTTTAATAGGATTTCACAGTGAGTGATGACTTCTAACTACCAAAGATATCTCAAAACCAAGTTAGATTTAGATTAGAAAAAAGGTGGAGCCACGAAACTGGCCTATAATTGCAATGCTTATCACATCTAGCTGTTTAAAAGCAGTGTTTGGTGGGGTAGATTTGTATGATGACCTTTAGCCCTTTGAGTCATATTTATCAAGAATCTCTCAGGGATAAAAAAAAAAAAGCAGACCAAAGAGGTTAAAAGGAGGACTGGGAGGAACAGCTTCAGAGGACGACACTGGCTGACAGAAACAAATGGGGTATAGAGAGAAAGTACAGGGGCACAGATTATAACGTTGCACTGTAAAGCACAGACTACAGGGGAGGAAGGAACACGTCAAAATAATACTGGGATGCCGTCAATCCCGACACAACACATATACCAACCCATAGAGAAAGCAAACCACGCTCCAGTGTCCCCATGCTTAAATCCACGCACAGACCCTGGTGACGGTATCCTCATCTTTTTTTTTTCCTTTTTCAGCCTTGCCTGTGGTGGAGGGGGTGGGGGTTACATTGACCCAGTTTTATCATGGTGGAAGTCACTATCACTCTGATCACTTTTCTCTCACACACTGTAAACTGCAGCCCGGCTAGTGGCCTTTTCACTCACTCACAGTCAAAGCCTCGGCAGACAGAGAGAGATGGAAATTATTAAATCACAGCGTAGCGGTGATGCCTCTTGAAATTGTACTGATACGTGTTGACATGACACACAAGAAGCAAGAATAAAATGTAGTAAAAGATATAAAATAAAGTGCATTATAGAAAAGTAATGCACTTCTGACTGTACTGAAGCATTACTCTGGAAACATTACACATTCTGACGGTGAAAATTAATGTTTCTTTGTTGGTAACATCCTGAAATGTCAAATTAGTACACAAAGTAAAATATGCAACTGGAAAACAAAAAGATTTTCTATGTCAATTGATGATTTTGTTTTAGCAAAATATTCAGGTAAGTCTTCAGAATTAATCTAATATGTAGCTAAAATGTATTCATGATGCTTCAAAAACAATACAAAGGCATATAACTTGTATTTTTCCTCATTTCATTACTCAATTGTTGAAGACAGGACAGTGTCTGCCTGTCTCATCTGTACAGTAGGTTATGGTGAGAAGCTCAACTGAATATCAGGACATTTAGAAGACAATATAAAAAGGTTGACAGTTCTCCGGGTAAAGCTTTGGGGTCATGTCCAGTTGGCTGTTTTAATAATATTATACATCACACAGAAGCAAATAAAATAGAAGCTTAAAAATAGACAACAGATTTGTTCCCTCATTTTCTGTCCCACTGATGAACCTCCACTACACCCTGATGTATTCTGAGGAGTGGTCTGGAGGATGAGGTTAAACACACTGGATTAAACCACCAGTCTGTATATACGCTAGTAAAAAAAGACATTACACCTTAAACCAGGTACAACAGTTAAATGATACTTGCAATACACTTTTGTGCATTAGTATGAACTAGCTAACATATTAGTCACAGAAGCCATATTTCTTTTCAAAAACTATTTCTACATGTAATATTCCGAACAACATCACAACCTCGAGTGTAATATTGCTTTTATACAACAGTTACACAAGCGGCAAAAAGAAGCAAAAAGTAACAATGAACATCAGATTATTTTCTGCTCCACCAACTCAACTAGTGCCACAACTCAACTGAAACCGGATTTTTGTTGCTAAGCAACCCAAACATTCTCCTGCACTCCGTGTCTACAGGTTACAGCAGATCAGCTGTTTTTTTATCTGTTTGTTTTAATTTACCATCAACTAGTGAAATAAGAGTCTGCTCTGTGATGCAGAGGCACCAGCTTGATTATATCAGCAATCATGGAATTCCTCTTGTCCAATCAGATTACTTGGACAGAACTAACTGTTGTATATTGATGCATAAGTTAGTGTAGGAATTTAAAGTGTAATTTTACACAGAAATAAGGGGTTTGAGTGCATTTTTAAACCATGTCTGGTTTTGCAGAACTGTTACACTTTTTTTTAAAAATGCTGTTGAGAATGAAAATCTCCTGTTGTCGGTGCTTTTTTTTTCTCTGGACCTGAGGACAGAAAGCTGCCTCTGGGACGTTACTGACGGGATCCAACTACGAGACTGTAAAAACAAACTGTAAAATACTTTCAGCACAGATCAAGCTGTTAACTGCAAATGTTTTTAATGAACTGTGTTTGTGTGAAATTGCTGCAGTTCTTCAGTCTCCTGTCGTCCTAACACATTAATGGAGTCTGATAAAGGCTGATGAAGCTGCTCTGTCAACACGCTGAACATGCTGAGTGCTGTTTGCGTCTCTTTAAAGTGAGCCGCCACAATCTGCTTCACATGGACGTCACATCAAACTGTACAAACCGCATGGGTTTGTTTGATGCTTGTGAAATGAGGAAACTGTTGCTTGTATGATCAGAGACACAGGCTTGTTCTTTTCAGTTTGCGTTTGACAGTTTTCCATTATTGGCCCCTTGTTAATAACTCGAATTGGCAGATTCGGAGTGGCAGCCAATCTGAGAGCTCCGGAAAAACACAACAGAGAGGAGAGCAGAGACACAAACGGTCCCAGCTCATTATTGACTGATAGGGACGTAAAAAAATAACTCAAGTTAATGACCAAAACTGAAGAAAATCTGTAATATATAATATATACTATGTAAATAGTATGCTCTGTAGTAGGCAATGGCTAGGGTTAAAAAGGCATGTCCAGGGGGGTAGCCTGGAAATCTGATCCCCAAAATCCTACACTATAATTGGCTTTGCTTTGCTAGTAGCTTTGGTGACATTTCAATGTAGTAGATTTTCTTTTGTTGGTCATTTAAACGGTGACTTTAAGAGATATCCGCTTTTTAGGCCACCGAGTCCAACAAGTCTGGACACGCCCCTAAAACTGCAGCACAATAATAAACTCCATAACCTGTGTGGTTTGATACCTCTAAGTACCAACTGCCCGACTGCGACAACATCAAACTACTCATATCAGTGTGTGGGATTGCATAATATATCTACCGGCATACATTTCTTCAGAAGTCGACAGTAAAGTGTGAATAAGTTATGAGTCTCTTCCAGTAGAACTGACGCAGAACAGCTACCGAGCGTCCTGTATGAATCCTCTGACAGAGTTAGGCACTTATGCTAGTCTGAATAAACAAATGTCACCGTGAGGATCAAGGAGTGAGGAGGCAAAACGTATGCATGATTAGGTGTGTGCTAATATTTAAGGCTAGCGTATGCTAAGCTTTGCAATCACGTTAGCCGCTTCAGACGCATGACAGTGTGACGAGTTGAAGTAAGAACTCGCATAGATAAAGAGAAATATCAAAAAAGAAGAAGGAGAGTTAGAGAGAGCCGCATGAGCCAGGGGGAGATGATGACGCCCTCCCTCAGCGCTCTGTCACCCCACCAGCAGACGAGAGATAACAGCTCTACAGTCACAGGCATGAGCCACAGAGAGAGAGCATGCTAATGTGTTCCAGATGGATTAACTCTTTCCCAAACACCTGAGCAAAACCTGCAACATGTGCCGTAACGTTCTGTGAAACACAATTCCATATTGGTCTGGGTGATAAAGGGAAAATATGATCACGATTACTTTTCCTAAATTGATCATTTAGCAGGATATGTTTTGGAGAAGTACCCTGATAATAAAGGACGCCTTAAGAAACTAGAGGGTCAGTTAGTTACAAAAGTTTATAACCATTTGATTAAGCTTGATATCACAATTTCTTAAAGCTTTTAATTTAAAGTAAAGGTTAGTAAAACTGCTAAAATCACTGAGTAAACTGTTGTGTCCATGCTAGCTTGTTGCTAGGAGCCCAGCTAGTTTAAGTTAGCATTCCTTCAGTGCTCATAGTTAATAATGGGAACCAAATTATCTGCAGAGGTAAAAACAAAATCCCCAGTACAACAGTAAAAAACAGTAAATGAAGCATTTCATTGCATCTCCAGCACTCACTCGACACAGGACCACCTGAGGTGTTGAGCTGCTGCTAACATGAGCTAGCGTGTGTCTGAGAACTATAGCTTGTTTTTGGGTTAGGATTCCTTCAGTGCTTTGTTCTCAA
Source organism: Semicossyphus pulcher (assembly GCF_022749685.1). Classification (NCBI taxonomy): domain Eukaryota; kingdom Metazoa; phylum Chordata; class Actinopteri; order Labriformes; family Labridae; genus Semicossyphus; species Semicossyphus pulcher. The sequence goes on along the minus strand of NW_027211604.1, from coordinate 6,421,325 downwards.
GGGTTTTAACACGAGCTGAATTACCTGCAGAGGTTTCCCTTCTCTCCAAAACTAACTGCTAATTAAAACCAGTAAAATCACTATATAAAGCAGTTTCATGTTAAAAATCGGTGTTTGTGCGACACTCTTCAGCAGACAAAAAAAAGCTTCTAGCCGAGCTGCCACTAAGGCCATGTCTACACGTTCAAATCCCTCCTTTGCTTCCAAAAAAAACCCCACCCTGTCCACACACGCACGGTTTGAAAAATCCCCGTCCAGAAGAAAACACTGTCATGAGAATGCCACACCGACAGGTGGCGATATAACCCAGTCATGCAAAGAAGAAAAAGAAAGTCGCAGGCAATCAAAAGTCTATTGCTGGAAGGCTACCTGGTGGGCTGCAATGGCGCATTGAGGAAGCAATATTAATATAGTGGACGAGTAACTGTACATGTATGTGTAAAGAAATGTCGCCTCATTTGTGACGCCTCACAAAGGAGATAATGATGCACAGCCTGATGCCTAAGATTGATTTAATTAATGTAATGTCACCATTTTTATCAAAAATTGCCTCATCTTTGGAGGGTAATGTAAATTCACCTCACCTTCTGTTTAGTCCTGCTCCGTACTTCCACTCTTTTCTATTTCACAGACGGCATTCAACTCATTTGTTTTCCCAGCAGCTCAAACAATGACTTGCAGATGGAAGTGTGCTTGTACTCCAGCATGTACTTTGAGAGCAGGCAAAAAGCTGCAGACTTACTGTCTATTATTGCCACTGGATTTATCCACACTGATTAAACTTGTCCATCAGATTTAAAAGTTTACCATCGTTATTGTCTTCCCGATTGAGATCTCGTATCTTGTATCCCTAATTCCAACAAAGACGGGATAGTATTAATTTGTGGGTACAAAATACACTCATGAATTTGTCTTGATAAGAGAACAGAAAGAGGCCTCACATACAGCCCATGACTTACAGCACAGAGGAGGCTATAAAGAAGCGTAGTCTTTAGGCAGCATGGTGTACAGTGCGTCTCCAGCTGCAGAATTGATGCAGTGAGCGTTTTCGGGGACAAATTATTGAGGGGGCTGGTGTTTTTGGGAGCAGATGGCTGTCTGGCGGTGCAAGATTGATGGCATGCTCTCCGTTCCTCTCTCTCCGCCCCGGCTTTATGCAGCTCTTTCATCAAAAGGCTCCTGACTGACAGCCAAACACCCACGCAGCAGAGTGGACAACACCAGAGCAAAAAGCAGCAATAATGTGAGCATGTGCTGCCCAATTACTGCCTCGTAAAATTACTTGGGTTAGATAATCTCTTCCTCTGCTGCATGAATAAGATTTTTTTTTCATCACAGTGAAAAAAAAAGGCTTCTCGAGATAGTGCATGGCAGGAAAATTAGTCATCTGAGTCACTTGTTTCCAGAGGCTGATGAGCAGGCCGTTTCTGTCAGAGGACAATCCGCAGCTCCACATTTATGCTCGTGTTAAGCTCTGAGCTGGCACAAAACGACAGGAGGCGGTGCACTTCTCTCTTTATATGGCTGTCCTCACACATAACCGAGCTGACAGAGCTACGGGCGCCGTGCGGGAAGGAGGAATGCACCAGGATGTTCACAGAAATTCACCTAACAGCACGGAGGGTCGGACAGTTGTTGCAGGAGGTTCTACATCCACGCGCGGGCTCGGGAGGTTTGCTGTTGTGACAGAAAATCAATGAACAGGTTTACTAGATGGCTAAATAATGCGGGTACACAATGTCACAGCAATGCAGCTCTTCTGGTGCTTACACAAGCTAAACAACCAGTGGTGGTACTAAAGGAACAGTGTGACTTTTGGGACACTTGCTTTTGTGCTAAGAATAAAAAAGTAGATTGATTGCACTTTGTGACTCTCAGATGTCTCCTCTGGTTGGCTGGAACAACACAAGAAAGGGACCAGTCAAGTTTATAACCCACAATTAGACTGCAACTTGCAATTTCAATACTGTTTTTGTTTGGATTAAAGAGACTAGAAATTAAAAAGTGAGCCTAACGTCCGCCGGTTTAGCTCAGTGGTTAAATCGGTAGCCCATATACAGAGGCCACAGACTCCCACCCTCGGCCCCTGCTGCGCCTCATTCCCCACTCTCTCCTCCCGCCTCCAACACTACTGTCCTCTTTATACATAAAGGCATAAAAGGCCCAAAAAATAATCTTTAAAAAACTGAGCCTAGCACTATGTACTAACAGCAGATAATCAAATCTGTAGCATTATGTAACATGGTCCACACTTAATCGATTAAATGTAAACCGTCCATGATGTAGCTATGAGCGGAGCATCGAGATCAGACCCATTTTTTAGATGTATTCTTTTTTACCATAAATGAACGTAAATGCAGTATAGCCCTCAGCAAGTATGTTGATATTAGCATCCTGATGGAAAACACACTCTTACCATAAACCTCCGCCTCCCTGGCATGCTCCATCCAGCCAACTTATTTAGGTTAAAGATAGATACCTCATCATTTCAATGGAGGACACACAAGAGAACAAAAATACAAATAATCTAATTTTGTCCCATTCAGTTGGGACAGGTGTGGTGCTGGTCAGCAGTCTAACTAGCTGTTTCCCCCCCGTCTTCATGCTAAGCTAGGCTAACTGTGTCCTTGCAGTAACTTCACATTAATCTGACATGAGAGTGACATCAACCTTCTCATCAAACTCTAAGCTAATATTTCACAACATCCTCAATAATTACTTTGAAAGCAAACATGAAATAAACAGTTTTAAACATGTGGACATTAATGCACGCAGGACAAAGACAGAGAGGAGCACGATTGTGAGGCTATATCTTGGAAATAACTCATCTTACATAACCCTACTCAATTTTTAATTCCATTTCCAGAACTGGGTGCTTTATTGCAATCTCACCTTAAAAAATACTCTCGACTGCTCCTGCTCTGTTTTGGTGTGTTGTGTGAAAGTGCTGCTTGCCTGCAGACCAGCGAGCCAGATAAAAAACATCCTGTGCGAGCTGTCCCAACTCAATTGTTAGACCTGACGACTTGATTGACAATGAGGACCTAAAAGGAAAAGAAATCAAAGCGGCTCCCTCTGGTTCTCGAACGGGATGTGCAGAGATTTTAAAGTCCGCCGTCAGACTTCAGATTCATTCTGAGACGTGAGGCAGAATTAGTCGAGTCATTGTGCGTGTTATTGTGGAAGTTAAAGAGCCTTCAGCTATAAGCAAATGTTGGTCTAATCAATGCAGACAAAGACTTTTATTTGTCTGCACTGATGTTGATATCAGAGAAGAAGCTTATACACAAATCCGCATGGAAGCAGAGAATTATCAAGATTATCTGGGTTTAAATACTCGAGCGTGATTTGGCATCCAATTTGAACGAGCCAATCTTCAGATAACAGAGTCTCTGATGTATCTCTGAACACAGAGAGCAGAAAGGCCCGACAACCAGAGCTTTGTGGGAAGCATTCAGTTTAGTACAAAACACACAACTGAGGTTAAAGTCGTTTCATTGACGTATCACAGCCGCATGTAGAGTCTCTTCTTTAACATCCACCCGTGTGGTTAGTTTTTGCTGCGGCAGAAAGGGTTGTAGTCGGCAGCTGAGGGTGAAGCACCTCCTGCCTCTTGCAAATATTAAATGAACGGTAATGATCACTAAATGGCTACTAAAGCATCTGCTGCAGATGGCTGCTTTCAAAAGCGGGCAAAAATCACCTTTTAATGAGATATCAGACCTCAGGCCCGTTCGGCTAAACAGCAAGAAGGTAGCCAGCAGTGAACAAATGTTAATGTGTGTAATTGTGTGAATGTCAAGTGTTTGTAGAGACAAATCTATGAGCGTAATATATATACACAGGTTAAATAATTAATCACTAATATTCACACTGCAGCTCTCACATGAAGCTTTGAAGAGCATCTACACCCTCAGATCATTTATAATACTCCAAATTATTCTGTATTAGTAACATCTGATGCATGTATTTATAGCCTACATATCAGAAGCTTTTAGAATCACTTTAAAGGGATAGTTCAGGTTTTTTTGAAGTGTGGTTGTAACTTGCTAAAGATCACTACTGTACTCAGTCTGGAAAGCTGGCGCTAAACAAATAAATTACTGAAACAACTCACCAACAACCAGAGAAGTTTTCTTCCGTCTCTCTGGCGGGAAAGAAAATCAGAAATATGGTCGGTGCAGGCGTGGAGATGTCTTATTGTTGCGAGTGTCAGTGTTTACATTTAGCAGAGCTAGCAACCGCTATCTCAGTTATCTTAACGTCCATGTAAGAACTCCAGCTGGCTTCTCCTAACAGGTTCCATGCTGATTGTTAGCTACTGTACATAGTATACTTACTATTGATAAGTACCTCATAAAACCCAAAATCTATCCCTTTAAAAGGGCCAGTTCACCGATTTTCAACCTCAGTCCTATCATGCTATTATGGGGAGCTAATGCCATTATGGTAGAAAAGAACGCTATCCGCTTCTCCAGTGGGCCCTGGAAAACCTCCACCAGACTACGTAAAACGCATCATCTGGCGGAGGCCAGGGAGCTTGCTAAACTACACTTCCTCAATCTAGGACGCCCACCTCTGATGTCATGTCTCGTCAGGTTTGAAATGTAGACTGCAGACCCGAAGATTTTTTAAATCATCCACCTAAACGGTAGTATTTCACTCCAGCGTCTCTCGCTGGGCCGTTCCTTTCAGAGGGAGGGGTGCAATGCACGCTGGGTGTTGAAGGAATGTTGAATGGGCGAAACCACGAGCTGTTTGTACAACTTTCTCCACAGCTATGGCGCCAATTTCAAATATTATTGCTTCTATCGATTACAGGGAGCGCCAGCTTTGACTGACAGTGGCTTTTTCCAGGGTTAAGGAACAGATTTGAGATTTAAAGATGGTTTAATGTATAAATAAAGTAAGACTATTGGTGGCTCAGACATAGGTTCCAATTGGAAGGTCGACGGCTCGATCCCCAGCGGGCAGGATACTGAACCCCAGTTGCTCCTGAGGCTTTGCCATCGGGTGTGAATGAGTTTGAATGTGTAAAAATTATGATGGTCCTTTCATAACACCCTCTGCCATCAGTGCAGTGCTGACATGTAGTGTAAAAGTGCTTTGAGTGGTTGGAGGACTATAAAAGGCACAGTCCATTTACCATTTAAACCACCCCCAGAGCGACTCCAGATAACAGAGGACCAAATTAAGTTACAGAAACCTGGTTTAATCTGTTGAAACAGATAAGGTGGAGTGAAGTCATTATGACTCACACTCTGATCAGGCTCAACTCACGGCTCTAATGACGTAAGATTAACTTGGAACAAAGGAAATCACTCGCAACCTGAAATCCTGCTGCGCGTAATGACTTGCCTGTGACTCATACGCCTTAATGAGAGTGTTTTGTCAACAAAGGCATGATAATGGTACCATAATGACACACAGGGATGAGCCTGGCGTCGATGTGTAAGCAGCCTTCAATCTGACTTTGCTATACGTCTAAATGACGTCTTTATCTTTGCTGCTAATCTGTTTTTGCCAATTCTGCTTTTCACTGTAATCTGTTTTGTTTGACTGTCTCATCAGAGCTCGCACCACTACAGGCGACTGATGGGAAGTCAAAATAATTACATCAGCTTATCTTCACAGTCAGCGGAGAGAAAGTGATGGAAGAAACGGTGCAAACTGGCCAATCAGAGCGCAGCATCATGGGGAAGATACAGCCATCTCTTCTGTCCCTCCTCCATTCAGTCAACTGATTTAACACTGAGACAAATACCCGACTTTGAGGACATATTTTACCATAATTCCCACACATCCACATCTAAGGGTAATTTAGAAGGAACAAGCCAATGCTATCAGTTAATGACCAACTTCTCTTAATATGATGATTTTTATTAATGCCCAATGCCATGGCTTTGCCAGCACAATGTAACGGCACATTGCAAAGTTAAAAGACGAGATGGGAGTTTGACTTTCACAAAAAACGACTCCTGAAATAGAAAACTAAGAATAGAAGTGACAGAGGCAGCTTGGAGAAAGGTTTCGTGCTTGGTTGGGATTTGAGCCCCTCTGTCACACCGAGATAAGAAGAAGAATAATGTGCTTTGAATATAATTTTAAATCTTCTCAAGTGTTATCTTTTTAAAAAGCACACGTCACGGTTAGTGATTGGAATTATAATCGGCTGATGTTGGACATCCCAGATCTGAACGCCACCAAAATGTGGTCTGATCGTGCCAAGATATTTCTGTCCACCACACGTCATCCCAAACTGTGACTTTCTGACGTACTGGGTCTTTGCAAACAGGCAGACAGGCGTGAAAAACAGAAACAGTCAGATTATTTGGCAGCAACTGAAGAAACATGGTCTAATATTACATAACGAAAGCGTATTTTGATCTGAAACACGGAGGAAAACTTGTCTCATGAATGCAAAGGTCCTAAGGGTCCCCAAACTATTTTGTTTTTGCAGGTCTTTCATCTTGATCAAAAAAAAGCAACATCTGTTAGTTGCAGTGTGGTAACAACAATCTCTTTGATTCCCCTCTCCGTAATTCATGCTGGACCATCTTCATATCCTCGAACAAAACCTCTAAGAAAGAATGACTGTGCATGAAAACAACCAAGCAGGACACCTGGAGGCGGCTGCAACATCTCCTTAAGCATCACAGCGCCCGCAGCATCAACAGTCAGAGGAACAAATGCTAAACGTAATTATCATTATTAATGATGGAGGGGAGTTTAAGGATATGTTTGAGTGTTCAGAAGCTCTGTTATATGAGAAACACTTTTACTGTCTTAATCCATATTTTATCAGCACAGCGCCGGTACATTACTAATCACCTAAAGCAATTTCTCAGCCTGTGTTCACTCTTTTTTTATGAGAAAACTTTAGATTGTTCTAACTTCTACAAGTTTGAGATAGTCTGACAAAAAGTATGTTTTTAAGTTGTACTCTATATCGACTATGACGAAATTACTCAGCTATGCAGATGACGCTCTAATTTACACTGGGCTACATCATGGTTAAACAGTTTAAACTCATGGTGTTCATTTTAAAACATGGATAACAATAAGCCCTCTCTCGCAAAATCATCATAATTTCAGCCCCTATGCATCACAGAATATGACTTCTATCATACCACCTAACACTAACCTGTGTTTTACTTTTCAGAGACACCGGACTCTATCCCAGCATGCACTGGGTTAAAGGCAGGTAAACAAGAGAGGTCCCACATGGCTAACAGGTAAACAAACATTGTTAAATCCATAAGCCGTTTCTAGTTTGTAGTCTGTCTGGCTGGTGTATCTGTGGACTGTGGGAGGAAACTGGAGCACTGGGAGAATAGAGTACAGTATGCAAACTAGAGCTGAAATAATTAGCTGATTGACAGAAAGGTAATCGGGCACTATTTTGATAAACGATTGTTGGAGTCAAATTTAAAGCAGCAACGTGAAACATTTTGATGGTTTTAAAATGTGAAGACTTGATTGACAAAAAAAAGTATTACAATTGTGACCTTGTGGCATTATGATGCACATTTTACGCTCTCTCCTACAGTTTAAATGGACCAAAGAAAACTAGTTATCAATGACATTGAGGCAATAATGTGTAATCAATCAATAATGAAAACAATCTCCCAAATGTAAACCAATAACATAATTTTATCAATGTCTTTGGCACTTTATTAATGCGTGCAATATATGTCATTTGTGGCTGTCACTGGTATGTGCTACTTTCTTTAAATTCTATGCATTAATACGTCTGTGTCTAAATGTATGCAGCACTCGAGTCCAAGACAAATTTCAGGATGGTATATCGTTCTGTATTATATCGTATCATATTATACACGACTGTATCGTACCATATCATATCGGATTATACCGTATCGTACCGTATTATACCGTATCATATCGCACCATATCATATTATACCGTATCGTACCGTATCATATCAAACTGTATCAGACCATATTATATTATACCGTATCATATCATTTTATATATGATCGTATCGTACCATATTGTACAGTATCATATTAAACTGTATCATACCGCATCATATTATACCGTATCGTATCGCACCGTATCGCACCGTATTGTATTATACTGTATCGTACCATATCATATACCGTATCACATCGTACCATATCATATCGGATTATACCGTATCGTACCGTATTATACCGTATCATATCGCACCATATCATATTATACCATATCGTACCGTATCATATCAAACTGTATCAGACCATATTGTACAGTATCATATTAAACTGTATCATACCGCATCATATTATACCGTATCGTATCGCACCGTATCGCACCGTATTATATTATACTGTATCGTACCATATCATATACCGTATCACATCGTACCATATCATATCATATTATACTGTATCATACCGTATCGTATCATATCATATCCTACCATATTATACCGTTTCATATCACATCATACCATATCATATTATACCGTATCGTACCGTATCGCACCGTATCACACCGTATTGCACCGTATAATATTATACCATATCATATTATATTGTATAGTTTCATATTAAACAGTATCTTATCGTATAGTATTGTATTATATAGTATTGTATCGTACTCTGTTTGAACTGGACCTTTATCATAAAGTGGTGTCCATGTCTGTGTATTTCATGACCATATTTCTCTGGGTTAATCATTTCCTCTTCCTCTCCAAACCTAATGTTTCTTTGAGAGTAGAGTTGCTTTGAACTAAGGTGATATTGAGTTAATAAGTTTAGCTGTTTTTAAATGTATCCTCTGCAGTCATATAGAAGTAAGACCTGATAATACACTTTATCTTTCCTGAAAGATAAAAGTCAATTTAATTATTGTTCCACTGAAACATTACACCCTCACCGGTAATGGCTGCCTATGGTTTTATATAGCGGATAAATGGAAACATTGAGTCACCTCTATAGCTTCTATACTTCAGAGTGGAAACCCCACATATGAACTGAAGCAGCTTCAAACTGTGAGCTGCGGGGTCGGAGGATTAGTCTCTGTGGGGTGGTCACTGCAAGCCACCAGAGCCCTATTAAGATAAAATATAGCTTAATGCAGGTTAAACTTTTTAATCGGTTTGTACGTGGTGCTACATTGCTCGACCTTCCTTAAAATGGACTGCAGTGGTTCTTCTGTCTTTACAAGGACCACAGTAAATATTTGGAGGTTTTCTACATATTAAGAACATTAATAAGTAAATACACAGCATGTTTGATATCTAAATGTAGCCTTCCAAATATATCCCATCAGTGCCCTTTCATCTACGTAGGCACATCCTGTTTCTTCCACTTCCCTTTGTCTCTGCTGGATTTCTACACTGCTGACACTGTTGACATGAAAAGAGGCTTCACTATGAAATGTGTGTCAATAAATAATTGGTGCTGCTATTTAAAATAGGTACACTGTGCTCCCATGCTGCACATCCCTGCTGTTCCTCTAATCAGCACTACTACAAGCAGGATTAAACACTGTACTAACATTTACAGTCTTCCTCTGCATTGTTGTTTATTAGGCTGTTTTGCAGGCCAGTAATGGAAAAACTATCAGTTCCTGTTTACACTGTCGCTAGGTGGCGCACTGCTTAATTTATCTGTATTTTTAAACGCATTTTTGTTTCTTTGAACCTTTACAAAGATAAGATTTAAAGCTGATGTGCTTACAGGGCCTTATTCAGCAGGCCTCTATACCTTCACTCACTCTGATGTAGTGTGGACACGTATAATTAGGCTTCATTAAACATGGCTGCAGTTCTTTATCTCAGTAAATAATACAGCTTATTGTGGCAATAACAGCTGACCTCCTTCTCACAGCGGTGGATAGCACGCATGCATTGCTAGCTTTTAATATGTGGCACTCATTTTAGTGTAGATGAAGTCACAGAGGAATCATGATAACATGCAATAAGCGATGTTTCTGTGCTGTAAGCTAAACCTGACCCACACACGGCGCTGTGACAGCAGCCTGCTGATGAAGGGGGCTCACAGGCGGCAGGCCGACCCGGACCCACCGCCGCGATGAGTAACGTTAGTAAAAAGAAAACACTTACATCAAGCGTGCCCGTCCTGTGGTGTGTTCATCATTTCTGCGCAGCGGAGTGAGGGATCCTCATGTCTGTGGTGGCCCGAGCAGCTCGACCCGACGCGTTGGTATGATCCAGATGTGTAACACCTTCCCTGCCTGCTCGTTTCTTCATGGATTTAAAAAACAAAAATACTTTCTAAAAAAATAAATGAGACCTGGTTTGAGTAGAGGAAGCACAGCTCTGCCGGGCTGCAGATAAACAGTTAAATATATAAATGTGATGAAGAGTGCTTGGCTAACTCAGCTGGCGTCACGTCTGAGCGTGTGTCACTCTGAGCTGCGGTGCGTGTGTGAGGACACACTGACGGGGAGGTGGGCGCTATTGTCTCCTCTCTGGATGACATCATCCCAGACCAATGGAGAAACACACGAGATGAAGGGCTCAGGGGCGAGCACGCAGCACGTGCGGGCTGGTGGAGGAGGAAGAAAAGGAGGAAGAGGAGGGGGGTTGGAGCAGCACAATAAACAAATATATAAAAAGGAAATAACGAAGTCAATAAATGAATAAAAACACTTCAAATCAGTATTGGGCGAAAGAGATGCTCATTATAAAGAGACAGTGGTGGAATACAACTGTTTGTACCAAATAACAATTTTAAAAAGGTATAGGCCTATGTGCTTTAAATTTTAATTCATACTTTTTACTACTACTGGACTACTATGTGTAGTCAGTCAGTGGGACACCCCTATTCTCCTGTTTTCACATTTACTTGAAATTTATTTAAATGTTTTTTAAATTAATTTAAAACAAATACAATTTATTTAACAGTTACATTCAAGATAAACATGTTTTGTAATCATTGGCTATGATGCAGTGCACTTTAACAGATCAAACTACAAAGTTAAAATTAGCTCTTCTTCAACCAACTGAACATTTTAATGCTATTTACACAATTTGAATATATAATATCTGAGTAATATAGATATGGATGTATAAATAGGCTCATAGTACAACACCATCAGGAGCCATTTTTCTGCATTATGAGTACTTTAACTAACTTTGAATACTTCAAGTGCATTTAGCTAATTACGTGACATTTTCAGTTCAGTATCTAAATTAATTGTTAAATGATCTCAGTACTTCTTCAGTCTTAAGTACTATAAAAAATTGCGTCATCTATATTGTAAGCTATAGGACAGCTGTGGCTTTGTTTTAGAGTTGGTCATAACTCAATCAGAAGATTGGCAGCTCGATCCCTGCTACAGTCACATGTCGAAGTGGGCAAGACACCGAACCAAAAATTGCTCCCGAATGCCTTCAGTGTACGAATGTGCATAGATGCAAATCTCCTGATTGGACATTTGCCATCAGTGTGTTAAAGGGTGCATGTGACATGTCGTGTAGAAGCACTTTGAGTCGTCTGAGGACCCAAACAATGCTATATACGTGCAGTCCACTCCATTTTATATTTATATATAACGTAACACTGACAAACATTAACTTTACACTTAACAGTTAAACCACATAACACCACTATATAATTATAATTAATTACAGGAACAATATCTACTTTCCATTTGAATGTCAAAAACTTGGTACATAAACATCTTATTGCTGAGCTTACCATGGATGCATTTGTTGATTAAAATACCTACTTCTATGTTACATATGTTATATTTCTGATAAAATGAAAGTGTAATGTGTAACCACATTGTTTTCTTAACATGCATGTAGGATCAGTTTTGTCATCCCTGCTAATTAATTTGATTTCCATTCAAAGTATTCTGAAATGTGCACACACACACACACACACACACACACACACACACACACACTATTATCTCTGTCAGTGTGTTATTTCCGTCTAAGCCGTCTTAGCTCGAACAGTAAAATCCACCCTCCTCTCGTCTCAAGGAGAAGATGATTGACGTGGACGTGATGCTGACCAGGAAATGATTTCCTCATTGTGTGGAATCATGAAGTAGATTGAATCCTTCGGTCCCAGACTAATTTTAGCAGTTTAAGAACTGGCAGAGAAAAACAGAAGCGATATTAGCCTGGGTTAGTTTTTCTAATATTTGAGTGTGCATATTTCTCTTGTGGCCTTGGAAAAATATCTTTTTGCTGCTGCTTCTAGAGCCAGAACCAGAAAGCCTGTTGGCCTCCATTCTGCACTCTCTGTGCCACCAGAATCACATTCATCAAATACTGTTTAGCCTTTATTTAAAAGCTGTATTAATGATTCCCATAGATGCTCTTCTAGTTCAACAAAGACATCACCATCTGTTGCCAAACAGATATTTGGCTCAAGCAGCAGCTCACCAGCTGGTACTTTGATGGCCATTTGCTGCCCTGGATAAAAGCCCTGGCTGAGGGTCTCTCAAGCTGGCCCACCCCGAGCAAACCTCTGCATGGACACCTCTGATCACACAAGCTTGCTCACAATTAGAGGAATTAAAAGTGAGCAGTGGGGAAAAGAAGTAACCAGGGCTCCTTGTTCTAGCTACATTTGAGCTTTGCATTTTATACACTAACTTCTGAAATGTGTGTCCCATGGACAGAGGTGGAGCAACATAATTCTGGCCCTGCACAAAGGCTCTCTGTACTGGTCCCTCCCATAGACTGCATACAAAGATGGACGACATGACAGCTCCCTAAAAGTGAAGCTAAACCCTCTCTATCGCCCCCTGCTGACTGGCTGCAGTATAGCTCATAAAGCCCACCTCCTCCATGTTAACAGATGGGACGAGTCAAACAAATCAAAATACACGCCAAATACATTTTCTTCAACCTTCAGCTAGTTCTTATCATGCTCATTTACGTCCAGGTGTTCATTTGTCTGACAAGTTTAGTTTTACCAAGATAACTAAATATTTGACGCTATAAAAAGGGTTTAACATCACGATTGACAGCTCTGCTGACAAATACGGCTCCTGCAGCCGATTTGTTGCCTAGAGGCAGAGTAGAGGAGGAGCGGTGAGAGGAAACGTAGCTAAAACCAAAACTGCATTCATTTAAGCAATATCACATAGGCAAGTCTCTCATAGGCCACTTTTAAATAATAGTTATACAAGCGGCAAATAGTGGTAAAAACTAACATCAACAACAACCAAATCAACTAGTTCCACAACTTAACTGAAACTGGACTTTTGTTGCTAAGCAACCAAAACATTCTCCTGCTCTCTGTGTCTACAGGTTACCACATATCAGCTGTTTTTATCACGTACATTTATCCGTTTCTTTTAATTTATCATCACCCAGTGAAATAAGAGTCTGCTGTGTGATTCAGAGGTACCAGCTTGATCATTGTAGACATACACGGTCTGCTGTAATGTTAATTAACAGTGTTCAGAACACCCTGCTGAGGCGGAGTGACACACAGAGTGAAAAGGTCCAGTGAATGTAATGCCTGTACTTGGGCTTAACTTACGGTTGTATAACTTTGCATATCTGTTAAATCTGCTCCAGACCAACACAAGAAGCTGTTCTGCTGTTGACTGTGCCGACAGGAGGCATCTTTGCCATTTTTTTCGGCAGCCTAAATCTGTGTTTTGGTTAGCAGAAGGAGCAGGTTGTGGATACCGCGGCTCCACCAGCCGATCTCTACTGCACAGGTTCCAAATGCACAAGATGGCAGCACCTGCTACGGGGGCATTTTGGCTTCATTTTTGTGCAACGAGAGGAGGTGGAGACGCATCATGCATCTTTATACACAGTCAGTGGTCCCTCGTATCATCCACAGCTTTTCATTCTAGTGTCTTTGTGGGCTCTTCTCAAGTTAGGGCCCTGTATACTCAGTCCCACATCTGCCCACAGCTTCTTTACAGAAAAGAATCACAGCTTGTCGTCCTTGTAACACTACTGCTACAAATACTATTACGTCTGTACATATTGGTCCATTTGTTTCCCTCTGCCAACAGTGGAGACACTTCACCCACCAGTTCACTTCCCAGTGGATGATACGAGATTGGTTTGCACCTTCTGCAAATCAGTGAAATATCACATTTGACACCTGCACTGTAAATCAGACTATGTGAAAACATATGTAAACCTCTTTGTGTCTCAATCAAACACTGCAGTGATGTAAGCAACAGTACATTTGATTTCACAAAGAGCTTGTTTATCCAACATTTCTGTCTCTCTAACCCGTCTTTTATTGCTGAAATTGTCAAACATCCCCCCAAGACTCATATCTCGTCCTGACGTGTCCTGTACAACAGACATTTAATTATGTGGGGATCATACGCTCGTAGTTCTCCTTCATTTCAGAGCAGCAGGCAGTGTTGAATTATAATGTGCCTGTCTAACCTCCTTACATCAGTTTAGGAGTTTGCCTCACAATCTGGTCTGAATCGATCCCAGAAAGTGTCACGCAAACAAGAGGCCGTACTGAGGAGTGTGAAGTGTGATCTATGCTAAATAGAAAGAACAGGTAAATTAGAAATATGATTTTGTGCTGTCAAGTTGGCTCCTTGCTTCTCCTCCAGCTTAAAGTAATTTCACCTATCTTTGTTTTTCACTTTATTAGAAGCAGTTTGGTGATTTGGTTGACAGTGCAAAGTGTCTCTGCAACTTTGTGACACTAAAACCACAATGATGTTTCCCTTATGTACAGACATGGTTTGACATTTTCAGAAATATGCTTCTTTACTGTCTTGCCGAGAGTTAAAAGAGAAGATTGATGACAAAATGTGCTACTGTTAGCTGCTGATTAGCAAAGCTTGGAAACAGCTAGCTTGACTTTGCCCTAATGTCACAAAATGTACTCACCAGCTTCTCATAATATCGCTTTAAAAGAAACATTTACAAAAGTTTAAACCAATTTTATGGGGGATTGTGTGGTAGTAGTTCTTGCCTGGTACAGTCGGCTAATTTGTTTGTGCTGTGGACTAAATAAAGGAGTTGAGCATTACTTTAGAGGCTTATTTACCTTTGAACAGAGCCGGGCTGAATGGCTTCCCTTGTGGTGTGCATGCTAAACTAAGCTGAGCCAACTTGTGCGTTCAGGAAGCAAGCGGTGCCTACACAAGATCAGAGAGTATTTTTATGAAATAAACCAGTATTTGTATTATTACTGCATAATGTTGTGATGTTTTTTTTTATATAACCAAATACAGTTGACTTTATGATGACAAATATATCAGTTACAAGGCATCAATATGAAATCCTCGGGAGAATAACCCAGGTTTTTAATGCTGACTGATTGTGAATGCATTCGAAAAAACATGTTGCACTTCGATCCTGTATTCTGCGAGATTTACATTAAAAAGCAGAGATCTACTGTTCCTTTCTACATAAGCATGTTACGGCAGCATTGACTCCTCTTTAGGCATTTAGTGCAGTTGGGTTTGAATGCGTAACGTTAGACGTTACAGTTTACATAAATCCAGCCAACATCAATGTCATTGTGAGCGAGTTCGTGTGACACTCGTGTGATTGCCGTATCAACTGCCATGAGAACTGACTAGATATTGGCTTTAACTCAGGGCGTTTTCACATCACGTATGATCGCTTTGTACCGTCCCCGAGTACGATGCCCCCCCCCCCTCTGACGCCGGTCTGCTTTCACATTAGTAATTTCGTTCCGTACCCGAGTACACTTGCAGTAGGACTCTGAAGCAGAAGGTGGCGGTAATGCACCTCAAAAACACTGAGAAGAAAAGCAACTACACAACATTGCTTATTTTGTTGTTCCAGTGTAGAAAGCACACAAATCTAATGATCCCAAGCCCGTTCACTGGAGCCGACCTTCGCACTATGCCTACTATTATTCATAGCTATTCGCCTACATTCTTACGGTGTCAGCCATGGCCGTGCAGAGGATGAGATCGGCGGAGCTGCGCGCATACGCGGCTTTTGGAGGAGATGTAAAAAGCAGTCCACTTCCGTGGTTTGGTACGGTAGCTTTTCACACCTGATGCGTACAGTACCCAAGTACACATAAACCGTACTCGAGACCACCTTTTCAAGCGGATCTTCGAACCGTGCCCGAGTACAGTACAGTGTTCACACTAATCAAACGAACTGGACTTTGGGGTCAAGTGTACTCGGATCTGGGCCCGGGTCTCTAATGTAAAAGCCCCTTTATTAAATGTATAATTAACACACATGACACACATGATATACAGCTGGTAAAGCAATAAGCCAGCCCACTACCTAGATCCCTCACGTGCCCTCTAAGAGCTGCAACATCTCCCCTTTCTCAAAGACGAAACAACCCATTGCCTACATCATGTCAAGGTTTGAGGTTAAACCAAAAAGGTGGAGAACCCAGGGCAAAATCAAAAATGGCAGAGCAAATGAAAGTACAAACAAAAAGACAAAAAGGCAAACTCCAAAACACTTACTCAGGGGAGGTACGAAGATAATCCAATGACACACAAGGAAAAAATTCACAGGAGGAAGGTCACGGACAAAGACTCAAATGAACTGGCACAGAAAGGTAGGAACACAATCAGGGGTAATCAGGGGCAGGTGAGACTAATCAACACAGGTGAACACAATGAGGGCAGGGCACACAATCTGAAAGGCGGGAAACAGAACAAAGGAGGGAAGTAAAACAAGACATGACATACAAGGGTCAAGAACTACAAAATAAAACAGGAAACACTAGGAACCCAACACCAAAAAACTACAAAGTAAAACAGGAAATTCTCTAAATTAAATTCACAACTAAACCAAGACAGGAACACAATATAAAAACTAACCTAGAATGACTCATGACACCCTGTTGCTGACCTCACTGCATGTTACGGCTAAAGTAAGCTAAGCTAACTGTCTGCAAGGTGTTAATACCGTAAAGACAAGCAAGATGTGTTAACTTCCAGCAGACTCAGAGGAACACTCATTTGGAGTCATGTTTCAAACACTTGATACACAAAGCAAAAGTCCACCGTTAGCTCTTCTTCAGCTCTGGTTGGACCCCTCACAAACTCCTGGGGGAAATATCTGGCTCGTTAGCTGCTAAATGCTTTACAGTGTTCACCAGCTGCTTGCTAACTTTGTTATTTGGTGCTGGGCGGGTTGTGTACAGTGAGCTTATTTGCTGAGAACAGCTGCATGCTGCTGCTGAAAGAGCCACTGATAAGATATTCAACCAGAGCAGTACGGCTATAAGATGCTGAGGGGATCTGTGTTAGGTGGTAACTGTCTGTTGGTACACCACAATCGATGTGGCTGATCAGGAAACATTGAAATACTGTGACAACAGAGGATTTATGATGAGTAAAGCAGCACCTCCCTTTGTACCGGTTCTGTATCAGCGATTGTCTTTACCTGCTTGTTCCTCTTCGGGGGGCTGCAGCATTTCACAGCGTGCTGCTGGCAGCAAGAACAAAACCCATCCAGCCTCAGCATGTGTCCGCATATTAAGTCCGTGGTTCATTTCAGACGGCTGAGCAGGGAAATGTAAATGACAAATAGTAATCAAATGTGTGTAAGCCTCAATTAAATGAATGGTTTAACAGATAGCGATCAGTAACGTGGAATAATCAGCCTGTATTAAGTGCTTTTAGATTTAATCAAGACAATAAAAACACCTCTGTCAGTGAAGCTATAAAAGCATTTTTAGTTTATATAAACTTTAAATAAATCTCATATTCAAAAGGATCAGGTTCTGCACAGCTTTGTTGAACTCTGTGTTGTTTTCATGTTTTAGTTATTTCGTCAAACTTGCACAGAAGCTTCTGAAGACTGACGCAAAGGAAAGAAAATCCACAGAAGAACTTCTGCAGCTTCCAGCTTGTTATTCAAAACAGCGTTCACATACAGCGGGAGTGACCTTAAATACAAACGCTGTCGGAGAGAGAGAGAGGACTGTTGTCAAAGAATCCTTAAAATGATTGAACAAAGGTAATCTCGGCGCTGTGAGGGCGTGCCTACAAACAATAATGATCATCTTGTGCCACAGTGGGGGTTCATTTCCAAGTTAATGTGTTTGGACTTAGTGCACCTTTAAACGTGCAATAAAAAGGAGCAATTATGAAGATGCTACGTGAGCCACAGGGGGGAAGTGATGAAGGAATTTTCATAAGTGCAACTCCTTTACTCCTTTCTTATTATTTTCTGCAGGTTTTTGCTGCTGTGTTCAAGCTTAACAAGCACATGATAATAAACGGCTCACAGGTCGTCCTTAACTGCGGTTTTTATTGACAGTAATACCATTATTTCTTTTCAATATATCTATTTATGATTAAAATAGACACATTTTATGATTTAAATAGATTTCCAATACATTTATCCGACAGACACAGCCCCTGGTAAATTGTCAAACTAATACTGAAAGATTCGGTGAGTAGGATTTCTCAGCTCCAGTTGGTTCATTCAAGGTCAGCCCTCCCTCCCAGTTCAATGACACAAAAAGCTTCATCACTACGTTTTAATCTGGTCCTCACGACCTGCATGCTCTCAGTGGTACCCACACGCACCCACTTCTAAAAGTTTGACTCCTATAAACGTCAGAAAATACAGGCAATTCATAGGTTTTGATAATTTGTCCTTTAATACATACACGTATACTATACTATTAAAACATACTGTTATAAGCTTATAAAATACAACATATTGTTTAGGATTTATCCAGTGGTCTGGCTTATGCCTGCGCTACTCTGAACTCTCCAGGTCTGAAGCACTTTCATTGTGTTGACTGGATTTGCAGCATTTTTCTTTTGCACGTTTTCTGGGTTTGTGTGTTTTTGAGTTTTTGCATCCTTTCTGGATTTGCAGAGCGTTTGATGTTAATGCATTTGTTTCCGTTTTTTGCAGCACGTTTTTTTCGTTGTTTTGGACTGTTGCATGTGCTTCTGAATGTGCAGCCTGTTTCTCTAACAGAAACCGTTTGGACCGTTGCAGCCCGATTGCCCTTGTCAGCCACTGTACTCAATCAGATATCTATGAATTGTTTTCCCAAAGACGGATTACTCCCTTCAAACTTTTCAAATTTATGTAACAGTTTGAGGCCCAAATCGGGAAACTTATCATGATTTCTGTCTGAGTATAATTTGAGTCTAAAAAGAGAATACTAATTTGTGCAGCAGTTTTTTTTCTCCTCTCCAACTCTCATTAATTATCTCACGACTTCGGGACTTTTCTTGTGACCCTTTGGAGGGGGCTCGACCCCAAGGTTGAGAACCGCTGGATTTAACTCCTAACATCAGTTTTTCAAAAAAATCCAATTAATGAAATGACAGTAAAATGGTGCTTATGACTTGATGGATCAGCATTAATAACCAGAGCGTGCAGTCATGTATCAGTGAGAGCAGAGGAAAGCTGCTCTTCAGAGGTGGTATAACTGCGGAAAGCCTCTAAAACACATTTCTAACAAATTCACTTTTGATATATTTGTTTAATTTTTCTTATTATACCTCTGACTTTTAATTATGTATCATTGTGGATGCAGGACCTTTACTTGTAGTGGAATATTTTTTTAGTGTAGTGGCACTTTTACTTGAGTAAGTCCTTCTTCCACCACTGACAGGGTGTTGATTCGACTGCCGTCTTGGAGCCTTTTGGGACTGACAGCCAATATTACAGGGCCATCTGTGTAGCAAGCAGATATCTGCATAACGGACACGAAGGCCAAGACTTCCTCTTACATCCGCTGATCATTGTTAATTGTCGACCAGAAATTTAAGAGAATGGAGTTGGTGTTGAGGAACGATGTCTTTGGCAGGGAGTGTAAGCTGCATATGCAGATATCTGATTATAGCTATTAATAAAAACCTAATTAGTCGTCTGTGGGCCATGGGTTCCAGGATTGATTTAGAGCTAATGCCGTCCGCCTCTTTTGCTCCCAGCACCGACTGTTTTTCTGCACACAACCAAACGTGATTGGTCAATACCACTCGGAAGTAAACCGTTTCGCTTCAGACATTCATTTCTATTCATTGTGGTGATTTTTAAAGATGAAGCGTGTCAATAAATCCTGTTTTATCTGTTGTTGTTGATGCTCTAAAAGAACAGTTTCCTGTGGGAGAAATCAGTGTTTTTATCTGGTGTAATGTGGAATCAAGACAAGAGCAAGAGCATGTTACAGCCTCATAAATCATTAACATTTATTTCCACTTTTTATACATTAAACGTGCATATCAATAAAACTTAAATTGATCATATAAATACCTCTACTGTGATACTGTTACAATAAATATGGCTCTACAGGTTCTAGGTTAAATAAAAACCAAACATCATCTGCTGTGCGACACAAGGAGACGCTCTCCGGAAGCGCATGTCCTCTCTTCAGGTACATTTCTCATCCCAAACGATGGAGCGGTTCAGTGATTGTGCTGTGATGACGACTTAATAACTGTTCCCTCGGAAAAAAAGAACTGTGCTTTTTCTCAGAGCGATGTGAAAAATGTTCACAGTGTCAGCGTGACAGATAAGAAAGCTGGTTTCCGTCTCATATCCGACTCGGGCTGCACTTTTTCTGTCCTGAACACCCCAAACATTTGTGTTATCACTGACAAGATAGTGCCGAGCCTTTCGCCAACTTGTGCTGGAGAGCAGAGAAGCACGCGCGCGCACACACACACACACACACCACACACACTCGAAAATCATTAATGTGCTTAAAGAATTTATACTTAATATACAGTGTAAAGCGGGAACTCTGCTCCAGGTCGTCTCATGTTGTAAAAAAGGCATTTTAACCCTGGATGTGTCGAACATGACGCTGATTAAAAAGCTTCGAGGGAAAGGGGACCAGGCAGTGAAAAGATTATGATACAGCTGTGGTTCACATGTACAGGAACACATCAACACGTCAACAGCCATGTCAAAATATTACATACAGTACTTTAAAATAGATTACCAAGAAACTCTTATTCTGATTACGTGCAAAAATAAAAAAACACACCTACTCTTTCACAAAACTCCCACGCACAATGTTCATCTTTTACATGATATACAATGAATAATTAATGTATAGATTGAGTAATAAATATCAACACACATTTTACGAGTCGCTTTAGCCTCGGTTACGTCTCTAATGTCGCCCCATGCACCGCTTTATAACGCCTTTCAAAATACGAGGAACAGTTTGAACGTTTGCTTTAATCTTGTGCTTCCTTAATACTCAATACTCAAATAAGTGTCCACACAGAGCGAGGACGTGATGCAAGAAAAGTGACAGGAGTGTTTTGTGCTGATAGCAATGATAAGATAAATGTCTGGTGGAATATAATGTTCGAAAAACAGGAGGGGTTCAATTTCAGTGGCTAAAGCTATACTTCACAGCAAAGTGGGTGGTAGCAAAAGTCCAAGGTCCAAAGATTCAAAGTCACTCAGATATTGTGCGGTATCAGTAATAACTAATGATACAAATAGATATAAACCTTTGTGAAAATAGACAAAAAACCGAGAGAAAACACGTCAGAAGACTGTAAAAACAAGGAGAGGAGCTGGTCTGAGTGTTTCCCTCAGTCTCAGAAGCCAGGCACGTGGCAGTATGCCTCCAGCGAGGACAGCAGGATGTAAATGAACCAGAGGGAGAGGAAGAGGAAGAAAGTGAGCAGCTTGGGTGTCCGTGGGCCCCCGAGCTCTCCGCCTGACACGCTGGGACGCCGGCGGTAGAGCAGCACCAGCACACACAGCAGCGCCATGATGGTGAAGACGGTGACGGAAAAGGCCAGGGAGCCTGGGTTCACCTTGAATGGCTTTCCTTTGGTCTGCCAGTAAACGGCGGCGATGGTCCACGCCACCCCGATGCCCAGGAAGACGTTCACTGCGTTGCTGCCCGTCACGTTGCCGATGGAGGCGTCGGCGTACTGGTCCTGGATGGCAGCAACTTTACTCGCAAAAGTATCTGAGAAAGAAATAAAGACATGAATTATAGCACTGAAGTGGTATATAAGTATAAAGAAAGAAATTAGCTACAGGTGAATTTGCGTTAATGGCGGTGTCTGGCTTGCACAGGGGGGGAAATTGTCTGAAAATCCTCCCTTGAAGCTCACAACTTTTAGAACAAAGTTTAACTGAAGTTTTATTGCATGCAAGATGAGATTAAACAACTTTTAAATGTCACTCTGGGGCGCAACAGATGAAAGACAATCTAAAGTAAATTAGGGGATATGGAGCTTCAAAGTTTCTGATGATGAAACGCTGCTCAGACCTCATCTGAAAACCTTTATTTTAGTATATTTTTACATTTAATTTAATTCTTATATATATTTTTTTTTCATTGTGAAACTTTAGCTTAAATAATCTACAACAAAGATCTCCACCCCGACCCAGACCAACACCACTAGTTAAATAAATGTATACATTAATGCTTTAAAGATCAGTGAGACCATTAAAGAGAACATGTATGAGGTTGTAAAGTAGGTTAGCCTGTCCCTGTGGTGTCTAACTAATTTAAATTTCAGTAGTCATTAGGTGATGCTAATCTGTGTCTAACTCTCTAATAAGCCGTCAAGTCGCAGTTATGAATGTTATTAATACAAAAAGTTTCACTTTATCAGTTGGGAAATGTGCTGACTTGCTTTCAGGTACAGACGTAGACATAAAATTCTCATATGTGTGTTAAATACTCAACTGTGTCCAGAAGCTGCTTAGCTTAACTTCGCTTAGCTTAGCTTAGCTGAATGAAACGGTTTGGTTTGTTGTTTTGTGGGTAAAGCTGCATGCTGCCAGTGATGGAAACATGCTCGTAAGCTTAAACTGTTGTTAGCTTGCTGCAGCTAGCTTGTGCGTTGCTAGGTGATGGAGCTCGGCTCTGAGCAGCGTCAGGCAAGTAGCTAAAACAGATACCGTGTCCAGGCGAGATATAGTCAAACACATTGACCCCCAAGGGAGGATGAAGGCTTTTTTTCCCTCATAAAGTGTAAATGAGTGAGCTTTAGAGTTGCTCGTAGGCAAATTTTGTTACCTAGCTAGCTTTCCCCCCTGTTTTAAGTCTTTACACTAATCTAAGGCAAGCTAACTGCCCCTTCCATACTGACTCTAAGCTTAATCCAAAAGGCAACTGGACTTTGTTGAAGTTCTTGAAGACACCTCTTATCTGAAAGGCTTCTTCAGTTCTTACTGACGTGGTGGACGGAGCTAGAAATATTAGCCTCTGCAGGTCATCAGTATGCTAATAGATGTGTAATCAGGGGTAAGTCATTACCCTGAGCTGTGGCCTAGTATCACTGAGAGTCGTTAGTACCCTCTGGTGTTGATGGGTAGTTAGGCTCACATGATCCTGAGTGTGAGTGTGCTCTCAGCTGTTTGGGCAGAGAATTCAACACTGCCTTGTGAGTGGGTGATAGGTGGTGTCTTAGGCCACCACCTCTGTTAACGGATGGTCTTCTCTGGCCAGGATGTGAACCTTGCTGTCTTCAAAGCAGTGTCCTTTGTCCTTTAGATGTAGGTGGACAGCTGAGTCCTGACCCGAGGAGCTGGCTCTCCTATGCTGGGCGATGCCTTTGTGGAGGGGTTTGTACAGGTCCCTGCATTCCTCATTGCATTGTACTGCACACACAACATTGCTGGGTGTTTTGTCCTTTGGGTGGACAAGCTTCTGTCTGAGTGTGTTGGATGGTTTGAAGTGTACCGGAATATTGTGTTTATCCGGGACACTTCAAACCATCCAACACACTCAGACAGAAGCTTGTCCACCACGTCAGTTAGAACTGAAGAAGCCTTTCAGATGAGAGCTGAAACGTCTTCAAGAACATCAACCAACTCCAGCTGCCTTTTGGATCAAGCGAAGAATTACCTGGATGACTGAGAACCTTCACAGACATCTTCCACACAGACCTGAGAGTGGCACTGATCTTCTCATTTAACTCTCCACCAGGAAAAAGAAGAAACATATTTCCCTGACAGACTCTTCTTTAGGTTGTTCATGGATTTTAAACAGATTTCCTGCAAACCTTTGCCAGAAGTTTGCGGCTCTTTGGTTAAAAGATGAAGCTACTGTGAAGGAAGATCAAGCGATTTTGAGACATGGCCAAATGATCATATTCTTACAAATAGCCTTTGACTGATCTTAAAAGCTTTGGTAAATTATTTATCAAGTCAGTTATTATCAATAAACCTTAAAAAAAAATAGGTGCCTCCTTAGGAAGCGGTACTGATATGTCCCTTGTATGGACCACCAACATGCGCAGCATTTATCTTCGAGAAACCCACACCGTTAAACTAGGACAAAAATATTCTACAGTGTTTTCTTTAAAGCCGGTCCTTGTACTATAAGAAACTTAGAGAAGTATATGCATGATGAAAGTAAACCACAGCCATTGTAGATAGAAGAAATGTCTCTGAATCGGTCTGCACACCAAAACGAGCCTATAACCTCGATACTGCTACTACCTGTGGATGCTGTAATGTCCGGATAAACTCCCTCTGACTAATTCATGGAGAGCGATTCCCACCATAATTACACTGCTAACCTGTGTGGGGGCTTATTGAGCTACAACCTGTCAAAGCCTAATTTTCATGTCCTCATTTGTGCCTCTCTGTGGCAGTGTTGAGTACATGCTGCAATGGGAATACAATTAGGCAGCAGCCAGAGAATAACAAGTGAAACAGTGTTTTTCTCAGTTTACAGCTCGTAATTGTTCAAGGCGAGAGCTCTGCAGAGAATTACTCTGACAGCAAAAGCGGAGGCAGAGGTTACACAAGTCTCCCCAAGCAGCTGCTTCTACTGTACAGGCGAACCCCCAGAGGAGGCCAAGCACAAGCCCTCCGCTAGAGCTGACACACACCACAGACGCCCACCTGGAACAGAGGTGCCGAGGGCCACGAACACCACAGCAGTGACCGAGTCTTTGAGGCCGATGGTGCAGCCGAAATGGGAGGCCAGGTCCCCGGTCACAGCCGTCAGAACGCCGATGAGGGAAATGGACACGAAGAAGCAGGCCCATCCATTCCAGTACTCAGTGGGTGGGACAAAAGCGAAGAGGACCTTCCAGAAAACTGTCAGGAAGTGCATGATGTAATCAAAGCAGGATGGCAGGCGCTCCTCGCCGCTCTCTTCTTCGTCATCGTCACCTGGCGAAGACAAAATAGATGCATGAAGGACTGAAGGATACGAAGTCAAAGTTAGCTATGGTTGGTAGAAGCACTCGACATCCTGCTTCAACTAAACAAACACCCACCAGAATTAAAGCCCCAGGACATTTAACTTTAAATGATAAAAATGTATATGATATCAAAGTCGTGTTAAACAGCCACAAAAATCTTACTGAAAAATACCTGCTTGTTTGAACGCCTTCGTATGTTCTGTTTTAAAGACTGTTTTTAAGACTGTGGCCGCCTCGCGGATCACATCGTGATTGACAGCTCCCTCATTTTGATTGACATCTGCTTGGCTCTGCTCACTGCAGTGGTGGAGGTGATAATCAGCTCGGTGCAGCTTTATATGTAAGAGTCATCTGATTCAGACTCAGAGGAGGAAGCAGAAACGCTGCCAACCCAAAATATATATTCCTTCAGCTTTTGACTGAATGTTAAGTTACAGAATGCTTTTCTGTCTATATCATCGTTAGCAGGAAGTTTGTTCTATGAATTCATTGCTAAATGATGACTCCTTTTTTTTTTTATCAAAAGGGGGGTATTATGCTAATTCAAAGCTTTATATTTCACTCTGTGATACCTGTGGAGTAGCTTAGCATAATTTACAGTAAAAAAAACCTCCTAATTTTTCTCATACTGGTGCTCTGTGCAGGCCCTCATACAGCCTCTGCCTGAAACAACTCAGTCAGCTCTGTACCTTTAAGAAACCCCGCCCCTACAAGCCCACTTTCTTATGATTGGCCAGCTTTCCGAAGCCATTGAGGCTGCACTTTGTGATGTCACAAAGTGCAGCGTGTAGAAAAAACTGTGTGAAACCTGGTGTTCACAGCGGCCTGCAGGCTGAGCTGAGAAGCCTGGGGATTACTCCAACATACTTTAACATACAGATCTGAAACTACACCCACGTTTAGTCTGAACATCCAACATTGTAGCATTATATACACTACCAGTCAAAAGTTTGGACACACTTTCCCATTCACTTGTATGAGAAAATGTGTCCAAACTTTTGACTGGTAGTGTAAATAATGTTACAATGCCTGCGACCGTTGCATCAACCTGCTGTAGCCTCTGTTCATGGGGCACCTGCTCTACCAACTGAGCTTAACCAGCGCCCCATTATGAATCTTAAGCATTAGCTAGTGCCACATTTTCACAGAAGTATAACATTAGTGGCACTATCAACTAAACTCCCACGGCTGAAAATAGACACCTGCAGTCATTAATCACCTGCGGACGACTCTCATGCTGGGTGTAAACAGCCCGATAGCTGCCGTGTGATTATTCTTACTGTTGGGTCTCTCTCGTGTAGTTTCATCTATCTGAGCTTTAGAGTTATATGTTATGTGGGCACATTTCTGAATTATGTTGCTATATTATTATATAGAATTAAGTTTGTGGATTTAATTACCAATACATTTTGTGAATTCATGCGACCTATCTTTTATAAATCATCGCATTAAAGGGCCAGTTCACCGATTTTCAGCCTCAGTGCTATCATGCTATTATGGGGAGCTAATGTCGTTATGGTAAAAAAAAACACCATCTGCCGGAGGCCAGGGAGCTCGCTAAACTACACTTCCTCAATCTAGGACGCCCGCCTCTGATATCATGTCTCGTTCATAATCGTCAGGTTTGAAATGTAGACTGCAGACCAGAATATTTTTTAGACGATCCACCGGTATATTCTCATCGTGTTTCTGATTCTGTACCGCTCTGAGCCGTTGCCTGCAGCGAAACGGTAGTATTTAATTCCAGCGTCTTTCACTGGGCCGTTCCTTTCAGAGGGAGGGGCGCAATGCACGCTAGCTGTTTATACAACTTTCTCCACAGCTATGGCGCCAATTATAAATATTATTGCTTCTATCGATTACAGAGAACACCAGCTTTGACTGACAGTGGCTTTTTCCATCATAGCTTTGACGCAGTGATTGTGATTTACATCTAGTTCACTTTTTACGTACATTAATACTCTCTGCATGAAATCTAAGTGATCCCAACCAGAGGATGAAAGAGAGGAAAGAGTGTACTAACACAATGACACATCTCTGGTGTCTCAGTCAGCTTTTAGCCGAATGCTTTGAGCACCAGTTTGGGTCTAAAAGGTTCACAAAGCCAAACGAATGGCTTTTGAAAGGGCAAAATAAAAAGGGATCATCGTACCACATGCATCTGCATAAATTGTTCAGGGCCATTAATTGTCCAGGCAGAGACCTGAAAGTTTAGTTTTTACGGCGAGCCACAGGAGGAATTCACCACATCATGCATTTTTAATGTACTGTCTGGAATAAAAAGAAGCAGCAAACAAGCACAGATCACAGAAATGTATTTTAACAGGCTTTGTTTGTGTGCGCTCGCACGCTGATAATCCGTTAAATTAGGCTTTTTAAAAATTCAGCACATGTCAAACTAGGGCATTTGGGATTTCATTAAAAGTTACAGAAAGAAAAAGAAAAGAAGAGGCAGGTGAGAAGCAGCTGGTGGGTGAGATCCGGCCTGCAGGATCAATCTTCACAGGTCCGGTCACAGAGGGATGAACAGATGAGACGTTTGATGACGCTGCGACTCACCTGCGCTGACAGTGACAGCACTAACAAACTGCTCCCTCCAGCTGCTGCTCCCCACCACCAGAGCTAAGTTTGTCTTCTTAATCAGCTTGTCCACTGTGCTCTGCAGACGGACACAGAGACAAAAAACAGACATATGAGTGATCCTTATCTCCGGTGTTCACAGGTAGGAGATCGTATCAATGTAATCCTGTCATGAGAGAATAGAGACATCGATGTGGAGACTTAAGATGCAATTAGCAGCATCTCTTTTCCCACCGTGGTTCACACTGAGCATCCAAAACAAATCCTTATGAGCACAAAAACATCGGATCGCTCAGGATGAAGGCACATCGCAGGCATAAAGCTGCTTTACAGCAGTGCAGAGGGAGAGCTGCAAGTATCCGCACACAATAAAGCTGCAAGTCTATTAGTGCGGTATCATGTTACAGCTTAAATTGGTGTTAAAGGAGGACACCATCAGGTTTATTAGGGAGATCAGTGTAATTTAAAGACACAGAACAGATAGATAAAGTCCTCTGTGGCTGGGACAGGAGGTTTCTAGCCTTAAGGATGTAAGACAATCCAGTCTCACAGCCGTTTGTGAAATAGCCACAAAAGTAATCAATACGAGTGGTCTACATGGACCTGAATTTCCCCTTTTGTTTTGGTGTCAGTCAGCACAACTTTAAATTGAACTGTAATTACATTTTGTGGCTGCAACACAAAACTCTGAAAGAGTCAGATGTTAGTCAGGGGTGATGGATAGAAAGGTCAAACAAACACAGAACTTTCCTCCAGGAGAGTGTGTGGATTGAGTCCGATGTGAGACCTAAAGACACAGCAGCAGAGTTTTAAATTTGAGGAGTGATGAGATGGTATCTTAAACCCCTCGAGTCGGAGCCCACAGGTGGATGCTGGGGCTGAAAGTATGAGCGCAGTACTGGTGCAGGGCAGCGGTGGCAATGACAGAGAAGAGGGAGAGAGGGGAGAGCTTGCAGCTTAAATAGCCTGTCACATTGGGAGGAAGTGTTTGTCAGGTGATTGTGGAGAGTGACGCATGTCAAGTGTGAAATTAGTGCAGCTCGACTTGCTTGCCTGAACCAGCTCCCAGTCGTTGCTCCATTAGTAACATTACATGACTCAACTTGTTGCTCTTATAGTTTCCTTTAAAGTGATAATCTCAAAGATTTCTGTTAAGTCACGATCTATCGCCGAATGAGGTAACACAATGGTGACTGAGCCTTTGTATTTTGCAGTATATAGTATTATTATGGACTGGGTGTCTGTGGCGCCCAGTTAGTGACACGTTTTCCATCAGCCAGCTGTGGTTGGTCTGCCAGAGAGGGTAGGCGGAGCTAAGCGGCTGCTTTTTCAGTCTCTGCAAGTGTTGCGAGTAAACAGTAATCTGCTATGGATGAACAAACAAAGAAAAGATCGATGACTACAGATACAACTTCAAAAATAAGTGAAAATCCAAAAAAAAGAAACTAATTCGACGCTCAGATGAAGCAAACAGTCTAAAAAGGAAAGTGACCGTCAGCCAGGAAAATCCTGAGTTTCAACTGGAACCAACCGTGGACGTCACAGGTGCCGCCAAAGAGAACCAAACTGAGGTTCTTCGAGATTACAACTTTAAATCCTGTTTTCTAAGCATAAATAACAGTTGATTGAAGAAGTCATGAAATTATTATTTATAAAATTGTTTACATGGACACGAATTCCCCATTTTCCTTGTCAGTCAGCATGAACTGAAACCGATGTTATTTTAATTGTAAGTCAAATTTTAATTATTTTAACTGATATAAGTAATGACATTTAATTGATGTGAGACGATACTTTTACAGTTTCCTTGATGTTTCCTTGATGTAATGTTTATAACCTAAGCCACAATAATTTCTCGATGAACAGAAACACAACTCAACATTTTTATTGATGTTTAGGCAAAAACCACATTGGTTACTTTTACATAAATATCGTTGTTTTGTCTTAAATTATATCTCAACATTGAGTTCCGACACAAAGCTTAGAAGACCTCATAATTCATCCAAAGGAGGAGGAGCAGGCACAAAACACATTTCAAATTGAGTTACACAAATTTACAGTTCATGCTGACTGACATGGACAAAAGTAAAGTACACGTCCATGAACCTCATTCTTTCGGCCACTACCCCAAAGCTCATGACCATAGGTGAGCGTTGGAACGTAGATCTACTGGTAAATTGAGAGCTTCGCCTTACGGGATCACGAATACAAGCGGCCAAAATGAGTTTCCCCCGCAGGGTGTCTGGGCTCAGCCTTAGAGATAGGGCAAGGGGCTCAGACATCCAGAGGGAGCTCGGAGTAGAGCCACTACTCCTTCACGTCAAAAGGGGCCAGTTGAAGTGCTTCGGCTTTTGACTGGGATGCCTCCCAGGCGCCTCCCTGTGGAGGTTTTCCGGGCATGTCCAACTGGGAGGAGACCCCGGGGTAGACCCAAAGCCAGCCGGAGGGATTACATATCCCACCTGACCTGGGAACCGGGAGAGGGACGTCTGGGCTAACCTGTTTAGCCTGCTGCCACCGCGACTCGACCCCGGATAAGTGGAAGAAAATGGATGGATGGATATTTCAAGGACTGCTGTGAGCCACTAATTAGTTAGGAAATATAATCTCAAGTATGGGCTGAAATAACACGTCATTCTTGCCTTTTTGCTTTACACAGGACATGATATGGCTTCTCTGAGCTGAAGCAGAACCCCCGAAGGCGACCGGTATGTAATGTGTTGAATTCAACTTTAAATGTAACGCTGTGAGGATCTTTCATTCTGTGCTGATTTTGGCGACCCCGGCGGCATGTGTAGTGTTCTCGAAAGATAAATCTTCTTCTGCTACTTCATTAGAAACAGGGTTTGAAAGGCGTGCACACTAGACCTCCCCAACACAGGCAGTGGAGGATACTCTTGAGATTCATTGTCAGGAAATCTCAGCCTCTGCGGTGGTGGAGATTTATTTTGAAATTTGATTCTTGCAAGATCTTTAAACCTCACAAATTTACGGTCGTGCAATATAAAGTAGATGACGTTCCCTTTACAGGCAGCATTACAGTTAAATGATACAGCTTTGTCGACTCATTTGATTATTCAAGCTGAATGAAATGATGAGTGAACGACTGTACTGACAGAGCCATTAGTTACATGCACACCACTAATAATTCATCACGCGTTCCTAGATAGATTAAATATTCATCTCTATCAGTTATACCTAAAATAATGTGACATACATGATATTGATCTTAAATCTCAAAGTTGAACTGCTGTGATGGGTATCCAGAAGAAGGAGAGTGGGTAAATCGTGTAGAAATAAACAGAAAATAACCATTAAAAAGTAGAGAGTGTGACAGGTGAGTGTGGCTGTGAGGTGAACTTATTTTTAGTTACCTTGAACTCATACGACTCCTCAATAACCACCTCCAGCTTGGTGTGCTCACCCAGACAGGGGCAGCCCATCTTTGACACGTCCTCCGGTCCCACTGCTGTCTTGTTATCATTGGTGTCTCCTGCGGCGAGAGGCACAGGTGTGCAGACTATCAGCCAGTATTCACCACATGTGCTTTAAGATAGTGTGTCTGCTGATAATGAAACCCAGTCTTCCATGTGCACTGTTTGCATGAGAATTAAGCATTACGGCTCAGAAGCGGCATTAGGACTCGTGTTAAAACTGCTAAATGGTTTAGAGTATTGCCTCATTTAATCCTGGCCAGTCATCTTTATATGTATTTATTTACATTTTTAACATTTTGTGTGTGTGCATAATAGACTGTATAAAAAGATGGATGACATTAAAGCGCCCTAAAAGTGAAGCCAAAACATTTGGAGCGCCCCCTGCTGACTGGCTGCAGTATAGGTCATGAAGCCCGCCTCCTCCATGTTAACAGATGGGACATGTTTAAAATCCAAATACACGTCAAATAAATTTCTCTTCTGACAAGTTTAGTTTTAAATAGTTATTTGATGTCATAAAACCAGAACGGCTCCTCAAGCTAATCTGTTCCCAAGAAGCAGGTAGAGGAGCAAACGTAGCTAACATCACTACAGTAATTTAATGAAGCGACACTCGAGGTTGTGATGTTGTACGAAATATCAGCACTGCTTTTATACAACAGTTATACAAGCCGCAAATAGTAGTAAACAGTAAAAAACAACAACAGATTATTTTTTGCTCCACCAACTCAAGTAGTTCCACTGAAACTGGACTGTTGTTGCCAAGCAACCCAAACATTCTGTGTCTACAGGTTACCACAGATCAGCTGTTTTTATCACGTACTTTTATCTGTTTGTTTTAATTTATCATCAACCAATGAAATAAGAGTCTGCTGTGTGATTCAGAGGTACCAGCTTGATCTATGTAGACATTCACGGTCTGCCGTAATGTTAATTAACAGTATTCAGAACACCTGGCGGAGGCGGAGTGATACACAAAGTAAAAAGTCTCAGTGATGTTGTTTTCTATGTCAGCACTGGTGGAATGCCTCTTGTCCAATGAGATTACTCGGTCAGAACGACCTCTTGTATAACTTTCCATATCTGTTAAAATCTTCCTCAGACCAACACAAGAAGCTGATCTGCTCTCGGCGTGCCGACGTGTGATTTTTGCCGTTTGTTCGGAAAGTTAATTGAGTGTTTTGGTTGGCAGAAGGGGCGGGATTGTACTGGCCAGGCTCTAGCTCCTCTGGGGGTATTTTGGCCCCATTTTTTTTACAATGAGAGTAGATGGAGATGCGTCATTGGTAAGCATCCAAGAAGTGCTGTTTATTAAGGTCACTAAGCAAGTTTGATTATTGTGTCACTGTGACAGTGTAGAATTGATTAGGTAAAGATGTTGTGGTGGGTATGGGCACGCTTGTTTCTAAATCAGTCATCGCCCCAGTGACTAAATGTTTTCAGCAACGTTGTCATCGTCTTTACAGTGATCAATGTGCTAATGGACAAATAGACTAATTAAAAGTAAGTCTTTTTCCCTTTGAGTTCTAACCCTGATCCAACTACTCGAGCACAAGCTATTTTAAAATGCAACCTCCAGCACAAAGCCCGCAATGGGACAAATGAGATCACAACTTCGACCTTGGGTTAGCCC
This sequence comes from Semicossyphus pulcher, assembly GCF_022749685.1. NCBI lineage: Eukaryota > Metazoa > Chordata > Actinopteri > Labriformes > Labridae > Semicossyphus > Semicossyphus pulcher. The sequence continues at coordinate 6,388,625 of NW_027211604.1, read as the reverse complement.
CAGAGTTATGATGAATTTGTATTGATACATATAAACTGTGCGAACTCATTAATATAAATTATATATGAAGGAGAGTGGCTGCAATGTAAAATGTATTTTCACTCTGCGGCTGTGTCCTCAGCTCACCGTGTCTCTGTCCGACCTCCAGCAGGATGGGCTCCTCCAGCACGATCGTGAAAGTCTTGTTCTTCTCGTACTCTTCGTCGTCGATGATCTTCACATTCAGCATCTTCCTAAAAGCAGAAGGGTCAAAGCACAAGGAAAAGATGGAGCCAAACAGACGCGGACGGATTCAAGTCATTTGCATTATTTAGGAAATAACAGCAGCTGTTTATATGAGTTAACCTGCAGTGTGCGTTTGTTACTTGAATCGAAAATAGATCCCAGGCAGGCAGCGAGAGCAGTTTCTATTGCTCAGCCTGGGCTTTGTACACATTGGAATAAAGAGAGTGTAGCCAAGAGGTAGACTGCCTACACAATGAATCATGAAACAGAGATGTTAGATAAGAACTTGGAAGCTCCAGTTATTTCCAACAATTTAACAAATACCCTGTAAAACACTATGTCGATTATTAAATAAATAATAGATGTGTTTTTTTTTTCACAGTACCCCACAAGAGGGCGGACTCCTTCTACACCATTAATTCCATTAGAGCACAAGAGAAATGTAGTGAAAAAGCCCACACCCCTCCCACACACTTCAAGTTATAAGTCATGGGAAATTGAATTATTATCTCGTCCTCTGTGGAAATTAAGCATGGCCTCTCCAGGAATCCACGTAGGTTAAAGCGAACTCTTAAGACTTCTTCGGAAAGACATTTTGTCGAGTCTGAAAGCCACAAAAACACAAGAGGATGTGGTGTCAAAATGTGACCGACATATTCGCCTCAGCCCGGCTCGTTCTCCTCCACTGTCACAGCGAGTCTTTCTCTCCCTCTCTCTCCATCTCCCTAATGATATGTGGGTGGCTGTCTATTTCTGTCTACACTTATACACTCCGGATTCGACAACACGCAGAACGAGCTTTCGCTTGCAGGAGAGAAGAATTTTATTTTAAAACATGAGTGATACGTCATCGGCCGTCTAATGTCAGGGAGAGTCATGCCAGTGGGAGCAAAGGGAATCGCAGTATCGCCTCGAGTCCTCACAATGGAAACAAAAGAGATTATGTGATGAACAAAATGTTTTTCAAGTGCAACATGCTCAGGAACACAGAGGGGTTCATTTGAAGCATCATGGGAAGGCCTTAAAATAAATTATGATGGTTCAGTTGCCATGGACCCTTTTCACACAGCAGCCATTTTGGTATTACATCACACTTTGTGCAGATACTGTGCCTCCTGCTTTACTGCGTGAACATCATATAAGTGGGTATAAGTGCCGGGGATCAGACAAACATTTACATTTCACAGACCTCTCACTGAAAAACAAGCTAGAAAATGAAGGCTGTCAAAAAGCAGCAGGGAGGCAGGTTCACATACAGCATTAGGCTGATTAGGTGGTAATTTAAACCTCAACCGCTGCCAGAGTCTAATGCTCAAGTGCACTCATTTGACAGAAAAGGTGGGTGATAAAAACACAAAAGGTGAGCAAATCAATACTGACGACAGATTCTGAAATATAAAGGGAAAAAAGAGGTAAAGTAAGATTTAGTGTTATAATGAAAGTAATTCTTTTCATTTGCCTGGTTTAATGTTCATCAGTGGAAATGTTTCCATTGAATGTGAGTAATGACAGCTAGCTTAGCTCATTTTAACATGAGAAAAAACAGCTAGCTTAGCTCATTTTAATGTGGGTAATAACAGCTAGGTTAGCTTGTTATAATGAGAGTAATAACAGCTAGCTTAGCTCATTTTAATGTGGGTAATAACAGCTAGGTTAGCTTGTTATAATGAGAGTAATAACAGCTAGCTTAGCTCTTTTAATGTGAGTAATAACAGCTAGATTAGCTCGTTTTAATGTGAGTAATAACAGCTAGCTTAGCTCATTTTAACATGAGTAATAACAGCTAGCTAAGCTCAATTTAATCACAGTAATAACAGCTAGCTTAGCTCAATTGAATGTGAGTAAAAACAGCTAGCTAAGCTCAATTTAATCACAGTAATAACAGCTAGCTTAGCTCATTTTAATCACAGTAATTACAGCTAGGTTAGCTCATTTTAACAAGGCTACACAGTCAACCGTTGCTATGGACACAGCACTCTCTGTGAGTGTACCAGACAGACATATAATCATTTTTAAATTAATAAACCATTTCCAAATCCATATTTATTATCAAATAATTGATCGGAGGTAGCCATTTAATAAGCAGAATAATATAAAGATATATCCCTTACATGGTAATAAATTCATAAAATAGTTTAAATAATAATAATAAACTAGGAATGGGTTAAATGTTCTAAAAACTGTTCACAATATTCCCAATATCCTCATCTTCATTGTATTTCCTGCATTATGTTACCTGCTCGCTGGTGAGTCTTTAGATGTTTATGCTGTCATTGCGCAGCAGCAGTATTTACAAGTCTTAATCACTTGAACACAAAGAATATCATGTACTCGTCCTCCCATATCATTATCACAATCTAATGAGATTAATTTAAAGGAAGAAATAATCACAAATACAAGCACATAATAAACACTTCAGCAGGCTGTGAGTCGAACACAAAGCCCATTCACTATGTTTTGTATTAATAGAGAATATGCCACAACACTGAACTTGTAATAAGGCTTGAGGGCAATCGACAATTAACAACCCAGTGGCAATGCTGTTCAATTATGTGGCTTGTGAAGTGTGTTCAAGTTAAAGATATATGTAAAGGAAAAAATGATTCCAGGTTGGTTCTCATGCTTCTGAAAATCTAATTGGATGCTTTTTACTAAATTGAGAGCCTAAACAAAGCGTGTTGTGTGAGTATGAATCAACAAAAGAGTCAGCTGTTATAAACGAATTAAAGCTTTCAAAAACCACTGAGACAATATGCCAATGATTAAACCTGTAGCATAAACTAACCAAGATAGCTAGCTAGTAGCCAATATGCTATTAAACTATTTAAAAGAAGGTTTCAACTATTTGGAATTTGCTTTCTTGCAGATAGTAAGATATGAAGATCAAAACCACTCTCATGTCTGTACAGTAACGGTTAAGCTAGCAGGTGGCTAGATTAGCGTAGCAAAAATTAGCTTAAAGAATGAAAATGGGGAGGAACTGTCAGCTTGACTGTCTAAAGTGTTGACTATAAACTGTATACATTTTATCAAGTCTATGGTCCAAAGGTAAAATAGCTGCCTACCACCACCTCTAGAGCTCATTAATGAAGATATTAAATCTTTGGTTTGTCATATTGGTACAGCAACAGAAATGGAAAAGTGACAGGTTGTGGTTTTATGGGGTTATGCTCAAAGTTATTCTTTAGCTCCTTTGACGCTGCCAGTTCAAGGCGGGATTATTACGCCTGTTATGTTTGGTCTTCTATGTAAAACGCACCGAGGCGGACTGGTGGGGTGAAGTCGTTCCGCCTCTGAGCCGGCATCAGAGGTAGTAACGGAGGCCTAACAGCTGGCAGGACGGCCGCAGTGTGTGTAGGCTATATGTGAAGCTCACACATTTTGCTTCCACAACATTGAATCGAAATGTAAAAACACACACTGGGGCAGCTTTATGTTGCTCAATTCAATGTAAAATGGGAAAGGCGGCATAACTGCAGAGCTTCGTTAAGGTGCTGTTGCGGAATCGCAATGTAAAAAGGGCTTATAACGTCGTCTGAAACACAATTGGGTAACTTGGTAAGTAAGCCTATTTCCAGAAATGTCTTTCTGTCCTTTATAAATGTTGATCAATCCAATATGTGGCTATACGTGTATTTCTCATCCAAGTGTCTCCCTGCATTTAACTGCAAGAGTCAGATAACCAGGTTTGTGCTTCCTGAGCCGGTATCTCTGCAGGTCGTTGTAAACTCCCATTACAACGGGCACAGTTGGATTATATCGAGACAGTAAAGCCCTCTCTTATTGCGTATTACATTTCTGTGTGTATCAGCGCTGCATCTGCCTGTCAGCTGGGGTGGTTTCTGAGAAGCCATTGTGGGTATCATTGTATCTGTCACACAGGAATGTGAAGGACTATATTGTCTGAGCTCGGAAGATTGATCTCTGTTCCACTCGAAGCGACCATAATCTCTGCTGCATGTGCAAAATACACAGCGGACTGCAGACAGTCTGGCTGGCTCTTTTTATAAGTAGAAACGTTGAAGTTATCAGCGCTCTTTTCTTTGATTTTTCCTCTTTCTTTCTCACATTTTTTTTTGCCAATTGTAGAAAAAGTGTATGTTTAGCCCCTTAATTAATTAGCTGGGTTAACTTGGATTAAACTGTTAAACTACAGCCGAGTGGAGAGAAAATCGAAGGATGGTTCGGCTCCAGAAAGAAGAACTTTGTGACCTTTTTTTTATTTGGAGTTTCCCTCACCTCCACATTCTGCGTTGGTCTGCTTAGGATGCTCGAGTTTCCTCCCACACCCAGAAGACACACACAGAGTAAGTTATGAGGATGGAGACTCCAGACTGCCTACAGGTATGAGTGTGAGTGATTTTATGCCTCTATGTTCACCCTGGGAGAGTATCTGTGCTCTCTACACTCTGCATGCTGGGATAGGCTCCAGCCTTCCTCAGAGAAAAATGAAGCCAGTGGGGAGAATGAGTGAATGCATAAATGCATGACAGTATATCAAATACCCGTGACTGAACGGGGCACTGCCACTCAGTTAAAGAAGCTCGGATAAAACCAGGGTGTCAGCAGGAATCTGCCGTGCTGTAGTGTCCTTGAGCAAGACGCTGAATCTCATATCAGCTCCAGATGGACGGCACTGCGGCTGCATATGAAGAAACATTTCCTTCATATCTGGAGCAGATAAATGGGCCGTTAACGTTACAATGTGTTGTTGGGTTATTATGCACAGAATATTTATATGGAAACTAAAGGTCTCTGACATTGATAATGATATATGACCCTACCTCGGATAACTTGTTCTCGTGTGTGGCTGCTTAATGATATCTGAACTAATGAGCACCAGGGGAGGCCGGTGAGATGAGGAGAAATTCAACTTATAACTCAACAAGATTAAAGCAGCTTCAGATCTGCATGCGGGACGGTCGTATAGCTTCTTTCCAGAATACTCAGGCTGTAAGCCCCGGGTACACCTGCTATTAAGTGTGATCTGGACCAGGAAAGCGAGCGATGCAACGTTGCATTTGCACGTGTATTCTTAACACGTTGTCGTTATCCTTATTGGGATTAGCTCTCTTTTCTACAAAGAGAAACCTGCCGTCACAAGTCAGAGTAGAATAATGAGGTTGGTACGGATCCCAGCAAGTTGTTCAGAGTGCCTGTATAATGCACAAGATTCAAAAGCAACCAGGCTCTCTGGTGTTATGGTCAGGCAGATGTGATCAATTTCAGATCGTTGCGTAATTCAACAGTGCGTTTAAGCTACTGTGAGAAACTTTTATTTTCTCGCAATCTTCACGACCCCTGGGGATAATTGGTCAGGTAGAGACATCTGAATTCATTTCTGTTACATAACCAGTGTTGGGGGATAAGGCTTTCCTTAGTAATCCGTTAGAGTCCTCTCTGTAACGTAATGCGTTAGAACAAGTCAAGTAATCAGTTATTTAGTTATTTTTTCATAAAAGGTAATCTGTTACTGGAAATGGATTTTCTGTATTTCCTTTTTCCTTCGCCATAAAAAAACAGAAAAGCTCTGTTTCTGTTTCCCTCCTGCTTCTTGGCAGGTAGCTGTGTACCAGCAGAGGGTAAACACAGTCGTGTCAGTGCGCATCCGTAGCTAGCTAATTCAGTGAGCGAGATGTCAGAGAGGACAGCGTTTACTTCGTGAAAATATTCACATTATTTTGAATTTTTCGGTGAAAGGGACGAGAACAACATGACGGTGAAATGCAAGTTGAGTCTGGAGGTTAAGTTCTTGTCAGCTGTGAAGCTCGATTTCAAACCTGAGGAAGCATCTGCAGCTAAACAGAGCTCTACAACACTGGTGGGACTAAGAGCCCGTGTTGTACTGTGGTCTTTGAAACAGCTGTGCCTAACACTGTATGCCTCTGCCCAGTTCACTGTCAGATTGTTAGTATAATAAAGAGCTGTAAAGGTTATATTGCAGCTGTCATTCCTGTTATTAGGCTGCAGAGTTACAGATTATGGGCCATAAACGAGGCTATGCAATGACAGTAGAGTCAATACATTTAAAGGTAGACGTATAGTAGGCTACACGCCGTCCTGACAATATAACCCACAAGTTGCAAAGGGGGTTTAATTTTTGGTAACGCAGAACCCTTTTTTCCTTATCAGGATAACGTGTCAGAACATGCTAATACCAGGTGTATTTGGAGGCTCAATGTCTAGAGTCATGCTAGCAAGTCTGTGTGGCTAAACTTATGTACAAGGATGCTTTGAGCTAAATTCTGACGTACATTTAGTCTGATGTTGTTACGCTATGTTATGAACAGGGCGCTATACATTCAAAAGAGTTTTATATAGCTTGAATCACACACTTTTATCTAGTAGGAGGTGGGTTAGCATTTCCGCAAGCACTTCTATTCATTAACGTCCTGTAGACATGCAAGGATGTAAATATGTTTTCTGCATTCAATGTTAATTTAAGTCAACTTAGAGGAATACTGTTTGCCATGAGTTATTCTAGTTTAGTTATGTTTTTGATTTGTATTTTGGGGTTCAGATATTATTTTACTTGGTCTCTTTGTCTCCTGTTGTCATTCTTATTGTTTAGTTTTGTGTTTAGTGTATTCCATGTTCTACTTAGTCTGCTGTAGTTCTGCATTTCATTTGTATTTCATGGTGATGATCCACTTCCTGCCTTTGGGTGTTTCCCGCTTGTTTGATTGTGTGCCCTGCCCTTATTGTTTTCACCTGCCCCTTGATTGTCTCACCTGTGTCTGATTAGCCTCACCTCCTCAGTTTATTTAGTCTCTGTGCTGCCCTGTCTCATGGTCAGTTTAGAGTCCTTGCTCCTCATCGCTCTCCGTGTTTCTTGACCAGCCGTTGTTCTTCTCCTGTTTTGTTGGACCTCTTTTGGCTGTTGGATTTTGTTTGCCTGTACCCTTTGGAAAGTAAGCCTTTGTTTGCTGCATTTTAGTTTTTTTTTTATTTAATAAATACCATTGTCTGCTACTGGGTCCTTGACCTTTTTATTTTACTACAACCGTGACACAGTTGTGGATAATACAGGAAGTATGGATGCTTGACTGTACAGTTGAGGCTGTTTGCTAGCACGTGACATTTAGGCACTTTAAACATGATGTTACATAGGCACTGTGCCAGTGTGCGAGAAAACCCCGGTGAATCTTTT